>NC_064920.1:278738089-279465589 GCF_023897955.1 Schistocerca gregaria | reverse complement strand
AATGTCTTTGACGCTAGAGTCGTCTTTGACCGTAGTCAGTCGGCAGTGAACTCTCGATGTGTGACGGTGGAACAATGTGGAGGTCGCCGTTATAATAATTTGCAAGTGACCAGCAAAAATGAGTTGTTGACTTTTTTTTATATAAACATCAAGAAGGAAACTTTGGAGAAATGGTATTTGAAGCAACAAAAATGAGGCAAACGCATTGAACCAGGACATTTCCGCATCTGACGAAACACCATTATGAAGCCAACACAAAACGTCAAATATCATCTTATAAACATTTCACGGAGAAGTGAGTACTGTCACGAAATATGCTAAATTCAAGTATATAAAAATAGTGAGCATATTTCAGGTTGTACTTCAGTCTTTGAGCAGGGGCAGGTTGATTGTGGTTGTGACGTCTTTTACAGTCTTCCCAATCTGTGACCGTACGACCGCCCCCACCCCCCCTATTTTCCAGTTTTTAGATTTGGTCTCACCTTCTATGCCCTTGCTGTGTATATTTCATGATCCTTATTGTATAATTTGACTCCCCTGATTGAATCCGTCTGTGACTTACATGTGAATCGCGGGACTGATGGCCTCACCGTTTGGTCCCATAATCCCTCTCATTCAGTCAATCAATGACGGATATTGGGTGCTTCCTATAGGACACCTACATTAAAAATTAATTACGTGATGCGCACATAGAGCTTGCCATATTATTGTTCTTGGAACTTGGTCAAATTTTTCTAGATCTGTAGACAACAAACAAAAATTTTGTCCATTGTGTAGAGATCTTTGCATCCTCACAAGCATGTACGTCTGCTTTCTTGCAGCAGAAAGTAATAAGCACATTGCTTCGTGAAGCGTTCGCCGTGTTCTCTCGTCTGAGCGTACAGTTCTCCGCAGCTAATGAAGAAGCAGTGCGTCGGAGACAGGGGGACAGGCGAGCGGCGACGCCGGCGGCGCGGCTGCAGGCGGCCCTCCGCGGACGCAGGCGCAGCGGCAGCTGCAGCGGCGTGCAGAGCCGGCAGTCCAGAGCCGGGGCATCGACCGCGTTCTGCGCCCGGGGCCGGCTTCGGCTCCGGTCCCGTTAGCCAGGCTCAGCGCGCCGGCTCTGCGCGGCTCCGCTCAGCTCCCAATATCCACACTCCTCTCCTTCCGGCCGTCTCTGATCGTCGACACCCACTAAATACAGCGTCGGGTACCTCAAAACAGTCTCACAAGGGAACCTCCCCATCGCAGCCCCCTCAGATTTAGTTATAAGTTAGTACAGTGGATAGGCCTTGAAAAACTGAAGACAGATCAAGCGAGAAAAAGTAGTTGTGTGTAACTATAGCAAAAAATAAACAAAATATACAAACCGAGTAGTCCATGCGCAAGATAGCGCCGTGGTCCCATGGTTAGCGTGAGCAGCTGCGGAACGAGAGGTCCTTGGTTGAAGTCTTCCATAGAGTGAAAAGTTTAATTCTTTTATTTTCAGACAATTATCAAAGTTCAGGCACTCACACACAATCAACTTCGCTCTCCAAAATTCCAGAACATGTTCAGATTTGCTTGGACATATGCAGGATTTGACGGTCTACACACGGAAAAATTTGAAATCCTTTAAAAACATGTGTTTTGACAGAGCACAGGGAAAACTGTGCGACTGTGAAACTGTTGCATTCATTTGTTGCAGTTAATGTGAGAAACCCTTATGTTTTCATCACTTTTTTTGGGAGTGATTATCACATCCACAAGAATACCTAAAATAGGTAAGGTAGAGGAATCTTTTTACCCATTCGCCAAGTGTACAAGTTAGGTGGGTCGACAACATATTCCTGTCAAGTGACGCACATGCCGTCACCAGTGTCGTATAGAATATATCAGACCTGTTTCCCTGTGGAGGAATCGGTTGACCTACGACCTTGCGACCAAATGTTTTCGGTTCCCATTGGAGAAGCACATCGTTTCGTGTACTAATCGCACGGTTTTGCGGTGCGGTCGCAAAACACACAATAAACTTATTACAGTGAACAGAGATGTCAATGAACGAACGGACAGATCATAACTATGCGAAAATCTCTCGAAGGAAGACTTGATGCAAAGACCTCTCGTTCCGCAGCAGCTCACGGTAACCACTACCCTTGATGTTACCTATCTTGCGCATGGACTACTCAGTTTGTATATTTTGCTTCCTGTTTTCTCGATTGATCCGTGTTCAGTTTTTCAACGTCTATACACTGTGCCAACTTATTACTAAATCTGAGGGGGGGTGGGGGGTGCTATAGGGAAGTTCTCTTGTTAGTACTTGTAACAGTCCGTGCATACAATCAGTGGATGGTTACTCGCAAAGCAGCTCAAAAATGGCTCTGAACACTATGCGACTTCACAGCTGACGTCATCACTCCCCTATAGCTTATAACTACTTAAACCTAACTAACCTAAGGACATCACACAAATCCATGCCCCAGGCAGGATTCGAACCTGCGACCGTTGCGGTCGCGGGCTGAAACGCCTAGAACCGCTCGCCAACAACGGCCGGCCGCAAAGGAGCTGACCAACACTATTAAGCCGAAACATGACCACCTTTTCCCACAGCAGAAGTGAATTAGCCTGGTGTCATTGCGGCTTCGTGACTTTATAAATGGAACATATGTTGTTGTTGTTGTCTTCAGTCCTGAGACTGGTTTGATGCAGCTCTCCATGCTCCTCTATCCTGTGCAAGCTGCTTCATCTCCCAGTACCTACTGCAACCTACATCCTTCTGAATCTGCTTAGTGTACTCATCTCTCGGTCTCCCTCTACGATTTTTACCCTCCACGCTGCCCTCCAATGCTAAATTTGTGATCCCTTGATGCCTCAAAACATGTCCTACCAACCGATCCCTTCTTCTAGTCAAGTTGTGCCACAAACTTCTCTTCTCCCCAATCCTATTCAATACCTCCTCATTAGTTACGTGATCTATCCACCTTATCTTCAGTATTCTTCTGTAGCACCAAATTTCGAAAGCTTCTATTCTCTTCTTGTCCAAACTAGTTATCGTCCATGTTTCACTTCCATACATGGCTACACTCCAAACAAATACTTTCAGAAACGACTTCCTGATACATAAATCTATATTCGATGTTAACAAATTTCTCTTCTTCAGAAACGCTTTCCTTGCCATTGCCAGTCTACATTTTATATCCTCTCTACTTCGACCATCATCAGTTATTTTACTTCCTAAATAGCAAAACTCCTTTACTACTTTAAGTGTCTCATTTCCTAATCTAATTCCCTCAGCATCACCCGATTTAATTTGACTACATTCCATTATCCTCGTTTTGCTTTTGTTAATGTTCATCTTATATCCTCCTTTCAAGACACTGTCCATTCCGTTCAACTGCTCTTCCAAGTCCTTTGCCGTCTCTGACAGAATTACAATGTCATCGGCGAACCTCAAAGTTTTTACTTCGTCTCCATGAATTTTAATACCTACTCCAAATTTTTCTTTTGTTTCCTTTACTGCTTGCTCAATATACAGATTGAATAACATCGGGGAGAGGCTACAACCCTGTCTCACTCCTTTCCCAACCGCTGCTTCCCTTTCATGCCCCTCGACTCTTATTACTGCCATCTGGTTTCTGTACAAATTATAAATAGCCTTTCGCTCCCTGTATTTTACCCCTGCCACCTGTAGAATTTGAAAAAGAGTATTCCAGTCAACATTGTCAAAAGCTTTCTCTAAGTCTACAAATGCTAGAAACGTAGGTTTGCCTTTTCTTAATCTTTCTTCTAAGATAAGTCGTAAGGTCAGTATTGCCTCACGTGTTCCAACATTTCGACGGAATCCAAACTGATCCTCCCCGAGGTCTGCATCTACCAGTTTTTCCATTCGTCTGTAAAGAATTCGCGTTAGTATTTTGCAGCCGTGGCTTATTAAACTGATAGTTCGGTAATTTTCACATCTGTCAGCACCTGCTTTCTTTGGGATTGGAATTATTATATTCTTCTTGAAGTCTGAGGGTATTTCGCCTGTCTCATACATCTTGCTCACCAGCTGGTAGAGTTTTGTCATGACTGGCTCTCCCAAGGCCGTCAGTAGTTCTAATGGAATGTTGTCTACTCCGGGGGCCTTGTTTCGACTCAGGTCTTTCAGTGCTCTGTCAAACTCTTCACGCAGTATCGTATCTCCCATTTCGTCTTCATCTACATCCTCTTCCATTTCCATAATATTGTCCTCAAGTACATCACCCTTGTATAAACCTTCTATATACTCCTTCCACCTTTCTGCCTTCCCTTCTTTGCTTAGAACTGGGCTGCCATCTGAGCTCTTGATATTCATACACTTGGTTCTCTTCTCTCCAAAGGTCTCTTTAATTTTCCTGTAGGCAGTATCTATCTTACCCCTAGTGAGATAAGCTTCTACATCCTTACATTTGTCCTCTAGCCATCCCTGTTTAGCCATTTTGCACTTCCTGTCGATCTCATTTTTGAGACGTTTGTATTCCTTTTTGCCTGCTTCATTTACTGCATTTTTATATTTTCTCCTTTCATCAATTAAATTCAATATTTCTTCTGTTACCCAAGGATTTCTAGCAGCTCTCGTCTTTGTACCTACTTTATCCTCTGCTGCCTTCACTACTACATCCCTCAGAGCTACCCATTCTTCTTCTACTGTATTTCTTTCCCCTATTCCTGTCAATTGTTCCCTTATGCTCTCCCTGAAACTCTGTACAACCTCTGGTTCTTTCAGTTTATCCAGGTCCCATCTCCTTAATTTCTCACATTTTTGCAGTTTCTTCAGTTTTAATCTACAGGTCACAACCAATAGATTGTGGTCAGAGTCCACATCTGCCCCTGGAAATGTCTTACAACTTAAAACCTGGTTCCTAAATCTCTGTCTTACCATTATATAATCTATCTGATACCTTTTAGTATCTCCAGGGTTCTTCCACGTATACAACCTTCTTTCATGATTCTTAAACCAAGTGTTAGCTATGATTAAGTTGTGCTCTGTGCAAAATTCTACTAGGCGGCTTCCTCTTTCATTTCTTAGCCCCAATCCATATTCACCTACTATGTTTCCTTCTCTCCCTTTTCCTACACTCGAATTCCAGTCACCCATGACTATTAAATTTTCGTCTCCCTTCACTATCTGAATAATTTCTTTTATTTCATCGTACATTTCTTCAATTTCTTCATCATCTGCAGAGCTAGTTGGCATATAAACTTGTACTACTACCTGGAGAAAAGACGATTAGGGAATCAATCCAGCGACGATATGGGCTACAAATGGGCAAATCCGCTGACAGGATCGACTCTGACAAATGGTGAATTCTTACGACCCGGCGTTTTGGAAAGAGCATACCGGAAATGGCGGTCCTAGTCGGCTAGTGGCATTCTGCCGTCCTAAGAATGTATAGAAACTGAATCAAAACATGGAGGTCGGAGCTCTGCTCGCTATGTAAAAGCAGAATTGCGACTATCTGCACATTGTAGAGTAAAATCATGGAAGAGCCATATTTTTTCAGAGCACACCGTTCAGCGCACGTTATTGAACATGCAGCTCCGCGGCAGAAGACCCCACACATTCTCCCATGTTTGACCCAACGACATCATCACTTCAGATTGCATTGGATAGGGGATCGTCGAGATTGGATCGTGGATAAATGGTAACGTGTCACTTGGTCGAATGAACCCCGTTTCTGATCAAACTTCGGCAATGGTATTGCCCTAGTACGCCCTCCTCCAGGCTAACAGCTGATCGAAACATACACCACACCACGGACGTAGGCTGGCAAGGGCTTTACTGTACTATGGGGGACGCTCGCCTGGGCTTCCATGGGACCTGTGCTAGTGTGTGTGTGTGTGTGTGTGTGTGTGTGTGTGTGTGTGTAATAGTATGGGACTTAACTGCTGAGGTCATCAGTCCCTAAGCTTACACATTACTTAACCTAAATTATCCTAAGGACAAATACACACACCCATGCCCGGGGGAGGACTCGAACTGAACCACAGTCCATAACTGCAGCGCCTGAGACCGCTCGGCTAATCCCGCGCGGACCTGTGCTAATAATCATCAAAGGCATCATGATAACTGTAGACTACGTGATATTATAGCGAACCACTTGCATCCCTTCGAGCTTGATGTCTTCGCCGACCGTGAAGGCATCTTCCAGTCCTTGTCGCAAGGCCACGATCGGGCTGCGATGGTTTGAGGAGCATGAGAGTGAGAGATATATATAACAGAACTCAACCAAAACTTCTAGTGTCTCATTTCCTGATCTAATTTCCTCGTCATCGCCAGATTTAATTCGACTACACGCTATTATTCTTGCTAATTGGTGTTTTCCTTGTAATCTCTTCTCTAGACACCATTTCTTTCGTTTGAGTACTCGTTTGTCTTTGGCGTAGTTACAATTTCGCCTTAGCTTTTATTTTTTCTTCTCGAACTTCATCTCCAATAAGTCTTAGTTACTACTTACTCAGTGTACAGATTGAATAATGTGGGGGCGGTGACAGTGTAAATCAGTGAAATGTTCTTGCAAATGCTTTGTAACAGTACATTTGACGATCATGCAACACAGACACGAACAACAGCCGCGACAAAATATGAGTCGAACTGAAAATATCTAAAAGCAACAGAAGTGCGGCCGGTAATTGGAACCTGAGTGCTGTGGGGAAGATACAGGACATCAAAAATGGTTCGAATGGCTCTACGCACTACAGGACTTAACATCTGAGGTCATCAGTCCCCTAGACTTAGAACTACTTAAATCTAACTAACCTAAGGCCATCAGACACATCCATGCCCGAGGCAGGATTCGAACCTGCGACCGTAGCAGGCGCGCGGTTGCAGACTGAAGCGCCCAGAACCGCTTGTCCGCAAAGACCGGCTCGAGGACATCAATCATATAGCCTGTCGGTGCCATAGACACAGAAAGGATTTACTGGCTGTTGTTAAAATTTGAACACTAACTTCTCTAGAATGTGATAATATTGACGACAGAAAATGTGTGTTTGTGTGTTTTGTTTGTTTTTCATTTTTTGCAAATAGTTGATTAAGCTAAGAACAGAGATTTTTCTTTCATTCTATTTATTCGCTATCATTAATGCCAATGAAGTTTGTGTTCTAAATTATGTAGCTGTTTGTGGAAAGCCAGCCCCGTAATTGTGAATTGGTGTATATCGAGCGAGGTAGCACAGTGATCAGAACAATGGACTCGCATTATGAAGGGCGTCGGTTCAAATCTCGTCCTGGCCATCCAGATTTAGATTTCCGCAGTAACACTTACGGTAAATCTGGGGCTGGTTTCTTTGAAAAGGGTACAGCGGACTTACTTTTGTAATCCGAGCGTGTACCGTATCTCTAATGATTTCGTCGTCGACGGGACGTTAAACTTTAATATTCTTTCGTACTAGTGTGCATAGAAGCCACAAAAGAAAACCAATTTCTTAACTTCAAAATCCGAGCGGGGAGGGAAACAAAATATTTTTTCGTACGTAGCTGAGTTCAGTGGATGAATCGTTAAGTGCAAGCCTACAGATCCAAAGGCCTAAGGTTCGACCTCTAGTGCGTCCTAGGAATGTTTATTTGTTACGTACTACTGCTTTAGCTTCTTACAATGTTAGTTAACATGAAAAAATCCCTAGCCACCAAGACAGTCAGTTCGAAGGTCGGCGGAATGCAGGTTGGTTGGTTAGTTCGTTACATATTTCATAGATCTTTTGAACGATTCTTTTATGGAAATGATATTGAACGAGTCAGTTTACAAGATATGTGTACGTGATTAGTTTAACAGTAATAAACGCATTGTCATTTTATTCCCTGTCACACAACTATGCTTAAAAACAAGTGTTTTTTACTGGCTAGCACTTTTTAAGTAGGAATTCTCAGTGGAGTAGGAGTGGTCCAGGAGAAATGATTTTAAATTAGGTTTAAAACTTGCTTATGTACCTGTCAGGCAATTATCCATTGGAAAAATGGTAGAAAAAAATTTATTCCTGCATATCGAACTCCTCTCTGAGCAACAACGCCTCCAATAGTACTGCGGCTGCGAAGGCACTGTTATCTTCAAACCAACCTGCGGATTGAGGACTGCTGTAGTGTGTATGTGTTACATTCGAATGGATTGTTACAGGTTCTGAAGATGCGTGAGAAATACACCAGTGACCATTAAAATTGCTACACCACGGAGATGACGTGCTACAGACGCGAAATTTAAACGACAGGAAGATGATGCTGTGATATGCAAATGATAAGCTTTTCAGAGCATTCACAAAAGGTTGAAGCCGGTGGCGACACCTACAACGTGCTGACATGAGGACAGTTTGCAACCGATTGCTGATAAACAAACAGCAGTTGCCCGGCGTTGCCTGGTGAAACATTGTTGTGATGCCTTGTGTAAGGAGGAGAAATGCGTACCATCCCGTTTCCGACTTCGATAAACGTCGAATTGTAGCCTATCGCGATTGCGGTTTATCGTATCGCGACATTGCTGCTCACGTTGGTCGAGATCCAATGACTGTTAGCAGAATATGGAATCCGTGGGTTCAGGAGGGTAATACGGAACGCCGTGCTGGATCCCAACGGCCTCGTATCACTAGCAGTCGAGATGACAGGCATCTTATCCGCATGGCTGTAACGGATCGTGCAGCCACTTCTCGATCCCTGAGTCAACAGATGGGTATGTTTGCAAGACAACAACCATTTGCACGAACAGTTCGATGTCGTTTGCAGAACATGGACTATTAGCTCGGAGACGATGGCTGCGGTTCCCTTGACGCTGCATCACAGACAGGAGTGCCTGCGATGGTGTATTGAACGACGAACATGGGGTTACGAATGGCAAAACGTAATTTTTTCGGATGAATCTAGGTTCTGTTTACAGCATCATGATGGTCGCATCCGTGTTTGGCGACATCGTGGTGAACTCACATTGGAAGCGTGTATTCGTCATCGCTATACTGGCGTATCACCCAGCGTGATGGTATGGGGTGCCATTGGTCACACGTCTCGGTCACCTCTTGTTCGCATTGACGGCACTTTGAACAGTGGACGTTACATTTCAGATGTGTTATGACCCGTGGCTCTACCCTTCATTTGATCCCTGCGAAACCCTACATTTCAGCAGGATAATCTACGACCGCATGTTGCAGGTCCTGTACGGGCCTTTCTGTATACAGAAAATGTTCGACTGTTGCCCTGGCCAGCACATTCTCCAGATCTCTCACCTACGGAAAACGTCTGGTCAATGGTGGCCGAGCAACTCGCTGGTCACAATACACCAGTCACTACTCTTGATGATCTATGGTATCGTGTTGAAGCTGCAGGGCAGCTGTACCTGTACACTCCATCCAAGCTCTGTTTGACTCAATGCCCAGGCGTATGAAGGCCGTTATTACGGCCAGAGGTGGTTGTTCTGGGCACTGATTTCTCAGGATATATGTACCCAAATTGTAATCGCATGTCAGTTGTTGTATGTTTGTCCGATGAATACCCGTGTATCATGTGCATTTCTTCTTGGTGTAGCAATTTCAGTGGCCAGTAGTGTAAATCTAACGAAACGCGTACAACTAAAATTTAATTTATTTCAGTCACAAAGCTGAGCTTCTCAGAAAAGAAAACTCCTTACTTGATTTCAGGGAGGACGGAGGAGGCTGCAGCAATGTAGTAATGTTAGGGTACCAGCTGTGTATGCGGCGCGCCGTGAATGCTGCGGCGGTATCGCGTGTGATCTTGGCCGTGGTCGGCGCGCGAATCTGGTTACCGCGTCGTGTGGCCGAGGTCAGAGGGAAGACTCGCCACGGTTCGCCGCTTAAGCCGCGCCGGCGACCGCCGCCGCCGCCTCATCGCTGTGAAAGCACCGCCTGAAAAATTTACCCCGCGCGCTCTTAGTGGCTCATAAATATGTAAAAGTGCCGCGACTCTCGGCAGAGTCGCCCTGTCCACCGCGACCTAATTTATGGCGCGACCCGCCTAACAGACGACGCGGCCGGAGCGGAATTGCTGGCGGGAAATCACGCAACGCCGGGATTACTGAGCCGCGGCCAGCCCCGTACCGCGCGCCGCCGCCGTTCTTACGGCCGGGATTTGCAAATGCCGTGCTGGCATCTTCGCGAGACTTTCCTCGCGTGTGATAAAGCGCTATCGAGAACGCGAGGTGTGTCACCTTGGGGGAGGAGGCTGGGCGTTTTTAACGCTCCGACCGCTCTCCTTGTCCGAGGTCACTAAATGTCGAGGACACTCGCCGTGGCAGCAGCTCGTTCTAGCCCTGATGGAAGAGCGAGTTATTGCATTCTGACTGCCGCCAGAAGGGCGAAGAGAGGATGAAGAGGGTCGATCATTTGTTAATATTTACCAGTTACGCGTTGGACGTCGTGGGTTAACTTCTTTGTACCCGTGTATGAGGCTGGGCTGTAAAGTCTCGACAAATGTGGTAGAAAGCAAGTGAGTCATTGTTCCTTTGTTAACTTCACTAACTTGACAGATGGCGTCACGTCGTACTCTGTCATCGGATTTCGACCACAATAGCCATTTTCAAGTGGTCGTTATGTGCGTATGTGCAAGGAATACGCGCGTAATGTCCGGTTTCCATAGTATCTAAACGCAGATAAACAAAGATTAAAATTGAAGAATTATCTTAGAACTACGAATCTTAAATTTCTTTAACATGTGCTGGGTAAAATACGAGATATCGGAGGAATTGAAAATACCATAGCTCATGTCAGTATATGTTTTTATAGTGGTCTTCAGTCCGAAGACTGGTTTGATGGAGCTATCCATGACAATCTAACTTGTGTCAGTCTCTTCATATCCGAATAACTACTGCGACTTACATCTTTCTGAGTTTGCTTAATGTACTCTTGGTCTCCCTCTACGATTTTTACCACCCACACTTCCCTCCAGTACTAAATCGGTGAACCCTTAATGTCGCAGAGCGTGTCATATCAGCCGATCCTTTCTTTTACTCAAGTTTTGCCACAAATTCCTAGTCTTTCTATTCACAACCACCTCATTAGTTGCCGGCCGGGGTGGCCGAGCGGTTCAAGCCACTACAGCCTGGAACCGCGCGACCGCTACGTCGCAGGTTCGAATCCTGCCTCGGGCATGGATATGTGTAATGTCCTTAGGTTAGCTAGATTTAAGTAGTTCTAAGCTCTAGGGGACTGATGACATTAGATGTTAAGTCCCCTAGTGCTCAGAGCCATTTGAACCTCATTAGTTATGTGATCGACTCATTCAATAGGTAAGACATGCGAAAGATATATTGTATCTGATTACAGGAGCATGCATCAGTATTCTGCATATTGCTTACAAAACCTACGGCAAAATAGTAAATGAAAGACTGTGGAATATTTTGGAGGTAATTTTAATGGAGGAACAAGCATTTTTCCGACAGGAAGATCATACCTCGACCATATTTTTGCACTGAATCAGATAATCCAAGGGAGACAAGAATTTAATCTGGAAACTTGTCTACCTTTTGTGGATTACGAAAAAGCATGTGACAAAATTCACAAAGACAAGCTGTGGGAAATATTGGTAAAAAGAAGAAGCTGACCCAAGTAGCAGAAAGCTTGCATGTGAACACCAGAGTTAGAATTGACACGGATAAACAGATAACATATGAGATGCAAACAAATCAAGGAGTAAAACAAGGGTGTAGTTTGTTACGAACATCATTCCATCATTCAATGTTTGTGTAGATGACATGATCAGAGAATGGATAAGAGATACAACACCTTCAGGCATAAATACTGGGAAGAGTAAATGGCCGTGCGGGATTAGCCGAGCGGTCTAGGGCGCTGCAGTCATGGACTGTGCGGCTGGTGCCAGCGGAGGTTCGAGCCCTCCTTCGAGCGCGCGTTTGTGTGTGTGTGTGTGTGTGTGTGTGTGTGTGTGTGTGTGTGTGTGTGTGTGTGTGTGTGTGTGTGTGTCCTTCGGATAATTTAGGTTAAATAGTGTGTAAGCTTAGGGACTGATGACCTTAGCAGTTAAGTCCCATAAAATTTCACACACATTTGAACATTTTGAGGAATAAATGTATAAATACTGTATTATTCGTGGATGATCAAGTTGTCGTACAAGATAGCGGAAGCAAATTACAAATACCTCTACGTAAACTAAATGAGATAAATGCAAGCTACAATCAGACTGTCGTCCGGGGTAGCCGCGTGGTCCTAGGCGCCTTTTCATGGATCGCGAGGCTCCTCCCGTCGGAGGTTAGAGTCCTCCCTCGGGCATGCGCGTGTATGTTGTCCATGGCGCAAGTTAATTTAACCTTAGGGACCGATGACCTCAGCAGTTTGGTCCCATAGGATCTTACGACAAATTTGTAAAAGAATCAGACTATATCTGTAAATAAAACTAAAGCCTTGGCCTTTTTAGGTATTCACTCAGTAGGAACAATAATAGTCCTCAATATCAAACCAATAGAACAGATAGCCAGGTCAAGTACTCGGGAAGTGACATACCATGTGATCCAGATATGGTTACACACGAAAAAACTAGTACTTACCTCCTTGTATTTAGCACAATGAGAAGAATACTTAGGGGTAATACAAGAAGAGAGAGAACTGAAATTTTATAAAGTCATTGCAGTTGCTACTTAATTTTATGAGGCAGAAAGACGGAGACTAAGAAATAAAAATTTACAGCAACTAAAAGCGTCAAAAATAAGCTTCTAAGACCTGTGAAAGGCTGCACTAGGAAAGACAAAATCTTAAATGATGTAATAAGGGAGTAATAGTAATCCAACCGACAACTCACAGGGCAATCCAATACAAGGAAAAATGGAGAGAACATGGACTTTGTATGTCACCGCAAGGGCTTCCTAAACTAGGAACGGATTATGGACTGTGGTGCGAGAGAAGTGTGGGGAGACAGAGGATGAGATGGTGAGAGCCCTACGCCTAACCGTGGGGTGGCAAAGAAGAAGAAAGACGGTGAAGCAACAAATCCAGGCCACAACAAAACACACACAGAACGGATACATACAGGAAGATCCCGTGATGGTCTTATAAACTTTCACGGATGATGCAGAAGGCAAAATTTTATCAGTTTGAGGTATGGGACGCAGATCTGGAAAGCATCGAGTTGAAAGTTATGAGCGAAGCTCGTTCTGATACCTCCAACAGTGGAATACATGTAGCGGTACTGTTGGTAAGATTTCAGTCTAGGAAACTTTCAGGGGTGGTAATATGGACCGAAAGAACAAAAAAAGTCCAGCAAATAAGGGGTCTAAAATGCATACCTTACGAGATATGGGCACTCGTTTAGTAGAAGAGACGGGTTTCACAGTATAGAAGATGGAAAAAGTGCTCATTGCTCTTAAGGTATGCTTTTTAAAGCCCATCGTTACTAGACATTTTTTCTTGTTTTAGTCCATACTAAACCTTGAAAGGTGTGTGCCCTACGATCTTAGCAACAGTATCGGTACATCTATTCCAATGCGAGAAGTATCAGAGTGATTTTCGCTTATGACTTTCGACTCAGCCCTTTCCGGACCAGGGCCCCGTACCTCAGATTGAGATATTCACCCTTTTCCATCATCCCTGAAAGATGATATCGTCACGGAATCAACGTGTGTACACTGGAGCGGCTTTCGCAAGTTGGCGAATATCTTGAAATATGAAGGTAATTTTTGACGCGTACAGCTGCCACATTGACACTTTTCATAACGAAACTACATACTTTGTTTGTAGTGAGTGGTATTATATGCAACCAGGCACTATTTGAATTTGATACCATTCATGTACGATCAACTACTCTCTGAGCCACTGCAGACGTATCATGCAGATGTCACATGGACCTCATTTTCTGGACCAAGTGCAGCTTGAGGCTAGCTTCGTTGCATTTTGTTTTTTACAGTAAACGAACTGAACGTAAGTCCAAGAGTATGAGTATACTCGATAGCACAGTTCGCCCCATCACGGTCTCTAACATCAGATACATTAAATTAGAGATTAAAATACACTCCTGGAAATGGAAAAAAGAACACATTGACACCGGTGTGTCAGACCCACCATACTTGCTCCGGACACTGCGAGAGGGCTGTACAAGCAATGATCACACGCACGGCACAGCGGACACACCAGGAACCGCGGTGTTGGCCGTCGAATGGCGCTAGCTGCGCAGCATTTGTGCACCGCCGCCGTCAGTGTCAGCCAGTTTGCCGTGGCATACGGAGCTCCATCGCAGTCTTTAACACTGGCAGCATGCCGCGACAGCGTGGACGTGAACCGTATGTGCAGTTGACGGACTTTGAGCGGGTGCGTATAGTGGGAATGCGGGAGGCCGGGTGGACGTACCGCCGAATTGCTCAATACGTGGGGCGTGAGGTCTCCACAGTACATCGATGTTGTCGCCAGTGGTCGGCGGAAGGTGCACGTGCCCGTCGACCTGGGACCGGACCGCAGCGACGCACGGGTGCACGCCAAGACCGTAGGATCCTACGCAGTGCCGTAGGGGACAGCACCGCCACTTCCCAGCAAATTAGGGACACTGTTGCTCCTGGGGTATCGGCGAGGACCATTCGCAGCCGTCTCCATGAAGCTGGGCTACGGTCCCGCACACCGTTAGGCCGTCTTCCGCTCACGCCCCAACATCGTGCAGCCCGCCTCCAGTGGTGTCGCGACAGGCGTGAATCGAGGGACGAATGGAGACGTGTCGTCTTCAGCGATGAGAGTCGCTTCTGCCTTGGTGCCAATGATGGTCGTATGCGTGTTTGGCGCCGTGCAGGTGAGCGCCACAATCAGGACTGCATACGACCGAGGCACACAGGGCCAAACCCGGCATCATGGTGTGGGGAGCGATCTCCTATACTGGCCGTACACCTCTGGTGATCGTCGAGGGGACACTGAATAGTGCACGGTACATCCAAACCGTCATCGAACCCATCGTTCTACCATTCCTAGACCGGCAAGGGAACTTGCTGTTCCAACAGGACAATGCACGTCCGCATGTATCCCGTGCCACCCAACGTGCTCTAGAAGGTGTAAGTCAACTACCCTGGCCAGCAAGATCTCCGGATCTGTCCCCCATTGAGCATGTTTGGGACTGGATGAAGCGTCGTCTCACGCGGTCTGCACGTCCAGCACGAACGCTGGTCCAACTGAGGCGCCAGGTGGAAATGGCATGGCAAGCCGTTCCACAGGACTACATCCAGCATCTCTACGATCGTCTCCATGGGAGAATAGCAGCCTGCATTGCTGCGAAAGGTGGATATACACTGTACTAGTGCCGACATTGTGCATGCTCTGTTGCCTGTGTCTATGTGCCTGTGGTTCTGTCAGTGTGATCATGTGATGTATCTGACCCCAGGAATGTGTCAATAAAGTTTCCCCTTCCTGGGACAATGAATTCACGGTGTTCTTATTTCAATTTCCAGGAGTGTAGTTACAAGACCGAACGAGGTGGTGCAGTGGTTTACACATTGGACTCGCATTCCGGAGGACGACGGTTCAAACCCACACCCTTAAATCCTGATTTAGGTTTTCCATAACTTCCCTAAAACGCTTCAGACAAATGTAGGAATGGTTCCTTTGAAATAGTTCGCCCGATTTCCTTCCCCATCCTTCCCATGTCCAATGGGACCGATGACCTCGCTGTTTGGTCCTCTCCCCCGAATTAATCAACCATCCAACCAATAGTTACAAGCATAGGTAATGAACATAAATGAACAATGTAAGCTGTTGATTTGTCCACACGTTGATAGTAAACGTGTAATACTGACACCAAGCTGCAGTGCAATGTAAGGATCTTAAAACATAACGACATTTTCTTTTCGTACAAATTTCGTCACCTTACGCCTAAAGTTCCGTAATTTTTGCCAGACCTTAGCGTCTAGGTATATTATCCAGAAATTAATCTTCGTGAAATACCTCAATGTCATTATATTGTTCTTATTAAGAGATACACTTTTATGTTACAGGGTTAACACAAGGAATAACGCAATAAACTGCTTGTACATTTTGAGGTAGCGTAACTCACAGCTTTCCAATTACCCAGACTTCATTCACTCGTTATTTGAGAAGGAGAGCACTTACCTGCGTCCAACAAACCTTACAGGTAATTTCAAACCTTTTCGAAATGTTTTCCTCGCTGGCACTAGCCGCAAGATAGTGAAAGGAAACAGTTTATCGCTTAGTAACATCCGTTTTTCATGTGGTAAAACTTCAGTATAAAAATATTTCGTACTTGGGAGTTAGATTCTTCAGAGTCGAGAATGTGGGGGGATGCGGGTGGGGGAGGGGGGGGGGAGGGGGGGGGGGGAGATTGCTGGTGTGTACGAATATGTAAACCTCCAGTTTAAATCGCAGTAGCAGGTCCTCATCTAAAATTCATGTATTGTTTTTATCCTCTTTTTTTCGGGCGTTGAGAACTTTGATAAGGAGCGTATTTGGAAATTGATCAAGCGGTAGAAAGATAACAGCGCCGCAAGCCGCTTTCCCGGTGTCAGACGGAGAGCTACGACAATCATCTGGCCTACTGTACCAAATCTAAGTAAACTCGTAACTCAAGTTCGTTTCATGCCATTATCACTATGAGTGTCATATCCAAGTTTTCATCTTATGGGTTAATACAGGCTGTAAAGGGACTCTAGGCCCACAATACTGCTCATTGAAATTCATATGGAATAATCGCAGCATAGGACCAAGTTTCGGGCATTTTCTTCTTTCTTGTTCAAACTTAGCTTCGTCTGCATATATTATGAACTCCATATTGAGGTAACCTTAATCACTGTTCTTGTAATCTTATTTAACTGTAAAGTTTAGTCTCCCTGAAAAAATTAAACATTTTAAAATTATATTCGCTGAAATGGATATGGGACGGAAGACATTACTCAGTGCTTAGTACACAACGTTGTGTTAGCTAATTATCCTCTCCAAGTCTCATGTATAATGAATATTAACAACAATAAATTGAGTTGATATGTGGTGAATATGTCTACTTGATTATTGTGTTAAGATGAGATTCCTGAAGCAACGTGATACCTGTGCGATTTAACAAGTGTGGCATCACTCTTCCTAGTTTTGCATAAATGTGTTCCAATTGATCACGGTACGTAGTGTTAGTGGTAGTGTGGCCTGACTGCCGTGGTCTGCTACTGGATATACTGGAAGTATTCAGCGAGGCGCACATTACAAGTGGCTGTGTATTTTGCTTTGATTTTGTCACTTCGAGCAGGAAGATTGTTCGCACCCCATCAAGAAATGGTGTGGTAGATTTCGTTATTTCCGCCGGTGAGGACGATAACTCGTCACGACATATCGTGAAAAACAAGCACATCTAAACAGTTTTCTGGTAAAAACCATACAAGAATATCCATGTGTATATTTTTGTCAAATTTTAACACCGTGAGTTGATTTTACACATATACCACATTCAGCGATTTTGCAAACTGACACAGTTGCTGCGGAATCATTTCTGAACTGGTATTGAATCCTTGGTTCAAATGGCTCTGAGCACTATAGGACTTCACTTCTGTGGTCACCAGTCCCCTAGAACTTAGAACTATTTAAACCTAACCTAAGGACATCACACACATCCATGCCCGAGGCAGGATTGGAACCTGCGACCGTTGCGGTCCCGCGGTTACAGACTGAAGCTCCTAGAACCGCACGGCCACACCGGTATTGAATCCTTCTCCGAAATATTATCGTGTTCGTCCCCCTTGTCGGATTCTGCAGCACGAAAAGTTGTTTCCACATTCAGACGTATCGGTCAACGAGATTCGGTTGCCGCACGCATTCCCCACTTCCCACTCGGTTTCATAGCAGTCCGGCGGCGTCCTGACAGGACTTCCAAAAGTTTATTTCCACGTTGTGCTTGGAAACTCCTGGCATCCTCAGGGGAAAAAAACTGATTTTGAGTTGGTTTCGTTGGCCTTCTCCGCGCCAATTCTCCATCCCCTGTACATCGGAAACAGTCTGTGACGTACCCTCTACACATTGGATTGGCAAAGGTCCGTGTGGTCTAGAGAAAAAGGACGGTACACACGTCCCAAAGTGGATGCCAGCCAGCACCGTACTGCGAGTTTCGCCCCGTGCAGACCGAGTAGCAGAATGGATGCACCAGAGGATCGTCGAGTCGAGCAGGTCAGAGCAGGGCGCAGCGCAGACGAGACGAGATGGATGGCAGCACTGGCGGCGCAGCGCGCGCCGGGACCAGACGAGACGAGACCAGAGCGGGCGGGTGATGGATCGCGCGGCCGCTCGCATTTCCCATTCATGGCACGGCCCCGGTTGCTTGCGCGGGAATTGCCACCGATATGGGTTTCCGATAGAGCGGCCGGAATGGTTGCGCGGCCGTTTTATAGAATGTGATCTTGGCGCCACTCGCGGAAGTGGAGGCGTCTACGGGTTCCACTGTTCGTCCATTCAGCAGTCCGTCGCCGCCACACTGTAGATGCCTTTAGCGCGGATCGTCGCACGACAGTGGAAGTTCTCGCTGCAGCTCAGGTGCAATGGCGCGTTACCTTGAGTGTGTCGTCACTAGTGTTCTCTCATTTTCCCCTTCCTTGGGGAAAACGGGTACTCGTGATGCGAGGAGCGGACATAATCTGCATCTACATCTGTACTGTGCAAACCACAGTGAAGTGCATGGCAGAGGGTTCTTCCCATTGTACCAGTTACTAGGAGTTACTTTCTTTTTGTGTGTGTTTCTTCTTCTTCTTCTTCTCTCTCTCTCTCTCTCTCTCTCTCTCTCTCTCTCTCTCTATCTCTCTCTCTCTATCTCTCTCTCTCTCTACACACACACACACACACACACACACACACACACACATATATATATATATATATATATATATATATATATATATATATATATATATATATATATATATTACTCCTGAAAAAAATAACACATTGACACCGGTGTGTCAGACCCACCATACTTGCTCCGGACACTGCGAGAGGGCTGTAGAAGCAATGATCACACGCACGGCACAGCGGACACACCAGGAACCGCGGTGTTGGCCGTCGAATGGCGCTAGCTGCGCAGCATTTGTGCACCGCCGCCGTCAGTGTCAGCCAGTTTGCCGTGGCATACGGAGCTCCATCGCAGTCTTTAACACCGGCAGCATGCCGCGACAGCGTGGACGTGAACCGTATGTGCAGTTGACGGACTTTGAGCGGGTGCGTATAGTGGGAATGCGGGAGGCCGGGTGGACGTACCGCCGAATTGCTCAATACGTGGGGCGTGAGGTCTCCACATTACATCGATGTTGTCGCCAGTGGTCGGCGGAAGGTGCACGTGCCCGTCGACCTGGGACCGGACCGCAGCGACGCACGGGTGCACGCCAAGACCGTAGGATCCTACGCAGTGCCGTAGGGGACCGCACAGCCACTTCCCAGCAAATTAGGGACACTGTTGCTCCTGGGGTATCGGCGAGGAGCATTCGCAACCGTCTCCATGAAGCTGGGCTACGGTCCCGCACACCGTTAGGCCGTCTTCCGCTCACGCCCCAACATCGTGCAGCCCGCCTCCAGTGGTGTCGCGACAGGCGTGAATCGAGGGACGAATGGAGACGTGTCGTCTTCAGCGATGAGAGTCGCTTCTGCCTTGGTGCCAATGATGGTCGTATGCGTGTTTGGCGCCGTGCAGGTGAGCGCCACAATCAGGACTGCATACGACCAAGGCATACAGGGCCAACACCCGGCACCATGGTGTGGGGAGCGATCTCCTACACTGGCCGTACACATCTGGTGATCGTCGAGGGGACACTGAATAGTGCACAGTACATCCAAACCGTCATCGAACCCATCGTTCTACCATTCCTAGACCGGCAAGGGAACTTGCTGTTCCAACAGGACAATGCACGTCCGCATGTATCCCGTGCCACCCAACGTGCTCTGGCCAGCAAGATCTCCGGATCTGTCCCCCATTGAGCATGTTTGGGACTGGATGAAGCGTCGTCTCACGCGGTCTGCACGTCCAGCACGAACGCTGGTCCAACTGAGCAGCCTGCATTGCTGCGAAAGGTGGATATACACTGTACTAGTGCCGACATTGTCCATGCTCTGTTGCCTGTGTCTATGTGCCTGTGGTTCTGTCAGTGTGATCATGTGATGTATCTGACCCCAGGAATGTGTCAATAAAGTTTCCCCTTCCTGGGACAATGAATTCACGGTGTTCTTATTTCAATTTCCAGGAATATATATGCCGAAAAGTTTTTTACTTTCTTGACAACCCTCGTGTATACTTTTACGTTCGCGCCACCACTGCCGAATCAGATAGTGTCGAAATCGTGAACTCCCTATCTGTACCCTTGGAGGAATTCGTCACTTCTTACAAGGACAATCAGCTCGCACTCAATCGTGCCACAACTGAAACATGTGTATTCCACAAGAAGAACAGACTAGCTCCAAGAACCTTCAAGTTGACTGGATAGGCCCTGCCAGTGGAACAGTGTGCAACCGCAAGATACCTGGTTGTCACCTTTGTTAGAACGCTCTCCTCAGAACACATTGTACGAACATTTAACAGAAAGGTGCAGTGAGAAGCAATATCATCCGCAGACTGCCAGAAACTGTGTGGGGTGCGCTGTCTTACGTATCAGGGACCACAGTCCTCGCTTTATCCTATTCAGGAGCAGAGTTGACGCGCTCGATATGGCCTATGTCAGTGGTCCACTACCTGTCTTACACCATTGCGCCTGAGTGAAGTCGGACATTAGCTAGTACCCCCACCCTCCACCCTCCCCTTCCGCCACAGTATCACGAAGTTTAGCTCATAACTAAACTGTAGAATGCAAGTTTTTTCTTAGAACACTTTTATTTTTAAAAGATGAAAAATGAATGAAATTTAGTTTGTATATATGTGTGTGTGTGTGTGTGGGGGGGGGGGGGGACAATGAATGACGAAGGAATTCGTGACGCATCGCATGTGCTACCCTCCACAACTCCTTCTCAGAAAAGAAAGCTAACTGTCCACTGTGAGGGTAGGTACTTGCTACAGAACATACTTGCCCTTCATTGCTTCTCTCAATTTCGGCACTTGCTTGACTTGCACGCTGCAACTCCATTTAAACTAACCAAGCTGAAATGTGTGCTCTGTTCTTACATATCGTAAATCAATTGACTGTTGCACTGCTTAGTTCTAAACTGGGAGAAAATGGAAGACTTCAGGCTGTTAATGCTTTATATCTGACTACAGTAATAGTAATAATATAATACTGTGTACAGCACTGTAGTGGCCCTCATGTAGCCACCGCTGTGTTGTGCTGTCAAGTAATTCATTTATCTGTTTCGAAGCGAGTAATGAAACAATTTCTGTACTACTGCAGGTACTATGTACAACTTTGAGATATTTAGCATTTTTTACGTATGTGTCTCACTTTTATCATCAGCTGTACGGGACAAAGCATAACATGTGTGTGTAGTGGGTGGACTATGTGAGAAACCTGTAACCTCCACCGCTTTAATGTTACTAATTGAGAAAAAGTAGCTATTGGTAATTCATATAATCAGTATTAGAGTCTTACAAAATTGTGATAGTAGTGATGATCTTTTGAAAATAATTTAGTTTCTTCATTGAAACAGAATCGACTCGTTTAGTTTTAACCCATCAGAAAATTTCATTTTACCTCTTAGTGGGAAATTACCACCAGGTTGGAAACCACTGACCTACTTCGTGTCAAGCAGGTCGACATACTCCTAACGAATAATTCCGTATCATAATGTGATGCCTGACAACAACACCCAAATACCAACTGTACGGTCTTGTTGGTATTGTCCCAGTGGACATCGGACGGGAACTGACGGCCAGAACGAGAAAGCTAAGGTGTTACCTCGGTGGTACACCCGCCATATGGCCACCTGCCAGGCCATCAACATATTAAATCTAGAAAATGCGTCTGTCACACGCAGCCTCACGAGTAACACTTGTGTGACAGGGCAACACCCACAGAACAACTTAATACAGTGTAGTGGACGACCGGGCAGTCTCTCACCAGACTACACTCAGAAGTTGGTAGGTCCGAAGGAAACGTGTGGAGGTGGGGGGCCTCCTGCACCATCAAACTCCGTTGGACACCTGTAGATTACCACCCACCCTTGCACTGTGAGCTGCGTCCTTACGCCTGCACTAAGGAGGATCTGCACGGGCTAACCCAAACGAATCGGATGTAGGAAGATTTTGGTTATAGGTAGTACAATAAAAAACCATTGTACAGGGAGTTCCGCAATTCCTATTACAAGCTTCTAGAGGTTGTGGAGGGAACTTGGTAGATTATGATGTGCTAAAGAACCCATGTGCGGTTAGGATGTAAAATTAATTGGAAGAATGGATAACTTTCAGATCTTCCTCACGGCACGCAGAAAACGCAGACAATGAATCTCTTGAAACGTCCCCTTAGAAAAATTAATGAATGACTGTGCTGATAAACCTCTTACATTATTTGCTTTTCAAACAGCTGAGCAAAACTGAACGTACTCAGACATTACTCACTTTACTTATTCTGATCAACACTAAACTGGCATACAACATTTTTAGCGCAACGCAATCTGACTTCCAAAAATCCCTACAAAAGAATGGCCCTGACTAAGAATAACCTATACCTTTCATGAATCACTTACCTCACGAAAATATTCATTACTCGAACTACTGCAATACAGCGAGCGCCAATACTGCCACCTAAATAAAAGATTCAAACTACTGAAGTCACTAACTGCTGATAGCAAATGAAAGATGTTGATAGAGAACAAACAATATATTTACCTTAATAGTGTTCAGAAGTCATTATATATATATATATATATATATATATATATATATATATATATATATATATATAATCAGTTCATGACATCCAGTCTTACAAATTTACACGTCCAGGTCATCCGCTCTCAAAACTCCGCCATCTCTCTCCCCACATCCACCACTGCTGGCGGCTGACATCCAACTGAGCAACGCTACGCGCTGTCAACAGCCAACTGCCCAACACTACCGAATATTACAACAATGCCAACCAGCGACAGACTGCACACAGCACATCCAGTGACTTTCGTATAGAACGCTACGTGGCGTTACCAACGTAAAAACCTAAACAGCCTACACTCTGACATGTGTGCTTCACATGACCTCATGACATGAATAGTCTTTCGAGTAGTAGTCGCCACGTTCTCTTCTACGTCACGAAGAAAGTCCTCTCCATTATCGAGAGGATTTGAAAATGATCTGATCTCCATATTAATTCACTATCCTAAATGAACATTTCCGACATGGGTTCGTTACCATACTTTATGTACTAAGTCCGCCCTTGAACCCTGTAACAGGAATTGTGAAGCACTGCAAAGAACAGTGAGTCACAAAGCCACACACGATTAAACATTTATTCTGCTGTATTCTACCGGATCATATGGTCCTTACTGTAAATGTGATCACAAGAGATGATTTGCCCCCACATTATACCTTCACTGTTCTCTGGTTTAGTTCAAATGGCTCTGAGCACTATGGGACTTAACTTCTGAGGTGATCATTTCCGTAGAGCTTAGAACTACTTAAACCTAACTAACCTAAGGACATCACACACATCCATGCCCGAGGCAGCGTTCAAACCTGCGACCGTAGCGTTCGCGCGGTTCCAGACTGTAGCGCCTAAACCGCTTGGTCATCTCGGCCGGCTCTCTGGTTTAGTTCGTGATTCAGTCACCGGTAGTGCCTCTCGTATTACACCACGCAGTTTCCTCGTTGCCTAACTGTTACGCCTCGTAAGAGTATATTATGAACGGTTCAGTGATTCGCCGTGAACTGTCTGCTCTTACACCCTCGTCCTGAGTAAACAAAGCTGCAATGTGGTTTCAATTGAGACAGCATGGTGAACTAGTCGTACGGTGAATGCAGGACAGGGCACGTGCCTTAGCCACGCGCGGTGTCCGAGCGACAACACCCTCTACCCGCGCACTTGCGGAGATGCGCGTAGCTGTTTACCCGCCTTTCATCCCTGTCCCCCTATTAATCTAGCTAGCGCGCGCACACAATCGACCGGCCATCGGCCTCCATTATTGCGCTCCCGTTAATGGCTCGGTGATTCCGGGCACGCCCCCGGGCTCTTTGTAAACTGTTTCCTGCGTCCGCCGGCGCTTCCAGCACCTGTTAACTCGCACCGCACCGTACTGCAGCTGTCGCGGCTGCCTCTGCGCTAGCCGGAGCTGCCTGTGGGCGCGTCGCTACCGCCAGACGCTCCGTCTCGAGGAACAGCTAGTCCACGATCTTCTCGTTTATCTTGTGGGGAGTACAGCGCATTCAGGCTAGAGAGATCTGGAACGGACCTTCTCGTGTAGCTTAGAGCGCTAGCTTGCGAGGCGAGGATGTAGGTCACATCCAGTCCGAATCCATTCAGTGGTTTAGCGGATACTGTTTCCATTCGTCTATTATTTTCTTCTTGCGAATCTAATAAAATTTGTTTTCCTTTTTGAAAATGTACTTTACGTATCACACGCTTTTTTTCCTTCTCTTTTAATGAATAGTGTAAGTATGTAAAAGACAAGAAAAATGGCAACTGTAGAAACAGACGAGCCCTTCTCTGCAGCTTTTTCCTAATTTTTAGTAGCAAACGACCCACCAACCTATTAGGCGGTGTGTCACTCTATAATACCGGGTGATCAAAAAGTCAGTATAAATTTAAAAACCTAATAAACCACGGAATAACGTAGATAAAGAGGTAAAAATTGACAGACATGCTTGGAATGACATGGGGTTTCATTAGAAAAAAATTTTACAAAATGTCCGACAGATGGCGCTGGGTAGCAAAACGTCAGTAACTGCTACCCTGACGGGTCAGAGGTACGCCGATATATTACAGAATCGCATCATCCCCAGCCTGGCTGATAAACACCTGCTGGAACGTACGATGTTTATGCAGGATGGCGCTGCACCCCATATTGCTAGACGCGTGAAAGATCTGCGCGCGTCGTTTGGTGATTATCGTGTGCTCAGCCGCCACTTTCGTCATGCTTGGCCTCCCAGATCCCCAGACCTCAGTCCGTGCGATTATTGGCTTTGGGGTTACCTGAAGTCGCAAGTGTATCGTGATAGACCGACGTCTCTAGGTATGCTGAAAGACAACATACAACGCCAATGCCTCACCATAACTCCGGACATGCTTTACAATGCTGTTCACAACATTATTCCTCGACTACACCTATTGTTGAGTAATGATGGTGGACATTTTGAGCATTTTCTGTAAAGAACTCATCTTTGCGTTGTCTTACTTTGTTATGCTAATTATTGCTATTCTGATCAGACGAAGCGCCAGCTGTTGGACATTTTTTGAACTTTCGTATTTTTTTGGTTCTAATAAAATCCCATGTCATTCCAAGCATGTGTTTCAATTTGTACCTCTCTATCTACATTATTCCGTGATTTATTCAGTTTTCAGATTTATACTGACTTTTTGATCACCCGGTATATAGGCTGTGTGATCTTCCAGGTACGTAGGCTCTCAGACTTTTGTCAATAACCCACGCTTTGACGCAGAAAGCCTCCCTTGCAACGTCTGCCTGTGGACTTCTCTGGCCGTGGACTTCTCTGGCCGTGTCCGTGACGCTTTCGCGCTTAATTAATGAACTTGTTTCGAGATCTACTCTTTTTCTTTGACTCTTCTCTGTTTCCTTTCTCAGGCCTATAAGGTGCGCGTCCCATACTCAGGAATGAATCCTGGATATGTTTGTTTTGAAAATGATGGGCGCATTATGATTCACCTCAGACGGTGGGAGCTGTATCACAGTGACAACATTCGCACAATACATACCAAGGTACAGAGTCAACTCAAGGGCTTATGGTGTGGGGTGCTATTGGGCACAACCACAAATCACAGTTGGTGCATGTCCAGGGCACTGTGACCAGTCTGTCCTACTTGAATGGCGCCCTGCGGCCCGTAGCCATACCCTTTCTGCATAACACATAAGACGCCATTTTTCTAGCCAACGCACGACCACGTTTTGCTGCACAACACGTGCCTTTTTGTTGTCACAGGAAGCCAGCCTTTTGCCCTGGCCCGCCAGATAAACAGACTTGTTGGCAATCGGAAATGTGTGGCTTATGGTGAAACGACGCAGAATATACTAATGTACATGTCCTGTGAATATGAACGTCCTGTCTCTAGTTGTTTTCTAAACATAAATGTATAATCTTCGCTGGGATACGCCCGAAGTTACTTTTATGTCGAGATTTCCCTGCTGCATTCTGTTTGTTGGATACTATACAGTGCAATATTGATATTCGTATACCGTATTCTCGTATTTGGTTTATTAGGCGACATTGCGGAACGCCTTCTTTAAGCCAAGGAACGTAGCACCAGCACGGGCGCCAGAATCTGTTGCTTTCTGTTCTCATGAACGAAGCTAGTTTTAAATCCAAGCTAGTACTCCGTCTCTAACGATCGCTTCGCGGACGGAATGTTAAACACTGATCTTGCTGTCGTCCTACGTTCTTCACTGATTGGCTCTTCCTCCGTTCAGAAACAAAGAACACGCAGATAAACTGGGAATGGCTTAACACACGAGTTAATCTGTGTACCCCAACTGTCTTCGTTTAGTGTTATTCATGTGAAAGTGTGCGGAAGTTTTCTAAATGTTTGTGAATGGTGTAACTATGGCGGAACATGGTTGCCAGTACGGTGTTCTAGTGGGCTGTGTGAAACCGCCTAAAAACCACATCGAGGCTGTCCGCCACACCGACCCTCGTCGTTAATCCGCCGGGCGGCTTCGGTCTGGGTGAAATGTGGCCACCCCTGTCCCAGAAGCGGCTTGCTAACGCGCGGCTATCGGGGCGACTATTTGGATGCGCATATAGGTGAAAGAAATACGTGCAATGGGCGTACTGCAAATCCAGAACATCCCAATTACACTGTATTTTATGGTTGACCTATTAAACCCAGTTTTCCGTACAATGGAAGAACTTTGTACCTTGTTTTAATACTCCAAAAGTTCGCGGATGGCATACCGCGTCGTTAATGTTTCACGCAACAACGTCGCAGTGGACCAGTTTTGTGAAGTTCTTGCAATTTATTGAAGCTTCTTGTCGAAAAAGTCAGTGAAAGCAAAAAAATCATTCGTGCTAGAAGAGAGTAACGAAGCGTTACATTTTATCCCGTCAGCAGGAAAGGATAAGCTGACACTGTGTAAACAAAATGCAACCCCTTGCATACAGTACAACTGCACAAACATTAAGAAATATCTGAGAATGTACGTTTGGATTACGGCACTGTATGGTAGTGAATAATTGGCAGTCGGAAAACCGGAACAGAGGAGAAGCGTTTGAGATGTGGTGCTACAGAAGAATGTTGAGAATTAGAAGGACTAATAAGGTAAAGAAAGAGGACGTTCTCCGCAGAACAGACGAAGGGAGGAATATATGGCAAACACTGACCAGAAGAAGGGACAGGATGATAGTACGTGTATTAAGATAGAAGGGAATAACTTTTATGGTACTCGATGGAGGTGTAGAGGGTAAAAAACTGTAGGGGAAGACAGAGATTTGAATATATTCACCAAAGAATTGAAGACGTAGTGTGCAAGCGCTACTCGGAGATGGAATAGGTTAGCCCAAGGAATTCGTGGCAGGCCGCATCAAACCAGTTGGAATACTAATGACTCGAAACAAAGTTAAATTATGTACTTTACGAAAGACCACGACGTAATATTTCTTAAAGCGAAGCTATAGAAGCTTCGTGCGTGCAAACTTCCATAAGAATACGTACATACAAGCACTCAAGGTGATATTCAAGCTAAGAAACGGTAAGGCGCCACACATTACGTGCATGCGACACCGTGTCGACAGTAATAAGATAGAATAAGTCCCTTAAGGAAACCCGAGAAAAACCAGCCTCACATTTCCCCACAAATAAAATTTCTGAGGCCTTCGGGTAATGCAGCAGACACGCAACACAGTATTTATCTAATAATCAGGAGGAGTTCTGTCACAGTACTGCATATAATATACAGCACTGATTAAGAAGTAAATACTGCTGTTTTATGGCGTTCTCCTTTATTGAGGAAAAAATAAATTCGATACCAATTACATGTAAATGTGCCAGGGATACTGAATCGGGTAGCTTACTGTATATCGCCCTCAAACAGAATTTAGAATAAAATTAAAATATCTTTTCCCTATAGTGCGCATTTCAAGATAGTTCAAAGTATCAGAACTTGCAGCTTCACTTGCAAACATATTCCACTTAATAGCTATGCCTTTCACCTGCCAGTAGTGCACTATGTAGCGCGCCTCAGATTATACGGGCCGGTGATGTAGTGTCCACGCGGAGAGTTCTTTACGGAAGGCGGAAGGAAAGCCGTCTTGAAAGTCGTTCGCCTGTGTCACTGACAAGTGGACTTCCATCAAAACCACATGTGACAATGCCCATAAGGGGAACTGCCACGCCACGACCGGAGAAAGCAGCGGCTAGTGCCATGTTACGAGGCGGCTTACTCTAGTACCGCAAGATGGCACACTGCGCTCTAACAACTCTGTAAGTTTTTCGTGTCACTTTAAACGCAACTGTGGTTGTTTGCAGACGTGTTTTTCCGATTCTTTTCCCTCTGCCAGTTGTAAAAATATTGACCAATGTTGTGGTTGCCTGTGTTCAAAAATCGCTGTAATCGATTGTGATCCTTTTACCAACCAGTCAGTTGTGTGTTGCGGGGAGGAAAAACACTGAAACTTTCCTCTGTTCGTCCTCTCCTTCAAGCGTAAGGTTTCGAAGCATCAGTCACGTGTCGCGATTTGATATTTCGTCAGTTTTTCCTGAAGCTTGTTTCATATATGACATCTATTAGCAATCTGCTTCAATTATGCTCCTAAGTATCGCCAGTCAATTCTTGTTGTTAACCACCTTCCTTTCTTCCAGCTTGTACGCGGAAAAACTGGAGACTGCCGAATGAACAGTGTGGTAATTTATAGCATATTTCGAGTAGGGGGACATCTCTCCTGGCTGCCGACTTTTAAGCTAATGGTAGTAGGAGCAATTGTGTGTTGTGCATCTTCTGGACACATTCGTGCTAAGTGCTGCAATTTTTACTAATTCTACGTTCAGTTGGGTATGTTTCTAGCTTTTGTCGGACCGTTTAATTCCTCTTGAGTAACTTCTTCTTCTTCTTCTTCTTCTTTTTCTTTTCGCAGAGTTCATATCTGCACTCCAGCGAGGCGGTGCAATGTAAAGACACCAGACTCGCATTCATGAGACAGCTACTGTAGTCGCAGTCCCTATCGTGTAGATTTAGGATTTCCTGGGGATGGTTACGTTAAAAAAATGGTACTGCCGATTTCCTTATCCTCTCCTGCCTCTGACCCTAATGACTTCGTCTGCGACGGAGCTTTAAACTCTGTCCTCCTTTCGTTCTTCAATTTCTACACATTCTACACACTTTAAAGTTCATTTTATAAATACCCACAATGCGGTGGCGTGACGGTTTAACCGGAAGAGCCTTACAAAAGTCTACTCTTTGTTTCCAGTAAGGTCCTTTTGTTAACGCCACAATAAGACACAATTTGAGTCTTATTTGCGAGATTTCGACGTTGTATTGTTCACACACTTGGTTCCATTGGAGAAATATTAGTCATAATTATTTTTAATACTTAGCCATTCTCGGCAAAACTAAAATATTTAAATTATTTTAAAGTTTTGATACCTTACGTTTAGTCACTTTTAATTTAGGATAATCCTGTTTTGTCCATTCACTCACCCAGACATAAGAAATACTTGGAAATGTTACACACAATTGCCATACAAAATTTGTTCATTAAAATTTCATCAGTATTTGTTTTACCTTCGTTTACTGCAAGTTTAGATTCCTTGCGTAATTTACGAGGGAATTTTGATGAAGATACCATTATTCATCTTTTTAGCTTAGGCATTTACGGCGTTTAATGAACTAAAGAAGCAATTCTGAAGGATAATCCATACCAAGTGCTGAACATCGGGAACGGGATAGGAATACCTTACTGCAATGAGACAACTTCCTAATGCAGATGATCATGATTAGCAAATGCCTTCCTCGTGTCACTGAACACACACACACACACACACACACACACACACACACAGAGAGAGAGAGAGAGAGAGAGAGAGAGAGAGAGAGAGAGAGAGAGTGTGTATCGGGGTTCGATAAGGATTTAAAACAAAGTGAATTATATAGAACCAGACGGCAGTCCTTAGTGTACTCCTTTCGAATAATGAGTGTGGTCTATCGCGACCATAACGTACCCATTCGAAAGTTGGATCACTAATATCAGTCGAAAATCCTCACTCAATGAGATGTTTAGTTCAGGACGATGCCGCTGAGTTTGATAATCTGTATGTGCAAGCGAACGTCTCTCCTGTCCTCTCCTCTCCTTTCCTGCCCTTTTCTCTCCTTTCCGCGAAGATACTGCGCCGGTCAGTGTAGCCGAGCGGTTCTAGGGGCTACAGTCTGGAACCGCGCGATCGCTACGGTCGCAGGTTCGAATCCTGCCTCGGGCATGGATTTGTGTGACGTCCTTAGATTAGTTAGGTTTAAGTAGTTCTAAGTTCTAGGGGACTGATGACCTCAGATGTTAAGTCCCATAGTGCTCAGAGCCATTTGAACCATTTGAAAATACTGTCAGCAAGTCAAGAGTTAACTTCAGGAGTCATTAAACTGCACTTGGATTCGTTACCGATCTCTTGGAAGCGCAGTCGCGCAGCCTTATTACCATCTATTTTTTGCGTTTTGCCTAAAGCGTGTCTAGTGACATCATATTAACAATACCGTTTGCGGCGGTGGAGGTTTGCCTTTGCTTTCGTGTGCTCTGTTTGAAATGGGAGATACTGTAATAGTATCTTCTGGTAGCTGCTCTTCAATTCAGTGTTTTATGTTGGGATATTGATGCATGCGGAATTCTGTCTGTATTTGTGGCTGTGTGGTCGCGCTAATTACAGAAAGGATAAATGCATCTTGCATAAATATTTAGTACGTTTCAGTCAATGGTTCTCAATAGCAATTAATATATACTGATTAAATATTGAATTAGGAGAAGAAAGAATTATGGTTCACCAGATAAAGTACAAAGATATTTTTTTTTGTACAGTGTTTTGTAACGCAGTTAGTGTGTATGCTGTGGTGTTAAAATTGCAGCGAGGCTTCCACTTTTCATCATCGGTCTAAATGACGAGTTAACGCAGAAGTAAAGAAGACTAGGGCTGGAATATGGGACAGAAAATTTTCAGTTTTTCGAAACTGTCAGCCCTTGTAGAGGGACTACGCTCATGCTTGAAGAGGAAGACATGTATTGGCGAGCCTGAAAAGACTGCGTATCGTCTGGGCCCGAATAGGTTCGAATGGCTCTGAGCACTATGGGACTTAACATCCGAGGTCATCAGTCCCCTATAACTTAGAACTACTTAAACCTAACTAACCCAAGGACTTCACACACATCCATGCCCGAGGCAGGATTCGAACCTGCGACCGTAGCGGTCGCACGGTTCCGCTCGGCCACATAGGCCGGCGAGCCCGAATAGTTGTCGACGACTTGATTGACTTCGTATAACACTGGCTGGTACGAACAGCTTTAATTCGCTCAAATTTTCGGCTGCCTCGATGTAAACATTTTACGAATATATTAATAATAAACATCATCATAACTTCAACAGATCTTCGATTTACCTTTTATTAACTGCTTCGTTCTTATGTTCTTGTACAAAACCTTCCTTAATTTTATGTCTAGGCACATTCAAAATTGTTGCTGTTTAAATTTCGGTGTCTAATGATCTTATTTATGTCTTCATTAAATTGTAATGTGCATGATTGCATGGAAATGCAATATGGAAATGAGATACGGACAAATGGTGAAGTATTTTTGAACCGCTGAAACCTGATACCAGGCGGACATTTGCAGAGATATGTTAAACACCGACCGAAAGACAGAGTTAGTGGCCTCCAACAAACTTTTCTCAAGACGGAATCTAATACTATTTTTCAGTGTCTCATGTATGACTCTTGTTGCAAGGACTGTGGTGGCAGACTGAACGAGATTACAGAGCTCCTACAGAGACATATATAAATATTCGCTCTTTCCTCAGTTCATCCTGAAACAGGTATAAATTGACTTTAGCCGCGCCGATTGCCGTCCTAGATACGTCAACACCAAACCGTAAGATGCTCACTCAACTACCCCCAGCCACGAAAAGCGGTCTCCTGCCGCGGCTGGCGTTACTTTTCGTATGTTTACACAGCAGCATCATTCACCACCCCTGCTACGTGGTGGGATTTCGTATTACTGAAGCAATGAAGTGGCAGCCGTATTAGGCCCATCTATTGTAAGGTTATTCATTACCTTCGCTGGTGAGTCACTGCTGTTCTTCTTCCATCACTGACTTGTTGAATCCTGGGTCTATTCTGAAAGCGTGTCTCTAGTAGGTATTTTATCAAGTAACAAAATGTGGAACAGGTGCATCGAATTACGAAACAGTTGACGAAAGTTAAAAAAGAAAGAGAGCAGGAAGACACCGGTAGCCGACAAGTCATTTAAGCTGCTTAGAAAATGTTCTGCACCATTCTGTTGTTGTTGTTGTTGTTGTTGTTGTCGTTGTTGTCGCCAGAAACCTCTGTCTCAGTATTCTTTTCATCAGAGGAATCGCTGTTTAGAGACACGTGGATAAATCAGTAAAACTGCATTCTCAGTGAAATTCAACAGAATACTCCTTGCGCCAGTCAAGAGAAGGGCAGCTCAATCTGCGAACATGCCTTGAAAGACCATTTCAGGCTTACACTGGGCGCGCATTGTTACTTTACGGCAAGAGGAGTTGTTAGCAGTGGTCACAGTGTCATCGTTCAAACATCCACCCTGTATCGTCAGAGACATAACATTGGAGACCGGGCATCAGACGTTCAGCTGAGTAAAGCACTCGCATCCGACAATCTGGTCTTCAACAGTGTTGCCCCATGAGCGACATACCGAAACAGCTGGTCGTAATCTGATAGTCAGCCGGCCCGAGTGGCCGAGCGGTTCTAGGCGCTTCAGTCTGGAACCGCGCGAGCGGTCGCAGGCTCAAATCGTGCCTCGGGCACGCATGTGTGTGGTGTCCTTAGATTAGTTAGGTTAAAGTAGTTCAAGGGGACTAATGACATCAGCTGTTAAGTCCCATAGTGCTCAGAGCCACTTGAACCATTTGAATCTGATAGAAAGTATGAGGTATGCTGATAACCTCTTTATTCCTGGCTTCCCAAAAAAGCGAATTCTGCGGATCAAAATTTTCTTCAGCGCTGGGAGTGTCCAGGGAGCAGTTCACCAACAGACGCTTCCATGAAAGGCAGCGCAGCGATATTAGCCATAAAACTGCATCATTATTTTGTATACGAGGCACTAATTGGCAATCACCGTTAGTGTAGAGCATCGTGCTCTGTTCAAATGTCTTTCTGAGATATCGTCGTCGTATTGCCATTTCTGTGTCACACCCACGCTGTGAATGTAACACGTAGCCGATCCGACCATCCGGCAGTGAGTCTTTTTCTGTTATTTACATTTATAGTACGCGAAGTTCAGAAATAATATATGACCAGCAAAGCAATAAAATGCAGCTATTAAAAATTCTGGAGAATGTCGACTTCGAAGATTATCTAGGAAATTCAATTCACTAAAATTAAGGCGAATTTCAGGCGGGCCACGTGGCTCACTCGACAGCGTTGGGTAATGGTAATTGTATAATCAGTGGCTCGCTGGTTGGAATCGCCCAATGGCTTCTTATTATGTTTTATTTTTTTCATTTATTTCGGATACGTACATCATTTACATATAAATTTCTACACATGTACACTAATTAACACATGTATAATTATCAAGTTTTATGAAAAATACAAATCGTCGTGTTTCTAATTACATATCACACATATTCCATATACAAATTCTTAACTATTGATATTTTTGAAAGATTGTTAATAAATTTGTAAAATTGTTTTTATTTTAACAATCTTCTAGAAAATATCGCTAATTAAGAATCTGTATTTGCTTTGTGTGCAATATGTAATTAGAATCAGGAAGTAGTGCATTTTTCATTAAAAAAATGATGTTTAGATATGAGTTAGTGGCATACGAGTGATGAATTTTATATTTAAATGACGTAGGTATTCGAATTGAACGAAAAAAAACGAAATAAGTGGCCATAGCGAGATTCGAGCCAGCGACCCATTGATTACCCACGATGTAGGTTCTTCGTCACTAACTAGAGGCACTTACAGTAATTACTAGAGACATTGTTGAGCTCCTTATGTACGTATTCACCACTAGGCACTTTGAATAGCTCGCGATTAACGTCTTCGTCCTTACATCATAGATTACTGTATCTTGATGTTGGAACCGATGTGCGTGATAACCATCTTCACCCTTTCGTCATAGTGGCAATGTTATCCGAAAGGATTTTTCTTCGAGTACAAGAAGTCATGAAACGCTAGAGCCGCCCTCGGGCGACCACTGTCGCGGAATAACACACCACCTGCATCGAACGTCCCTCACGTGGCGGTGTTAATATACCGCCGACATCTTCATGATCGGGATATTTGCAAGTGACAGCCGAAATGTGTAATCGTGAAGCGATGCTTCTCCGAAGTGTGCATTCCTACCTGATCGACAAAAAGTGTCCGGTTGTGCACATCACTCTGCAGTATAGATCGTTCCATAACTTCAAGGCTGTTGCTTGAGACGGCAGCGCACCACTTCGTCCTGACATATAGCCACACACGGGATATGGCCGGCTGTGATGTAAAATAGAGGTTACATTCAGATTGCTCCAATACTTTATCTGAGTCCTGTTACTGGAGTTGACAAAAGAAAAAAATCATAGCTGCCATTTCCAGTCAGTGCAGCGATGATGCTGCAGTCAACCGAGAAGTGTCAAGTGCTGACCGACTATGGTATCTCTCAACACACGTGGGATCGTCTACAGTAATTTGTCATCTGTTCCGGGGTGGACACACTTGAAGTGTCTCATATCGTAGCTGTTATCACGGAACTAATGAGACTAGTGTGTGCGCGTGTGCTTGCGTGCGTGACGCGGGAGGGATTGTGGCTGCGAAAATTATAAGCGGCATGCATAATTCCAGAGAGGTGCACGGAGGAGGCAGGTAATTTTTATTTATGTATCCGTGTAGCTCACAGCCTGGTGAAAGCCTCTCTAGTTGACTCAACTTCGCCGGGTTTATTGCCTAGTGTATTACAAGTCTGTGTTGGGTTAAAAAATACTGATACTGAGTTGACCTGAATTCTAGCGACAAAATGTCTGAAGGTGGTTCATAGATATTTTCTGAATGCTTAATTATCACAGACAATAGTCAGTCAAACGTTGGAGAGTAATTGCATTTCATTTGATTTTGGCCCCTTTTATTTATATTACTCTACATAAATACTGTCCTGTCAAACAGTTCACAGTTCGTTGTAATTAATGGGAAGTCATGTAGTGGAACGGAGGTGGCATATGGAGTTCCCAAGAAAATGTTATAGGCCCTCTGCTGTTACTAATGTATATAGACGATTTAGGAGACAATCTGAGCAGCCCTCGTAGGTTGTTTACGGATCATGCTGTCTTTTAACGTCTGTTGAAGTCATCACAAGATCAACCATGATTGCAAAATGATTAACACAAGATACATGCATTGAAAAGTTATAATTGATCCCATCAATGAAAAGTACTACTCCTCCCCCCACATGGAACATAACAAAGTGTTTACTTTCGGTTGCACGATAAATCGCACAAGTTGAAAGGTTGTAAATTCGACTAATACTTAACGATTACAGTGATGAACATCCTAAATTGAAACCATTGCACAGAAAATATAATGGGAAAGATGAACCAAATATTGCGTTTGACTGACAGAACATTTCTAGACGCAACGTATCTATTGAAGAGACCGCTTTAGCGTTACTGTGCAGTGTAGGATCCTTATCAGATAACATTGCCGGCTGACATCGAAAAAGTTAAAAGGTTAGCGTGTTTCGTACTATTGCGAAATAGGAGAACCGTGTGTCTCGGATGTGATAAGGAAGTTGCGGTAGCAGTCATTTAAAAAAGCAATTTTCCTCCGAAGGAATCTTCTCGGATGAAAAAAAAGAAAGATCATCATTGATTTCCATCTAATAGGAAAAAAGGACGATCGTAATAATATAAGATACCAGAGCTCGCACGGAAAGATTTAGCTGTTATTTTTCTCCACGTGGTTTTTGAGAGTGGAGCGGTAGAGAAACAGTGTCAAATTTGTTTTGTGAAACCGCTGCCAAGTACGTAAGTGTGTATTTTGGAGTAGTCATATAGATGTAGATGGATATATCATCCCAACGGTGTAAATGCCGACGGTATCCATTGTGTGTCTTTGTTTCCATAGTTGCTCCATTCATTTATGGTACTTCCTGTTGACATCAGTAACGCCCACAGGACTCTTCGCCTTGTCATAAATTCAGTACTGCTTGGTTGCGTCCCTCGTCTTTACAGGATGACGCAAAACTCTGTTAACATTTGACAGTGCAGTAATTCGCTTGATAATGCAGGCAGATAGATAAAAATTCGCACACGTGGCCCAAACGACATGAGGTGTTATTGAAACCAAAAACGAGTGCAAAAACCGGTCGACAGATGGCCCTCGATACCGGAATGTTACTTTTCAAACTGTTAGCGTGAAGGGTTCGAGGAACGCCGATGCACATGGTGCTGGAAAAAAGATCTCCCTAGTTTTAAGTATAAATTTAATGGATAAAATGGAGTCCGCCTTGATGCAAAACACCTTCTTAATCGTTTATTTCTTTATTCTCCCAAACTACTTTCGGGGACAAATATCACCATCCTCAGTGGTTTTTTTAAATCTCACTTATTGTATGTTACAGCATGTTTTAAGCAATTATTGTCGCTGTTTGCCACATATTTTCTGTGCGCTTTTTTCTGTTACCGTTTTTGTACTTAGCGAAAATCATCTCATGTTCATTGGATGGTATGTAGCTGCTTTTTTTTTTTTTTTAACACAGAAAAGCAAACTTAGTTTCTGATCCAAGTGATCAGTCCTCTGCTGGTCTTCCTGCATTTCGTATCAGTCATCTCTGTGTGGACAACAGCCTTATGCCGCATCTGACATTTCCACTAAATTGCATGTATTTTGTAGACAATAACGCCTCCCTTCGGTTACTCAAAAAATTGTGTGTACATACGTCGCTTACGTCAGACTGAGAACGTAAGATATAATGACCACGTAAAATAAATGGCAGGAAAAGCGGATGCCGGGCTAAGATTCGTTGGAAGAATCTTGAGGAAATTTAATCATACACGAAAGACGTCGTTTATGAAGTACTTACTCGACTGACCCTTATCAAGTAGGATTGATAGAAAGATACAGAAGATCCAACAAGGAGCAGCACGGTTCGCTCTGGGGTCGTTTACTCTACCTGAGTGCTTTACAGAGACGATCAACGTACTCCATTGGCAGACTACAAGTGGGGGCGTTGTATAATTCCAAAAAATTGCTCTGAGCACTATGGGACTTAACTTCTGAGGTGATCAGTCCCCTAGAACTTAGAACTACTTAAAACTAACCAACCTAAGGACATCACACACACCCATGCCCGGAGGCAGGATTCGAACTTGCGACCGTAGCGGTCGCACGGTTCCAGACCGTAGCGCCTAGAACCGCTCGGCCACCAGGGCCGGTGTTGTATAATTGCGGGGAGGTTTACTGCTAAAATCACAAGAGCCTACGTTAGGAGAGGGGTCGGTCAACAACTTACTTCGTCTCACATACGTGTCGTGAAAAACGAGAGCACGATGAGAAAATTGAGAAACTAATAGATGGAACAGAATGAGATTTTCACTCTGCAGCGGGGTGTGCGCTGATATGAAAATTCCTGGCAGATTAAAACTGTGTGCCGGGCCGAGACTCGAACTCGGGACCTTTGCCTTTCGCGGGCAGGTGCTCTACCAACTGAGCTACCCAAGCAAGACTCACGCCCCGTCCTTACAGCTTTACTTCTACGAGTACCTCGTCTCCTACCTTCCAAAGCCACAAGTTTCATATCAGCGCGCGCACTCCGCTGCAGAGTGAAAATCTCATTCTGGAAACACCCCCCAGGCTGTGGCTAAGCCATGTCTCCGCAATATCCTTTCTGTCGGGAGTGCTACTTCTGCAAGGTTCGCAGAAGAGCTTCTATGAAGTTTGGAAGGTAGGAGACGAGGTACTGGTAGAAGTAAAGCTGTGAGGACGGGGCGTGAGTCGTGCTTGGGTAGCTCAGTTGGTAGAGCACTTGCCCGCGAAAGGCAAAGGTCCCGAGTTCGAGTCTCGGCCCGGCAGACAGTTTTACCTTGCCAGGAAGTTTGTTAATAGATTGAAGTTTATTGTCAGTAGTTTTTGCACTCTGAGTTGGCGAATGAAACGGGGGAGGAGGCACGAGAGGTAGCCTTTGCCACACACCGTCAGGTGGCGTGCGGAGTGTAGATGCGAAGCTCTGTCTGCTAGGAAGTCCTGAATTGTCTCTCACAAATCCGGTGCTCTATTGGTTAAGCTCATATTTTGTTCAGTAAACGAAAGGTCTCCTCGTTCCGTCTAATTTCTGTTTATGAAAGTTTTATTAGACCGCAGGGATTCGAACTGGCTACCGACTCGTCTAGCCTAGCGACATGGACTGCGGGGTTGGCAGAATGTGTAGCCAGCTTGGCTTGATAGGTGGTGCTTCCGGCTGTATTCGTGCTGTGGAGTGCGCAGCAGCCGCTGCGACCGCTCAGGGCAGGAATGCCGGCTGCGCGCGCGAGAAAGCGAATTGCCTGCCTGCCCCTCAGTTGTGCAGTCGGGTCGGTGTTGTCTGTGGCTGCGCTGCGCTTTCCCACGCCGCGCCACCGCTTCTCATGCCTTGACCCACATCCGGCTGCCGCCACGCCTACCCACAGCATGCACACCGCTCGCTTCTTTTTCTACACTCCCCACGTTAACATGTTCTTCTCGTGTTTTGACGCGCGGCCTCTTACTCTTACGAAACATTAATTGCGGAGCAGACACTTCCTGTAAAGGAAGGCACATCCAAACAACTAGAATGAGTCAAATATGAATTACATCCGTCATTGGCTAAGTTGTTAGGACGGTAACTGATACTTAAATTTACAGTACATGTATAATTTCGTGCACAGTCTCCCAGTTTTTACTTCATTCGAAAAGCGTTTCGATGGCTAACCATCACCATCAGCTTAGGTTGCGTCTTGCACTGTTAATAATTAAATTGGGTAGCAATAGAATGTATAGATGTTACGGAGGATATAAGATGAACATCAACAAAAGCAAAACGAGGGTAATGGAATGTGGTCGAATTAAGTCGGGTGATGCTGTGGGAATTAGATTAGGAAATGAGACGCTTAAAGTAGTAAAGGAGTTTTGCTATTTGGGGAGCAAAATGACTGATGATGGTCGAAGTAGAGAGGATATAAAATGTAGACTGGCAATGGCAAGGAAAGTGTTTCTGAAGAAGAGAAATTTGTTAACATCGAGTATAGATTTATGTATCAGGAAGTCGTTTCTGAAAGTATTTGTATGGAGCGTAGCCATGTATGGAAGTGAAACATGGACGATAACTAGTTTGGACAGGAAGAGAATAGAAGCTTTCGAAATGTGGTGCTGCAGAAGAATGCTGAAGATTAGATGGGTAGATCACATAACTAGTGAGGAGGTATTGAATACAGACACAGTGGGGGGAAGAGAAATTTGTGGCACAACTTGACAACAAGAAGGGACCGGATGGTAGGACATGTTCTGAGGCATCAAGGGATCACAAATTTAGCTTTGGAGGGCAGCTTGGAGGGTAAAAATCGTAGAGGGAGACCAAGAGATGAATACACTAAGCAGATTCAGAAGGATGCAGGTTGCAGTAGGTACTGGGAGATGAAGCAGCTTGCACAGGATACAGTACCATGGAGAGCTGCATCAAACTAGTCTCAGGACTAAAGACAACAACAACAAACAGATGTTACTTCGCATATGATTTAAAGATGTAACAGGTGCTCACAGCTGAAGAAGAGGGCAGTACGTGTGCTCCATTTACGGCAAGAAAAAAGGAATAAAAGTGAGACAGAGGTAATACTTTCATCCTTCTTTACCTCCTGTGCATTATTGCAGATGACATGTCACTGAGCACATTTGTACTGTGCATGCAGCACACGTGAGGTGCCTAGTTGTTTCCAGTGCCATGTGTGGAATATGTAAGTTCTTGTACACTTCACTAACCTGCTGTCTTCATGATGATGATGTCCCCAGCGCAGAAAACAGCACGCAGGTCGTGGATTCTTTTTCTTGAGAGTGAAATTAACTTCGCAAGGAACTGCTGCTACGAATAAACTATAACTCATTTGGGATGCCAGTCGCGTTTTTATTGATATAGACACGAGATTCGTGATCAAAACGTATTGAACATATATTTCCACAGTCATTATATCTGGCTAAAATAGCATGAAATACATCCTGCCGCAGACAACATGTCTGCCTACTGGAACCGTCAGAACTGGAGAATAAATTTACATGAATCAAATACTATTACAGATAACATGTCTGTACCTAGCGACGGTCGGAACTGTAGTAAATATAATTGCATGAAACAAATACTGCTATAACAGACAACATGTCTGTCTACTGGAACGGTCAGAACTGGAGAGCCGGACTGCGCGAGACACTTCGCGCGCCAAGCCAGCAAGGCGTGACCCGAACGCCACCGAAGTGCATCGGCAGTAATATCCTGAGTCTTTTGTTTTAGTAATACTTTGATTTTAATAATTTTGAAATGACTGATTGATAGCTGGCTGTTGAGAGATGTTTATTTAAATGAATGGAGTAATTTGGATGACAGGTTTAATTAATAATAGCAACTAAAGTTTAACGTTTTGGCGCCCTACCGCCGAACACAGCAGCCAATCACAGAGCAGCAGCATCATGCAGGCGGTCTTTCTCACGGGAATGGTATCGAATCTAACATCTGTCACCGGTACCTCACCCCACATTTCGTCATCTCTATGCTTCTTACATCTCCACTGCCCTGGGAATAGCTTCCTGCGGCCTAATATGATGGCTGAATAAGCCAGAAATATTACACATTCTGACGCTGAAAATCTCGTATACTTCCCTCTGTATATAAGGCATACAATCCTCCGTGTAGCAAATCTTTCTAATTTGTAACGAAAAGAAAAACCCTTTTTTGCTTTCAGTTCTCGCTCATGAAATTGATCTCCTATATTTCCAATCGTGTGAGATGTAATCCCGTGATGGAGGAGATACCTGCGCATTTTAATTAAAACGGTAACACGAATCGGTTTTACAGAGTTTATCGGTTAGCTGTCCTGTTCAGTATCCACTCAAAATCACGATGTGACTCCCAAAATAATTCCAGAACTTCGATGATACTGTGCAGTCAACAGAAGTCTGCATTGATTATCCACACTCTGAGGCAAAAGATTACGACCGCTGCCCACTAAGAGAATGAATGCTGCCTAGTTGCGTTGCTGGCACATGACGCGATAAAAAAAAGTATATGACAGCAGCAGCGCCGAATGAGGAATTATTCTAACGGCGATACTGGCCGCAAATGGAGAAATCTACTCACATAAGCAACGTTGACAAAGGGCAGATCGTTATGGACCATACTAAGTAAATATTATTGCGGACGTCTTGCTGTTTTCCATGTTTGATTTCTTCTACATCCACATCTACATCCATACTCCGCAAGCCACCTGACGGTGTGTGGCGGAGGGTACCCTGAGTACCTCTATCGGTTCTCCCTTCTATTCCAGTCTCGTATTGTTCGTGGAAAGAAAGATTGTCGGCATGCCTCTGTGTGGGCTCTTATTTCTCTGATTTTATCCTCATGGTCTCTTTGCGAGATATACGTAGGAGGGAGCAATATACCGCTTGACTTCTCGGTGAAGGTATGTTCTCGAAGCTTTAACAAAAGCCCGTACCGAGCTACTGAGTGTTTCTCCTGCAAAGTCTTCCACTGAAGTTTATCTATCATCTCCGTAACGCTTTCGCGATTACTAAATGATCCTGTAACGAAGCGCGCTGCTCTCCGTTGGATCTTCTCTGTCTCTCTCTTCCATCAACCCCATCTGGTACGGATCCTACACTGGTGAGCAGTATTCAAGCAGAGCGCGAACAAGTGTACTGTAACCTACTTCCTTTGTTTCGGATTGCATTTCCTTTAGGATTCTTCCAACGAATCTTCCCCGACGGCGATAGCCTCCTCCAGCAGGAAACGTCTCCATGTGCGGGCACGGTAGCTCAGCGTGTTCGGTCGGAGGATTAGCTGCACTCAGTAATAATAATAATAATAATAATAATAATAATAAACTGAGGCAACGGCTCAACACTGGAAAAAAAGTGGCTAGCGTTGCTGCCTCTCGATCACGGGGACCCGGGTTCGATTCCCGACTGGCTTAAAGATTTTCTCTGCCCGGAGACTGGATGTTTGTGTTGTCCTCATCATTTCATTATCATCATTCGCGACAGTGGCTAGATTGGGCTGTGAATAAAATTGGACTGTGTAAAAGTTGGGACTTTGTACGGGCGCCGATGACCGCGCAGTTGAGTGCTCCAGAAACCAATCATCATCATCATCATATCAGGCGGCAGCTCCGCGTCCAAAACCATTTCTCCTTAATTTGCTGGAGCAGCATCACCTATACTTAGACAACTCCTGTCACATATCTCCGGCAGCCTACCAAGGTATTGTCAAAATCTGTGGCACCTATAATCGCTTCTGTATTGTGTTCCAAAGGTGCACTAACGCGTTGGTAAATAGGCGGTTGTTGTGTACTTGTCTCCTCATGTTCTTCCACCGTACACGCGCTTTGCATTCAAACAGTGAAAAAGTGAGCTTATCCCTTTAATTAGTACATAGCCCATATACTGTGCTCCTTGTCTCCGGTTACTTGTTAATCCTAAATTACTCAATCCTCGTAAAATTTATGATTGCTGTGGTATCTCTTCGTGGTTCCCGCCAATCTGGACACGTGAGCGACACATGCTCTTAAGTAGTCTTACGTTGTTAACATTGTCTGAATTATTTACTACTTGACACCAAAGGTTTGCTTGCCCGAGTTCTCTTGTAATGTCGTGGTGTGCCGGTTTCGTGATAGTCTGCACATTTATTTTATCGCTCAGAATTTACCTTAGAGCGGCATCTTATGTGAACTATCAAGCAGTCACAGTCGGGAGAGTGATGTGAACTATCACCTCTTTCAATGCTTTCTCCTTTTGCAACTGGAAGCAGCATAATCTCGATGCATTCCCCTCCCGCCGGAGGTTCGAGTCCTCCCTCGGGCATTGCTGAGTGTGTTGTTCTTAGCATAAGTTAGTGTAAATTAGTTTACGTAGTGTGTAAGCCTAGGGACCAATGACCTCAGCAGTTTGGTCCCTTAGGAATTCACACACATTTTCTAATCTCGATGGTGCTGAGTTTGAGTTTGTTTAAAGAAGCTAATGCAGACACAGACAACAAAGAATTTAGTGAAGGGGAACATTTTTTATAATGTTGCGTGTACTAAAGACAGTGATGTAGGCCCAGACATTTAAGCAGAAAATGGGGAATCGAAGGAAGAATCTCTGGGGGATAGTTGAAGGTATATGGAGCTAGGTCTTGCAATTGTAATGATAGTGTCTAAAGCAGGAGACTCTTTGCTTACTCTGTGTGTAAAATACTCTTGGAATTAAAATAATTATTATAATTTGTAAGTAGTACATAATAAAAATAAGGACTTCTTTTCCAATAACATTTTGAGTAGTAAAACTGTCATTACAGGGCATAAAATAGGCAATTTTTTAGTTATTTTGTTTATGACGTACCATTGAAGATCAACAACTGGAATTAACTGGTGCATAATCTATAAATGACACCTTCCCTTGAATAAAATTTGGAGTAGAAAAATTTACGATGGTTTACTAGCAGTGTAACATCTCCTCCTTCCTTTATTGCTGTAGGGTTAAATTGTTGGTATCTCTGTAACTGTCTATATGAAGTGATTCGCTGCGGAAAATGTTTCTTCCTTTCACGCTTGAAGTATACCATTGTCTGAATGACAGTTCCAACACAAGCAATATCGAGGTCAAACCTACCGTCTGGCGAAAGATTGCTTTAACTTCTTTTTGAGATGAAATAAGCGTCAGGAGTGATTGGCTGTTGTTCCCGAAGTTTTATGTTACCGGCAGCAGCGCAACCCGTGCTCGATGGAAGCAAGTTGTGTGCTACTGTAGTATCATAGTAGGTAGTACCACTCTGCTGGCAGGATCGAAAACGTACAGAACTATTAGGACGGTAAATAACTTTCCTCCTTCCGCTCATCTATCGAATATTCAGACAGTTCATTCATCGTGTTAATGAATAGAATGCCATTTGAACTTTCGCCAAGGTTTAACGTCATGTTAGCGAGAGAGTGACTTGTGCAGTAGCTGGGTTTGTGCTGAGAAACGTTCTCCTTTGCTATCTTAATGGAGATTAAATCTTGTCTGTGCCATCAAGAAGTGACAGAATGTCTCATTTCAGCAGAACAAAATGTTTTAGGTCAAGGTTGACATCATTACCCTTCCCACTACTAAAGTGCAAGACCGGCTTAGTAATCCAGCTGAGGCAGTTCCTGCAACCTTCGCAGTATGTATGAACTCTGTGGTTTTCCTAGCTTCAGGTGACTTACTACTTCGACTGTGATTGTGATGTCCTACTCTGCTGCAGTCCAACGTTCTTCTGTTTAGAGCGTGTCTAACAGATCCGAGTACGTGTCTGCAGTTAGGCCTACTGATGAGAAATTTTAGTATGGAAAATGTGTACCCTGAAAAATGTGGTCTACATCGAATCCCGACTTGGTTTCACAGTGTGTGCGTGATGGTGTTGGTCTCCTACTTAGCTTGCACCTATCGCGCAAAGTCTCAAGCGAGTGGAAAAAAGCGGAGGTGACTCCTGTGTATAAGAACGGCAAAAGAACACACCCGGAAAATAACAGGCGATTATCCGTAACGTCGGTTTCCTGCAGAATTCTTGAAAATAATCCAAGTTCAATTATAATAAATTTCCTTGAGATGAAGACCTGCTGTCCTTAAATCAGCACGTATTTAGAAAGAGCCGCCCGTGCGATCTTCAGCTTGTTCTTTACTCACATGATATGTTGAGAGCGACGGAAGGCAGATTCCTTATTCATAGATCTCGGGAAAACGTTTGATACGGTGCCCCATTGCAGACTGTAAACGTAGATCCGAGCACACAGATGAGAATCCCAGAGATGTGAGTGGCCCGAAGAATTTATAACAGAACCCAATACGTTGTCCTCTACATCTACGTGATTATTATACTATTCACAATAAAGTGCCTGGCAGAGGGTTCAATGAACCACCTTCAAGCAGTCTCTCTACCGTTCCACTCTCGAACGGCATGCGGGAAAAATGAGCACTTAAATTTTTCTGTGCGAGCCCTGTTTCCTCTTATTTTATCGTGATTATCATTTCTCCCTATGTGCGTGGGTGGCAACACAATGTTTTCGCAATCGGAGGAGAAAACAGGTGATGGAAATTTCGTGAGAAGACCCCGTCGCAACGAAAAACGCCTTTGTTTTAACGATTGCCACTCCAATTTACGTATCGTGTCTGTGGCACTATATCGCCTACTTCGCGATATTACAGACCGAGTTGCCTTTCTTTGTACTTTTTCAATATCATCCGTCACTCCCACGGATTCCACACCGCAGAGCAGTACTCCAGAACAGGGCGGACAAGCGTAGTGTTAGCAGTCTCTTTAGTAGACTTGTTGCACCTTCTAAGTGTTCTGCCAATGAATCGCAGTCTTTGGTTTGCTCTACCCACAATATTATCTATGTGATCGTTCCAATTTAGGTTATTTGTAATCGTAATCGCTAAGTATTTAGTTGAATTTACAGCCTTCAGATTTGTGTGACTTGTTGCATAATCGAAATTTAGCTGATTTCTTTTAGTACTCACGTGAATACGGTAACTTCACACTTTCCTTTATTCAGGGTCATTGCCACTTTCCGCACAGTACAGATATCTTACCTAAATCATTTTGCAAGTCGTTTTGATGATCTGACGACTTTACAAGACTGTTTGCAGATGACGCTGTCATTTACCATCTAAGACGGGTGCTCAGATTGTCTAATATGTCGTTAATATAGACGAGGAACAATAGAGGGCCTATGACACTTCCTTGGGGAACGCCGGATATTACTTCTGATTTACTCGATGACTTCCCGTCTATTACTACGAACTGTGACCTTTCTGACAGGAAATAACGAATCCAGTCGCACAACTGAGGCGATACTCCGAAGGCACGCAGTTTGATTAGAAGACGCTTGTGTGGAACGGTGTCGAATGCCTTCTGGAAATCTAAAAGTATGAAATCAATTTGACATCCCCCTGTCAATAGCACTTATTACTTCATGAGTATAAAGAGAAGATTGTGTGTCACAAGAACGATATTTTCTGAATCCGTGCTGATTTTATGGCAATAAATCGTTTTCTTCGAGGTATTTCATGATGTTCGAATACAGTATATGTTCCAAAACACTACTGCAAATCGACGTTAGTGATATAGGCCTGTAATTCAGCGGATTACTCCTACTTCCCTTTTGGGTATTGGTGTGACGTGAGCAACTTTCCAGTCTTCAGGTACGGATCTTTCTGTGAGCGAGTGGTTGTATATAATTGCTAAATATGGAGCTGTTTTATCAGCATACTCTGAGAGAAACGACAAGTGTTCATCAAAGACAAGGGTAATATCAGGAGTGCCCCGAGGAAGTATGATAGGACCTCTGTTACTGTCTATAAACTCGCACGCAAGTGATCTGGTGTGTAGCAATCTTCGGCTGTTTGCTGATGATGCCGTGGTATACGGGAAGATGTCGTCATTCAGTGACCGTTGGTTCAAAGCATTACTTACCCTCTCAGCTTGAACGGCTGGAAGAGCTTCCGTCCACAGAAGAGACAAATCGAATGTGAACCATTCATTACAAGCAAGCTCTTCAGAGATGGGAATAATTGGACACATGTATTTCGCATTTCTGTTAGCACGGGAAGAAACGTAATTGTGCACCTGCACCAGATAACCAGTGACAGCAATGCCTAGATAATAACGAGAAGGCAACGCGCCGGGCATGTATTAGCACCTTAGGCGTATCGAGTACTGCACCGAAATGACATCAAGTCGACTTCTTACTAGTGATTACATGGAGTGCCCGGATAGCGGCTTGGCGTGTTGAATGGAGTGCCGGCGAGCGCGTTTTTCTCGGGAAGTTTTTGTCGCGGGTCGGAGAAAAGCACGCAGGTGGAAAATGTCGCACGCGGCAGCCGAGCAGCGTTCCTCCTTTAACGGCTGTGGTGGCGACGTCTGCTTTTTGCGCGTTCCATGCCGGCCTGGTATTCAGCGCTGTCACGGTTCTGCCAGTCTATTCGCGGCATGGAAATAGCAGCTGGGCGTCCGGTACATTCAATAACCCCACGCAAGGATTCAGCCCTGATCAAGGCTCCTTAGGTAAAACAGAAGGCTCACCCGATGATACTTACCCAGTGAAAACAGCATGCGTTACGTGCTAAGACCAAAGCCGAACAATGTGGTATCAATCTGCAAAATTTTACTTTTCAACGACGTCATGCTGTGACTGCCGTAAGTTACTGGATTTGGGCAACATACACCATCGCAAAGCGATATCGCGCTAACTGGACCACTTTACCCAACATTCCAGCAAGTGGTTAAGACAATTAATTTGCGTTGGCAAGGATTTGAGTTGAAATCCTTCTCCGATAATGCAGATTCCCCTTGTTTCGGCATCAAAACAAGTGTCTGTTCTCTTCCCCATCCTCGTTCAGGCGAGGGTGCTGTGAATCTCTAGCGATGTAGGCTTGAACAGAGACATTGAACTCTGAACTTACTAACCACCTAATTTCCAACTACCATTAATAGCAGGCATATCATTTTCTGAAGTCTGTGGAACTACTCGCCCAAATGTTTTGAAAAGATATGAAATCTGTACATGTCCTTATTGCACATGAATGTTTTCTGATGTCTTAGACCTACTTTCTATGGGTGGTATTCTCTATCTTGTCTTATCTCTTTAAATTCAGCAAAAACATTCTTGGACAATCTATCACCCATTTCCAAGTTACATATCCCACCCCAACCCATTCCATTTATTTTCAGTGCAGTCATATTTTCGTGTTCTTCTCCTGTCTGTTACTTTATCCATGTATTTGTTTTTTCTGTATCTCCTAGGTGGTTAAATTCTAGTCTGGCCATCTGGGAACACGTTCTGACTTGTCAGTCAGCGTCCAGAGACGCTAATGTGAAGTTGTGTTTGCAGTGTCTGTCGCACATCACGGTTTTCGAACAACGCGACAACATTGTTATGTTTCAAGTTACAAAAAACTGACAAAGAAACTCGTGAACTGTAGAAGTTTGTGTGTGGCGATGATGCTGTAACTCTGAATATATTTTTCTAATGTCACGAACGATGTAAAAGAGGAAGTGAGTCAGTAGAAGAGCAACAACGTTCAGGACGTCCATTAACCTTGTAGCGACCGCTGTACACGTCAACTGCTATGGTCCTGCGCGTTAGCTCCGTTCGCGATGTCCGATGTAGTTGTGGCGCGAGCTCAGTGACTATGCGGTGATAAATGAATGCCGTCAACCATCAAGTTTGTGTACGCCGCATCCAACTTTGTGTAAATGTTTATTACTTACTCCTCGGAGCTGTAACCCATGTAGTTCATGTTTATTCTGTGCTGTTCGTGCTGTAAGCTGACAAGTCGCCTATAGCAACTGATTCTTTCCCTTCTGTAATTTCGCGGCTATAAGTGTGCCAGCCTATGCTCAGCGTGCGACTGAGCGCTTATTGAGTACCGGTAGCACTACATGATCTGATATTCCCGTCAACCACAAAAACAGAAGAAAACACGCAAAAAGTGGCAAAAATAGTTCGTCCGAACAGGCGAATAATTATTCGATAGCTTGCCGTAGAGCTCGGTATCACGTAAGGGTCCGTGCAAAGCATTTCAACCGATAATTTGCGAATGAAACGAGTGAGTACAAAATTTGTTGCCAGACTTTTCAGTGGTAGACAGAAGGAAAAACATGGGCCGGTTGTACGAAGCTCAAGAATCATCTTCATTCAGATTCGGACTTTATGTCCAAAGCTGTAACTGGGTCTGTGGGTATGCCCCGGAGACGAAAATTCAGTTCGCAATGGAAAAACAACATCCTTGCTCGAAAAAGGCGCGTTAGTCAAAATGAATTTCAGACACAGATCGTTATTTTAGATATTGAAGGCCTAGTGCAATTGGAGCACGTTCCGAGGGGAACAGCTGTAGACACCAAATTTCAAAGGGGCGTACGGCAACGTTTGCGGAACGATATACGAGAAAAATGGGCCACTGACTTCCTTCATCACGACAACGCGCCTTGCGATACCTCACATTTGATTCGCCAGTGTTTGGTCGGAAAAAAATGTTCCTGTGAGTCCACATCCGCCTTACTCACCAAATTTAGCACATGCGACATCTGATTCTTCCAAAATATTAAAAATTTGCTTAAAGGAAAACATAGAAGCTGAGCGCTCTTCCAAAAGAAGGAGACAAACCCAGGATGGTCAAATTACGAAATTTACGTCACATTCAGTGTAAAATGAAGCAGGAGCCCTTCTGATTCACTCTAAGAAAATTTTATAAGAGAATGAGAACATACCATTTGCTGCGTAAACTTTGTACTTGATTCTGTGGTTACTCAATGGCCCGTAGTCAGTCTCTCTCTCTCTCTCTCTCTCTCTCTCTCATTTATTCTCTCCTCACTCAGGCGCTATATGTCAATTACATGCTGCGTAGTTATAGTTAGCAAGAATGTGAGTTCCGTGAACAGTGGTCACCGCTAAGGTCGCTGTTCTAAACTTTGCTCTATTACGTCATAGTCGTTTGAGTTGTACGTGTTGCTTACATACGCATTATTGACGGTACGGCTATTTTCCTACGTCTTCAAACTAATCCAAGACAACATCGTTTGTAAATAAAATAACGGAAAATTCTGTTGTCGCCTGAGACTTCTGAACGGTACATTGTGTAGTGCGTGGGTTATAAAAAGCGGACGCGCGTGTCAGTTAGCAAAAAGGTATAAATGCTCTTACTACTGAATGATGTCATTAATTGATGTTCATGCTCTAGATCTGTAAAGTAAATGGGAAGACAGTTAATATAAATAACAGTTGGACATATAGTTGTTTAGAAGCTGTAAGGCAGTTGCTTCGTAACATGGTAAAGTACCAAGCTCGTCTCAAAAGACATGTACGCTGCAAACATTGCACTCATGAACATTACTGATTTGTGGTTCGAACGGCCTGAAGCATCTTCGGCGGTGTTGCTGCTGTTTGCGTTTCACTTGTGCGAACAACTTCATCTGTAAAGAGCTCTCTCTTCCTGTTTCCTGTGTAGGCCCAGTAGCAACACAGTTCGTACTGAAAGCGCGAAGATTACTTTAACTTACCCGTTTATTTGTTGTAAAAGCTCTTTTTATTTTGCGTAATGATTGCAGAAAAATAATAAAATTACATTTGACGTGAGAACGTGTATTCTAAAAGTCAGTCGTGTTGCTCCTTCGAATTTCATCCATTCTCAAGAAGGATGCAAGGAAAAAACCCATTGTCTAAAAGTAGCTTTTATCTCGAAGGATGTGGTACTTAAAAGCTCAACGCAGTTTATACAATACAAAATTATTCAGTTTTTGAACTCTCAACAAAATGAATCTCTGTACGGGTCGCTATGATTTTGCGTTTGGCGCGTATTGCACCACATGTTGCTGCCTATGAAATTTAGCTAACATATGGAATTTTTGTTTAGACTGGGGAGGAGGTCTCTGTCTGTCTCCGATCTGGAGAAAATGGACCCTATGCAGCGCGTTCACACCCTATCTCACACCCGCGGGAATGAAATATTCACAACATCCCTCATATCACCTAAACCGCTCGAGACATCGAAACGAGATTTTGGCGAATGATGGCACACAAGGAGGAGATTCCTATGCCAGTTCGTAAACACACTGAACTTTCTTACCCACTGCGATACACCATAAGCTGTACTTCCTATTTAATTTTTTTCATTCGAGTGACTGTAATTATTTAAGAGTTATCGACAGACAGTGAAAGAAGAGTTTCCTAGTGTGAAAATAAACATGAAATTCTTCTCTTATGTTACCGCAAACCAACACAATGAATGTAAACGTAGGCTTCTGCGGCCGTTGTCACACTCCAATGGAAAACGCCTATTTCTGCCAATGACAAACGTAGTGCAAAAACCAATAAAATAACACCCAGTACCCTTCCTCATATCTAATGACAGTATTCCTCAATAGTATATAAATAACCAAACTAGCGCTCATTCAGCAGTTAGCAATTCACTCTGAGGAAGGCGTCTTGCAATAGTCGCCGAAACGTCGGAATTTTATAATTGACAATGCGGCCCCAAGCCCAGTAGAATTTTGTTGACCAACACAATGAGGTTCTTCGTAATGAGACACTCTTTTTCAGAAATTTGTCACAATAGCTGTTGGAAAAATGAGTTTGTGCAAATTATACTGTGTTTTGGCAAAAGAAGTACAATTTTACCTCTCAAGAGGGGAAATGTGGCCGTTACTCGTAAATGGTGATGCTTCTTGGAATGAGAAAAGGTTAAAAATTCACACAAAAATAAATCGCCAAATCTGTTGGAATTTTGGTTGAATCCCATAACCCATCGTATTTTTAACACTTAACGACTGGAAAGTAGACTTACCAAAGTATTTTACTGCTTTTCTTCACACGGGCAGTATTAAAATAATGACGAGCGTACCCATCAGGGATTTTCTCTGCCTCGTGATGACTGGGTGTCGTGTGATGTCCTTAGGTTAGTTAGGTTTAAGTAGTTCTAAGTTCTATGGGACTGATGACCATAGATGTTAAGTCCCATACTGTTCAGAGCCATTTGAACAATTTTGGTACCCATCAGGCGGAATGACCCGCACATGCCAGTTGCTGGTTTCTCACCTACGCCTTATCACACTGACAATGCGTGTGTGCTTCACGAATAAAATAGTTGTTATTGAGAAAAACAAACAGTTGATACGTGGCACAGCGCAATGGTCAGTGAATCGTCGGCTGCTGAGAGTAATGCGCGCTACAGAATGCGGAAGCTAGAGACTGTGCTTTGTGAGAGGAAGAATTCACGTCGTTCGAAAGACATTGTCATGTAAGTAGATCTGCGTTTGTTAGCAATACATTTCAACAAATTAAATATATCACACTCTTTCAGGCTACTCATACTTTCGGAATAGTACCGGTCACTACATTTGTGTAGCCTGTTGTATAATTCGTTTATTAATGCTGATAGTGTGTATGCAACCACTGAATCACTATATCTCGTAACGACGAGCCGATTAAAACATCGTTATTCGTGAGGGCTTCCCAATTGTATCTAGATTGCAGTGGAAATGTGATGTCCACATGTAAGTAGTATAATGTCTCTTATTACATCCATATCCAAATAATGATAGTGAAACTTAAGTACGCTGCTTTTTACCAGGAGCGCAATGGGGTCATACCTGTGGAAATTAAGCCTTTGCGACTTTTTATAACAGATCAAATAGAAATGTCAGCATAATAGGCAGCAAGTAGATAACCTTGTTTTACTTTACTGCCGGGCTTCCAGATAACATGATTTTATAACATTCCTTACTTCCTTAATTATTACCCTCAAGATGAATCGTCTATCCCTTTACATCTACATAGATACTCTGCAAATCACATTTAAGTGCCTGGCAGAGGGTTTATCAAACCACCTTCACAATTCTCTAATATTCCAATCTCGTATAGCGCGCGGAAAGAACGAACAGCTCTGATTTCCCTTATTTTATCGTTGTGATCGTTTCTCCCTATGTAGGTCGGTGTTAACAAAATACTTTCGCATTCGGAGGAGAAAGTTGGTGATCGAAATTTCGTGAGAAGATCCCGTCGCAACGAAAAACGCCTTTCTTTTAATGATGTCCAGCCCAAATCCTGTATCATTTCTCTGACACTCTCTCCCATATTTCGCGATAATACCAAACGTGCTCCCCTTCTTTGATCTTTTTTGATGTACTCCGTCAGCCCTATCTGGTAGGGATCCCACACCGCGCAGCAGTATTCTAAAAGATGACGGACAAGTGTAGTGTAGGCAGTCTCCTACGTAGATCTGTTACATTTTCTAAGAGTCTTGCCAATAAAACGCAGTCTTTGGTTAGCCTTCCCCACAACTATTTCCCATGTGTCCCTTCCAATTTAAGTTGTTGGTAATTGTAATACCTAGGTATGTAGTCGAATTTACGATCTGAAAACATAGTGGAGGGAGAAGATACAATTCGAGCGGCTAGTGGCTTACCAGTTATTGAACTGTCCACTGTTCTTGACAAAAGAATAAACGAAACAAAAAGTATACACATATATGTAACTGGAAACTTATGTGGTAACGAGAAGAGATGGAGCCCTTTAACGGCGAAAAACGAAACACTACTCAGTGACAATAAAATTCATTGTACCGTAAGGTTGTATTTTTCGGGTGGGAAATACTTCCACTGCCCACATGCGCCATGTCGAAGTGCGTATGTGGCAAGAGTGCCTTCCCGCAGTGCTCTCGCGTCGCGCGGCCCGAGAGACTGCCACAACCACAACGCCGCGCGACCTGGCGCTGGCGCGTGTCGCGTCCCAGTCGCGTTGCGTCGCAATTTGTACGGACCCATTTGAACTTTTGAAGTTACAAAAACGCGCACTGCGTGTCACACGCGTCTGTTAGCGCCTACCGTAATGGCTAGTATCCTTTAGAAGCCTTAGAAAAGTTGCTTATTCACACAGTGGACTGATGCCTGCTAGGAAGAAAAAAAAAAAGAAAGGTTCAAATGGCTCTGAGCACTATGGGACTCAACATCTGAGGTCATCAGTCCCCTAGAACTACTGAAACCTAACTAACCTAAGGACATCACACACATCCATGCCCGAGGCAGGATTCGAACCTGCGACCGTAGCGGTCGCGCGGTTCCAGACTGAAGCGCCTAGAACCGCTCGGGCACTCCGGCCGGCGGTAGGAAGACGTTCTGGTATGAGAATGGTTATATAATCGAAACCAGTCACCAAGTACAAATAAATAGCTGTCTGAACTCTTTGAAGATCAGATTCTGATACAGTCGTCACTGCCCTCTTGTACGTTAAAATTATCAATATGCTAGTCCGTCCGACGCTGTGAAGGGCTGCCCATCAAATTGGAGGCGTTAATTAGCTGGTGGCGATTACTTCGTGTACCGAGTCACAACTTGAACTTTATGGAGGGTAACTCAGGTCGTTGACCAATGAACACAAGGTAATTCACCGATCAGGTTAACTTGGAACTTCTTGGCAGACGAAAGGTCGACCAGACCGAGCTATCCAAATAAGACTGGCGACCCTTCTTCACAGTTTCAGTTCCTCCAGTATTTCTCTCATGCTGTCCAAACTTTACAGAAACTCTCCTCCGTAACTAAGACAGCGTTAGAACCCAAGGAACGTAGAACGTAGCAGAGAAATGGATTTGCCGCAGACTGTGTGTGGGTTCCAGAACGAATGTTTCACCCTAGAGCAGAGTGTGCGCTGTTTGCAAAGTTCCTGTCAGATGTAAACGTCCTCCGACTCGTGTATTGAGGTGCAACAGCTCAGTCGGTAGGAGCATTGTCAACGGAAGGAAATGTTCCAGGTGCGAGTCCTTGTCCAACACACAATTTTGTCGGGAAGTTTCAAAACAGCGCACACTCCACTGCACAGAGGAAGATTCACTCCATTTACCTCTATTATCCACAAGCCATGTTACGCTGTATGGTGGAGGGTACTTCGTGTACTATAGACCCTTCTCTTTTTCCCCATACCAGTCGCCTATGGTTCGCTGGAGGGACGATTGGTAGTAAACCACCGACTCTCTCTAATTGTATCTTCGTGGTCGTTTCGCGAGATATATGTGGGAGAAAGCAGTATATTGATTGGCTGTTCTAGGAACGTACACACTTCGAATTTCAACGGTAGAGCATACGGCGATACAGAAAGCCTCTCGTTCAGCTTCTGCCACTGGAGTTGCTTGATAATCTCTGTGACGCTTTCGCGCTTACTGTATGAACCGGTAACAAAACGTGCTTCTCTTCTTTGGAGCCTCTATATGTAATAAACGAAAGTCACTATATTGATTATGTTATAATTATTTTACTTACGTTAACCGATTTCGGCTTACAAGGCCATCATCAGACTTTAACTAACTCTCTTCCCCAAAGAAATTACGTTTGCAAACAATACTGAAAAAAAGTTACTCATCTAGGTGAGCCACAAACACATCGTAAACATCATCTTTCACAGGAGGATGGTACTGCAGTTGAAAGATAAAAAGGCGAATAACAAATGATAAAAGGAAGCAAGCAGGAAAAAGATTTACACGAAACTCGAAAACACTGCTTGTGTAACAGTTTACGTTAAATGAACACACGCAATAAAATAAAATAAAATAATTTCTTCAGAAGACTACTTAAAGAGGTATCAGACATGTAAAGTGATACAGAAACAAATTAAAAGAAAAATTAACAGTTGTGACAAAAGAAGGTATGGAGTCAGCGTTGCCCCAAGTTCTGGTAATTAGGGAATTTCAAAAGTGTCAGGGTAATATCATGGAAATTTCAAAAGAACACAGGAAAAATCAGGTTTTTGTCTCAGTAGATGAAATGGTTTTTTTACTTGGGTGTCATTCATCGCATCTGAGAGCGTGCACCGCTTCCCTACTCCCTCATTCCTACAGCGTCTCCCCCTTCTACCACTTCACTCTGCTTTCAGTCCGTGCTGCCATCATTTCTGGCTTGTATCTAGCAACTGCCGAAAGAGGCAGGGAGGTGTGGCAAGTGGTTTGTTCGGATCTTATTTCAGCGACTGTAAATGCAGTGGCCGGAGACGGCGTTCATGTGTGCATGAGTTGTGTTTGAGTGATGGTAAAGATATGTGTGTGCTCTCGTTTTCTGACAAAGGCTATGGCTGAAAATTTTGGTTGTGAGAGTATGATTGTCTTTTCTATGTAGCTGTCTGCGGTTCAGCGATCATCTTTACTGTGAAGTGGTACATATACTCATTATTATTGATTCTCAGAGTTGCCACAAGTTATCTGTCGCATGATTCCCAGCGTCTCATTTCATCAACATGCTGTCTGTAACTCGTGAACAGCTGGCCACGCGAAAAGATTTTTCGTGGCGGGCCAAAACTGCAAGCCATTTCTGCAAGTATCTCTAACGGATCGGACCTGCCTGTCTGAAGCCGGTCGTTTTCCACTAAAGTGCAGCCCCTGCCCATATGATCTAGTCTCACCGCTTTGCGCGCAGGCTGGGTTTGCTTGTGTGTGGCGTAAAGCGCAAGTCTTCGTCGTTTATCAATAGACCCAGGACTGCCGTGTTCCTCGGCAGGCTAGGGGCCATGGACAATGGATTGCAGTAATTACGACTTTCTGACAGCAGTGTGGAGTTTCATAGACATTTTATTTATTCTAGTACATGTTGGCACTTCGAAAGCATTTTATGTATATGTTAGGAAGTGTGGGCGATAAGAAGAAAGTTTCGGTAGTCGCTGGCAGTTTATACACTATATACTCATATATTTCTCAAAAGAAAAGTCACACAATACACGTAAAATAATAAACATAACACAGTTGGTAATAACTAACAATAACGAGCATAATAGACCCAACATTTTATTGGTGGTCACCTATAGTGTTGGTTTACACAACTCATTCCTGCCTTACATGCTTCTTTCAAGAGGCTTCCTCCTTTTTTTCTGTGGTTATTTCTAAAATCACTGAAGCTATTTTAAATCTATCTTGTGACTCCAAGTAAATGCATATTCTTGTCAATAAATGTTTTGTTTGACTGAAATAAAATAATAACAGTGGTCTTAATGAAACACATATGCCATTTGGCTTTCTTTTTCCATCTAAAAACAGCTTGTTACAAAAGATTCTGATCTTAGTACTTAAGATTTTTGCCCTTATCAGGAAACACCATCTGCTTGCAAGTTTTTTTTTAGATACTTCTCCGTTTGGCACTATGGTTTCTTGTACCATAGCTGCAAAGATGGATTTAATTTACTTTAAGTTATTATAAAGCAACTACAGACAATCTGGTCACACAATTTTTTTCTGAAGCTTCATTTCAAATTTTATAGCTTAGTTTTTATAACATCAGTGAGATCTACGGTTGGAGTACTCGAAATTTTTAACCCTCTTTTTGTATGCACTATTTTTTGCAACATTGTTTGTGTAATGTCCATATGTCAATTTTAACTAACAAGGTATTTCACAGTACAGTTCTGTTTTTCGATATGGTCATTAGTCCAGCCCACTTCGTTATAATTGTAGCAACTAAAACTTTCTGTTTCTTGCAAACCACGCACTCAGAAGTGGCAAATTTCAAGTAATGGCTATATTTCTCTTGTTTCCTTGTTAAAATTTACTTCCTTTGGCAAAACATAGCGGAGTTCGCACAATGTCCTAATGCGCTTGCAGTTGTGACAGATTCCTGAAACACTGGTTTATTTAACGAGGAAATGTGGTCAATTCAGGTCAAAAGTACATGAAAAATCACATGTTCGGTATAAAAACAAATGTGTATTTTCTTAACACATTTTGTTGCAAAACCACATTAATTCTCATTTCAGCAACTATCTAAGACTTAAAAATTACGTGATTCCATTACATATAATGTGAAACATCAGAAAATTCCACTTGACTATCATGTAGAAAAATACTCAAATATTTCCGTGCCGTTATTTGCCAAGATCTCGTTCCAATAACTCGGGTAATTTATGAGGCATGAGGGACACGGTGAATATTTTATTTTCGCATTCTGCAGGGACAGTCTCAAGGTCCGGCCACCAAAAACATACAGGCGGGGGCTGCAGGTATCAAAGAATCTGCCGGAAATATCCGTGGCTCTTCGGGAAAATCTGTTTTTGTGTGGTATCTCACCTTCAAAGGCACACCAGTTTTTGATTGTTACAGGAGAGTTGTCAACAAGCAACTTTCCATCCTCAGTCATGTGACAATTCTTGAAGTGTTGCAGTAATGCATCATGGTGAAACCAAGAAAGGTGAAATTCAGCGATGAATGGCTGGGGGTTTGAGGGCATCAAGTCCCACAAGATGTCAGAAATCGAGGCATATTACACAATATGAAGTAAGTCTTTCGCTTTCAGCAACCTGTGGAAGATGGCCGTAATCAGTCATATGGAAGGATCCAAGGTCTCCAAGGCAATTGCTCCAGTTAGGAAGACAGCGGACATTTGTCTTTTTTCGTCAGTCCTTGCTAAATGAAGTGCTATGACTGTAAAGTGACGCATAGACTCCTAAAGGCTGCACATCATCTCACTGACTCTAACGGGATTTTATCTTCAATGACTGCACTGTTTTTTTAATGATGCATTATGCCATAAATGGGTGTTCCAACAATGCTTTAAAAATTAAGGGAGGAGAACAGGAACATCCAGCGAGCTGAGAAAGCTTGCCAACAGAGTGGCACTCAAAAATGACAGACTGACTTTGGCATTTTGGACATAGCCTTGCACAGCTTGATGTAACCTATCCTTTTACGATGTCAAGTTTAGGCGTTCACTATGGAAGATAAGCACTGGTTTTTCAGTGAAGAAGAAAGATCGGCAAGGTATGCCTCGCCGCACTGCTTTCCCGTTGTTTCTGTTCTTCTTTCGACGAGGAGGTTCATGTAATTAATCTCTTTTTCATCACAAGTGCGCTCTGAAACTGGACATACCCATCTATTGACAACCACTGTTCTCCTGATGATAAGTACCTGCCACCTCTCCTCATTTAGGAGGGAGAATCCCGATTTTCAACATTTCCTCCCACGTCCTGATTATTCCATCATTTCTGCTGATTTTTAGCTAATGAATATGAAACCTATGGCGGTTGTTTTGAAGACCGATTTCAGTTTTTGGAAAATTGTGGGAAGTCGTTTGCTTATTAGTCATTCTAATCGATGTATCCCTCGGAGTTTGTAGAAATCAGGAAGTTGCACACGGCACGCTGTAGACTATACTTTTTCCTGTTTCCTGCGCATTTTGTAGAAAGTATACTCATATTGCTCTGTTTGGACTTGTGTTTATAGGTTGTCACTGTGCCAGTGCTACTAAGTCAGTACTTTTCTCACCAAACGTGGTGACTGGGTACCTATATAATAGCTAGTGGGACTTACGTATGTTTTTAAACATGTTAGTGTGGTCTTACAGTAAAATTCTTTTAAAAATCACTTGATCCATCCAACATCTGGAAACTATTAAGTTATTAACGTTTACTTGCTCTTGAATTTATGTCACCTAAACATTTATAATACACTGTATTCTGTTTCGTTCCTGTATTTTTATGCATTCCAGCATGAATAAATCTGCAGCTGCATGCATTGTACCAACTTATAGTGCCGGTGTTAATGTGGTATTTTTTACAACACTGGATTTTTTTTTAGCGTTAAGCATTGCTGTAGTAAAGGCACGGTATACCCAGAAATGTTGTGCTGAATGGCTACGTGACAGTAAATTTGCAAACTGGTTAGAAATTTTTTTTGCGATGACCGAAGAGTATCTAGCAAATATTGTCACAGTACTTTGTCAGCAGCTTATGCTGACATATAAGTCTTATTGGCACAAAAAATCACAAGACATTTGCAGTACCCTAAACAAAAACACCTTTCAAAACCGTAAAAAAATCTTTAGAAGTGAATCAAGCTGTGGGTTCCACTTGTTTTTTTTTTACCATTTTGTTATCACATCATTTGGTCACTTTATTGTACGTGAGTAAATGCAGACAATGATGTTGCCTGAAAACTTCAAATACACAGAACAAAGTGTAGTGCAGTTATGAAATAGGGTTAATAAATGTATATATATTGAAGTCTTTACATCCTTTTGTCAAGTTACATCTTTATGTACCCTAAAGATCTCAAAATTTGTCAGGCAAAAATGCTAAAACCTGTCTGGAAGTGAGAGAGAGCATTTCATTTGGGGAAATTTTTGGCAACCATGGACATTCACAATGAAATAAAATAAATGGATAAATACAGGAAAATGAAGTTATATTGCCACTATCAATTCTACTTGGTTTGGATCTTATACCGCTGACCAATATTTAAGTATTGGTCGAACGAGTGTTTTGTTAGCTGCTTTCTTTGTTGCTGGACTAAATTTCCTGAGGATTCTTTCACTAAATAAATGTCTTGTGACTAGGGCTTCCCGTCGGGTAGACCGTTCGCCGGGTGCAAGTCTTTCGATTTGACGCCACTTCGGCGACTTGCGCGTCGATGGGGATGAAATGAAGAAGATTAGGACAACACTACACCCAGTCCCTGAGCGGAGAAAATCTCCGACCCAGCCGGGCTCTTAGGATTGGCATTCTGTCGCTCTGACCACTCAGCTACCAGGGGCGGACATTCTTCCAGTGGATCTAAGTCTGCCATCTACCTGTCCTGCTGTTAATTTTATGTGGTCGTTCCACCTTAAATCGCTCCGTACACGTACTCGTAGACATTTTACGGAAATTGTTGCGTCCTGTGATTGTTCCGCAATCGTGTAATCGTACAATCAAGGGTCTTTCCGCCTATGTATACGCAGTGCTTTACATTTTTTTGTGTTGAGGGTCAGCTGCCTTTCCCTGCACCAAGCGCGGATACTCTGCAGGACTTTCTGCATTTCTATTTTGTCTAAAACTAGCATGGTGAGACCATGGCTGTGTACAATTAATGTAGGTTAATTCTTACAAAGAAGAAAACAGCAACAAACCAATATTAATACTGCTATTTATTTAGGTAAATAGCGCCGTTACCGGTTTCGACCTGGCAAGTTCATCATCAGACAGCTGTTCACATGATTTTCAACATACACTTTACATTATCGTCCGTTTTCAATTTTTATTATTCCACTGTGGCGAAGTATTTTTAGTGTGTTGTTGCCCTACCGTAGAAAAACAGTGTTAGAAGCGCCCTATGTGAAAATAACTGACCTCCAAACGATGAAATTCATAGTAAATAAATGTGTGAGGTTAAGTGGTTACGGACTTACGTCGAAAATTCCGCGTGATTTTGTTGCAAAGTTGCAAGATTGTATTTTTCGCATATTTGTAAATATATCCAGCACTTACGTAACTTGTACATCACCATATTGTGCAAAGAACTACACACACACACACACACACACACACACACACACACCACCACCACCACCACCACCACCACCACCACCACCAAAAAAGAATTTGCCACATGTGAGGTTATAGCAGAGATTATCTGCAAGTTTTACTTTCGTATTTATTCGTTGAACGTTTCACACACAGCTCTGATTATGCTAATTTTCTTGATTAACTTACATACGTATGTCGATAGGCAGACACGTAAAGAGGTTCTCGTTGCTTGCGTCGATTTAATCCATATTCCACATGTCCTAAATGTAGTGAACCTCAGGGATGGAAAAGAGTTAAAAAATAGACCTCTTTTTCGTTTGCGATTGAATCAACAATCTTGGTGAAAATGTAAATGTTCACGCATTCAAGTGCGTAAAATCACATATGGGCTATAGTTGACTAGTATTTGCAGATGAAAAAAAAAAAATTATAAATGTACCTGCACTCTTAATACTTCCAGAGCTGAAGATTTACAGAAGGGAAATACTTCATAGAACTGTTGTTATATGGTATTATTAATGAGTTATTTTTACTAACAAATTCGTGGATTAAGTGGGAAGAGTGGGCCACCAATCAATCGTTGAGGCACCTTTATAACTGTAATGTGAGTAATTGAGCAGTTTTTCGACTGAAGTAACTGCCGTGATGGTTGTGGTATGTATTGATTCTTGTAGATAAGGATACAGCGGATAACTAATGAGCTGATTATGAAATTAGTAATTCTGAAGAGAGAAAGAGACTTCGACAGGCTAGGCTAGCGTGCGAAGTTGCATCCAAAGAGACTAAAGAATACAAGACCCACGTTTCTGTTGTTTCTGCTTTTGGCTTTGTGAACGGAGGTGTTGGCTGGGAAGAGGGATGTATGTATTGCTTATGGTAATTGATGTGGAACAATAGTTATCGTGCTCAGTTTTGTAACAGGCATTTTTAAGGGCATTCCTGAAAAAAAAAGTGAGTTGCGACAGTTGTATTTAGTTAGAGGAGTTAGTATAAAATATGATATTTCACACATTGAAATGAAACGACGTTCATCGGCTATTTTGTGAGAAAAGTCAGCTGGAAATCAAAATAGCTTCTTTTGGAATATCAGTTTTCCATACGTCTTCTGCAGAACTATCTTACTCCTCTCTTAATAATTAAAGCGAATGCGGCAGTCATGAATTTCAGTTTATGCATTACTCCTTATGTTTTATAGGCTGTCCAGTATTTGCAATAGATGCATTTAATTCAATTTTCAAAGGAGAAATAAAGGTTATTCTCATTCAATTTACTTGTGGATCGTTAAAACATAATTTTTGTCAGAACTGTAATACTCGTTCTCGGCCCTGCTTCTTATATGGTGGTGTCACCTGGGTTGTATTTAATAGCCTTGTTGCCGGAAAACTTGAATATCACGCCTAACATAACTCCGCCGCCTTGGCGAAAAATTGATACCGATTACCTTCAGCTGATTTCCAGTCCCTCCTACGGCAGGGTAGTTACTCGCGAATTTAGTGTAGACGTTCAGTTGGACGGCCTTGTTTACAAGAACATGAAATACCTGTCAGTGTGGCTTCTCGAGATGGAATTCTCTCGCTCCTTTCGAGATGAATATCCGTGTAATTATTCAACACCAAGGCGTTGGTCTATGGCTAGGAAATAACCATCTACCTATCATTTTAATAATGTTGAAGTTGTATTTTGAAGAACTGTTTTGGAGTTTAGTACCCTGAACAGCTAGTTAATAACCAGGTTCGGATTTTAGTAGACAACTTGCTTGTGTTAACGATGTGCAAAGCTAGTTCGATAGACTGTCGAATTGAAAGAGCAGTAATGTTAGTAGACAGTACCAACAGAACATCGCTCGTGTGTGTGTGTGTGTGTGAGAGAGAGAGAGAGAGAGAGAGAGAGAGAGAGAGAGAGAGAGAGAGAGAGAGAGAGAGAGATCCACATCAGATAGGTGAAACAGGAGATAATGTACGTTTTCAAACTATGGCAACACGAATCGTCACAGGTCTCTTTGATCCACGATAGGGTGTCACAGAAAAACTGAAAAACATGATGAACTGTGTTGGAGCCAGATGCAATTATGTAGCGAAAGCTTACTTAAAAATTTTGACGAACCAGTATTGAGTGAGTAGTCTACGAAGATACTAATGCATACTGCTCGCGCAACGACTGCGAAGACAAGATCAGACTAACTGCCGCGCACACAGAAACTTTTAAAGCAGTCATTCAAATCGTCGGTCCACCAACACGATGATGAAATTCCTGTAGCCACATATCTTTCTTCAGAAAGATTCCAAAACTCGACTTCTGTGCTGGACAAAATGTACCGCCAACAGTCGGTGCAGCTGATCTGTCCGGTTTCTTGCAACGTTTGCAGGTTGCGTCTCTTAGCCAAATTTGGGAACAGTTCTGAGCTAACCTAACTGACGACCTAGTCAGGATGACAGCACCGTCGTCCAGTATACTCGCACGCCAGAGCGCTGCCGTTCGCTACACGTCGTTACGTCAGTGCCCTGCATAGCCTAACAACTAAATGTAGATTGCCACGTTTGTTTAACACTTCTCCTCGGACGGTATCAGTTTGTCAACATTTGAATCGTATATTTTTTACGGGCTTAAGTCAGCCGACACATTTGTCGGAAATTCAGAAAAACTGTATAGGTTGTATTTTAACTTTATATTGGCATCTTTATTCGCATTGTTATATGATGCAAATGTGGATGGCACACAAGACATAGAATTTTAGTTGTTATATTTCTTTTATATATACAGAGGTGTAAAAAAAATGTATCCACTGTTTAAAAGTCCATAACTTGTAAACTAATTGACGGAGTTTTCTCATTTTTGGTGAAAGTGTAGCTTAAAGTCCAACTTAAAGATATCACTGTACGTGTTCGTAGTGGTCACCATTAACATCCACACACAAACGATAACGCCTAACTGCAGCACGAAATACTGACTGCAACGTGTTCAGTTGGATATTTGCACATGAATGTACGATAGATTCTCGAAGTTCATCCAGTGTGCGTGATTTTGTCGATAAAAGACGTCCTTTAGTGTTCCCCACAGGTAAAAGTCCAGAGGTGTTCGGTCTGGGGAACGTGGTGGATACTCCACAGCACCTCTACTGCCTATCCATCTTCCTGATAGGTTTTCGTCGAGATACGCCATAACACGATTTGGTAGTGGGCTGGGGCACCATCTTGTTGAAAGTAAACTCTTCCGTCTCCATACAAGTCGCGGATGGCAGGTAAATGGATTTCTGAAGGTTCACCTCACCGGTAACAGTGCCGTCAAAGAACAATGGCCCAATAAAGCCCCGGTTAGACAACCCACACCACACATATGCTCCTGGCATATTCACAGCTTTGTCTACATGGACGGTCGGATTTTCGGCGGCCCAGTAGATGCAATTGTGGCGATTTACTGTGCCACTGAGTTTGAACTGTGCCTCATCAGACCACACAGTCATCTCTGCAAACTCTTCATCTTTGCGCACCATGTTAGTAAACCACTCGCAGTACTCCATTCTACGATCTGGATCGTCCTCGTTCATTGCGTGTAGCAGTCGTGGGATGTAGCACTTCCAGTTTGTTGTCTTCAAAATTCGCTGAACACTTGAGCAACGCACTCCAGTTTCACGGGCATACTGTCTCGCAGACTTCTGTGGTGAGTGAATTGTTGTACACACGACTGGAGTTAGCTGGACTTGTTACTGTTACAGGTCGTCCAGATCGTTGTTTGTGTACATCTTTAACACAGCCTTAGGCTTCAAATTTATCTCGAATGCGACGAATCGTTAAACGTGTCGGTGGCTCTGTTTGATACTCAATTCGCCATTGCCGTTGAACCTCGTTGATGTTTTCGTACTTAAAATACCACTTCAAAACTGAGTTCCTTTCATCGAATGTAAGCCTTGCGCCAGCCATGTTTATTCGAGTAACTATGTGCAACTATTAACAAAACACTGACTATCTGGCGACTGTCATCTGACAAAACAAAACAACGCAATACAACGCTAGTGTGGCGATTGCCGGAACTACAAACTATTACACTACCAAAGATGAGACAACTGCGTCAATTAGTTTGCCAGTTATGGACTTCTAAACAGTGCATAAATTTGTTGGACCCCTCTGTATATCATTAAAATCTCTAAACTGATAGCTTTTAAAAAAATGTAGAAGATACTGATCTCGGACGTTCCTTGTTATTCACATTAACGTTATTTTGAAAGCTTACAATCCAACATGCGCAGTTCATTTCCCATTGCTGATGCATCATACCACGAAAATAATCAGTCCATTCACTCGTCGTCTTGGCGGTCGTTCTTTACAGGCCAGTTCAAAATTTCGTCTTAGAAAATGGTTCAAAAGGTTCTGAGCACTATGGGACTTAACATCTGAGGTCATCAGTCCCCTAGAACTCAGAACTACTTAAACCTAACTAACCTAAGGACATCACACACATCCATGCCCGAGGCAGGATTCGAACCTGCGACCGTAGCAGTCGCGCGGTTCCGGACTGAAGCGCCTAGAACCGCTCGGCCACCACGGCCACACTTAATTGGAACCTTTCCGGATGGATAAGCTAATTTTTCTGACGCAGTCAGTGGACCACGTTGGAGAGTCACAAGAAAAGAGTGACTAATCAGTCCATTGATCATTGTCGAAGCAGTAATACAAACCATTTTTGTTAAAAACAAAATGTGAAAAAGTACTAATAGAGAATGTGCCCTTTCCTTGTCTTCCAGTACTTTGAGTTTCTTCACAGATTCTGGATTTCCTGTAGCACGGCTGCCGCCATGACTTGTCTAGTATTTCCAGTAGCAGCAACCTAGCTAATAAGAAATTTACCTGCTATAGAAATTGTAAGAATCACCTCTGCGATATCCTGCACAGCAAATAATCTGTCCTGTTTACGTAGGTTTCTTTTTTTTTGTATAATGATTAAATCTCTATTGCATAGGAAAATCTGTGACGTCTCACTGTGAAGTAATGATGAATGTTGTTGTTTCTCCCGGAGTCGGTTTGGTACAACAGATTTCTGGTAAGAGTGTTACTTTTATTCCGAGCGGAGCAGTTTCCAAAGAATAGATTAACTTCGATGTGATCTCGTGGTACATCTTTATATAATTATTTACAAATGAGCACACTTAATTTGGACTTTTTGCCTTCAATCATGCGATAGATATTTACGGTGCTTGTATCAGTTTTTAAAATCTGTAAACAACTTGCATTGACTGGGTTTTCGAGAAGAAAGTATTATCAGTGCTGCTATCTGAGCTTCAGTTTCAAAAGGGCACTGGTCACGGCTGATGCATTTATAGTTTTAAACGGATACGAGCAAAGACTGCTACACCTATAAAAAATATTGTTTTTCAGGACCCTATAGAATGTACATTAACTGACGTAGGGGTTTCCCTCATTAACTGAAATAGGAGTTCCCCTTTAATGTCAGTTTTTGCAGGTACATAAGAAGTACCTGAAGCAACCGCAAACTCAAAATCACCCAATTACGGGCTGATGCCATTACAAAAATAGTTTTATTTACTCGCCGAATAACGTGTTAGAATCCACGTTTCATTTAGCTATACCACTAGCCACGTAACCTCTTATGTCTCATATTTTCGTAAAAATACACGTAGTTCGCATTTTTTTTATTGTATCAGCTCGTTGATGTATGGTAAATCGTGTATTCCAGAAAAGTTAAAAAACGTCATAGAGAGAAGAATTTTTCTCCATAGTGAAGTTCGCGGGTCGGGATGAGGATCTGAGAACGGAGGGCGAACTGGTTCAGATGGCTCTGAGCACTATGGGACCTAACATCTGAGGTCATCAGTCCCCTAGACTTACAACTACTTAAACCTAACTAACCTAACGACATCGCACACATCTTTTGAACAGTTTTCGGGTATCCGACCGGGTAGCGTCGTAATTTCTCCACAATATTTCGGCCGATGTACACGCTGCCATCTTCAGGTGGTTCCTGACGAACGCCTGCCGAAATATGGTGGAGAAATTACGACGCTACCCGGTAAACTTCAGATCGCATATCACACACATCCACGTAATTTCTCCACAATATTTCGGCCGATGTACACGCTGCCATCTTCAGGTGGTTCCTGACGAACGCCTGCCGAAATATGGTGGAGAAATTACGACGCTACCCGGTAAACTTCAGATCGCCTATCACACACATCCATGCCCGTGGCAGGATTCGAACCTGCGACCGTAGCAACAGTGCGGTTCCGAACTGAAGCGCCTAGAACCGCTCGGCCACTGTGGCCGGCGAGGGCGAACTGAATGGTAATATTGTATTTAAGTGACAACCATCCCATGTTAAAGCCGTTCACACTGCTGTATGACCGGCTACAAATCGGAGCCCTCTAGCGGCAGAGGGTTGCAACATAGGTCAGCGAAGCGAAAAAGTCGATCAAGCAATATGCGTGACATTTAATAACTCAACCGATATTGAGAACAGCATAAAAAGATTCAGGCCCAAATGTGTTTCAGCACCTCTGTGCCATCGACATTAGGTTTTCTTTATTCAAATCTGTAAAATGTGAACATGTTTTAACTGATAATGAATGTACGAAAAATTCGGGAGGAAGACTCTTCAAACTCCCATCCGGCCTTCCAGATATAGATTTTCCGTGATTACCCTAAGTCGCTCCAGACAAGTGCCGGGATGGTTCCTTAGAAAAGTCACGGCCGATTTACTTCGCCATCCTTGCACAATCCGAGATTGAGCTCCGTCGATGTCGACGGGACGTTGAAACCAATCATCCTTTTTTTAATGTACGAAAATTAGACCTGAAATAGTCATCGTTTCTTGTTGTCATTGACCTAATTTTACATCACAGATATCTGCAGAACTCTTTGTACGTCAAGGCTAATGTAGCTTGTCGTCTGCAACTAAATTTGGTTGGCGAGTTAGCACATTAGTTTGTATCTGAACGTAATTTTCTAGTGTGAAGATATTTCGCGAATATATTTGCGATTACTTACTTTAGCATTCGCAGTTCCTCTTTCATGTGAATCAGATATCTGCGCACAACAAAATTACGTTCAGAAATGAAAGTGACGTGTTAACTGGCCAACCACTTAGTTGCAGATATGAGCTACCAGCGCCCGATAACGTGTGGTGGAGTCCTGCATAACCTTGTAACGTAAAACTAAGGAAATGACAACAACAAACATTAAAAATATTTTTACCCGTACTTTTCGTAGATTAATCATCACCTACAGCATCAAAATGGTTCAAATGTCTCTGAGCACTACGAGACTTAACATCGATGGTCATCAGTCCCCTAGAACTTAGAACTACTTGAACCTAACGAACCTAAGGACATCACACAACACCCAGTCATCACGAGGCAGAGAAAATCCCTGACCCCGCCGGGAATCTAACCCGGGCGCGGAAAGCGAGAACGCTACCGCACGACCACGAGCTGCGGACTTACAGCATCACTTACAGTAAGTTTAAATAAATAAAACCCACCCACAGTAGTAAAAAAGTGCTGAAACGTGTTGCGGACTGTATGAAGAAAGATGTCTTCCATAACAGCGGACCTTATATGCTGTAATTTTATCTGCAAACACGGCCAGTGCAAGAGCACCAAAACCAGATGATGAGCATTTAATTCATTTCGATTATTTGTTATAGGTACCACGCTTGTTTGCTGATAATAAAGGGAATGTGAAAAATATGAAAAGGATCATCCATTATTGTTGCGTCTGTTCAGGCACAAAAAGCGCTGCTCTATTTTATCAAAACTTGCTCTTCAGTGTATTATGAACATAATTTTGATGTTAGCGCCCAACTTCTCTTTTTTTTATGTGAGAAACTTTAATACCAGAAATCAGTCACTTTTATATCCTTAATTCAACTAAAGTTCCTGTTGAGACGGTTATTAATACGGAGCAATTACTATCTTCCCTGGTCAGCGTTAACGTTCTAAATACTCAGAGCGTACTTGCAATATTCTGTGTTGGTTCGCTAGTTGCTACATGACTCTGACCACGTCATTATCTTAAATGTAATATGTTCATATTATCTTCCGAAGTAGCATACCTTGTCAATGTGTGTATACGAGACTGATGTGTCTTACTGCTACCTAAAAGGAATATTTTTCAGTATGCGACTTGTAAGTAAGCCAACGGCCTGGCCGCAGTGGTGTAACATCGGTTCCCGTCAAATCACCGAAGTTACGCGCTGTCGGGCTGGGCTAGCACTTCGATGGGTGACCATCCGGTCTACCAACAGCTGTTGGCACACGGGATGCACTCAGCCCTTGTGAGGCAAACTAAGGAGCTACTTGATAGAGAAGTAGTGGCTCCGGTCTCGGAAACTGACATACGGCTGTGAGAGCGGTGTGCTGACCACATGCCCCTCCTTATCCGCATCCAGTGAAGCCTGTGGTTCTGAGGATGACACGGCGGCCGGTCGGTTCCGTTAGGCCTTCATGGCTTGTTCGGGAGGGGGGGGGTAATTTTTTTTCTATTTTTTTAGTAATACTTCCAGTCTAGAAGACTTAGAATAATGCATTTCTTTTCTTTTGTACTCATAGACAATTCATATGACATTCTTTACTAACTGTATTTTTTCTTTTGTAGGTAAGAATCGTTTAATGGTGTTGGAACAATAGAAGACAAACACAAGAAACTCGGTGAGTATGTTAATAATTAGGAGGCAGTGAATCATCTTCCATAACGCTTCAGTGAATCTCTGTGTTGAATCACGTGAACAAAAAATGCGTTACTGTCTAATCAAAGTCATTATTACTAGTGTGTGATCTTTAATTTGATATTATGGTGTAACAGTAAGTACAATTTGATTAGATTAGATGGAAATCAAATTTCTTACTGTGTGGCGTGAGACTAGTCATCTGTTCGGTATCTTGCGCATAAGGAGGCAAACATGCTATTCCTATTCTAGCTAGTAATCTCTCAATGACTCGACTAGAAGCAAAAATTGTGGAGCAATCCAATTATCGGACTGTGTAGTTACACAGTACGTTTATTCAGATTGTTTCAATCTGTGTATACTAAACCTCTTATCGCATGTACTTGTGTGACTTAATGCTTTGAAAACGCTTCCGGACCATGTTCTTGTGTATATGGATTAAAATGCGTTTAATTAGAAAGTAAGTTAATTAGGACAGAGTATTTTAGCTTCTAACGTGTCACAAGCGCTCTTTTTTTTTTTTTTTTTTTTTTTTTTGAGCCCTCTGCTTCCTAGTCCTCAGTTTGTCGGGCAACTACTCTTGCTTCTGTGGTTGTTGCCAACTACATATTCAAACTGTGCTGTACGGCGATAGTTGTCATTGGCAAATATCTTTTCGTTTTGTGTGTCGGTAACTTCCGTACAGTAAGCAACGTTATTTTTAACACAGTCTGTTTCGCTGCGTTGTGAAAGGCGTGGGGCTAAAATCCAGTTGTCTTCCTCATATGTGTGTCCTGTGGTTTCGTCAAATAGTTTAAGAGAAATGATGGGATCATTCATTTGAATATAACACGGCAGGATTGTCCAGCCCGATCTCACCATCGTCTGTAATCGCCTTCGTTGATTATTCTTAACTTAATGTTTCGCCCCCAAGCCCAACCGCGAGCCCTCACACCCACCCTTGGAACAGAAACATGTCACCAGTTCAAGAACCATATACTAAAATAGAATCCCAATTATTGCCTTCAGAAAAACATTAAGTTAAAGACACTTGTCACACACACACACACACACACACACACACACACACACACACACACATACACACACACACACACACACAGTAATCTTGTAAACCTCTTCTTGAAGTCCAACACAGTTTAACAAGGCCGTCTCACCTACTTGAAGATGTGAAGATGGTGACACAAATCACCACAATCCATTATGAGTGAAATATCGGGACAAGTCAGTGAAAAGTAATTAAGCTTCGGAAAACATCTAAAGAGAAGACACGGCCGCTGTAACTTCACCATTTTAACACACAGAAAAAGCAGCATGTTACTTATCATACACTTAATCTGCACAAAGGACTTCGTCTGCACCAGTAACCTAGCATATATACATATTTTCAGATAAAAATGTTAGGGTACTTGCTTCGACTAGTATGTGTTCCATCCCTAAAACACGAAAGCCAACACTGAGAAGCATTGTCGTTTAGCAGATGACTCACGAAAAGTTTATCAAAACAAATGACAGTAGTAGTGAAAAGGAAACAGCATAAAAATTAATTTTCTCACAATAGCTTTAATTATCCACATTTCATGCGTGCCTACAGTTTCAGAAGAAATAAAAAACATTTCGTGAGGATGCTGCAACAGTGCCGTCATTTGACGTCGCGTCAACAAAATTGTGTTATATGGCTAAGAGCATATGCACCGGTAATTTATATATTTCATAATTCGCAATTGGTCTAGAGCCCTCTGATCGTTGTTACGCTCTCTGAGTGGTACCGTGATAATTGGCGAGTAACTAACTTCCAATGTATGGGTACACAACTATATAAAGACAAGTCGTTATTAAAGTTGTTACCAAAAATCTGGAAAAGTTATTACTTGATTTTCTTCAAACTTTTACCTGGTAGTCTTGTAAACGTTCCGACGGGCATAGACTATACATTTCTGTACAATATGGAATATAAATGTATAAAGGGGAAAGGTTGACAGCAAAAATTTCGAAAGTATTTTTACACGTTATTCTAGCAAACGTTTGGTCGAACAGTGTGGGAAACATTGATAGAAAAAGTTTCGAAAATTTCGTGACCAATATGTTTCAGATTTTGACAGTTAACTCTAATAAAAAAGGAGAAAATATAAAAATACAGTAAATGAAGGAGGAGAAAAGGAATACAAACGGCTTAGAAATGAGATCGACTTAAAGTGCAAAATGGCTAAGCAGGGATGGCCAAAGGACAAATATAAGGATGTAGAAGCATGTATCGCTAGGGGTAAGGTAGATACTGCCTACAGGAAAATCAGAGAGACCTTTGGAGAAAAGAAAACCACCTGTATGAATATCAAGAGCTCAGATGGAAAACCAGTCCTAAACAAAGAAGGGAAAGCAGAAAGACGGAAGGAGTATATAGAGGGTCTATACAAGGGCGACGTACTTCAGGGCAATACTACGGAAATGTAAGAGGATGTAGATGAAGATGAAATGAGAGGCGTGATACTGCGTGAAGAATTTGACAGAGCACTGAAAGGCCTAGAGCTATTTACAGTTTGCGCAGTAACCAGATGGCAGTTAAGAGTCGAGGGGCACGAAAGAGAAACAGTGGTTGAGAAGGGAATGAGACAGGGTTGTAGCCTGTCTCTGATTTTATTCAGTGTGTGTATTAAGCAAGAAGTAAAGAAAACAAAAGAAAAATTTGGAATAGGAAATAAAATCCATGGAGAAGAAATAAAACCGTTTGCCGACGATATTGTAATTCTGTCAGAGACAGCAAAGGACCTGGAAAAGCAGCTGAACGGAATAGACAGTATCTTAAAAGGAGGATATAAGATGAATATCAACAAAAGCAAAAGGACAGTGGAACGTAGTCGAATTAAATCAGATGATGCTGAGGGAATTAGATTAGGAAATGAGACACTTAAAGTAGTAAAGGAGTTTTGCTATTTGGGGAGCAAAAAACTGGTGGTGGACGGAGACGATACAAAATGTAGACTGGCTGTGACAAGGAAACCGTTTCTGAAGAAGAGATTTAAGTGTCAGGATGTCTTTTCTGAAATTATTTATTTGTACGGAATGTAGCCATTATTGAAGTGGGACGATAAATAGTTGAGATAAGAAGAGAATAGAAGTTTTCGAAATGTGGTGCTACGGAAGAATACTGAAGATTAGATGGGTAGATCACGTAACTAATGTGGAGGTACTGAATAGAATTGGGGAGAAGAGGAATTTGTGGCACAACTCGATAAGAAGAAGGGGTCGGTTGGTAGGACATGTTCTGAGGCATCAAGGGATCACAAATTTAGCATTGGAGCGCAGCATGGAGGGTAAAAATCGTCGCGGGAGACGAAGAGATGAATACGCTAAGCAGATTCAGAAGGATATGGGGTGCAGTAGTTATTCGGAGATGAAGAGGCCTTTCACAGGATAGAGAAGCGTCTCTGGACTGAAAACCACAACAACTTTAATAAACATTTCGACAGACGTATATGAGAAACGCTACAAGCAAAAACCTCCAAAAGTTCTTGACCGACGCATTTGAAATTTTTGAATGATGCTATAGTAAATATTTAGTGGGACTTAGGCTGCATATTTTCTTAAACCACCGTGTACAGGTTATCTTTAAAAAGCAACTGCGTGAAAGAAAAAGTTGCACTATGCCGTGCTGCGAAAATGTGTTGTTTCATTTTGTTTGCCGCAGTCAGTTTCAGTTACAGTGGCAGGCATTTAAATACAGTACTAGATTAATTTTTACTCCCATATATTCATTCTCCTTATATATAATTTAAAACAAACAGTGTGTACCCCACTACATACGTTTTGTTTTCTTCTTTGCGGTCGGGCTTAATAGAAAACAGAAAGTTGTATGTATGGCTTATTGGCTTATGACTAGCAAACTACTACGATATGTATATCGTCCGCAACTTTGTAATCTTTCCAGTTCACAGATTAAAATGATTCTAAAAATGTCATTGAAACTCTTATCCTTACAGATACAGCTGCATGGGAGGTCTGTCATACCCCGTATACGATTTAGCGACTAGAGTTCCCATTCAAGGATTCGTTGGCAACATAAATAAACAAAGCTCAAGGTTAGAGAGAGGAGAGACGGGGAAATCGATCGACATAAAAGGGGGAATGATGTAGAGAGGTGGAAGGGGAAGATGAATTGGGAGAGGGCGAGGAGGAGGAGGAGGAGGGGGAGGCGGAGAGAGAAAGAGGAGGGAGGATATCGTCACAGAGAGGTACGAGGAGGAGATTAAAATGTATATGCTGTTAAGTTAAACAGTTTGCAACTGCGAAGCATTGTCAGATTCGCCAGTATCTGCTATAAAAACTAAACTCCGCCAGAACAGGCCTAGAAGGCAGAACGGTTCCGACCGGCCGCCGTGTCGTCCTCGTCTCACAGGCGTCACTGGATGCGGTATGGAGGGGCACGAATTATATCGCCCTCCTTGGCAGTCGCTTCTGTGCTTACGTAAATAGAGAATGTTTGCGTGTTGCTAGGGTAAACTGCCGAATTGCAGGTTCGGAGTTTGTGTGTAAGTTGCTGCTCCTTCCCCTGGCGGACTACTTGAGATTTCGAACGGCTTTTACCAGACAGGCGGCTACGTGTTTCCGGGAAAAGCTTCAACGGACGCATTGCTCCGGAAAGCCGAGCGCCGCGGTTTTCAAGTAATCCGCGGAGTGAGTAGCAGAGTGCAGACGCTGCGCTGGCTGGATGGGGAAGAACGGAATTGTCGGGGGGTGAGGAGGCGGCAGTAATTATCTCACAGGTAGGGAAGAGAGGGTCGCTTGCTACTGCGGGGAGCAATCAGCGAAGTGCACGCCGGTAACCGGCTGCGCGGGCCACACGTGCGGACCCCTGCAGGGTAGAACAAGAGTACACTCTGCCGCCGTGGCTGGCGGCTCAGGCCGAACAAACGCTCTCCACCAACAGCCACACAAATGCACTGCTCTTTTGCATTTCTTCTTCCTCTACAAGAACTACCAGCCCCAGAATTCTGACAAGGAAAGTGTACAGCCTTAATATCTCAAGCTGTCTGGAAGATTTGGTGACGAAGTCTGCTTACTCTAAGCAAATAGCACACGAAAACTGAGGTATGTTTTATAATTCAAACACCGAATTAGACCCTGCGAGCATACCATACTCCCGATAGCACGTATTTGTGGTTTCATTTGTTTTATTTAGTACTGTACGCCTGTTAATGTTGATCTGGCTTATATTTTGGAACAGCAGCGTACCAGCGAAATCAGTTTCGTTGATGACAACGGGAGTTATTTTAGTCTGACAGTGTTGACTGGTCAGGCTACACGCCAGCGAAAATCGAGCGTGTGCTGCAGCTACCGAGCTGGCGGACAATTGGGATCGCTTTAGCGTTTCTTATTCTTCTACGTACGAGTAGCAGTGGATTACGGCTATTTCAGCTGTTTCTTTTACTCCATCTTTCTCATTGTGTCATTCTTCTTTCTTCTGTCCGAGTGGCTCAAGTAGTCTTCTTGGGATTTCCTCGGAAGCCTTTTGAGTCCTGTAATTTCTTTCCGGGTGGTAAACGTTCCTCAGTATCGCGTGGAGTAATTTGTACTGGAATTAGCGTTGCCAGACTAAATTGACAAAATTACCGAACGTTGCCTGTCTACAGTATTTGCTGAGTTGAGTGCTGTGGGTGAGCACAAAATAAAAATTGTATTTGTTACGGCAAGGTACAACTTTCAGCAATTTTTGTTATCTTTAATTTTGTTGCTAAAAACCTTTGCGTTTCAAACTACAGATAAAAAGGAGTGCATTATTCTGCTTTTATCGTATCTATACTCAGTTTGTTTCTAGCTTCAGACAATAAATGATTCATGTGACCGAAAACTCTCACCGCGTAGACATTGCTGCACGGAACCACCATTATCCTAGTGATAATTTGCTTTTATGTTAGGATTTCTTCTCCTTTTAAAAACTCTTTCCACAGAGACAAGTTTTTGGACTATAAACTTTTCTTCATAATTGTTCCAAAGTTGTAGATATCTTAGTATAAATTATCAGTGTCGTCTTCAGTACCCAACACCTTTGATGTCTGTACATATTTTTTCTTATGCGGTGGTTACCAAACGTTTATTGATTTGATTTTGCAAATCAATAAATAAATTAGTGATACCTAACCATTTACACAGTGATTGGTTTTATTAGTTCTGTTCAACGGATTGTATTTAAACTATCTCCTGGTGCAGAGGAGGCACGTCCACACAAAAACAATATCACACCAGCCGAGAGCGCTACTTAACATTCACTCACACGGATCCAGATTTTATTTCACCTGCGGAGAAGATCAATGCTACCGTTGTTTTGGTCAAGCAGGACTACGTTCAAAAGATGCATTGTGTACTGTCTGTTTCAGCATGTCGCAGGATCGGTGCAGACCCCAGTGAAGTGTTGAGAGAAAGACTGACACCCTCCCGAATAAAAGTTCCGAATCGTGGGAGACTCTAGGTAGTAGAGTTCTTTATTGTACTGTCCTATGTAGATTAAGTGGCCTCCCTGAGTTCCGCAAGGACCTATTGTAACATGTCGACATATCGAGTAGCTAAACACCTTGCTACTCTGTTGAGCCCTATAGTAAGTCGGTGTGAGCACCACTTTAACAACTCGGCGGATTTCTTACGTCGATTAGAGAGAATGCTTTCGCATGACTCTGACACTCCAGTAAGTTTTGATGTGGTCTCTCTCTTTCACTCTTGTTCCTCTGTTTAATTCGTTGCGGTTGGCTGGGGTTAAATTTGGCGCTGAATTAACGAACCCATTTCGACAAGTGTTGACTTCGACGTACTTCTTATTCAATAACCTGTACAACGCGTAGCCAGATGGAGTTGCGATGGGAAGCCCATTGTCACCTATTTTTGCCGATTTGTTTATGGAAGATTTCTAGGAACTTGCCTTGCAGTGTGCGGCTTTGCTACGTGCGTGTTCTTTCTGATTTATAAACTATAATTTCGTTTCCAGAATGTAGGAGACGAGGTACTGGCAGAAGTAAAGCTGTGAGTACCGGGCGTGAGTCGTGCTTCGGTAACTCAGTTGGTAGAGCACTTGCCCGCGAAAGGCAAAGGTCCCGAGTTCGAGTCTCGGTCGGGAACACAGTTTTAATCTGCCAGGAAGTTTTATAATTTCGTTGTTTGTTCTCGTGGCAGTGAGAATTACGACGATTTTTTAGAATTCTGAATTCAGCCGAATATTTTTTTCACGATGGAAGTGGAAAAGAATGACTGTGTTCCCTTGTTTGATGTGTTGATCAGGAGGAAAGTGGGTGGTACGTTGGGGCATGGCGTTTATAGAAAGCTTTCCCTTACTGACTTGTACCTGCAGGCTAATAATTCTCACAATCCGGCTAAACTTGAAGGGGTTCTTCGCACCTTGGTTCACAGGACCCATTTCATCTCGGACCCTGAGAGTTCCTGAGTTGAGTTCGAAGTCAGCTTTCGCCAGAATGTTTATAGTAAAGACGAATCAGACGTGCGTCGCGCTGCTGACCAACGGTGCTCCGGGTGAGTGATGATAATACTGAGGTGGCACAAAAGTGTTTGGCGTTTTTGCCTTGCGCAGGGAGCTTTTCGAAGAGGATGGATCGTATTTTGTGGAAGTATGATCAAGTGTGTTTCTCGACTACCATCTAAGATAAGGTCCTTTCATAAAGGATGAGCTTGGTTTCGTAAGGCTTGTTTCTACGGTGTTCCTTGCAATAATGATATGTCATAATAGATGACAGAAGACACAAAAACTCAAGAATAATAACATCGTGCACATGGCGAAGTGAAAAAACGTTCCAGGCTCACATTAAGAAAAACATTAATATATTGAATGTTTAAACACACATCTTCCTTCGGAAACGAGAAATAAGTTATCACAGCCAGAAGATGATTTTTTTGTGTATAATTTCTGAATTTCCATGCCGTTTGTTTTTGGAAGTAAACCCTTTTCAGTATAAGATAATCTGCAATGGTCCGATTTGACTCTGTTCTTTAGTAGCTACCACACAACCCTTCCCAAGCTTCCCCTTTCTCTCCTGCTGATACGCATTCAGTAAAATGCCAGGGCAAATTGTACTTATAATCTCTCATCACATTCATATCAACAAAAACGACTTTGTTTTGAAATGGAAAAGAAATTCACAAGAGAAACGTCTTCTACATGGTCAAAATGTGAAAGTTTGAAGTACAGCTAAACGTGTTACCTAGAACTGTCGAATTTTTCGTTACCTTATATCTTGGAATTAGATTCACTAATTTACGGTTCCGTTTCATTCTCAGCTTTATGAATCTCTACACCGTACTTGTAAGTTAATGACGCATTTGTGAGATAGAAAAATCTAAAGTGCCGTGGCGAGGAAACTCCTAACGTGTGGAGAGCGTTGTATCAGTCTCCGCAAGCTGAGAGTTGAAGTAGAGTGTACGTTACGTCAAACAATAGTGTTCCAGCTAAAGGTATAACGGTGAGCAACTGCCTGAAATATTCCGTTTTACATCTCTGTGCATTCGCTAATGTGTCCTTGGTCCGACCTCGTAAATAGGTGGTCCAGACTTCAGAAGATGATACACGACTTCACTATTGTGAAGAAATTTCATGGTAGCATTTATCCGAATAGTCTGTGCGTAAATCATGCGAGATTACAAGACGCGCTTTTGTGACTGCGGGATAAATGGCACTAAGGAATTGATTTATATCCAACGGCGCAAAGAATACCATTGTTAAACTGCTCGACTACAGTGCATTTGCATGGAACACGCTGCCTTGACGAAGCTTTTGTTAACGACAAGCGAATTACTTTCACGAAGTCTTATTTTGTCACTTCTTTTGCCTGGCCTCGACGGTTTTTCAGCGTTATTTTGGTTCAAATGGCTCTGAGCACTATGGGACTTAACATCAATAGTCATCAGTCCCCTAGAACTTAGAAGTACTTAAACCTAACTAACCTAAGGACATCACACAACACCCAGCCATCACGAGGCAGAGAAAATCCCTGACCCCGCCGGGAATCGAACCCCGGAACCCGGGCGTGGGAAGCGAGAACGCTACCGCACGACCACGAGATGCGGGCTCGGCGTTATTTGTTCACCCAGAATCTCTTAGGTGCTTGCCAGATATTTGAGCTAAATCGCATGATCGCTTGTTCCAGACTCATCAGTCTTCCGGTAAAACTTAATGTTGCTTGCTCTGACGCTATAATTGCTTTTCTCTTTCTTATCATTCGCTCGCGACAGTTATTAGTTACTAACCAAAGCAGCTGTCATCGCATTAGGCACGCTGCGGTTTGATTCGCTCTACAAAATCCTCGCAAGACACGGAATATATGAACAAAAAATTGTTGTATTCTAGTTTAATTTTCCTCTGTTGCATCATGTCTTATTAAAACCACGTCAGTAGTCGTCTCATCTTACAGTTTAACGTCTTGAAATCTTACTCATTCGTTTGCGTTAAATGTGTTGGACACAGCTAACAAATTCGTTAGTGTGAGACTTATTTTTGGTATTTCATTCATTACAAGCTTACTATGTATATTAAACTTTGTGTGCTTGTCCCACTGTTACGAAGAATAAGTAAAAAAAGTTGCGATAAATTCCTATACTAAGCATTTTTACTGAAAAATTTTACTGTTCTGGTACATTAGTAGACAAGCCAGATGCCGCAACCGTGATCCTGGTTCAAGCAAGTAAATAACTACCAGCTCCCTCTCACGAATAAAACTTTAATTTTACAGGTGTTATATAATTATGATGAAACTGTTGCAACTATTTAGCTATAGAAAATTACTCATGTTTATGCTAGGTACGTTGTTTCGGAAGCTGCCTATGTTACATCATGGTAATATGTTTTGCTATCCATGAAATATCCTACACCATGTTTCCATACTGTCTTCTATACATCTACTTCTTCACTCTCACTGTGTGCAGCAGCTAAGAAATTTCGTAACACAAGGACTTTTCCAGTTTGTATTGCCAATGTTGGAAACTTTATATTCATCCCCATAGTCCTCGATCACATTACACGACTGAGACTTGGGATAAATCCGATGAGGTCGCGTGGTATCGCCACGACATAGTGCGCTGTCTTCGCTAACCGCTGCTCGATACATTCCGAACCGGTTGTCAACCGGAATCATATGCTGTAATGAGTGCAGGAATTTGCCCGTGTTTCCTGCAAAATAAGTTATTCTTATGTAATGACACTGCGGAAACGAAAACAGACGGTGAGAGCGTGAATCAACAGCGCTTTGCAAGGTACTAGCAATATGCTTAACACTTTCGCTATCACACTACGTCAGCCTCATACAGGAACATAAGCAAAAACGTCAGTGAGCTTTGTTTCTTCAATCTCAGTTACATTCAGACGAAGGACTATTTGGTTAAGTTACGAGACTGGCGTACTTCAGAATACTGTGCCGTCGTTGAATGGTACAAATCTTTCGCATCTCTAGCTCTCATGTATATTTTGTAAAGTTCTCGTGACTCAGTGGGCCAGCTACATGTTCCATTTCTGGATCGGTAAATGAGCGAGGAAACCAGATTTGAGTACCAAGTGTTATGCACTAATCAGTCCATAATGGCAGACATGTTTATGATTGGCCATATGCGTCAGTAATCATGTTTTTGGATGCTACTGCTGTTTAATTTGATTGTGGCAGTTGGTTATTTTATAGGGAAAGACTTCCATTTTACCTTGGAAAAAAAAGGCCACGGCAGTGTCTTTGTAAGATTGGTGACTTTAAAAAATGTTTGGATGCTAGTACGCGCACAACTTTTGTTTGGTTTACTTTGTCATGACGAAATTTAACCCCAGCAGTATCAACGTATTTTCCATAACGTGCATTACCAAGGATTTATGCACACCCCAAAAAAAGGAAAAACAAATGTTCGTTCTTCTTATTGACTTACATTAACAACATACTTTTTAAAGACCTACTGTTGCATATGGAAGGTCGGGGACCTGAAAACAGTGAAAATTTAAAACGTTTATGAAATCTGGTAGAAGAATTCGTTAAAAGAATTTTTCTAACTTTTAAAATATAAAGTAACTGAACATATGACAATTTTTTCGAAAGTTTGTCGTAGAGTGTGTCTCCCCCCCGTCCTTGGTATTGCGATTGCTCGAGTTAAGGCGATGGAGGTACAGGAAGTAACGCTTTCGTTGTGAAGTGCTTAAATCAGTGTCTGAGAAGCATGTGCTAAAATTGTTTGGTAGTTTTACCCAGAGTGATGTATGGTGGAACTGCCCACCTTAATCTAGCCGTGATGAAGGTAGGCGCCAGACTCAAATTTATTGGGAGAATACGAATTCATGCACGAAAGAGCTTGTAAAAGTTTTTGGTTGTGCCCCTTAATCTGAAATCCTTACCAGGTTATCTGAACTGAAGGAACAGAAAGCAAGATTAAAGAGGAACTGCACAGTTGGTCACGGGTTTGTTTAGCAAGTGTGAAAATGGAACACATGTGGTTGACGAACTGCAGAGGGAACGTTACAAGAAAAGTAATGTCAGATAAACCCCCCATCACGTCTCCACATGTTCATACAGGGACGCACTGATGCATGGACAGGGCAAAGCACAACTTTGAGTTAGCGTGACTGTTTTTTTGTGATTTATTCTAGAATGTCTATGCGTACACCATAGTTTTCATAATGGACTATGTTTCTCCTCCCTGTACGATGTGGAATTCTCCTTAACATTGCTGATGTGATGGAAGCAGTTGATTCTCGAACAGCAAGACTCATGAATTTCGGCAATTGTCCTGTAACGTGTGGCAGGTGTTTAATGAACCTAATGCCTTGTCGCAAGATGACAGATCACAACTCCAAAAGGGCAGGCAAATAGACATAACCACGCTCAACTTATTTACCAGGAAATACCCCATTTAGATTTCTCTAACAGCAATAGCGTAATGGGCTGGTGCTCTATTCTGCTGGAACCGTTCACGACTAACCAGTTCCCGACCTTGCATATGTGAAATAAAGTAACCACGTAAACTAGTGAGACATGGCGCAATGTGATTCACAGCACCGTCGAAGAAGTACGGACCTACCAAGTGGTTTGCTCGCACTGAAGGCCAGATCCTGACACACAGTGGGTTGTTTTAAAGTTCCTCATAAAAAAGTGGGTTTTCTTTACTCTAGTTTTAAATGTTCCTCGAGTTGGAACTGCAATATATTGCACACTCGATCGAAAAAAAACACTTTCCTTGAGGGAAGAGCTGTAAAGATGTGGAGCATTCGGCCACAAGTCTGATGACGTTTTTGCATGTAACTATCACTCATTTCGTTTACAAACAATGGTTTAAATGCATTTAACGTCAAGTTATTTTACATACGTTTTTTTAATGTCGAGTATGGAACTCCCAGTTCTTGTGACCGCTCAGTAAGGGGCTCTTTTGGCGAACGTTCTACAGACGCCGCGGCGTCCACAAACGTTTCCGATCGAGTTGGTGGTAGTTCTGAGCGGGTGTTATCTTTTATACAAGCAGTTCCAAATATCTTCGCCTTCCACCGTAAAACTATTGGTTTTGGTGGCGAAGATTTCGGAAACCTTAAAGTGGGATCATGCTCAATATGTGTAATTGATTTTCCTGTATATATTTATATTCTCGTGTCAGAAGCATACATATTATACACGGTTATGATTATATTACTTTTGCCCAGAACTCGGCCACTTCCAATGCATTTTCTTTTCCTTGATGAAGTCCTATGCAAGAGTCGGGACACAGTCGGCATTGAAGTATATTATGAAAGTCGAGTCTTCTGCACAGTCACACTGAATATCGTCATAGCTGTAACCCGATCTTACTAAATTAACCTTTGATATTCTAACTCTAGATCTCAGTGGATTCGGTCGACCATATCTCATCTTAGCCAGGGTGTACAGTTTGTGAAACTTGTTTACAGCCAGAGGAATGTTGGTCGTATTCCTCCATTATTGTAACCTAGTTTTTGCAGCAGTGGTTCTAAGAGCCATCGGTGTTATAAGATAACTCATCCTTGATTTCAGTCGTTGCGGATGCGGTTCGGCCCACACACAGGATGAGTTCCCTCCTGCTACCCCTTCTCTCTTCCGTCATTCGCAGCTCTTTCTCTTCGAACAGGAGGTGACGCTGTTCTTCCGAATTGATAAGGCCTTTCGACTGGAGTGGATTTCAAGCAACCTGTTACGATTCTGCAGGTGTCTTTGACAGTTATGTCCGTGTGTTTGGCATGTGTTGAATTATACACCAAATAGGACTGATATGTTACGCCGCTGACAGCACAGTACCAGAGATCGGTGGAGTTACAAGTGGGCTACCCCAATGTGATCCGGCCGGTTTCCCTAGAAGCTAGTTCGTGGTGGGAACTTTCGACTTCCAGTTACTGCAGTGCTTTTTGAAAGTAAGAGATCTATTGAGTGGCAGTTGTAAATACTTCGAGGCCTCTCATTTTTACAGTTCGACAACTGACCAGCGTGCCTTTAATTTGTGACTAGCTTCGCTTGATCTCAAATGGGGTCTTTCGTGAGCCCACGTGATTATTACAATCTGTTCAGTAACATCAGTGTCATGTGTAGGAGGTAATTGGGTTTGTGATCACTCTGTAAATCGCAGAAATACGCACTCAACTAACGTCCAAGAGTCCGGTTTCCAAAATAATTCTAAAAACCTTTCTCGTGCTCCAAAATATATATCGCGTAATAGCAACAAAGCTAAAATTACAGAAATTCATGTTTATATGGGACTGTACCCTCAAATATCTATAGGCGTAACGTTGCAAAGTGCCACGAAATGGTACCAGCATGTAAGGTCGGTTGTAGGAAAGGCGAATGACCGACTTTAGTTTATTGGGAGAATTGCAGGAAAGGAAGCTCATCTGTAAAGCAGGCGACATATAGAACACATCTTCGTCCCATCCTTAGGTACTGCTACGGTGTTTGGAGTCCCAATCAGGACGAGTTAAAGTAGCGCATCGAACCATTTAAACGTGCCGTTTGAGTATTTACCGGTAGGTTCGATCAACACGTTTGTAAAGTATTACGGAGATGCTTCGAGGTCGCAAATGGGAATCCGTGGAGGAAAAGCGATGTTCTTTTCGAGGAACACTATTGAGAACATTTAGAGGACCTGACTGCAGAACAATTCTGCTGCCACCAACGTACAAGAAAAATAAGGGCTCGTACGGAATCGTGTAGATAGTCGCTTTCCCTTGCTCTATTTGCTCGTAGAACAGGAAAGAAAATACTGGTAGTGGTACAAGGTACCCTCCGCCATGTATCGTATGGTGGTTTGCGGAGTATATATATGTAGACGCAGATGTTTTCTTTCAGAGTCGGTATGATCAAAGAGGGGACTATGCAGAATTCCGGTTGTAGACCCTGGCGTATGTTATGTAAGACGGGTAACGAGCACGTGTTGCGGTGTCACAGCTCGTTTTCCCAGAGACGGACTCTGCGGTCTGCCTGTTCTCACCAGCACTCGCGGTTTTGCTGCTTAGTCCCGTGTCAACTCTGAGCCGCTGGAAACCTAACACTTGTCACACGCGGATGTTTGAAACTGCTGTCAGTTCCCGTATGCGAACGTTTGGGATGATTATTACTCTTAACAGCGTTCCCGCCTTAAACCAAAAACCTTTAAAGGCTTTTTCGAATCCGAAAACGAATCATTTGTTGTAATATTGAGTTTCCACATCAAACTTTCAAAAGTAACTGATCTTCATACTACACTCCTGGAAATTGAAATAAGAACACCGTGTATTCATTGTCCCAGGAAGGGGAAACTTTATTGACACATTCCTGGGGTCAGATACATCACATGATCACACTGACAGAACCACAGGCACATAGACACAGGCAACAGAGCATGCACAATGTCGGCACTAGTACAGTGTATATCCACCTTTCGCAGCAATGCAGGCTGCTATTCTCCCATGGAGACGATCGTAGAGATGCTGGATGTAGTCCTGTGGAACGGCTTGCCATGCCATTTCCACCTGGCGCCTCAGTTGGACCAGCGTTCGTGCTGGACGTGCAGACCGCGTGAGACGACGCTTCATTCAGTCCCAAACATGCTCAATGGGGGACGGATCCGGAGATCTTGCTGGCCAGGGTAGTTGACTTACACCTTCTAGAGCACGTTGGGTGGCACGGGATACATGCGGACGTGCATTGTCCTCTTGGAACAGCAAGTTCCCTTTCCGGTCTAGGAATTGTAGAACGATGGGTTCGATGACGGTTTGGATGTACCGTGCACTATTCAGTGTCCCCTCGACGATCACCAGAGGTGTACGGCCAGTGTAGGAGATCGCTCCCCACACCATGATGCCGGGTGTTGGCCCTGTGTGCCTCGGTCGTATGCAGTCCTGATTGTGGCGCTCACCTGCACGGCGCCAAACACGCATACGACCATCATTGGCACCCAGGCAGAAGCGACTCTCATCTCTGAAGACGACACGTCTCCATTCGTCCCTCCATTCACGCCTGTCGCGACACCACTGGAGGCGGGCTGCACGATGTTGGGGCGTGAGCGGAAGACGGCCTAACGGTGTGCGGGACGGTAGCCCAGCTTCATGGAGACGGTTGCGAATGGTCTTCGCCGATACCCCAGGAGCAACAGTGTCCCTAATTTGCTGGGAAGTGGCGGTGCGGCCCCCTACGGCACTGCGTAGGATCCTACGGTCTTGGCGGGCATCCGTGCGTTGCTGCGGTCCGGCCCCAGGTCGACGGGCACGTGCACCTTCCGCCGACCACTGGCGACAACATCGATGTAATGTGGAGACCTCACGCCCCACTTGTTGAGCAATTCGGCGGTACGTCCACCCGGCCTCCCGCATGCCCACTATACGCCCTCGCTCAAAGTCCGTCAACTGCACATACGGATCACGTCCACGCTGTCGCGGCATGCTACCAGTGTTAAAGACTGCGATGGAGCTCCGTATGCCACGGCAAACTGGCTGACACTGACGGCGGCGGTGCACAAATGCTGCGCAGCTAGCGCCATTCGACGGCCAACACCGCGGTTCCTGGTGTGTCCGCTGTGCCGTGCGTGTGATCATTGCTTGTACAGCCCTCTCGCAGTGTCCGGAGCAAGTATGGTGGGTCTGACACACCGGTGTCAGTGTGTTCTTTTTTCCATTTCCAGGAGTGTACATCAAAAATTGATCAGCAAATTAGTAGCAAAGTAATTGACGATGTTTCATTATCCTATCAAAAAGATCTCAGGTTAGTCCTAGAAGAGCATCTAAATTGGATAGAACGAAAGCTTGCAGAATGCAGCAAATCTGATATTTCAGAAACCCAATAAAGTAATCCCACCGAAAATAAAACGCGAACTCATCATTGCTTCTGCCGAATCTAATCTGCTGTCGAACATCGTAACATTACACAAAGAAGTGCTTAACGTTGGATTGTAAGATGGTGATTGCCATTCTTATACTCGGGTTGGTTGGAATCGACTGGGTAGGTGATGTAACTTGTGTTCGTCGTCATTGTATTGGTCACTGAACTCTCCCGTAACTCAGACATCGAAAACCTATCAGCATCCGTAATTGCAATGTACCTGCTGATTCAGATGCCCCTACCGATGTCGTTTTATGCAGCCCGCAATAAAAAAGTGCGAGAGTTTTGTATTCTCTCGCTCATTAGGCACAATGTGTTAGTAATACAGAAAAACTGAACAGAATCCTTTTGTAGAGAAAATTAACGTAGTTCATTTTTGTGCTTGAATACGTTTTTGCCAGATGCTGTAGGTTTCCAAGTTATTCAAGAAAAACGTACAAAAGTGATCTTCAAGCGCACCCTCACCCGTACACTAAGCTCCCACCGGTCAGGATTTCTAGCTTGTTGTTTCATAGCAGTCCCTCCTACCATTGTACAAATATCTGCGAATGCACGAATTATTTCCAACATTCAACCTTTTTTTGGTGTTCATTGATGCCTTATTACGCCGCCGGCTAAGTTGAATACTTACAAATTGTAAAATTGACGTTTGTGTGAAATGTACCTAACAATTTTGTGAATTTTAACAACATAATATAATAACAATAAAACATAATATAATAACGGTGGAATATATGTGCTAATATTGTTGCTAACATTGTAGGGTAGGCATCTTTCAGAGGTTGGTAGTTCGAAGCAAAACAAGGAATAAGTCTATTAAAAATGGCTCTAAAGTGCATACCTGAGTAGCCATGTGCATTTATTTGTTCATCTTCGCTGCTGTGAAACATTTCCTTTACTGAACAAGTGCTCATAGCTCTTAAAGTATGTATTTTAGAACCCATATTTACTAGACACTTTTTCTTGTTTTGGTCCATACTATCACCTCTGAAAGATGCCTTCCTAGAATATTAGCAACAACAGCACCACGACATGTATTTCACTGTCAGAAGCATCACAACGATTTTCGCTTATAACTTTCGACTCGTTCGTTTCCGGTGCAGGTAACCATACCTCAAATGGATAAATTTATTAATTATCCTAGAAAGTTTGTAACATCATAATGGAATCAACCTTTCTATATACATAAATTCGTTGACGCCGGTGCCTTTAACTTTGACGCTCTGTAACGTCGTTGAACGTATGTATGTAAATCCTGATCAACTAGGTCCCCTCTACAACTTCTATAAGTGTGTAACATTAGCTGTGAAACACCCTGTATATCTAGGGATTGGCGTACCTTCAGAAAATAAGGTAACACGTTTAGTAAATCCAGAGCTATTACTACAACGTTCAACACGTGTTAGATGATGAAATGTTAAAAACTAAAAAAAAAAAACGATTATTTATATCAGAATGCACGGAAAATAATGAAAATCTTACATGAATGTCGTTTGCAGCTGGGCCTGGTACTCTAGAGATAAGGGCTGTATGCTAAAATAGCTGAGATACACGACTGTCGACAGTAATAGCGCACACACGCACACACACACACACACACACACACACACACACACACTTGATGCATGTGCGTGTCAGGTAGAGAAATATTCAGCGCTACTATTTTGGCTCTCAGAGGTTCGTTAGTGTACCAAGCAGAACTTGGCAGACAGACGGAAAACAATAAATTATCATGGAAATGCAAAATGTTGTTTATTACCAAATATTACTCGACCTTTCGTGTCATATTGTCTGGATTGTGAATACTTATCTAGATAATATTTCTCCATTCGGTGTCTGTAGATCATTTTGATTTCTAATGGCTGAGAGAGACTTATAGTCATCATTCATGTTTCTTGATAACAAGTTGCCAAGAACGGTACCAAAATTAATCGGAAGGTCAGATGATAAGGCTCCATTTGCTGCCTGGTTTCCTAACGCCGGTCGCTCCAGACGGGGTGGGGGGGGGTCATTAATCTTGTGCGCCGGTGCGTTCCGCAGCGACGTGGACCGCTGCCATGCCCACTGTCGGGGCGTGTCCACTGGCTGACTCACACCTTGTTCCAGCTCCTGTTAAGTAGCTACTTTACGATGCTCGCCACACACACACACACACACACACACACACACACACACACACTGCCTCACGTGCTGGCGGAGAGCGAAGGTGGCAACTATTTTCGATTCTGAGTCCACACGAACCCAAGGACCTTTGTAGGTACAAATTGTCTCTGGAACCAAATGCTGACTCCCATCAAGTAGTTCGTTGTTCAGCATTATAGCAATATGAGACGCTTTTTTGTATCATCATATTCTTAGTAGAGTATGAAAACGGTGTCATGAAACAAGATGTGTGATGACTCGTCATTCAGGTTTTTCCTCGTGAAAAGTGTTTAGTCGTTAGTGATACACCGTTGAAGCGACGTTGATAATCGCTTCCTGTCTCCTGAAATTATTCGAACCAATAACACTGTCATTTGTTCAGCAAGCTTCCCTCAGTCGAAATATTCAGAAGAAAAAAAATTCGGATTTATTGCGGTATGTGGGTTTCATTTATAAAAGTGTTAACTGTATTACTTCTCTTCTTAGAGCAAATTAGATTATTTAACAGGTTATGTCACACTTCCCCCCACCTCTCCCTCTCCCCCCTCCCCATGCGTCTCCCTCTATATCTCCACCCCACCCCACCCCCCTCCGTTCTTTACCCATGTTTTAATATCACGCCGCTACAGAGAAGCATCATCTGGTCAGGATTTACAGAAGAGGCTGTCCATAATTGAAACGGACGACTTGGGACGTCCGCTAGTATAATATATGATAAAAAAATGAAATTCCTCCAGCTGTATTAAGGTGTTGGTTTTATTGGTAACTAGTTTCGATGTTGTTACATCATCATCATCATCATATTCATCATCATCATCATCATCATCATCATCATCATGCCGCCCATCCTTCTTGACAGCAACTGTATGTGTCTAACACACAACACGGCATATCCTTCTACAACAGAAAGAAATCTTCAAGCGCAAAAGTGACTTCGGGCGAACCCCAAGGGCATGCTTTAAGGATCATTACCTTTCTCTGTATATATAAATAATGTTGTGGATAACGACGGAATTGCCGTGCGGCTTCTATGAATGATGCCGTTGTTTGGGACGACGACGGTTCAAACCCGCGTCCTGTTATCCTGATTTAGGTTTTCCGTGATTTTCCTAAATCACTTCAGGCAAATGCCGGGATGGTTCCTTTCAAAAGGGCACGGTCAACTTCCATCCACATCCTCCCCCAATCGCGATGGGACCCATCACCTCGCTGTTTTGGTCCCTTCCCTCAAACCAACCAGCCAACACTTGGTGCAGAGATTGGCATTTGTCCCTCAAAATAATCCAGATGTAAGTGGTTAGGTAATTGAGGAAGCAGTCACATCCATTAAATATCTAGGAGTATGCGTACTGAGTGGCAGCTTCCAAAGTGGAACTACCTCATAAAACTAACCTTCGTTCAACCAATGCTTCAGTATTGCTTATCGTTGTGGGGTCTGCACCAGATAGGATTGATGGAGGAAATGGGGAAGATCCGGAGAAGGGGAGCTTGTTTCATTACGGATTCATTTAATGAGCGCGAAAGCGTCGCGGAGATATTCGGCTAACTGCAGTGGCAGGCGCTGCAACAGAGGCGTCTTCTGCTTCGCATTATGGTTTACTGTTAAAGTGCTGAAGCGTCAGCCAATATGTTGCTTCCTCCTACTTATAGTGTGCGAAAAGATCAACAAGGTAAAAGTAGAGAGACTGGAGCTAGCATGGAGGCTTACCGACAATCGTTCTTTCTGTGCACCATTTGCGACCGAAGCACAGAAGGGGCGAAATGACACTGGTAAACAAAACACAACAAGGTGACTTGCATAGTATACAGGGCGTCCCAGCAAGAATGATCAATATTTAGGAATATGACAAGAACGATCATCTGAAACAAAAAACTTGATACATGACATAGGCCCTATTCCGAATCGTTTCTCATATAGAACACACGTGATGTTCATCAGGAATGCCCAAAGTCTTTGCTTACGTAGGCCACACTGGAAGAAGACGATATCATTAACAATTCTGAACAATAACCGCTGAGCAAAGGGAAAAAAAAAAAGATTGGGGGAAGTTAAAGAACGCATCACGTGGCGGGAGTTTCAAATCGGAAGTATTCAGTTTATCATAACTTAACCTAAACTGCAATTTTTTCCGATCGTGTAACAGATGCTTGCTTCTTGGGCCGCATTGGTTCTCGCTTTGGACAGCCTGCTACAAACGGGCTGCGAGTTAGGTCTCCCTGACGTACATTTTTATTTATTTTCTCTATTATTCAATACATTGTCAGATTTGTATTTGTACAACAGTCAGTAAGGTAAATGAAAGTTCCTGGCAGATTAAAACTGTGTGCCGGACCGAGACTCGAACTCGGGACCTTTGCCATTCGCGGGCAAGTGCAAGCGATAGAGCACTTACCCGCGAAAGGCAAAGGTCCCGAGTTCGAGTCGCGGTCCGGCATACAGTTTTAATCTGCCAGGAAGTTTCATATCAGCGCACACTCCGCTGCAGAGTGAAAACCTCATTCCAGTAAGGTAAATGAATCCAAAGCCGCCTACCAGCTGCAACACAATGTGGTTACACTCCACTTACACCACGATTTCGACAGATGTAAACCCGTCTTCTTTTTAATTACATGTAACTAAAATTTCACATAGGAAAAACCACCAAATAATGAAGCTGTCCGACATTCGTCAAATGAAACTATGCTGTGAGCGTACATCATCGTATGTTGTTGTTGTGGTCTTCATTGCAAAGACTGGTTTGATGCAGCTGTCCATGCTGTTCTATCCTGTGCAAGCTTCTTCATCTCACAGTACTTACTGCAAACTACATCCTTCTGAATCTGCTTAGTGTATTCATCTCTTTGTCTCCTTCTACGGCACGGCCGTTGTGGCCGTGCGGTTCTAGGCGCTACAGTCTTGAGCCGAGCGACCGCTACGGTCGCAGGTTCGAATCCTGCCTCGGACATGGATGTGTGTGATGTCATTAGGTTAGTTAGGTTTAATTAGTTCTAAGTTGTAGGCGACTGATGACCTCAGAAGTCGCATAGTGCTCAGAGCCATTTGAACCATCTCCCTGTACGATTTTTACCCTCCACACTGCCATCCAATACTAAATTGGTGATCCCTTGATGCGTCAGAACATTTCCCACCAACCGATCCCTTCTTCTAGTCAAGTTGTGCCACAAATTTCTCCCTAATTCTGATCAATACCTCCTCATTAGTTATGTGATCTACCCATTTCTTTTGTTTCCTTTACTGCTTGCTCAACATACAGATAGAATGACATCGGGGATAGGCAGCAACCTTGTCTCACTCCCTTCCCAACCACTGCTTCCCTTTCATGCCCCTCGACTCATCATCGTATACATTATTAAATATCAAGGCCCCTATGGTCAGGGCTTGCCAAGTAAAAAATCAAACCAGTTAAATAAAATGTCAGATCTTGTTACGAGCAGACAACCAACCCATGTTGTCCCAAGAGTATACGAGCGCACTGAAGTCATCTGTGGGGTATTCGGACATTCACTGTGTACTAGACAAAAACTGCAACAAGACGTGCACGATAATGCGTAGAGAGTCTTCATTATTTGTTGTTTTTACAATGTGAAGTTTTACTTATACGTATTTCTAAAAAAGACGGGTTTCGATCCGTTGAATCCGTGGTCACAGGTTGAATAAAACCACCTATCTTTGCAACTGGTTGATAATTTCGGATTCATGTACTGATCCCTAACCATTGCTGAAGCGCGACCATGTTCAAAATATTACAATACTCATTTTACGAAGTTTCAGTTGAAAAATACATATTTTTAACACATTCACTCGTGAGCATTATCGTTCGCGTCACGGAACAGGTGTTACACAGTACACGATAATAGTCCACATTTAACTTCATTCTTGCACTCCTCGGGGAACACGTGTCGGTAGTGTGAATGCGTTTGCACGTTTCCTAATGAGGAAAACAGCGTCCCAGACGCGACCAAGCAGTTCATCTCGCCTGTAGGTCCACGCCTTCCTTTTGTCCACCTCAGACGTCATCCAACTTCATAAACAAAAGTACGATTGCGATCTTATGGCCGGTTAATTTTATTATCACGGCCAATCTAGCGATGAGGAGAAACGCGGTTGAGACGTTCCCTCATATGTCTGGTAAAATGTGTTCTATTTCGGAAACCGCATGTGAGTAAGAAGTTCTTTGCTTCAGATGTGCGTTCCTGTCATATCCCTAAATGTTGAGCATGGTTGCTGTTGCGTGGTGTAGGTTTAGATGTAGAATGTCAGGAGAAGCTTTTTCACCAAGGCAACAAACCTTGTAGCCTTTCCAGAGGAGTGGTCCGTAAAAGGGCTGTAATGAAGCGGCATGCCTGGTTGACAGTGTTCGCGCGTGGCGGGACTGTACCGCAGGCCGGTCGGTGCGGTAGCGTCGCCGGCGCTGTTGCTGCGCTGCGGCGTGCCCGCTGCCAGGAATCCTGCGGGCGTGACCCTGCCGGCGCACCCACGCACGCCGACGCCGAAGGCCGGCACCAGCGCAGCTGCGGCCGCGGCCGCAGCCGCCCCTGCCAGAGAGCCCAGCCGGCCCCAAATGGACACTACTGCGGCTTCAGGCCATCAACACTCCACTTGGGTTTCTCGTGTTTACAATAAATCAAGAACCGGGGCCACAGCCGATTACTTCCTGTGTTCATGTGCACGTGAGGTGGAAATCCGTCTTCAGTTACATCGACACACATGCAATGTTAGACACTCTTAATCTGCATCTCCCACCTTATGGTGAGTACGTCTGGCGGTTCATCCACGAATAAAGTAGCTTGTAAGCAACCCCTTCGAATGCGAGGTAGCAAGAGACCGATGATATTTACAACATTCGGCGCCCCGCATATAGCCTGCCATGCTACCACAGCGTAGGTGGAAGAACATGGGGCCCAGTCAAGACATCACTATCAATGGCTACCCAACCGTTCACAGAAAATCTGTGTTGATGACGTGATTGCACAATTGCGTGCCGATTCTCGTCAGCCCATACATGTTGATTGTGAAAATTTACAATTTGATCACGTTGGAATGAAGCATCATCCGTAAAGAGAACATTTGCACTGAAATGAGGATTGACACATTGTTGGATGAACCATTCGCAGAAGTGTACCCGTGGAGGCCAATCAGCTGCTGATAGTGCCTGCACACGCTGTACATGGTACGGAAACAACTGGTTCTCCCGTAGCACTCTCCATACAGTGACGTGGTCAACGTAACTTGTACAGCAGAAACTTCTCTGACGCTGACATTAGGGTTATCGTCAACTGCACGAAGAATTGCCTCGTCTATTGCAGGTGTCCTCGTCGTTATCGTGCTCCTTAAGACGCCGATCAAGTGCTTCGAACGTCTTCCTGTCGGGACACCTTCGTTCTGAAAATCTGTCTTCGATACAAACGTACCGCGCCACGGCTATTGCCCCGTGCTAATCCATACATCAAATGGGCATCTGCCAACTCCGCATTTGTAAACATTGCACTGACTGCAAAACCACGTTTCTTGATGAACACTAACCTGTTGATGCTACGTACTGATGTGCTTGATGCTAGTACTGTAGAGCAATGAGTCGCATGTCAACACAAGCACCGAAGTCAACATTACGTTCCTTCAATTGGGCCAACTGGCGGTGAATCGAGGAAGTACTGTGCATACTGACGAAACTTAAGCTCTAACATGAAAATTAAGCGTTTCCGGACACATGTCCACATAACACCTTCTCTTCATTTGTGTGTGAGGAATGTTACCTGAAAGTTTGGCCGTACCTTTTTGTAACACATATATATATATATATATATACACTCCTGGAAATGGAAAAAAGAACACATTGACACCGGTGTGTCAGACCCACCATACTTGCTCCGGACACTGCGAGAGGGCTGTACAGGCAATGATCATACGCACGGCACAGCGGACACAACAGGAACCGCGGTGTTGGCCGTCGAATGGAGCTAGCTGCGCAGCATTTGTGCACCGCCGCCGTCAGTGTCAGCCAGTTTGCCGTGGCATACGGAGCTCCATCGCAGTCTTTAACACTGGTAGCATGCCGCGACAGCGTGGACGGAACCGTATGTGCAGTTGACGGACTTTGAGCGAGGGCGTATAGTGGGCATGCGGGAAGCCGGGTGGACGTACCGCCGAATTGTTCAACACGTGGGGCGTGAGGTCTCCACAGTACATCGATGTTGTCGCCAGTGGTCGGCGGAAGGTGCACGTGCCCGTCGACCTGGGACCGGACCGCAGCGACGCACGGATGCACGCCAAGACCGTAGGATCCCACGCAGAGCCGTAGGGGACCGCACCGCCACTTCCCAGGAAATTAGGGACACTGTTGCTCCTGGGGTATCGGCGAGGACCATTCGCAACCGTCTCCATGAAGCTGGGCTACGGTCCCGCACACCGTTAGGCCGTCTTCCGCTCACGCCCCAACATCGTGAAGCCCGCCTCCAGTGGTGTCGCGACAGGCGTGAATGGAGGGACGAATGGAGACGTGTCGTCTTCAGCGATGAGAGTCGCTTCTGCCTTGGTGCCAATGATGGTCGTATGCGTGTTTGGCGCCGTGCAGGTGAGCGCCACAATCAGGACTGCATACGACCGAAGCACACAGGGCCAACACCCGGCATCATGGTGTGGGGAGCGATCTCCTACACTGGCCGTACACCTCTGGTGATCGTCGAGGGGACACTGAATAGTGCACGGTACATCCAAACCGTCATCGAACCCATCGTTCTACCATTCCTAGACCGGCAAGGAAACTTGCTGTTCCAACAGGACAATGCACGTCCGCATGTATCCCGTGCCACCCAACGTGCTCTAGAAGGTGTAAGTCAACTACCCTGTCCAGCAAGATCTCCGGATCTGTCCCCCATTGAGCATGTTTGGGACTGGATGAAGCGTCGTCTCACGCTGTCTGCACGTCCAGCACGAACGCTGGTCTAAGTGAGGCGCCAGGTGGAAATGGCATGGCAAGCCGTTCCACAGGACTACATCCAGCATCTCTACGATCGTCTCCATGGGAGAATAGCAGCCTGTATTGCTGCGAAAGGTGGATGTACACTGTACTAGAGCCGACATTGTGCATGCTCTGTTGCCTGTGTCTATGTGCCTGTGGTTCTGTCAGTGTGATCATGTGATGTATCTGACCCCAGGAATGTGTCAATAAAGTTTCCCCTTCCTGGGACAATGAATTCACGGTGTTCTTATTTCAATTTCCAGGAGTATATATATATATATATATATATATATATATATATATATATATATATATATATATATATATATATATGAACAGTTGCCAACTGCAAATGATCCGATGGAATGTGTGGTGTCGTACACGCCCTACTACGCGGACAATGTAGACGTCGAGTACATTGATGACTGTACATGCTTTGTTCCGGCGTAACGATAAGCGACGGCACGAAGATGAAGAACGTTAAGAGCAAAGAAGGCTGTGATACGACGTCTGTCATATAGCGAAGAACATTACTTGTTTACTTGTTTGCATGTCGCCCGTCGCTTGGGACACCGTTGTAAATCCTAAGTTAAGTATTGTCAATCTTCTTATTTCTAATAAAAACTATTACCGTGATTTGCTTGAATTTTTGTATAGCTACCCGAGAAAGCCGCATCCTTTGGGCTCCCTATAAGCCACGAGTGGGCAGGACCCCACGTGCTTAACAAGTGAAAGTGATATTGAAACGGCTGTCGAACCATGTAGTTCATCATGGTTGTAGGACGGGGAGCCACAAATCTCGTCTCCTGTGAAACTTGGTAAAGGACGACAATCGTTGAGCAAGGAGCGGATACCAAACATAATTACGTACATGGCAGTTGCGCCTCGGCATGGTAAAAAAACAGTCATGAACAGACTTCGAATAAGTCTGCAACAATATTTACGTGTAGTGCATCAGAAAACGACGGATATTCGAGGGAGGGCAAGGTGCACTAGTTACAGAAAGTGCTGTTTGCGCGTTTCAGGGATCGTCGATACAGTTTATAGCGAGTGCATGGTAGTGGCCGACTACGTTATGCACATCAGACTGCACGCGACATAGGTTACAGTGATTTCAAGGGAAGGATGGATGGTTTCATAACTTAAAACATTGCTACACAATTGAAAGACGTGAGATAACGAAATTTTAAACAAAGCCCCAACTTGGCGATGCGCATTTGTAGAGAAAATAAATTTATCCTATCCCTTAGTAATGAGTTTTTCAACTCCCACCAATCGGGGTTTGAAGTGGAAATGAGTACGAAGGGAACCCTGGAAATTAGAGGTACCAAGAGACTTGTATCAAGAAAAAATAACATCAATGCCTTGTCGCGTTCCTATAAAATTGTACCGACTGTTAATGTGGATAGTAAATTGGCTAGAAAGTAATTTATTGTGCTGTGCGAAGTTGTAAGTGCTCTGCCCCTTACGATTATTTCTTGTGTGCGAGAGCTTGCAAGGGCGGTAGGGAATGTTTGTCACAGCAATCAAGAATGGGAAAAAATGGGCGTAAGAGAAGTACAGCTATGCTATGAGCACTTTCTTTTTCTTGATTCCTGCTCAGGGTATAAAAATGTTACTTCTTTAGAGCAAACTATCCCTTCTGAACAGTGTTCAACATTGCACATCTTACCATCTGGAAACACTGGACAAATTCAGTCTCTGGATGTACGATTCTTCTATGTCTATAAAATATATTATCTCATTATCTGCAGCTACGGCTTTAACGATAGTCAGTTTTAGCATAAGCCCCACGACAGACTGTTTCGCATTCGGTTGTTTGTCATCACATTCTATCAGTTCTCACCACCCCATTACACCAGTGTGATTCTGTATGCACTTTTTAAGAGTGGAGTCCCAGATGAATGCCCTGCACGGTTTGTAACTCCCAATGGGTTCATCTTCGATCTTGATGCTGCGAAAATTTGTGATTACATGTGTTTCGCCGTCTTTCATTCGGTGTTCGTGGCGCGAGCTAATCTTTCGTTTGGAACTTTCCTTGAATGTCGACGACGTCCATTTTGTGAAGTGTAATACATACATCCTATAGAAGGTTGAGTTCTGCACCTGCCGGACTTTCATGTTCTGTCTGTATGGTGATACGTTAGTAGTTAAAACTTTTCCTGTCATAATTGTTCACACTTTTAAGTGAGCCTTGCTAAAGATTGAACTTGCGACCTAGCAGTCAAGAAAAATGGCTCTGAGCACTATGGGACTTAACATCTGAGATCATCAGCCCCCTAAAACTTAGAACTACTTAAACGTAACTAACCTAAGGACATCATACACATCCATGCCCGAGGCAGGATTCGAACCTGCGATCGTAGCGGTTGCGCGGTTCCAGATTGAAGCGCCTAGAACCGCTTGGCCACTCTGGCCGGCAGCAGTCAAGAAGTTCCTTGTTTAGAAACCACTCGTTCGACAGATTCTTGGGTATTGCTTGTAGTCTAAGATGCTCACTATCCAAATTAATAGAAGACACCGAGAAAATCCATAAAAGAGGGGAGCTCGTTTCGGCACGGGTTTGTGTAGTAAACGTTCCGGAGATGGTCAGAGACTCTGAAAGATATCCGTTTAGCATCACTGAAAGATCTACTTTTATTAAAACAATTTTTACTGCTTCAGTTAAATTTTACTATTATTTATAAGGATAACACTCTTCAACAACATGTCGCCATTGTCTGGTACATTACACTTATCTGTACATTAATCTCAAGTGTGACGAGAGTTATGAATTGTGCGTACCCAAATTTAATCACCTTTGCGGGGAGTCTTTGTGGCACACAGAGCACAGTTATAAACAAGTATCATCACTTCACACTTTCACGTTCAGACGTTAACCAAGCGTTGCTTCATAGACATCCAAACGTGATAGCGCTCAGTGGTGATACGTTCTTTGGTAATCATCTGAATGTGAAACGCTAAGTGATGGTGATTTGTATTAATGTACTTTATTTACAGGACAAATTTCCCGAAAAAAATGATTAAATTTCGGTACGTAACCTCACTCGCACACCCAACAAGTACTCCTCATCACACTTCAGATCAATGTACTGTATATGTAAATGGTAAATGCAATGCATTAGGTGACGGCAGCATCCTTTTGAACGCGTCGTGCTAATAAATATTAGTAAAAAGCGACTGAAGTAGTTAAAAGTATATCATAAATTTATTTGAAATTCCGAGACTGTATGTCCTAACAAGTTCAAAGAAATGTTCATATGTGTGTGAATTCCTATGGGACCAAACTGCTGAGGTCATCGGTCCGTAGACTTACACACTACTTAAACTAACGTGCGCTAAAGGCAACACAGACATCCATGCCCGGGGGAGGACTCGAACCTCAGGCGGGAGCGGCCACCCGATTCATAACAAGGCGCCTCTAACCGCGTGGCCACTCCGCGCGCCTCCTAAGAAGTGCCAGATGACATATTACTGCTGCATACCACGTAGAAAACCAGAGAAGTCAGAGCTGATGCACTGGATTATTGACAATTTTCTTGGATACGCACCATTCTATCGTTGTTTGTTGGACGCAATACGCTTTCTGACTCTTCTTAGAACGCCCGTTCTGTGAATGTTAAAAGTAATCCTCTCCGTGACGCACAACTGCTATCTTTTAGCGTCTGCCTCTGGAGTTTGCTAAGCACCTTTATGAAACTCTCGCTTCTGTTGAACGAACCTGCGGAGGAATGCTCATCGTTGTTATCTTTTCTGTTAATCCAGGGTAACGGGTCATACCCGAAAATCGGTGGAACGAGTGTTTCTTAACCAATTCTTTCGTGGATGAACTATATTTACTTACGATTCTACGAATGAATTTGAGCGTGACGTAAACTTTTTCTACGATACTTACATGTGCTAATTACACTTCAGGTTGCAACGGACGGTTGCTTCTAGATATTTCACAGTTGTTAATGTTCCAGTGATGTATCGCCGGCAGCGAAATTGATCAGCAATAAGTCTTTCCGCCTACTTATGTGTAATAAATCATACATATTACGTAACTGTCAACCCAAATCCCAAGGCGAAGCGTAGATCCTCTACATGTCTTCTTGAATTTCGCTACAGTTTTCTGGAGATCGCAACATAGGCATAGACAACGAACTCTGAAGGTTTTTTATGTGTTAGAAACGTCGCTAGTCTGTTGTAACTCAAGAGCTTCTACTAATAGGCTTCGGTTTAGGTAACCTGCAGCGTCAGTTGAAAAACAACATTAACCGTTGACTACATGCCCTGGGTGAATTATTACACCACGCGTAACCATATTGTTATAATCCCATTCCTGTAGGAACCGGCTGTTTATCTTCATTGTAGACTCGCATGCTAAGCAGCTACCTTTTTTTCCGTATAAACAAATTTCAGAGATTTCGTCAGCTAGAGAACACTCCGTCTCGTCGGATACAGCAGATTCTTTTCGAGAGGCAGCCGGGTTTAGCCATAATGAAACTGAAATCTCTAATCATGAAACTGACAGTGAAGTAGAGAAAGTTTGCGAAGAAAACAAAAAAAATAAGACAGCTGGCTATATTTGTGGTTAAAAAGGTATTTCTTGACTGTGTTTTTTGACATTTAGTATAGGATACTTTTCGTTATTTTTAGTTTGCTCGCTCATGTACCTACTATCGTTTTCTTTCTTTTCTTTTTTTGAAACTCATTGTTTGCTTTTCCTTTACAGTTTACTTACTTGATCATTATTTGATAACATAGTATTTCTGAATGTTGTTTAAGCAGATTCGCTTTCTTTTCGAGTTAATTTCAAAAACTTTCAAGAGGCCAATGTTATCGTAAGAACCTCATTGTGGGTAAGATCATGTTTCTTTTTTAACTAAGATTAATTTTTCATAAATGAAAATCTTCCTTTTATTGATTCCTCAACAATACTTTCGAGAAACATAGTAGTATGGAGATTTCAGATAGATTTTGCTTCTGGGGTCGAAATCAAATCCACTACATTATTAACGTCATTCTAAATAGTGAGTGTAGTCAATAGCTAATACAAAATGAATAAAAGTGAAGCAATCAAGGCTAAGTGAATAGTGTTTCTGGTCAGAACATGTTTGTAACAAAGACAAATTTATCGACATAACCGTGACAGATTTTACATATAAAAGAATAAAGGATTTTTTGTCGTATTGGGGTACTGGCGCCATGACAAGTAAAGTGCGACATAGATGTGGCGTTTAAAAGAAATTGTGTTGTATGAGGTCCGTTATTATACTGGGTGAGCCACTAGTCATTGCCACGTTGAATAACTTCTAAGGTATGATAGTAGCTGAAAAGTTTGTGGGACAAATGTTGCGTGGGACAATGGGGGTCGTAATATGAAGTTTTCTGTTGCTAGGTGGGGTCGCGTCAGAGATGGAAAGTCAACTTTTTTTTTAGTGGGATGCTATAGTTTGGTACTTATTTTTTGATAGCGGCTAAGGAGACGAATCCGATGATGTGTAACAGTAAGGACTTAAACTGAGTTCCTCCATTACCGATGGAGGGCGCCACGAACTTGTCATTTCCAGCCAGGTGTCCACATACTTTTGATCACATAGTTAATCTCATGCAATGATGGGTGGATGAAAACTGTATGTCCCACAGGTTCCAAAGTGAAACCACCTCCTTAAAACAACTGAATGTTTACTTTTTGCCAATTTATTCTTGTACTTAATGGTTACTATGACGATAAAAACGTTAATTTTGTTACAAATTTAAAGTCGTATTCATATTCATATTGCTGGGACATAAGAGCTCAAATAGGATGCTGCCTATTTCCTGTACCAATCTTCCCTAATCCAAAATTATGCACTTCTCCAATGCCTCATCGTCTACGAAGCTTTAAAAACCCTAATCTGAATTTTTCCATTCTTTGTGCAACAAAGAACTGATTAATCTTTGGCTTCATAGAAGAGAATTCGGCAGATAAAGAATTTTCTTCAAACATAGTAAGCTGTAAATAAATGATAAATTATTATTTTACACCGTCACCTTTACAGGCAGATAATCGTATTGTGCGAGGTCTAAGTTGTGAAATGTGTGTTCAGGTGTTCTCCAGGTTGAGATCAACCTGGGTATCCTTTTTCTTTTCGTCTTGCAGTGTCATTTTCACGCATGTGGTAACATAATTTTTTAGATATATGCAGCGGTTTATGTGCTTACTGCCTGCGGAACGTGCTATGAATAGAGTTAGTACTAAAGAAATAATAAATTTAAACTTCATGCACGATGCCAGAGTTTTTCACCCATCTTCTTGTTAATGACGTCATATCTCATGAAGTATGATAGGTAGCTGGTTCTTACCTCAGCAGCTATTGTTAGCCAGACAGTGAGGGATATGTGTACAAAGTTTGATTGAAATCGGTCCATTGGTCTAGGAGAAATGTAGAGAAAACACACACACACACACACACACACACTATATACAGTCCTGGAAATGGAAAAAAGAACACATTGACACCGGTGTGTCAGACCCACCATACTTGCTCCGGACACTACGAGAGGGCTGTACAAGCAATGATCACACGCACGGCACAGCGGACACACCAGGAACCGCGGTGTTGGCCGTCGAATGGCGCTAGCTGCGCATCATTTGTGCACCGCCGCCGTCAGTGTCAGCCAGTTTGCCGTGGCATACGGAGCTCCATCGCAGTCTTTAACACTTGTAGCATGCCGCAACAGCGTGGACGTGAACCGTATGTGTAGTTGACGGACTTTGAGCGAGGGCGTATAGTGGGCATGCGGGAGGCCGGGTGGACGTACCGCCGAATTGCTCAACACGTGGGGCGTGAGGTCTCCACAGTACATCGATATTGTCGCCAGTGGTCGGCGGAAGGTGCACGTGCCCGTCGACCTGGGACCGGACCGCAGCGACGCACGGATGCACGCCAAGACCGTAGGATCGTACGCAGTGCCGTAGGGGACCGCACCGCCACTTCCCAGCAAATTAGGGACACTGTTGCTCCTGGGGTATCGGCGAGGACCATTCGCAACCGTCTCCATGAAGCTGGGCTACGGTCCCGCACACCGTTAGGCCGTCTTCCGCTCACGCCCCAACATCGTGCAGCCCGCCTCCAGCGGTGTCGCGACAGGCGTGAATGGAGGGACGAATGGAGACGTGTCGTCTTCAGCGATGAGAGTCGCTTCTGCCTTGGTGCCAATGATGGTCGTATGCGTGTTTGGCGCCGTGCAGGTGAGCGCCACAATCAGGACTGCATACGACCGTGGCACACAGGGCCAACACCCGGCATCATGGTGTGGGGAGCGATCTCCTACACTGGCCGTACACCTCTGGTGATCGCCGAGGGGACACTGAATAGTGCACGGTACATCCAAACCGTCATCGAACTCATCGTTCTACCATTCCTAGACCGGCAAGGGAACTTGCTGTTCCAACAGGACAATGCACGTCCGCATGTATCCCGTGCCACCCAACGTGCTCTAGAAGGTGTAAGTCAACTACCCTGTCCAGCAAGATCTCCGGATCTGTCCCCCATTGAGCATGTTTGGGACTGGATGAAGCGTCGTCTCACGCGGTCTGCACGTCCAGAACGAACGCTGGTCCAACTGAGGCGCCAGGTGGAAATGGCATGGCAAGCCGTTCCACAGGACTACATCCAGCATCTGTACGATCGTCTCCATGGGAGAATAGCAGCCTGCATTGCTGCGAAAGGTGGATATACACTGTACTAGTGCCGACATTGTGCATGCTCTGTTGCCTGTGTCTATGTGCCTGTGGTTCTGTCAGTGTGATCATGTGATGTATCTGACCCCAGGAATGTGTCAATAAAGTTTCCCCTTCCTGGGACAATGAATTCACGGTGTTCTTATTTCAATTTCCAGGAGTGTATATTCAGCTCGATAATTAAAAAAATGCCGTGACTGCCATTCTTTTTAAGAGAAATATTTTCCTAAAGACATATGGAGGTTGATGGTGAAGCAGATACCGACAGCGAACAAGTGACGGACGACTGGATGCAGTAGACAGCGCGCTGTGCCGGTGTGGGCCGGCTGTGTGTGTACGAGTATGCGCGCTCAGCGGACGTTGCCCCCGCACACTGTGACTCGCCCATAGCTCACGACCCGGCCACAGATGCCCCGTGACCGCCCCGCGGTGCCCGGGTACTCGCAGAATGGGCCCGGGTACTTCCCCCCTGCCATTTTAGATCGGTATCGCCGCTGGAAGGCGGCGTCGTCAGTGACTCTATTCTTGTTTTCTCCTTTGTTTTTCTACGTAAACTGGCTTTGCACTTACGGGTCCCTATCATGTGGAGCCTTGGCTAAGAGAGTACGTAATAATGAGTTGGATCAGAGCCAGTGACAATAAGTGCTGTGTGCAGTCTGTGGCTGGTTTGCATTGTTGGAATCTGCTATTGTAGTGTTGGGCAGTTGGAGGTGAACCGCCAGCAGTGGTGGCTGTGGGGAGAGAGAGGCGGAGTTTTGAGAGCGGATGATCTGGACGTGTGTCCATCAGAGACAGTAAGTTTGTAAGACTGGATGTCATGAACTGATATATATATATATATATATATATATATATATATATATGACTTTTGAACACTGTTAAGGTAAATACATTGTTCTCTATCAAAATCTTTTATTTAGCTAGCAGTATTGGCGCTCGCGCAGTAGTTCGAGTAATGAAGATTATTGTGAGGTAAGTGATTTGTGAAAGGTATAAGTATATGTTAATGTTAGTCAGGACCATTCTTTTGTAGGGATTATTAAAAGCCAGATTGCGTTGCGCTAAAAATATTGTGTGTCATTTTAATCATAGTCATTTATAATTTTTCTAATAGGACGTATCAGAATCTTGGGCGCCCCTGTAAAATTTGCTTGCGTGTCAAAAGCCACGCCGTACGAACAGTATTTGTGCTGTTTCGCCTTCCGGTCCGTACGCAATGATCGTGACCTGTCATTTATAATCAACACATAATAAGATTGCTGACCGTAGCCTCATTGTGTACTCATTCACATATATTAAGTAGAATTTCTTGAGCGGAATACACTATTGTTAACAAAATGGTTGAAATAGCTCTAAGTACTATGTGACTTAACATCTGAGGTCATCCGTCCCCTAGACTTAGAACTACTTAAACCTAACTAACCTAAGGACGTCACACACATCCATGTCCTAGGCAGGATTAGAACCTGCGACCGTAGCAGCAGCACAGTTCGGACTGAAGCGCCTAGAACGGCTCGGCCACAGTGGCCGGCTATTGTGGACACTTTTTTCATTTTCAAATAAGTGATTTTGCTTCTGACCCTAACCTTTGATTTAATAATCACCACAGAAATTTCGGTCGTAAAGTCATTTTCAACTAGAAGATACCGAATTTACACACAGGTCAGAAATGGAAACAGATTCTGGCGTCCAAGCCTGCCTTAACTTTTAATTTTTTGTCGAATAATATATCAAAAATCAGTGTTCTAGAAACACTCCGTAATACGGGTTCTGAAACATAGTTTCATTTCGTTCTATCATGTCAAGATTTCTCACAAAATAAAATACCATATTTGAACGAGTCAAGTAATCCATTCGTATTATGAAAATGAATGTACTTACATAATTTTTGTGTCGCTGACAACCCATAAAAATTATGAAAACCAAAAAACTTCATTGCTTACTGTATTTTTGCTGTTTGTGCAATGAATCTGCCGCATGAAGCTTCACGTTTTATTTTATTACTTCTTCACTACGATTAAATGACGATGTTATGTCAATAAAAGCGAAAAATGTCTGGTCTGAAATTTTCTTGTATTTTGCTACAGTTAAGAAATACACTTCTAAATCAAATGAAGATTAGAAGACGAGGATTTGTCAGCGCTCCTAGGGAATTTTTGTTATTTGTTATCAGGCTTGTGGCTAATTTAATGCATCCCACGACGACTTTTTCTCCTGTGCCAGTCTCTCCGTTCAAATAGAACTTACACGCAACTTAACTCAATTACTAGTTACAAACACAAGTATATTTCAGTCTCCATCTTCGCCTGAAGTTCCTTTACTTCACAGTTCTCCCAAATACCACGGAAGTTAGTTCCGTATGTCTTAAACCATGTCCTACCATCTTGTCCCTTCCTGTCAGAGCCGCTCTCGGTAGCCACGTGGTCTGGGGCGTCTTGTCGCGGTTCGTGTGGCTTCCACCGTCGGAGGTACGAGTCCTCCCTCGTGCATGGGTGTGTGTGTCGTCCTTCGTGTAAGTTAGATTAAGTTGTATGTAATCTTAGGGACCGATGACCTCAGCAGTTTGGTCCCATGCGAACTTACCACTAATTTCCAAAAATTTTCCTTCATGTCAGTGTTCCCCACACATTCTTTTTTCTCGCCGATTCTGCAGAGAACCACCTTATTCTTTAAATCAGTCCACCTAATATTCAACACTTTTCTATAACCCCACCTCTCAAACTCTTCGATTCTCTTTTTCAGATAGTCCGTGATTCACTACCATACAATACTGTGGTGGTGGTAAGTCCCTATGGGACCACACTGCTGAGGTCATCGGTCCCTAGGTTTACACACTACTTAATCTAACTTACGCTAAGGACAACACACACACACACACACACACATACTCATGCCTGAGGGAGGACTCGAACCTCCGACGGGGGAGCTGCGCGAACCGTTGCATAGCGTCGCAGACCGCGCAGCTACATAACTGTGCTCCATAATGCCCTCTTTTCCTGTGGTGCTCTGCTTTTTACGTCATCCTTGCCTAGCGAATAAAGTTTTGAAAAGTTCTGCGCACTGAAGTGCCGCCGCTACGTCCAGATTGTGTCGTAATAAGTTTTAGTTGGCGTGCGTGACGTGGGATGTCCGTCGGAGAGAGAGAGAAAGCGCGCAGGATGCGTGGTGAGGAAGTGAGGCTGATTGGTTGCGGCTGAGGCAGCTGGACGCCCGGGCCACTGAGCGTCCTTGGCGCCCGCTTCGGCCCCTGCCGGAGATGGGAGCCGCTGCCGGTGCATTCCTCCCTCGTCACGCACCTGTTTAGTCTTCCACCTCCATTCGGAAACGCATTTACAAGTTTCCTCATTACAGTCCTTTCTAGAACACACGTAGCAGCACGCAACACAGTGCTTTCCCATATTGTATGATTATATGAAAGCGGAACAAACACTGGTAGCAGTTACTTCTGTAAAATATCTGGGAGTATGCGTACGAAACGATTTAAAGTGGAATGATCATATAAAATTAATTGTTACTAAGGCGGGTGCCACGTTGAGATTCATTGGGAAAATGTAGTCCATCAACAGAGGAGGTGGATTACAAAGCACTCGTTCGACCTATACTTGAGTATTGCTCATCAGTGTGGGATCCGTACCAGGTCGGGTTGACAGAGGAGATAGAGAAGATCCAAAGAAGAGCGGCGCGTTTCGTCACAGGGTTATTTGGTAAGCGTGATAGCGTTACGGAGATGTTTAGGAAACACTGGTGGCAGACTCTGCAAGAGAGGCGCTCTGGATCGCGGTGTAGCTTGCTGTCCAGGTTTCGAGGGGGCGCGTTTCTGGATAAGGTATCGAATATATTGCTTCCGTCTACATATACTTCCCGAGGAGATCACGAATGTAAAATTAGAGAGATTCGAGCGCACTTGGAGGCTTTCCGGCAGTCGTTCTTCCCGCGGACCATACGCGACTGGAACCGGAACGGGAGGTAATAACAGTGGCATGTAGAGTGCCCTCCGCCACAGACCGTTGGTTGGCTTGCGGAGTATAAATGTAGATGATCCCTTTGTGCCTCCTGTGAAAGGTTTCGCCTAATTTCTTCAAACAGGACACTGAGGTCGTTTATGTTAACATGACAGTGTTTCATGTGTGTGGTACCGCATCACATTTTAAATAACTGTCTCTCTTGAAATCAACGTTCCGGCTGCGGCTACAATGGCTTCCTTCGGGGTCCACTGTATTCAGGTTCCGCGTGTATTTTTGCAATCCAGAATCGGCCATTTTGTCGAAACTGCTCTAGCGAGCACATTACGTCACAGTTTTAGACATGATATTTTGTCGCTAGTCGCGGAATGATTGGGAGGTTACCGGTAATAGGAGGAGGGAGGGAGGGGGGGGGGGTGTTGGGGGGTTGGTGGCTTAGTGCATCCTACAGTGTGTGTTGCCATTATAGGCTGTCATCAGCGAAAGCGGGTCTCGAACAGTACGTTCGGCTTGCGAATCACAATAATTCTGCAGTGCCCAAACGCCAGAAAGACTGCGGTAAGAAAATAAAAATCCAACCAAACCTGATTACTTGCCAGATAGCCGGGAATGGCCACAGAGGCCATTTGAATACTAGAATAATGTAATGACGTGAATAGAGAGGATGGACTTAGCGTCCACCATCCTGACTGCCAACCATCAGAACAAACAGGCCACACGAACAACACGAGACCCAAGCGTTGCTGCATCTAGCTTGAGGATGACTACCTCATTCGCCAATGACTATCAGTCATGGCACATACTGTAAGGGGCAATGAACAGCAGAAGATCCTCACTCAGTCTGCCACAGGAAGCCATTACAGTAAAGTTTCCCATTCCTTCCGCCACCAACGACCATTAATACTGTAGTCTTTCGAATCGTGACGTAATGTCATGTTCGGCAGAGCAACTTCGACATACACATTATGTAGTAACATTAATGTGAGCACCTGTTAAAAGCTTGAATAACAACCTTACACAGCACGGAACACTGCGAGACATACAGGAAGAGAGTCAATGCTGCTCTGGAAAGTACTGACGGGGATGTGGAGCCATGCTGACTTCAGTGGTGTGGCCGGCTACGCTAGGTTTCTCAGTTGGAGATCCATGGCGCGAACTGCCTTATATTCTCGATTGGGTATAAATCTGGGGAGTTTGGTGGACAGTGAAGGACGGTAAACTCATGCGGGTGCTCTTCGAACCACGCACGTACACCGCGATATGTGTGACACATTGAACTGCACTGCACTGCACTGCACTGTAGTGCCAAGGAAAAACAAACTACATGTGGGGGTGAGCATGGTCGCCAAAGATAGATCCATACTTGTGTTGGTCCACTGGCCCTCCGTAACGACCATCTCACCCAGGGAATGCCCTAATGCCTCGACCCTTTCGACGATTTTTGCGGGGTATTTACTTTCAGACGTTTCGCGTGGTACACGGCGATGGCCATCTGTCCAAAGGAGCATGAAAACAGATTCATCTGAAAAGGCCACCTGTCTTCACTCAGTGGTCGTCCAGCTGCGTCGTCAGTTGCTCAACAGCTGCCCTTATATTAGCGCGCACCCATCGTTGTCATCTATGGCCCGTGGTACACCTCAATTGTCTCGGCGCCGGTTTTGGATAGCGCCATTTCGACTTGCACGATATACTTTTACCGCAGCGGCAAGTGAACAGTTTACACACACAGCCGTTGTGGAAATGCTTCCACCCTTGGCACGAAAGTCAATGATAATGCCCGATTGGGCTTCAGATAAATCTTCCCGTTTCCGCATTGCGACAAAGACTGCACTGTTTCCGCGTCACCCCGGCACCCTCCACAGCTAGTGCTTCCACCTGCCGTCTGTGATTGGTTACTGCACTTCGAAGTCGGTGGTCACATTAATGTGACTGGACCGTGTTTAAGTACCCCTGGATCACAAAAATTCACCGTTGCACCGGTGACCGGAACGTTGGTTTCGTCAGAGATAGTTATTCACAATACGACACCGTGTCCTGTCCAGAAAAACTTTAATCTTAACTGGCTCTGGACACAGAAAACCTACGCAGTTATATCAGTTGGAGTAGACAGTCAGTCATTTAAACGCAATGAAATTCTATAGTTGAGCTCAGAGATAAGTGGCTACATAAGCCTCAAGCTCATCCCGCCTACCTCTCTCCCTGCCCTCCCCCCCCCCCCCCCTCTCTCTCTCTCTCTCTCTCTCTCTCTCTCTCTCTCTCTCTCTCTCTCTCTCTCTCTCTCTCTCTCTCTCTCTCTCTTTTTCTCATTCCCCCTCCAGGCTATCGGAACGGGAAAGAAATTATTCTAGACGACAGTTTGTTCTGAAATCTTCTGGTCTTCTGGAAGTTGTTTTAAAAAACAAAGCATCCAATTCCACAATTGATCGTTAAGGTAATTGTGGAAAGTACCCCAAGGTTGTATGTGGAAACATGCAAAAGAATGCCGCTGTAAAATCTGATGGTTTATTTAAAAAGGATAAACACTGTCGCGTCCCAGATTTACGTTTTCATTCATGTAAAAGAAACTCAGGATGTTAAAAAAAAAAGATATTCCACCTTTTGAGAAGTGATAGTATGGACCAAAACAAGACAAAAATGTCCACTAAGCATGGGTTCTAAAATGGTAATCTTAAGAACTATGACCTGTGACCACTTGTCCAACTTCACTGCTGTGAAACAGTATCTTTTACTGTAAGCTCTTCGCTATTGCGAACTACATACAGAATGCAGTAAACAATTGTGAACACTTTATTTTCTTGTTGTGAAACAGTAGAGCTTTCTGATGTAATCTGCTTACTGTTACGTATGTGCGACCTGCATTTGCGAGCAACAGCGACCCTTACTGATCTATTATTTCCATTAGTGAAACACCTTTTGAGATACCGAATTGCCTGTTTGCACGGAATATTGTTAATGTAATTGTCAGTTGACGAAAGCCCAGTATTTTGGATCTCCATCGTTTTGTCTTGGTTCATATGGGATTTAAAAAAAAATTTGTTTTGCAACAGCGGGAACATTTTTGCAGTTGTCCTGTGAATGAATAATTTCACGGTTTTAATTTTTAAGCTTACAAGTAGCAGCGTAGAGGAAGCTTCAGCAAAACTACGTTTGTTGTTGCAGTGAGCCTGCCCACTCCAGAGAAATTTCCGAAGAACGCCTTCGTTGAGGCCTCGATCAAAATTATCATCGCGATGGAGAGATGTTGTTGACGAAATTTCTATAGTGTAATGTTGGATTGTGGTTCAAAATAGCTTCAGTCAAGTACAGACTTCATCCGTAGAATAGTTCACTTTACAAGCATTTTTAAACCGTCTTTTATTCCGGATAAAGTGGGATACAGTGCCGTTTTTAAAATAAAGTGGTTTGTTTTCAGAGTAACTAAGTAAAAGTTCCTTCATTGTTGGCAGTTAAAAAATGAGCAACTGAACTGAGAAGTGCGCGTAATACCTTTGAAGAAGATTAACTCGAAGGATTTCCCAAAACTGCAACCACAAATGACAACATCGAAGACGTTTCCGGCGCGCTGCCAGTGTGTATGTTGGATGAAGAGCATTTCAATATTTATAGCCTTGCAAAGGATAAAACATTAGGTGAAAAGGATTAGGAAAGTCTTGTAGTCCAGATGGTTAAAAAATTACTTGCAAAAGAGAAAGAAACAACGTTTCATCGGGAAAATGCACCTGATACAAAAGTGTTTTATTATTGGGTAAGTTATAGAATTGAAGGTGGTACAAGGTCATGGGAACACCTACCCTGTTCATCAAATATGACACACACAGTGTTTCACAAACTCCCACATATAAGGAAATTTGTCGGTGAAAATCATTTTCAGTCCATTTAAGGTGAATGGTTTGCAGACAGAATCGTACTTCAGGGTTGGAATCTACTCACTAGAAAACTGTGAGCCAAAGTTCGTTGACCTAAAAGGTGACTTCATCGCAAAATAACTGAGATGTTGACCGTTCAGTGGCAGGTCGAGAGCTCTCACCTTCGCGTCATACGTAGAAGGACGAAAGTCATGCATACGTCAGTGTCAGTCACTGAGTTGGTATCTGGTATATTTATAACGATGAAAAAACCTGACCTCTTGAAAAGTAATCTCATTTGGTCACTAATGAATGACTATCAGAAAACTGGTGGCATGGTTAAAACAAAAATTGTGTCTTAATTCTTCGAACGTTCGAGAATCATTAAAGATAATGCTATTATTTACTGCTGTGCGGAAGAGATAACGAATGTATGAGTAGATCTTTTTATTTTCCCTGTGTGCTGTTAAAGGTCTGTTATTTGTTCATTCGAACACTTGGACGCAACTTAAGTGTGGACATGTTATTTAACGCGCAGTAGAATTAGTCAGGGTATAAAAATGGACAAGGACAAGAATGACAAAAAAGAAGACTGGCACAAATTTATTTCCAACCATAAGACTAAGATCTGCTCCATCGCTACCCATTTGCTGCTTAACTACTGCCTAGACTTTTGTGACCTCGACGTAGAGGACTTGAAGCCTTTATCCCGATGTACCAGGCCTTCATCAGCTCACTGACACCGGTCGCTGTTTGTGTTAATGAAGCTCAACCGCACTCCTATACTAGAGGGAAGAAACTAGAAGTGTTACCGTTCATTAAATAATCGAGGAAATTGCCGCGTGAATTGATTGTGTAGATAGATGGATGAATTTTCATCAAGAGAGCTTACTTGCAGTATGTATCTCATGTATACTGCACAAATATTACATGGGTGTGTTCGCACGATTTCGGAAATCAGAAACGGGCGTATTATTCTTTACTTCAAAGTCTAAACTTCTGAATTATTGGGCAGACTGTCAATTGAGTGTGTTATTCTTTACTTCGAAGACTAAATTTCTGATTTTTTGGGCAATTCGTAACCTACAGCTGAAAACTTGTTCTTTCTAAACAAAACAATTCAGTCAGGTTTCCTAATAAGCGGAGAATGGGTTGACTGAAACTTCAAGTGGTGAGTCGTCATCGCATTTGAAAGGAACGTGCTAAGTTTGCTGATATCTAACGGAATGAGTCTCGACGTTGCTGCCTCCAACGGAATATAACCGGTCACGTGAACGTGATTAACTGTAGTAGACCTATTTTAGTTGTCATGCTACAGTTATCGAAGTAACTCTTTGCCCTTCCACAGTTTACTCTTCTATAAAATTAACGAATTGTGACTGACGTACTATCTTAACGTGTCTGTCCCTCCTCTGTCCAGCATATGCGTGATCATAATCAGTAGGAATTTGCTTCGCTAGAGGTGTCATTGAGTTCGGAAAAGAAAGGTGTGATGCACGGCCGAAGAAAGCGACTGTTAGTGGGGCAAAGGTTGTGCGTTTGCGTAGCGGTCATGGGTCGTGTGCAGCTAGCAGAAAGTGTGTGTATAGCCCAGCTGTGAGAAAGGACTTAATCCGCTCGTCTCCTGCATTTACTTCACGTGTTGATGGCGCTTGAGGACCTTTGTTGCTCTCAGAATCATATCGCAAATACAACATGTCGGATAGTGTGGTCTGATCGTGCGAGCCATTCCATTGATTTAACAATCTCTCCGTACCAAACTGCAGTACTGAAATGAAAATCTCACTGCGGCCAACGGGAGTGGGATGAACACGGGTTCAGTGCTGATAACGATTCTGACCACTAGTTGGTGTGAACCTATCGAGCAACGTTCTGTGTGAGCCAAACAGTACTTCGACGCGGCGGTGTACATTCATACCTAGACTAGACGGGTATCAATGATAGTATTTTATTTATTTATTTATTTTTTTTTAAGACTGACTCCTGTTAGTATATTCTTTCACCCAGCGTGTTTCGAGGTGGATTACGGAGCAAGTAACCCCCGTAAAGGTTATGCCATACATTTTGATGAGAGCTAAGCATCCTCCTTTTAAGATCGTTCATGTAAAGAAGCGGAATTAGTCAGTTAACAGACCGTAATAGGTATTTATGTATGGCTATATATGACCATTTACAGACGAATTCACATAACAGAGAAAATATGTCTTTTAATAACAGTAGGATGCAACACTTTTGCTATGGATACCCTAAAAGTTCTACAGAAAACTTTTTCTCATGTGTTGGAGAAGTCGTGCATAAGGAACTTACTCAGCTCAAATTTACACTTATCATCATACCTGCCAGGTATTTAACATTGTTCTGTAAGTGATCAAATGTTATGGTAACACCTGTTTCTTAGCTAAAGTCTGTTTTAATGATGAGTCATGGAGGTAATTTTTTCTTCTAGCATTGTAATTATTAATGTCATTATTTCTCCAGAACTGTAATAACTTGCAACAAATTTCAGAAGAGAAATAGGCATTTTGATGCTGTAGGTAAAATGCTTAACTCAAGCAGTTGTGTACAAAATAACTGAGGTTGCACACAACATGTAATTGTTGTGGCACGCTTTCATATAATGAAGACGTTTCTTGATGTTGCTATGCCCGAAGCATACTGTGACACGGCGGTAGAGGTTGGGACTTCGCAAAGGAGGGTGCCATCACGTTCCTATTTTACATGTAAATAAGATCGACAAAATCTCCAGACGTGAGGTATGAAAAGTGGAAATGTCTAACGTTCTAAGTGCCTCCTTTTCACAAAATGCCTTTTCAGTGCTATTGTGTTCTTGGTACTGTGTTGCATGTCCCTAGGGTTGTTCCAAGGGCCAAATCACTAAGAAAATATTTCAAACGTTCATTATTAGACGGCTGGAGTTCCAAGTGCCATGCGTCAAGGTCTCCTCCACGTGGTTGATGCACAGTTCGTACGGTAAGCTTTTTTTCATATCAATAAAACATCTTCAAAGTGGAAGGGGGTAATTCTGGTTTCAAAAGTAATAAAAGAAAGTTCTAGATGTGAACAGACAACACATAGGACTTCTGAGAGAGATTTTCTTGAATTTAATTTTGTTGCTCTCTTATAAAAAATTCGAAAGGCATGTGAAAATGTTTTTTATTGGCTACAGTACTGCTAGTTAAAACATTACCGGTGTATTTCTGTTCTTGTTCAAATGTTCGAATGTGTGTGAAATCTTATGGGACTTAACTGCTAAGGTCATCAGTCCCTAAGCTTACACACTACTTAACCTAAATTATCCTAAGGACAAACACACGCACCCATGCCCGAGGGGGAGGAATCGAACCTCCGCCAGGACCAGCCGCACAGTCCATGACTGCAGCGCCTGAGACCGCTCGGCTAATCCCGCGCGGCTTCTGTTCTTGTATTATCACAAATAAAGCGTGATGTGGTGGGGTATTGCTTGTTGACGAATATGGTTTCCAAACTCAGTTTCCGTCGGATCTTTAAGTGACTGTAGAGGCCAATCCTGGAGTTGCAGATTTCTTCCACATTGTTGACATACATTCGTTCTGGTGTGAACTGGCTACACATTGTTGCTTTCCTGCAAGAGCTCGCTTTGTTTTGTAGCACTGCGCTTGCCACCTATTTTCCACGTTAGTTGCTCGAAGCTCTGAGTTCCTTCCCAAACATTGGAACGCTTTATTGGACGATTAAGTGCAGAGTTTCCCAGTCACCAGATTCAATTTAACAGCTTTTCAAATTATCCTTTAATACATTTTTGTATCGTTTGTGTAGTCTTCCTAGTTTTCTTCGATCATTCTTAGCTGGGTGTACGCTGACAGCACTTCTTCAGAGATCGTAGGCGCCTTCTGGAAGTAGTCCATGTCTTCGCACCCATTTGTAAGAGATGTTACAACAGTGGCTTGGTATTCAAAGAGCTTTGTCTTGATGCCGATGTTGTGATTATCAAATACCCTCATCCGAAGACGACCAAAAGCGTGATGGTACGTTTGACGGGTCCGGATTTTAGCATCAGTATTGCATTTGCGGAACGATGGCTGCCAAGGTATGGGAAGTATTCTATGTTTTGCAGGACTTGTTTGCCTTGTATTGTGATTGTTGGGGTATGGCGATAGATTTCGGTACAGATTGATGCAGAATTTGTGTCTTCTGTTAAGGCTTAATCCAATACTTGCATATTCTTCATTAAATGCATTTAGAATTGTTTGTAGATCTTTTTCTGAGTTTGCAAGGACGACATTATCGTTTACATTTTGAAGTGTAATGATGGCTGTAGTGGTTTTTTTAGTCTTTGCCTGTAGTCTACTGAGACTGAACAAACCACCGTCAGTGCTATATTACATTTCTGTGTTCTTTGGCAGTTCCGAGTCGACAATTCGAAATACATTTCCAACAAATATTGTAAGCTAAGTACGAGCTATCGCACAGTCAGCTATCACACAAACTTTCTACATACCCGCCGTGATTTTGAAATTATCTCCAGGTCTATTGTCGACAATAACCTTTCCATTCATGTCATTGTGCAGCGTCCTAACTGTGTTAATGTACAAACAAAACGTAGTGCCACAGTAGTAATAGCACTTCGAACAAAAACTTTGTTTTTCGCACTTAGACCTAGTTACTTCTGTGATATGACACCTAGAAAGTTCTTAACAAATTATTTATTTTATCATTTGTCTCAGTATTGTTTACTGTGAAGAGACGTGCAACATCATTCTGTGGCCTCAGAATACCTTGTTAATTTTGGAACTGAAATAAGTTGTGTAGATAGAGATACATTGCATGCTGATTCTCCTGACAAATGTGCGACTCGGTACTTAAGTGTTTGACGTTTCCAGTCTTCATATATTTTTTACTCTCTTGTTATCGGTCAGTATAGAGTCTTTTCGCCCAGATTCCTTGTTGCCCCTCGAACTCACTGACCCGAAGGCAACAAGATGTTCGGTTGTTTCCGCGAGGCGGTCCTCCGGTTCGGATGCGGCACACGGTCGTCGGTTACGCCATCCGTGACGCATAGTTGGCCGGCCGACGAAAGCGAGGTATCTGTATTCCTGACCTGCGGCGCGCCTTCGTCCAAGTGGGGCGTGCGGCGAAGGACGAAGCCGCGGTATGGCACTTCGGCTGCCATGACAAGGAGGGGCAAACAAGGGAGGTGTGAGGTTTCCATGACATTGACTCAATTCTTGCGCACATCGGAACGTTACAAGCTTCAACACTGCGCTCTGTGAATCAGTGGTGGGTAGAAGACAGATGAGCAATTGCCTTTTCAGCTGTTTTTTGCATCACAGCGAATTCCAGCAGATTATGTAATTAGCTGTTACTTCAGGTATGACCTTAGGATCAGGAACGAATTGTGTCCATCGCGATGGGGGTAACAATACGAAACGGATAAACATAAAAGTTTGTAGTTCGTATTATTGAACGTCTCTGGTAAGTTTACATATGAAGTAGTATTAAAATACCTGTTTGGTCATGCTCTAGGAACTGCAAGATGTGGTGGTGGTGGTGGTGGTGGTGGTGGTGGTCGTCGTCGTCGTCGTCGTCGTCGTCGTCGTCGTCGGCTTCTAGCATGACACGGCGCCTGACCAATTGAGTAATATTGTACTTGGTTGTTTTTCTCCTACATAAGGCATTACCACAATAGATATTGAAGTACATCTCAGAAAAAATTCCAGGATGACCGAGATACAAATTATGCTAGTACCTGGACCTCCACGTTTTTCCACTTATTCACTACTTCTTTTTATAAGAATTAGATTATATTGACACCATTAAGAATCTTCCGCAATAAGCACAAGCCATGCGGCAGTCACAGGGACACACAGCACTGATTTAGAAGAAGCCAACATATTTACTTTACATTCTGTATACATGTCCGCGTTGCCGAATGTGTGAGATTTGTCAGTTTACTTAAGGGCCTGAAGTGTCGTGGCAAATATCTGTACTACTAGGAATGAAAACTGAAAAAACCGTCGCTGCCTAACCCAGTGTTCAAATAATCTCGCCCTTGTGACGCCATATTTCGCCGGAAACCACTTGACGCTATCTGTGGGCTTTGCCTTGGTAGTGGTGATACTCTCCGCCAGGATCACCTCCAGCCTATTGTAAAGTTGTAAATTGTGAGGAAAAATCTTGAACAACGTTGAATGACTATTCGCCCAAGAGTGATTACATTTTATTTTGTTATCCATACGTGTATACTCGTTGCAGCAGGTGTCATATGTTTAGTAGAACTCAGGAAAATTACTTGCATTTTATGATCCTGTTGTACGACCTGGCTTAAATTCTGTGTCATATGAACGTACCGCTTACTGTTGCAGTTTTTCCTCCTCTCATCAGAACTCTGTCACGTAACCTAAAACTGGACATTTGCACACAGCCAGAGTCGTGGCAGACGAGATGCTATTGATCTGTAGTGGGACACGTTTTAAAACATCTTGAATTTCTGATTGTGCATGTCTGGTTTCCAATCATTTATTTGTTCTAAACTCGATTGATACTTTTGGATATCAGTGTAAGAAGTACGGGTATTGTACAGTGATTTATTTATGATTCACCGAATTTTAGGGAGAAGATGCGTACGTGAATCCAGTACCTATTTTCTTTACCAAACACGTTAATTGTGCGATCTCTCAGGTTTTCTCGGCCTGATTGACTCATTCATGGTATTCCGTCAATCCATATTTGTACAATATTTCGACGACCGATCCATCCGTTTTCATCAAATGCTGCAAGTTTTGTTGTTACATGTACTACCAAGCGAAACAATTCTACAGAACACCTGGAAGCACGCTATTAATAAAATTCATTTTGTTTCGTTGATGACGGTAGCACGGGATATTCAACATTTTTTTTTTACGCTAGGTTACAAGTAGTCGATACCAGATCTTGGTCCGTGTGTTGTGTGTTGTATGTTGTAATCAAGCTGCCCTGGGACCTGTTTTTATTGAAAACAAGGGATGTTAACGTAGACTGTCTCCGAACTTAACGGTATCAACGATGCTGTGACGTGTTATGTATACAGAAATTTTGCCCCGTCGTATTTGCCAACCTGAGTTTTTACAGAGTGGTTGTTGTTCATTTTAGAGATATGAACTTCAACGGCTGTGAAAGATAACGTTATTGACTGATTAACAATCTATCTTTTCTACATTACATTAATATTGCTAATATTCTAACAATTAAATTGGAATCGGACTTTAATAGAGAGGCCTGTTCTGAAATACTGTTATTAATCGTGAACCAATTATTAACATACGTCGCTACATATTTACCGAAATTTTACTAAAAATCTCTTAGATCATAATAAACAAGTTACTGTTTGAGGGTACTTCTGGAAGAAAGGTAACGTGACGCGATACTTTTTTGTGTATTTGACTATTAACTACCTTGCACGCCTGATTCACACCATATGTTGGTACGGTTACTGATAACTGATAGGTAACAACAGACAGATGAACATTTCACGAAAAAAATTGCGGTGACAGCAGTGTTTTGTTGAAGTTTTCTCGGTTTACATCGCAACTGCGTGCTCATCGGTGGTCCGCAATGGGCAAGATAAGTTTAAGATAGAGTTTATCTCGTAGTACATTGGATTGCAAAGAAGTATCAACTTTTAATCAGTCGTAGCTGAAGCATACATTCAAAGAAATGTGTGATGATTGTGGTCTATCTTTGCAAAACACCATTACGTCTATTTTCGCTTTACGCCGCAAACATACTTCAGAGTAATTGTTAATAAAGTAATATTTTATCGCTAGAATATTTGTGAGCCTGTATATAGTAGGTGTCATGGAACAGACTGCCATCTGCAAAAATTTGTCGGTGCATGTTATAAGAAAAGGTTTCCATTCTTCTATTGTAATATTATTTTTAAGTATGCGTCTCTGGTTGTTCTATTTAACAATGGAGAAATCACTCCGGAAAATTTTCGCTTCTTTTAGACGCAAGTTATTTTTCGCTAAAAACGATAATTAGTCGATTTTCACGCATAACACTCAGTAACACCTATAAAAGCAGCAACCATTGTGCAGAGCGAGTTGGCTCAGTGGCTAGCACACTGGACTCGCACTCTGGAGGATTACGGTTCAATCCCTCGTCCGGCCATCCTGATTTAGGTTTTCCGTTACTTCCCTATATCGCTTCAGGGAAATGCCGGGATGGTTCCCTTGGAAGGACACGGCCGACTTCCTTCCCTAATCCGATGAGACCGATGACCTCACTATTTGGTCCCTTCAGTCACATCAACCAACCAACCAACTAACCAAATAACCAACAACCATTGTACTGTGCATACAAACAGTACAGTTGTAAATATTTAGAAATTGTGCTGAAACATCTTTGGATCGTAAAAAAGTAGGAATAACGTTTTTCAACAAAAGTAAATTACTCCTAATACGTACAGTAAGCTCCTGGTTGTCCCGTTTGATGACTATCCACGCATAATCTTGCAGTTATTGAAAAATTAAGAAAAAAAAACTGAGCCAGAAGTATTGTGTTGTAATTAGAATGAATATTTTCTGTAAATGATACAGGATGAATTTAAAGCTGGGAGAAACCAACTTTTAAGTCCACGTGCTGAGAAATACTAGGCACTGTTCGACAAAATTGCTCATAAGTCAACAGTAATCAAGACCACGAAGTGTGTATCAGCGTACCAGCGGCGGTACGTGCCTCTACATGTCTTCTGTGTTGTCGTAGTTTCGTAACAGAGGCAGTAAGAGGCGATCAGTTTTCGGACAGCGCGTAACTGTGGTAATAAGTTTGTATTACGTACTCTCAACAGCGGTAAACATCGAGCTGAGTACGCGTCACCGCGAGGTGGGAGAAGAAGTGCCTGTGATTCATATTTTACCGCCAAAAGATTGTGTAGGTCCCAGTCATAGCATCGGACGTCGCTGAAATATTTTTCTGTTTTCAGTTTCGTCTTTACGCCAAAGTCCGCTCTTATTTCCTGAAAATATTTTTTCATATAAAGTCGATTATTACCAACTTAGGTGGACGACTGCTTTCCGAAAGCGAATGAAAGCAGTTGATACGAAATACGTTGTGGCTCAAGTCGAATTTTATAAATAAGTTGCCAGTTTAGCCGAGTTATGTCCAAGTAACGTAGTTGGCTATCAAGTGTCTCGAGTAGCATGATTTGTAGATACATTTAATAGCAGTTTCCAGTAGAAACATGTGTATTTCTGGATTGTTAATGAGTTAACTGTGCAGTCTCGGGTCCGCATTAACTCAAACAGTCGGCAATTTCTTGTAGGAATCGGAAGAAGGAGCTAATGTCATCCATTACGTGATTCGGTCAGATGTACGCAACCTCTTCAGCAGATCGCGTACGTATCAGGTGGTTTCCCTGCACAATTCGTGTCAGTTGCAGCTATAGTTGCACAGCCGATGGCTTATCTGTTATCGACATTATGCAAGTGGTTGCATTGTCATTGATGGTTGAGAGCCCAGGAAGGCTAAGGCTGAGCAGCCTCGAATGTCCCGAGAGGCAAGGCAATAAAAGCAAATGCGCCGTTCGCTCGTTTGGCCGGTCCTGCACGGCCATGCGGCAACAGTGGACCAGCGTTCCGGTTTTTAGTCCCTCCGCTCGCCCGCCTCCCCACGCTCCTGCCTTTTTATCTCTGCCATCCTCCTCCTCCTCTTCTCCCTTATCTTCGGCGCCTGGCAGCGTCACATGCACACGCACTCTAGGCATCCGAACGGACAGATTTTGAGGAGAGGCCGAGTGCTTTGATCCCTCGTCATTGGGAAGGGACCGCAGGAGTGCGCCGGTGGGCAAATGACCTTGTGCCGGCCGCCGTTGCGCGGCGCTCGGCTCGCTCGCTCGCCGGCCGCGGCCGCGGCTGGAGCTGTGGCTTTCACCGCGCCTCAGTCGCTCCGTGGACGGCTAGCAGGCCGTGCGCGCAATGCTGCCGCCAGGCGACGGTGATGCGCCATGAAGCCCATCACGTTCGAGAACTTGCGCCGCCTCGTCGGTGGCGGCCGCAAGAGCAAGAAGGACCGCGCCGAGTCGTCTTTCAAGCGCAGCGATTCCTTCAAGCGCATTTCCATCAAGAGGAATTACCTGGAGCGCGGAGGAGGGAAGGCCAAACAAGCTGCCAAGGCGGCGGCGGCCGCCGCCGCCACGGCGTCTGCCGTAGGGGGCGGTGCGGAATCCGCCGCGCAACAGGAGCCGGCCTCGCTGGCGGCGGAGGCCACCGGCAAGTTGGTGACGATAGCCGACGAGGAACCGGACTCGATGGTGATCGGCTACAATCAGTGGATTCGTGGTATGCGCGACGGCGGTGCGTCAACGGCTGAAGGCAGCGGAAAGTTGCGGATCTCGGTAGAACCGGCGCCGTCCACGGCTGCCTCCCGACGTCCGCCGACGCCACCCCCGCGTCTCACGAAAGATTCTGGCTCGGTGGAGATCTTACGTTTCGAGCGTTCTCCCGTGTACACGCGGAGGCAGCCGCGCTGTTTCCGAGGTGACGATTTGGGACCTAGTGCGAGTGCTAGTGTGGGCAGCAGTCGGCCGGACTCTGCGCTTAGCGTCAGCCTCGGGCGGGTATGGATGGACGCGCCCCTCGCAATGGCTCCGCGCAGCCTCGAGTTACCGCGTCCGTCGCCGACATCGTCGTCTGGTGGCGCCTTGGATGGTGGTGCTGGCAAAAGAGCACACCATTCCCTCGACTCGGCGCTAAAGGATCATCATCGTTTTCAACCACGCACCATTTCACCCGCCGTGTCTTCTAGTAAGGATTCTGGTTTCTCATTTTCCAATCCGAGACTGAGTGACGCTCCACTGCCTTCTCCGCCACCGTTTAGTCCCCCATCCAGTGGCGGAGGCTTCTTCCGCAAGAAGAAGCCAGCTGTCGCGAAACCGAAACCTAGTGTGAGTCGCGATGGCTACTTCAAGAGGACCAGTGGTGCTAGCTGTTCTGTCAGACGTAACAGCAGCCGCAAGAGGAAAGGCGGTGGTGGACAGCGCCGTAAGGGACAGCAGTCGAATACGGCGCGATCTGACATGTATCAGGTAGTTATTAGTCGGCCCCCTCGCTCACTGGCGGCGCTCAAGCTCGATCCCATGATCTTCGTACCGCCAGAGAGGCGAAGCGCTCGCCGTAACAACCACAAACCAGTTAAATACGAAGTGCGGGAAATTCGCGACTACTGTGCGCCGCACGACTCCACTCATTATCCCCTGACGCTCGGTGGACTGGATGACGACGACGATGACGATGACGGACTGTACGAAAGTATTCTGGGAGACTATCATGATAAACAGTGTGACAGTGCAGAACGGCAGTACCCTCCACTGCCTCCAACCCGTGGAGCGACAGACGGAGACTCCAATGCGCGGTTAGGCGACGAACCGGCACAGGTGCCATCCCCTGCACCGGGTCCAGTGAGGAGCAGTACTTCTGGGGACAAAACTTCGCGTTCCTTGGGAGAAGGGGATAAATCGCGACCAATTTTACGACATAGCAAAAGCCACGATGTGGGCGAAATAAGTGCACGACCGATCAAGAAAGGCGAACGCTCACGCAGTGTTGTTTCTCTTTTGTCTACAGAACAATTAGAAAGACAACCCGCGAGTTACTTACCGGAACTCCCTGTGGCAGCTACGTGCATTACCCTAACTGGCGACGCTGCATCCGAGTCCGATGATGAACCACCCACGCCCCCCGTGCGAGTGACAAGTGTGAAACAGATTCAGTGTATTACGGTAGTGGAAAACAGCGAGTCAGAAGAAACATCGGAGGAAGAGACGTATGTCCCACTGGGCGTGTCTCCCGTGCCCCGGCGACGACCAGTGCGGAGGAAGAAGTCACAGCAGCTGCGTGGCAGGAACGCCAACGTCAAGTACTTGGCGAAGCCGGGCGTGCACCGTGCGGCCTCGACTCTCCGGCGAAGCCGCCGGGGACACGCAACCAAGAAGACGGGTGAGTCTTCTCCTGCCTCGGGCAGCAACAAAAAATCTGGTGCAGGATAATTTTGACGGTCGAGACTGTCGCCGCCCACTTATTTGAATAGCCACGCCTGTTTATGAAACGAAATAAAACATCTGCCTATATGCGTCTGTCTCACAGTTTTCAATAACACCCACTATTGGTTTCAACGGTAGATATTGTACATTTCTTCTTAAGTGATAATCCGTATACATGTTTATTTCTGCCCAGTGTAGGCATCTGTAAATACAAGAAAGCAGTACCCGGTAGAAATACACGAGTGTGAATTCTCAGTTATGTGAAAATCCTGTGTATGCAGATAAAAGTGTAAACCATCGAAACTAAACGCGTCATTGGTTCTGTAAGGAAGTTGAAATTTCTTTGCTCGATTCTGCTGTGGCTGAAGATACAGGCATAAAAGGGAATGTGGATTTGACATTGTGTTCACCCAGCGCTGTTTCGATAATACAAAAAATCGTTGACAACCCGTAATGAAAATGACAGGCATATCAGTTGACAACCCGTAATGAAAATGGCAGGCATATCAGTTGGCCACCTTTCTGTCTCGCACCAAGAATAATACTTTCTACATCTCACAAGTAATCACATTATTGGTGAGAGATGTACAATAACTATATGACGTACTGATTTTCTGGCGGTATTTTTTATGTAGAGGTTCTTTTGTTTTACCTTTAGTATATTAGTTTTATTAGCCTAATACGGTAGGATTTCTGTTGTTCTGCATAGAAGGTGGGTTAATATGATGAGATTTTTGCGGTTTCGATGTGGGTGCTCTCAAGTTTTCATAACCAAGAGCAAGCGTTTCATTTCACTCTTTATCATTCTTGGCATTAAGTGGGATCAGTAGTGAACACTTTTCTGTTAATTCGACTTGATAAAGAGCATGACCCTATATTCCTGAAGAAACTGCTACTTCTTCTCCCACCTCGCGGTGACGCGTACTCAGCTCGATGTTTACCGCTGTTGAGAGTACGTAATACAAACTTATTACCACAGTTCCGCGCTGTCCGAAAACTGATCGCCTCTTACTGCCTCTGTTACGAAACTACGACAACACAGAAGAGATGTAGAGGCACGTACCGCGGCTGTTACGCTGATACATACTTCGTGGTCTTGATTACTGTTTTCTTATGAGAAATTTTGTCGAACAGTGCCCAGTATTTCTCAGCACGTGGACTTAAAAGTTGGTTTCTCCCAGCTTTAAATTCATCCTGTATTCTTGTGGCGTAGCGACTTCACATGCAGTCGCCACAGAGCATGAGCTTCTTTGAATAATTTAAGCAAATATTGCCGTATCACGGTCATAAGACAGCGAAGAAGCAAGTTTCATCTTCTATATGTAAAGCGAATAGAAGGAACTGTTGAGTTTCACTCTTTACTCTTTGACGTAGCTACACGACAGCCACTGAAGAAACTGAATTAAAAAGTGAAGAGATCGAAGTTCGAAGACAGAATAATTTTCAGTTATATGTCACTCATCTGAGAGAAAGATAATGCTTTACAATTCGACAGAAATTAATCAAATTGAGGAAAAAAGCGAAAATTAACACTTTTCCCCAGATTTGATCTTGAATTCCTATCTACATTTCGTGAATAGCGTTGGTATAAACTGTAAGCTGGATTAGAGTTCTGGCCCGGTACATATTTTTAATATATGTGGTTGGTATCCTGGATACTCCACGAAGACGAGCTGAAAAGTAATGCATGTTGATTGTATGTGAAAACTCTTACAGGTTTTTAAATAAAACAAACATCATTAACGTTCTACACCTTTGTTCTTCATGTCCACATATTTACAGTCTCTGACGCTAGAGGGCTCCGAATTGTAGCGTCTAACATGGCGTTGTGCAACGTAAGTATGTGGGAGCGGGAGTAACAGCGTATTGTAAATAAGAGTTTCGAATTCGAAGTGTTCGTTCACCAATGGAGAACTATCTTTCGGCATGACAATATCAGAGCACACCTAGAGCTACAAAATCTGCAATCATTCGACGCCTTGGGTTCACGGTCATCGATCATCCTTCATACAGTCCCGACTTGGCCTCATCAGATTTTCATCTGTTTACAAAAGTTAAAGAACACCTTCGACAACTTCCCTTTGATAATGATGAAACGGTGCAAACAGAGATGAGGTTGTGGCTCCGTCAATAAAGTGAAACATTCTCCAGTGATGGTACAATCTCAAGAAAATATTCTCTCGTTGGGAGAAATTTCTCGTCGTTAGGGTGACTACTTTGAAAAATAAATATGTGGATATGAAGAACAAAGATGTTAAAAGTTAATAAAGATTGTTTTATTTAAGAGGCCGTAACAGTATTTAAAATTCAGAGGCATTAATTTCAGCACGACCTCGTACAAGGTATCTACCCAGACTTCTCGGGTGTCCCATTTGACAGATGTAGGCTGTTTTTCCGCAGCATCACGCCTTCAGCAGTAAACTGAAGGGCGGCTTCATTATTTTGTGTCGGCCGTTTATACTTCCACATACAGTCTGCACGTGCTTCAAACGATCAGGTGCGATGGGTGAAAATCTGAAGAATCCATTCGTAGAGGTCTGGATCTGAGGAATTATTTACGCCATTTGATCAGTTCTTTCTCAGCTTCATTACGTGTCTGTAATACGAAGACCATTACATAAGACCAAGCCACACGAAACAACAACATTAAGAATTTAGGTTAATAGAAAGTTCAAAAAGCTGACCGCTTACAAAGAATGAAAGAGAAAAACTGAATGTTTTCGAAAGAAAAGTAATGAGAACAATCTGGGGACCTGTGTTGGCGAATGGTGCATGGAGAATTCGAAAGAACAATGAAATTTATCAGTTAATGAAGCAACCCACTATCATTCAGAAATTAAAAAGTAGGAGACTGCAGTGGACTGGACATGTGGCCCGAACGGAGAACAACAGGATCACCATTTGAAGACGCTCTCCAGGCAACAAGACCATTGGGCCGACCTCGTACAAGGTGGAAAGATGACATAGAGAAGGTCATCGCAGCATTAGGAATTTCCGCAGGGTGGAGAGAGGCTGTGAGAGATAGAGGCGGTGGAAGCAGATCGTTGGTGCAGCGCGTGGTCTACAGGGCCTGTGATCGCTGAGAAGATAGAAGAAGAGAGATCAAAAGTTCTAAAAACAAGATCCTCTGCAACGAGGAACACACTTGAGCTTAGACATATCAAAAGCAAACTAAGAGGGAGATGAAAAATTTTGTTCAATAAATTGAAAGTTGTTCATGTCAGGATGTCGTCCGGTGTTAAATACAAGTACTAAGAAGTTATTTACCAATCTCTCACATGGAAATCAAAGACAGTGTAAATTAGTAAAAAATACTCCTTGAAACAGTTACAAGCTTCTCAGAGTTTTAAAATTTAAGTAACGTAATGGCATGGCTTAATGTTCGTTGAGTAGAAGAAGCCTCCAGAAATGGAGAAGAGACACCTAAAATATAAATCTCTGTAAGCCACTGCATGTCGTTGACTTAGAAGATAAACGTATACTGATTTCTGGGTGACTAAAAAAAACTGGATATATGTATCTCTTTTGAGGATTTCACCTGTAAATTTTGGAAGTTCAGTCTCCTTCCACGATTGTCCCAGAAAAAATAGCCTTACTTACTTAAGTATTGTGGAGAATAATGAACTGCATATTATTATGATGTCAGCATCACACAGTTGTATTTAATGTTGTTTATTAACAGAGCATTCAAGGTTTGTCGTCAGCAGGCGTGATGACCATCGAGGTACTCTGCAACTGAAAAGTGTAATTTTTTTCTTAATCGTAGCTGGTTATCAAGTGTCTTAATATGAAGACATACATATCAACGATCTCTGACTATGAAATATGTCGTGATTGTATAGTATGATGATGGTCACCAGGTGTGTCAGTTGATGGAGCCATGAGAGCGTTCTAAATCGACTGTAATAAATAAAAAAATGGCTCTGAGCACTATCGGACTTAACTGCTGAGGTCATCAGTCTCCTAGAACTCAGAACTACTTAAACATAACTAACCTAAGGACATCACACACATCCATGCCTTAGGCAGGAATCGAACCTGCGACCGTAGCGGTCGCGCGGTTCCAGACTGTAGCGCCTAGAACCGCTAGGCCACCCCGGCCGGCCGGCAATTAATAAAAAAATTTAAAACAGCTGTGGAAGTAAGTATCATCATAAGAAGAATAAATAGTGCATTACTCTTCGCAACAAGTCTATATTAGGTGTCGTCCCCAATATCTTCCAGCAAGATGGAATGTAGATGATTATTTACTGATACTTCCATTCTTTAACAATTCTGAAGTTGTTTGAAAATAATTCAGTGTTGTGGTTTTTGTTATCAGTTTTTTGGTGAGCACATTCCTTGTGATGTTGCTTTCTGCGCAATCATGGCAGTGTTACAGAAATTACTGAATTTTAATGCACATGGCACAGGTCGCTTACCGAACATTTAAATGCTAGCAGCGCACAGAGTTTTGTACGGTTTCCTGAATTCATTAATTTTGATGACACAACACGCATTTCTGTTGTATCTTGTGCCTAAATATCAGTCAATTATAACTGGAATCAGTAAACACATACCAAACCCTACTTGTTATAATTAGGGAGCATGAAATAGAATGATCGCAGTTACTGAGCAGTAAGTAAATCGGATGGTTCACTTCGGTCTGCTGTTAGGATACAGGGAAAATGTAACAAGTTTAGAAAGGATGTTTCTTAAAGAAACAATCGTGCAACCTACTTTAGAATATCGCTCGAGTGTGATGGATCTGAATCACATAGGACTAACAGGGAATATTGAACGTATACCTAGAAGGTCAGCACGAATGATTACATATTTGTCACGGAAATGATGAAAACCTGGATTGGCAGACATATGAATATGTGCGCAAATAATCCCGGGAAACCCTACAGCTGGCCGGAGTGGCCGACCGGTTCTAGGCGCTACAGTCTGAAACCGCGCGACCGCTACGGTCGCAGGTTCGAATCCTGCCTCGGGCATGGATACGTGTGATGTCCTTAGGTTAGTTAGGTTCAAGTAGTTCTCAGTTCTAGGGGACTGATGACCTCAGATGCTAAGTCCCATTGTGCTCAGAGCAATTTGAACCATTTTTGAAACCCTACATTCGAAGCTTCAAAATCAATGTTAAGTGAAGAATCCAGAAATACAGGGCATCCCAGGAGAAATGGCCATATTCAGGGATATGACAGGAACGATCATTAGAAGCAAGTAAGTCTAGCAAACATGTATACTTTAAAAGAGTTACGAGCGTTTCTTCAGTCGAAGAGATGTGTTTTCGATTATCGAAGAAGTGGTAGTGCTCATAGGTCGTAAGATATGCATTTTAGTGTCCTTGTGTAGTAGATTTTTTTCCGAATGATCGTTCATGTCACATTCCTGAATATTGACCATTCCTCCTAGGACACCCTGTCCTGTATAGCGCCCTCGTGCTGACCACGAAGACAAGTAAACTAATGACAGCGCGGAAAGAGTCGTTTAAACAGACATTGCGGTCGTGCTCCTTGCGCGAATGGTACGGTAAGAAAACGTTTGTGCGAAGGGGAAGAGCCCTCTGCCTTGCACTTCACAGACGTGCTCAGAGTACAGATGTCGATGTAGACTATGCCGGAAAAGGTGCGGCAGTCCCTATCTTTCCACTAGTGGTTCAACGTACATTGTGTAACGACTATTTAGTTGGGAAAGTACTACGTAATAAGCTAATGTAATCCCATCGCTTGAACATTGCGTGGCGGGTTGTGTGTTTGTAGCACCCTCCCCTCCCCCCTCTCCTCCTCATCCGTCCCCCCTACTTCCCGTACACGTCATTAATGGCAGTCCTGTGTATCAGTGGTTTTCACATGGCCTTCTTCCCGCAGCGCCTCGTCAGATTGCACAAGATAACCCGTCCTTGTACGGTGCATACGCAGTCTTGTTGCCAGTTGCGAAAGATACAATGATAATGGGACTCCCTCGTATGCGTGTAGTGTGGTGCCGTGTAGAGGCAGCTCGCTCACAAGGTTAGCAGCTTCTGGTCACCACTGCTCACAGCAGACCGGCGCGGCAAGCTGCGACGGGGAACTCCTCGGCGGACAGAAACGCTGCTGGAAATAATCAGTCTGTGTGGCCGATACATATGTGCTCCAACGAGTTCTGCGTCAATTCAGTTGCCACGTAGGAAAAGCGTTGTAAGCATTTCATCCAGATGAGCAGAATAACGCTGTAGGAAAAGCTCGCCTACGCCATCGACGAAGCTAATTAGAACAGGTGTGTTCACGACGGGACAAGACCAAAAGAAACAGATTTTTCTGCAAACTCCACGCTTAAGTTCTCTATTGACACAGCTTTAGATAATTTGTAACAAGCTTTTTGATGACAGCATTGTTCCTCCAACCGAACCGTCAGTGGTTGGGTAATGACTCGTCTGTGATGGACAGTAGACTGTGGATCAGTCTTGTAAGCCAAAGCAGTGTAGGTATAGAGGCACACTGAACAGAAAATTCATTGCCTCCAATGAAGGACTGGGTCTCCAAACATCCGGCAGTCTTCTCAGTTTACTCTCAGAACGACTATAATTTGTAGCATGTGATCAGTACAAATTTATCCACAGATTTTTGTTAATTCCCCCGTTTTTTTAACCCTTATCATATTTCTAGATTCTCAGTTTAAGCTGTTATTTTTCCATCTTTTGCATGCCATCCTTTTGTTGTTATTTACAAAATAATTTGGCGTTATTCCTTGTGAAGTATGTTTTCTGTAGTAAATCACACTTTCTGTGGGGGTGGGGGACAATAAATATGTTGTAACTTGAAAAAACACACGAAAACAAGACATTGTTTTGTTGAACAAAGAATCTTAAAAATATATTCATTTATTCTTAGGTAACTGTTTTAATAGAAACACAGTTCTTGAAGTATTCATAAATGTTTGTGTCAGATTTCGCCAATAATATCGATAATGGGGATAAAATAATAGAACGGTTGTCGGTACGTCGGCGAATGTCAGGGCATGGAACAAGAGGAATAGCATGATTTAAAGACGTTATGCCGTTTAATTGCAACTTTTCAGGAGCAAACTTCGTGCTTAGTGGAGTACTTCCAAACTTGATACGTTCCTTCGGTTTTACAGATCCATATTTGTTGAGCCTTTATCCTGGAGGTGTTACCATGTCTTGGATTAGATCGTTGTTGAGGTAGTTTCTGATCGTGAGGATTCTTATAAGGAATTTCTTTAGTCCGTTTTTTGTGATTTCATCTGGTTATCGTCTTTTCGATTTGATGTAATTGGATATGAAGTCGTTAACACCTGGGTTTCCTTTTACTCGGCTACTCATCATTATGCCGTTTCTCAGTATTCGCGTCGTGTTACTTTCAGCTCTTCTATTAGTAGCTTGGTTTTACAATAAAGAACACAGTGGCAGTACACACTGGCTACAAACTCGATTTTAAGCACGTAGATAATTTACCTTTGAATGCGACTTTCGGTTTCTCAGACCTTGAAGAAGCTGTTTCTATATTCTAATTTATCGTCTGTAATTGCTAACCGACTGCTCATTTTCAGTTCTTCTGAAGGACATGAATTCGTCGACTGAACCTGACAGTAGCGGGATAGCCCAAAAACTGCGGCAAAGAAAATTGTTCGAAATAATCACACATCTTATATACGCTACAGGCCATAAATGATGCTTCATAAAATCCGAAACGCGCATGGCAGACAAGCAGAGTTTTATTTATATTCCGGCTTGGATATCCGTAGTAAAGAGGTAATAGTAATGAATCAGTGTTATCTTTTATCGTCACTTTATTTCCTTCAGATCTCTGTCTAATTGTTCTGTGTTTCATCTACGACGCAAGTTATCTAGTCATTACTAAAGTTCAACTACAGTAGAAGGAAACGAAACGATGGCATTAGAGAATTGTACATAGGTTTTTCTTGGGTGTTATCCTTCATTTTGGACGTACAAATTATCTGAGATATATGATATGCCTCGAGTGTGTGCCCTTAAATATCTTTTTATTTGTTTTATTTATTTGTGTAATTTAGCAGAAGTAGGGCCATCAGCCTCTGTGTTATATCTAATCATAAAATTCTACATATTTCATAGTACATTCATTAAGATAAGTATGTTAGAAGTTAAATCTAATTCGCAGCATTATAAAGCGTTTAGTAATTACATACCACGAAACTACAAAAAAAGTTTACATTCGTCTATGAGGGCTAGCAACAAAGGACATCAAAGAAAAGGGGGAGAAGGGAGAGATAGAACAACGTGATAAAACACAATTAATGAAGATGATTGGGAGGGGAGAGGAAAAAGTGACATGCCTGACTGAAAAATGAGAAGAGCAAAAAGCGTAAATGTGAGAAGATGGGAGCATTTTCTTGACTAATTGACAGAAGGGAAAACTGAACATATGCGTCAGTTTTTGGAGAAGCGTTATGAGGGTGACGGAATAAAGTGTTTTAGCCTCACACAGTGACGACTGCAGGAACACCGCCTTGGTCTGCGCCAGTCTCCAGAGTGCGACACAATCGGGAGCCTGTAGAAACCCGCCTGGCTGAACATTGAGATCGAGTCGAGGATGGCCGACCACGCGCGTCCAGCCAGCGTCAGCCTTGCAGCGCGCGCCCGTATCCGCGAAACCGCTCGTTTCCGCCCCCCCCCTCCCCCCTCCCTCCAACCCCTTGTAGCCTTTCTACTCGTTACTGTCCGTGAGTGGCAGCCGTGTGCCTTCATAGTCGGAGTGTCTCGACGGCTGAAATGCCCCATGTGGTGGTGGAAAGTCCTCATTCTGAATACAGTAGTATGCTACTTGTAGAAAGGACTTCGGTTGGGCGTATGCCCAAGTGCACGGAGAAATAATACACAGGGCTCAAGAAATTCAGAGGAAACAGAAGTCGACCGGTTTCTTGTTGAAGGAACGTTGTCGACGTTCATCTGTTTCCTGGGCTTTGTAACAACGAGTTCACGTACCTATTTTGGATGCGGCTGGCGCCAGAGTAAGGCGTGTTTTAATTTAGCTATCCGTTTTATTGTCTGACATGACGTCCCTGTTTATAACGATTAAATTTGTTTTATAATATTCTCTCTGAGTCCTGATGATAGACTAGTCCCAATCAAAGGTCGAATAATAAGTAAACCTGTCTCGTAGTTTAATGGTGTACCCAAGCCTAAAATTTAAAGTACTTTATAATTTCATATTACTGAGTTTACTTCATTATTGGCGTTGTTCTGTGTCACAAAATTTCAGATACTTACAGGTTCTTTCGCTCCCATGGACTACATTTCATTTCCATGTAATAAACTGTTCCAGACATCCTCTTCTCGGGTGATGTTGTTAAAAAAATACTATTTATGAAGTATGTGGGAGCTGCGGAGGGTCACGCATTCGAAACTGAGCGCTGTAAAGTGCAACAGAGCGAAAAATTGTAATGAATACACGTACAGTCACAAGGAGAGTAAAACACATTAATATTGTTCTATGCGCCGAGGAGAGCATTAATCAGAATCCAAACGGAAATTATGCAGGTGAATGCGATGGGAGAAAACTGTGTTTTACATTACGTCAGTCCTAGCATACTACGTAATTAAACCGTTTATTTGTACGATGAATGTAAAAAAAGTGTTTTTGTTAACACCTACAACGTTCATTGTATATTATGCTCTATCAATTTCTACATTCTGAGCTGGTGCACAATTCTCTGCGTTAATAGCTGTAATGCAGGTGGCTTATTTCGGCATACTACAGTTGCATACCTCTGAGTGAGAAGCAGATACCGATATCTGGCTTCTCCGATTTTTTTTTTTCGCAACGAAGCATTATTTCCCGGCGTAGTACAGTTGTAGATGTTTACATCAGGTAGCCCATATTCATAACCACATTCATAAGACACGAAATTTCGGCGTCGTTAGCACCACATGTAGCGTGTTCGAATGCCGGTGGCAGAAGAAATTCCTGCCACTATAACTTGGGTGGAAGGGAAGCAGCGATGGTGATCCATTATTCCCAATCACCATACAGTGCGCCATGGTCTCAAATTATTAATTCATATCTCTCCAGGACTTGTGAGTATCGACGTTGATGTGTCCGTCAGGTGGGAATATTAAAATCGGTGACCCCCTCCCCCCCCCCCCTTCTCGATACTGCAGAGGAACGGGTTTCAAGTTTCCCTCCCTTCTTAACCAGCAACAACAACAAAAAATAATACACTGTACAAGCACACATCACAATACAGATACGCGCGTAAGAATTCTCATACCTACGTATTTCGGTGTGCCCCACGAGCAGCTATGATGCTAAGGAGTATATCGAGATAACATGTGCTCTACCGTTAGGCTTATGTAAACCGGTTTCATTACTGCGCAAAAGTGATGCTGAGGAGGTGGCCAGATGCTGAGAAGACCTCTGGCCACTGATGTGAAGGCAACACGTAAATATGTTCCTACATGATTTCATTGCATTGTGAATCAGTAAAAAAAAAAAAAAAGTTAAAAAAATACTGTAACTAAAGGTTGTTTAATTTATCCCTGGATGGGAGTTGCAACTTTGCAAAGGAGAAATAGGTGAAAAGAAAACTGATGAGTAAGGATTATTTATTTTTGGTTACCGCCTTCGTTGCAGGGATATTGGGATGCGGCGCTTTTGAAGCGACTTGGGTATTGCTCCTGACGCTTGTGTTTATGGAAATGTTTTCGTTACTGCGCCGCGGCCAGACCGGGTGCCAGAAGAGTTACGTGCAGCGAGGGCCCCGCGGTTCAAGGTCGCGACCCGTAATAACTCTGAGGAATTCCCGAGGGCCCGCGTTGTGTAATGGACGCCCGTTCCCACCGCGGGATCCGAAAGCGAGCGCGGTCGGAGCCGGCGGCCGGCGCTGACGCGGCCATTCTCACACTGGCGAACGCCGCGCCGGCGCCCTCTTTACGTAAGGCGCGGCCGCTGGGAAAGTGTGTGTGTGTGTGTGCTCCGCGCCGAGATGTGCGCCGATTGCAGGACCGCTCTCGCCACTAGCCCCGCCGGATTACAATTTTAGTGCCCGCACCGCTCTTAATGCTCTAGTCCGAGCGGTAACGGCAACAAGCCCCTTCCGCCGTCTAACCACGCTGATGAAAATGGAAAGTGTTGCACTGTGAAGCACTAGTCTGAGATCTATCAAGCTTTGCGGAGGTGTTTCACCACGTAACGGATACTACATGATTAAACTTTCATTCCGCTCGGAACTGGTGTCCACATTGATATGTGTGTCCACCACGGGCGCACATTCTGTCCTGTAATCGTTGCGGCTCAGAAGCAGACAGGATCTCAATGTCATTTGAGGAATTTCTTGCCGTGACTGAAACACGTGCTATGTCAGTTACCAAAGAGGTGGAGGCTGGTATGAAAGTTTACATTTTAATATCACATCTCTGCGGGCGACACATCACAGGACCAAGTAGACCAGTCAAGGATCCCTACAGTCGTTACGGCGTTTTCGATGTGAACTGCATTACATTGTCCAGCCATTATCCTCCTGGACTGCACCATTTGATATGCAGGTTACGAAGGGTATGCCAACAAGGTTTACCATTCTTGCCACATACCTTGAACATTCAGCCTCCAGTCCATAATTACCAAATCAGTCTACAGCAAACTGTTCGTGCAATCTGTTGATATGATGCTCTCTCCCTCCCATACGCCAGTAATCTGGTGTTTTCAAAGTCCGAAAGATGTCTTTAAGCCGTATGCGAGTGTTCGCTGAGTATGCTTAGTATGGTGTGTTGCTGTCTCCACCTGAACATTTGCATTAACGTTGGACATATTCAGTAACATTCACTTCAACACATTGCTCTTCATTTGTAGGATGGCTTTTCTCTGTACTTAAAATAAGCGATAGTAACGATGAAATTTTAATCATCATAGCCCAGAGGTATGGAAATACTGATGTACCGGGTACGTAAGATTCGTTCAAAGCGTTCAATAGTGTTACGGTTCCCATCCCCATCACTGCATGGGAAGCTAGACGAGACAGAAGATAGATTCTGCATCGTGCAGAGCATCCTGTTCATATAAATAGTGAAGTAAAGCTGGCTTTAACCAGCAGTCTCTTTAGAACAGCGCAATGGCGCATTAATCGTGCTCTTGTCGGGGATGGTATGCCTGTGCTTCCATCCGACATTCGAAACGACTCACACTGTACAGGGAGCCTGAAGTTTAACGTGGACTCAGAACCATGATGAAACTTCGCTTTTTTTTTTTACATAAACGAATCGTTGTCAGAGCTGAAAGAGTCGACAAGCGTCAAACACTGTCATTGGAGCGACTGGAGATTGAAATGTGGAGCTTTGGATAACTGGTCACACATTTGCCCACCGAGCCACACATAAGCATATACTACATTTACAGAATTTTGTTATGTTCCCAGCTGAAATGGTTCAAATGGCTCTGAGCACTATGGGACTTAACATCTATGGTCATCAGTCCCCTAGAACTTAGAACTACTTAAACCTAACTAACCTAAGGACAATACACAACACCCAGCCATCACGAGGCAGAGAAAAATAACTGACCCCGACGGGAATCGAACCCGGGAACCCGGGCGTGGGAAGCGAGAACGCTACCGCACGACCACGAGATGCGGGCTGTCTTCCCAGTCTGCAATATTTTAGCGCTACCGCCTTAATTGTTATATCAGCTGTGGCGTTATTCGGAAGCCATGTTACCCTCCTTTATAAATCTGATAACGAGACACTCTAATTTCGGCAGTGTCCAACCATCTCTTCAGCATCACTTTCGCACACTAATGAACTTGATTTACATGAGCCTAGCGATAGAGCACATGTCATCCCGATCTACTGCTGTTCGTGGGACGTTCTGATTACGTAGATTTGGGCATTCTTATGTGCATATCTGTACTGTGATGTGATTATTTTGTCTGTGTTGTTGTTGTTGTTGCTGCTGCTGCTGCTGGTTATGCAAGGTAGAGAAACTTGAAATCTCTTGACGCTGCACAACTCCTCGTTTCGGGTATCAAGAAGTGAGGAGGGCGGAGGGTCGCCGTTTTTTATATTCCCACCTGACGGACACATTACCATCGACAGTCAAAAACCCTAACTGTTGAAGATCCTACGGAGAGATGGTACTGTATGGTGACTGGGAACAATAGGTCACCATCTATGCTTCCGTTACCACTGAAGTAATAGCGATGAGAATTTTTTTCTATTTCTAGCGTTCTGACACGCTTCATGTAATACTAACGATGTCGAATTAGCGTGTGTTAATGACCTTGCTTATGAATGTGGGCTACCTAGAGGCTGATACTGGTATCTTCTTCTCACTTAGAGATATGCAACTGTAGTATTCCGAAATTAAAATAGCTACATTACAATTACTATCATGAAGTATTATGCAACAACGCAGAGTGTAGAAATTGCTATATTGCTACAATTTTTACACTCATCGTGCAAATAAACATTTTTAAACACATAGTATGCCAGGATTGGTGTGATGCAAAACGTAGACTCTTTCCGTCTTATACTCCTGGATAATTCTTGGAAATATTGCAGACACAGTGTTTGCGTTCGGATTAATGCTATACACGGCGCACAGAACATCATTAGCGTGTTTTACTCTGCTTATGTTTTGTTTTGTACCAGAAATTATTATTTTATTTACCGTGTATACTGTGTACATTTCATTAACTACCCCTGCGATTAGAGGAAACTGTTTGAGGTACGACCCGTGTACATTTCGCTTCTTTTGCGGCAAATATCAGTGAGTTGGGAGTAGGTCAAAATGGTTCTAATTAGAAAATGTGTAATGTAGACAAAAGGTTGGTTGATTACAACAGTGCTGTCCTGGGAAATGTCCTATTGTAGGCGGTATGCCTTTCCCTTCCTCTGACCTTTAAACTGACTTGTCCGGACACTTAAAAGACAGTCAGCGCACTTTGATGTTAGTAATATTTTTATGTGTAGCAGTAAGATACAATTAAAAATTCAACCTCACATTTATTTCTTTGCTGCGTTTCATACAAGAGTTACTATGCAAAGCAGGAAGAGCTGCAGATCTTAATAAATTGGAAAGTATTCACGAACCGGATGGTTGGTATTGATCCCCCTATTATGACATTGTTTTTGTCGAGCTGAGATATTCTTTTCACATCGTCCTTTCAACCTTACATATTACGCAGCTACTTTCAGACTAGTATGCATTGTGCACCAATGAAACTTCCCAGTTTTTTGTTTACGCGGTGTGTAGGATTCTTGTCTTGCTGCATAAATGTCTTTGGCAATTGTGCCGTGAATTTGTCATTGATATGTATGTCAATTTCGGGGAACCGCATCTGCATCGTCTTTATTATGTATACCTCTCTCACGTGCCCTACATACAATTTCTCATAAGGTCATGGCAGGGATTCTGAAATATATAATTTTCGCCCCGTTCTTTGTGCATGGAATTCATAAATTGTATGCCACAGGAAACGAGATTGACTCGTACTGATTCGGCAGCTTGAGTGACCTAATACCATGAGAAGCCACATTCGATGTTCAGATATACTTCATAATAAATAATCTCGGCTGAGGGCCAAATACTGTACAAATTTCATAATTTTTTGTGTAATAAAACTATTTAGAACTGCTCAATAGGTTTACCGTTACGGTAGTGCCATTTTTTCCGATTCTTGCGGAAGAATTCTCGGCACATTGGATACACGATTATCCAGCGTGCTTAGGCTGCAAGAGAAGAAATGTAGACCGTGTCAGATAAGAGCTTTTACGCTTAATAGAGGAATATCACGCAGACTGAATGCGCTACTTGGGGCGTAACGAATTGACCTCTGCGAAATCGATACCTCTCCTGTCCCCTCTAATTTCATCCCTCCATTGGTATAAATCAAAATGTAAAGCACTTCTCGCTTTGACGACTCCTGAGATTTCCTTGACAGGTCTTACGCTTTGGGAAATACTGAAAGTGTACCGATGCCTAAAACAGTTTTAAAGCGACCTGTGACCTAAGTCAGACTTACGTCACTACCTCTTTCCAAAATATGGAAAGCGAAGCGCTCGCAGTAGAAGAGGTTCATTGTCAGCGGTATCAGAATGATTTTTCCTCATAACTTAAGACTCTATCGTTTCCGGACCAGGGTCCCTTACCTCGGATTGATACATTTACCCTCCTCCGTCATCACAGAAAATTAGCAACATCACCACGGAATCCTCTGCGCGCCTCGTGAAAAGACTAGAGTGATAAATTCGGAGAAACTGAAGCTTAATGTAGTGTCTCGTCGACAATTGCATCTTCTTGGCGCACCTTATGGCGTGGCGCAGTGGTTAGAACACTGGACTCGCATTCGGGAGAACGGCGGTTCAGATCCCCATCTGCCATCCAGATTTAATTTTTCGTTTCGTTGGTTTCTATATATCACTCAAGGGAAATGGCGATATGCTCCCTTTGGAGAGAAAACGGTCGATTTGCTTCCCAATGCTGGCGCAGTCAAAGCTAGTGTTCCACCTTTAATTACCTCGTTGCCTTCCTTCTCAAGCAGTTTTTTTTTTTTTCAGGAATAACCGGAATAGCTTTAACAACAAGCCGTATGGTGGCCTTTCAGAGTATAGTTGCAGATATAGATAGGTGAAAGTTACAGTTACCTATCGAAACGACAAGAGACAGACTCTTAAACCATTGATTTACTAGTTCTTCATTTAACCAGCAGAGATAGATAATTAAGGAATTTTACTGACATCTAAGTTCCGGTTCGTCAGGTTGGTTGTGTGATGTTTCGGAATCCCAAATGCCAGACCCAAGCTTCAAGACTTACGTCACAGGCGGCGATCAAATAGTACGTGTTTCCTTTCACTTGCCGTATCAGCTCCTCAAGTTCGCCGTGCAAAAGTCAGAGGTGAAGTTCAGATGGCTCGGTGGAGCGCGGCCGGTCCCTTAATGGGTTCCGCCGAATGTTAGTGGCAGGCGATTTGCGAACGTCGCCGTTATGCCGGGCCGAGTCCAGAGGTAAACGGCCCCGCGCTAGGTGTGCGCGCGCCCGCCTGCACCGTTAGGTCCGGTGATGCAGCACCTTCCTCCCGTCGACGGTGAACGACGCCATAGCACCGCGTCTGATAACAAAGATAGTGTAGTAGTATTAGTCACAGCAGCAGAAAACAGCTTGTTCACTTGTATTAAGCATCAATAAGATACAGAAGAAGGAACTACTGCTTGAAGCCAAACTTTAGTAAGATCAATTTAGGTTGTAGAGAAATATAGCAAAAAATGGTTCAAATGGCTCTGAGCACTATGGGACTCAACTGCTGTGGTCATTAGTCCCCTAGAACTTAGAACTACTTAAACCTAACTAACCTAAGGACATCACACACATCCATGCCCGAGGCAGGATTCGAACCTGCGACCGTAGCAGTCGCACGGTTCCCGACTGCGCGCCTAGAACCGCGAGACCACCGCGGCCGGCAGAAATATAGCAACACGTGAAGCAATACCAACACTACGACTTCTCTTGGAGGGTCGATCGACCAAAGAGGAGTCTACATTTTTTAGTATATGTTAATTTTATGCAGTATTTTCGAATGTAGGCGAAAGCCACTCATTTGAGATAAACTTTGATGGTGGGTCGTGAGTCGGGCCTGGTTAGTAGTAGTAAGAGGCGAGGTTACTGCTACGAGTCCAGGTCTGCCTTGGTTTTAATGTGCCAAGAGGTTTCAGAATGCAGTAATACTGCCTGGAATGCACCCTTAACATTTTTAAGTTGTCAGGAATAAAACAAAGGGAGCGATAGGTTACCTATAAATTGTTCATAAACCAGTTATGAGAAACGAGAGACACGAAAGGGAACCACTAGCTGAGACTGGAGTGAATCACGGTTGTAGCCTATCCCTCGTGTTACAGAATCTCTGCATAGAGCAAGGGAAAGAAGAAAACTGGGGTAAATTTGAAAAGAAGTAAGAATATTGAGGTTTGCAGATGGTAGTGTGTTCCTGTCAGATACGGCAAAGGACGTGGAAGATAAAATGGAGTGGAAAGTATCTTGGAAACATGTAACAAGTTGCATATCAATCGAAGTAAGAGAAAAGTAATTGAACGTGGTCGATTTTAAAGCAGGTGGTGTAGAGGAAAGTAGAAGGCTTTTACTATGTGGGTAGCAAAATGACTGACGATGGCCGAATTAGAGACGATGAAAACTGCATGCCGTCGATAGCAAGGAAAGCTTCTCTAGAAGGGGCATCTGATAAAATTTTGTGTGTGAGGAAATATTTTACTAAGATATGTAGCCTCATATGAAAGCGAAACGTGGACGATAACCAGTACAGACAAGAAGAGCGGAGAAGCTTTTGAAATGTTGTGCTACAGGAGAATGCTGAAGTATTGGGTGGGTTAACCGGATAATTAAGGAAGAGTACTGAATGGAGTTAGGCAGAAAATAAATTTTTGGCATAAAAATGGATCGGTCGATAGGACACGTCGTTCGACCTCAAGGAATCGTCAGTTTGGTGATAGGAGGGGGCAGCGGGAATTGTAGAGGTAGACCAAGGGATGAATACATTAAGCAGATATAAGATTGTGTATGGTGCCACAATCAAGTCATGTTATCGCCAGATACAGTTTGGATGGAAGAACGAAGAGTGTAATTGATTATATTCTAGTAGACAGGGAATGGGGGGAGAAAGTAACAAATGTGAAGGTAATTCCAAGTGTGAGTGCAGATGGAGACCATAGATTATTGGTGGGACAACGGAAAATGAAAAATAGAAAACAGAAGAAAGTGATGAGGATACGTGATTGGAAATTGAAGGAGAGTGAATGTGCTGAGAAGTACAGAGAATTAATGACACAAAAATTTCCAAAAGAAGTTTTCTGCGATGTAGAGAAAGAATGGAGTTTATTCAAAGACACTTTAGTCGAAGCAGCACAAAAAGTATGTGGCAGAACATCTGGAAAGGAAAAAATAAGACAGACAAGTTGATGGGATGATACCACAATCCATGCAGTTAGAAGAAAAATGGAGCATGGAAAAAATGGTGCAAAACTAAAAATGACGAAGACCATAAAAGATATATAGAGGAAAAGAAGAAGTGAAAAGAAATAGTGGAAACAGCAAAGAAAAAGGCATGGGAAGAGTTTACATAAAAAACTTGAAGATGATGTGAAGAGCAATAAGAAAATGTTCTATAAAATGATGAAAAATAAAAGGAAGGTTCAAATGGTTCAAATGGCTCTGAGCACTATGGGACTCAGCTGCTGTGGTCATCAGTCCCCTAGAACTTACAACTACTTAAACCTAACTAACCTAAGGACATCACACACATCCATGCCCGAGGCAGGATTCGAACCTGCGACCGTAGCAGTCGCGCGGTTCCGGACTGCGCGCCTAGAACCGCGAGACCACCGCGGCCGGCTTAAAAGGAAGGCTTCTGAAGTGCCAGTAATGATGGAAACAGAGGACGGTACCATTATTGAATATCCAGGGAATATAAAAGATCTCTGGAAAGAACGTTTTAAGGAGCTGTTAAACGCTGAGGAGCAGGTACCTGAGGAAACAACAAATAATGGAGAAATTGAGAGAAGTTGGGAAGCAGAATTAGGACAAATTACACGGGAAGAAATGAAAAAAGGTTTGAAGAAGAGGAATGGGGGGAAAGCCCCAGGACCTGATGAAGTATCAGTGGACATGATAAGAGCAGCAGGTCCAGTGGGAATGCAGTGGCTGTATAGAGTACTATCAAGCGTGTGGAGAAATAGTAAAATACCTGACGACTGGAGAACAGGAGACATTGTTCCCATCTTCAAGAAAGGCAATAAAAGACTTTGTAAAAACTATAGAGGAATAACCCTCATGAGTCATACAGTCAAGATTTTTGAAAGAATTTTAATAAATCGAATAAGTGAAAAGATAGAAAAGGGGCTGAGTGAAGAACAGCATGGGTTTAGGAAAGGAAGGAGCACGATCGACCTGATATTTTCTATCCGTCAACTGATGGAAAAAAGTTGGGAGTATAACAAAAGGGTGATAATGGTTTTTATAGAAGTAGAAAATGCATATGACTCAGTTGACAGAGAAAGACTCTGGGAAGAACTGAAGAAGACAGATATAGAAGATGGATACATTAATGTTATCAAGACAATGTACAGAGGCCACAATTGTAGAATTAGAACACCATTGGGGAACTCTGAATACTTCGAAATAAGACAAGGACTTAAGCAAGGAAGTGTTCTATCTCCTGCGCTTTTTAAAGTTGTGATGGAGGGAATGAATAGGGCAGTTAAAGACATAGTAAAAGAAAAAGACAAAAATATGATTTTTGCAGATGATATGGTAATATGGGGAGATAAAGAGGTAGATGTACAGTTACAGCTTGATGCGTGGAAGGAAATAATGAAAAGGTATGGATTAAAAATAAATAAAGATAAGAGTGGAGTAATGGTATTTGGAAGAGAGAAAGGAATCAATGGAAATATTATCTTGAATGGAGAACCCCTCAAAGTGGTAGAAAGTTTCACTTATTTAGGGAGTGAAATATCTATGGATGGAAGAATAACTAACGAAATTAATAGGAGGTTACAGAAGGGAGGCAATTTCTACCAAACAATAAAACATCTGATTTGGAATAATGAAGTTTCAGAAAGAGCAAAACTCCTTATGTATAAGAATTATTACATCCCTATTGTCACCTATGGTGGAGAAACGTGGACAATGACAGAAAGGGCCTGGAGCAGACTGCAAGCAGGGGAAATGAAATTTCTCAGAGCAGTTAAGGGAAAAACAAGAATGGACAGAGTAAGGAATGTAGATATTAGAAAGGATCTCAAACAAGGAAGTATGAGAGAAGAAATTGAAAGAAAGAGATTAAGATGGTATGGGCATATTAAGAGGATGCATGGGCAGAGACTCCCCAAAATTATGTAAGAACTAAAGATGGATGGGAAAAGACCTATAGGGCGCCCAAGAACACGGTGGAAAATGGGAGTGAGAATATCTGTTGAAAGGAGAGGTGTGACCTGGCAGCAAGTGGAGGAAGAAAAGAGGTGGGAGGACGGAGCCAAATGGAGAGGACTCGTCAGCACCCAGACCCGGCAGTAGCTGGAGCGGGATTCGGATATAGATAGATAGATAGATAGATAGATAGATAGATAGAAGTAGATGTACGTTGGCGTAGCTTTTTTGTTTTCAATTTATTCGCTTTCGTGACATGCCCATTTAGCCATCTTAATAGCGGAATGTCAGTTACGACGATACGATCGTAAGGACGACAAACGCTCAGTCCCCAAGCGGAGAAAATCTTCGACCGTTCTGGAGTCGAACCCGAGCCTCTTAGCTCAGGAATCCGCCATGCTGACCGCTCAGCATCCGAGGCGGACGTTGCGGTAGTTACACGGAGAAGAAGAGGCTTGCACAGGATATGCTGGGGTAGAACAACAACAACAACAACAACAACAGGAGCAGCAGCATATCAACATGACGGAGAAACTAGAACAGCAAGTAGCTGATGCAGCAAGTACGCCTGTCAACTTTTGATAAAACTGTTCAGTTGTTTTGCAGCTGTCGGCGCTAGATCGTTGTACAATAGCAACATACTTTTAGAGAGGTCAAGGGAAGGGTGCGAAAATTTAACTCAGTAAGGAAAGGCTTGCTTTCATGTGGCTTAGCCTGCTGTTTATGAGCTCGCTTGCTATACTTAAACAGAATTGTTTTTGGATGATGAACCTTTTGAATGCTACAGCCTACAGCCTTGGTAGAAATTCCAACGTACTACTCTTTTGTCGAGTTCACTGCTCACTCGTATTTTTTACACAAAACCTTTAATAGTACCAGTACTTGTCTTCCTGGACCTTTGTGTTTCGAAGTAGTTCAGTCATTGCAACACTTTTGTGTCGCTAGAGGTTAATTCAACACTTGAATTGTTCTTCCAGTTCGGCAGAATTTATGCTGCAAGACCTAGTTTCAGCACTGGCATTGCTGTGAAATTCGTGCAGCATTACTTGCAAACGTTTCAGTAGAACAACATTAATATAGATCAGAAAAACACAAACGCAAGTAGCATCGTCTTTAAATATAACTTCCCTCTGCAAACCACTGTGCCAGTAGGTACGTCTCCTTCGCGATCCCTACGAGAGCGATATGTACTGGGTTCCGGTATGTACCTAGATTGCTCACTTAATAATGATTCCTGAAACACTGTAAGTAGGGTCTCGCAGAATAGTTGGCGTTTATCTACAGTCCAGGGTTTATCAGCACCTCTGTTACACTCTGCGCTGGGTAAACAATTTATTACGCTTACGACAGCGGGAATAGCTAATATTCGATACAATATGCTCATTTAGTTCGCCTTTTTTTATTAAGAAATTAATATTCATCCGTATGTGTCGTCCAGTAGATATGAAGCTTGTACTCCTGGTCAGAGCGAACCAATCCATGCTGGACGTCAGTGCAAATTTCAGTATTGGATGACGACGTCCCTGTTATTTGTGTTCGTTACTGACTGTGATTTCTTACCTTTCAGAGGTTTATTAGTACGTAAAGCTGGTCTCAGCTTTGACTAGGAATGGTCCTATTGGAGGCGCTATGCTTCTACAGTGCTCATACCTTTGAACGGATTTACCCGATTAGTTACGGAGGACCTGTTGTTCTGTGCGGGCTTCGAACTAGAGTGCGGTATGGCGCATTAACAACTCATTGCCAGAAACGAATCAAGCGATAAGTAAACAGAAAAGTTCTGGATCGACTGATGGTTAAACAGTGAACCGTTAGATTTCTGGTCCAAGCTACTTACATGACGAGCCACACCCTCTTCCTATCCACTCCAGTTCATCTGATTTTACTGTCTTAGTGCAGTAGTGATAAATTTTTGTTTTCTCTGAAAAGTAGTTGATATTTTAAGAGATTAAATTTTAAGTGTAGTCATCTTTAGTGTTACGTCCACACTTTAGTGTGCCCACTCTCTGGATTGCCGTCATTTCCGCATACGTGGCACTCCCTACAATTATCTGCTGCGCATATAATGTCCGTAGTCGTTATAGTTGATTCCTTTTCTCAACTTTTCCTCCTCCTGCTGTTCTAATAATATTGGCCGTGATAGGCGATTTCTTTCCTCAACTGTTCCTCCTCCTGCTGTTCTAATAATGTTGTTCTGTCTACAAATTTCTCTCTTTGTCTGGATGCGCATTCAGAAAAATCGCCATTAGTTGCTCCATCTGGACAGATGATCTTCAACATCCTTCTGTTGCATGACATATCCAGGACTTCTACCTGCCTGCTTCCTTTTTTTTCCTGTTGCCCAAGTTTCCCAACCGTATAGGTCCACAATCCAAACAAACAAATGTTCTCATCCCTCGGAATTAGTTTCCTTATTTCCAGGCTGATGATTAGACTGGTAAGGTTCTTTCTCCTATTAAATGCAAGTTTGACCTCCTGTAATCTATTCACAGTTTATTTCCTATTGTCTACCATAGCTTATGATCATGCTCCTCAAACAGGTAAGCTCTGTCAGTTCTAATTCATCTCTTCCAAGTGTCATTCTTAGAGATTCAGATATAATTTAGTATAGCGCACCATTACTTTAGTCTTTTTGTCGTTTATTCTTACACCATACGGGTTACAGAAAATACTTCTCTTAGTGCTGGGGATGTTCTATAGATCTTCTTTCGTCTCCTGGAACACAGAAATATCATCTGCACATCGCAGTATGTCTATCTTCTGCCCCTTAAGAGTAGGAACAACTACCTGAATGTCGGCCGCTGATTGAAGCCCGGACCTTCGAATCTGTAGTTACCTACCACATACCCACCGACTCGCAAAGGGATCGACTGAAATTTGAATTGCAGCTCGTCGGTGGTTTCGCGAAACGACGTTACGACCGCTGGGGCCACGCTTCGGCACGATTGCCGCGTTCATTGACATTCGTAACTCCGGGGGCTGCAGCAGCAGCCGCCGCCGCCAGTAGCCGTCTTGTAGCGCGGCGATCAATTCGGCTGGCCGGCCGTTGCCCCATGTCGTGCTGACGAAATGCTCTTCTTTTTTTCCCCCTCCTTGCGGTTTAGTCGCTCGACAGTGTCATTACGGGCGACGGCGAACTTGCAGAGCGAGCAAGGTCCGCTCCGCTCGCAGCGTGGTCGTGGTTCGTTGCCCTGCTTTCCGTCCTCCGTTCTCGCCACATCCCTGCGCTCTGGTATCGAAGAACGCCGTGTCGTTATTTTTTCGGAGAAGCAATGGGAGCAGGCTCGTCATCGAGCCAAGATCACGGGAGCCATGAAAGTAACGCGAGTTAGGGAATACCTTGTCGGCCTATAAGTTTCCCTCTGGTTCTGTGAGACACTCTGCATTTGCATCGCTGCATCGTCTGCTAACCACTGTGAAATATGTGGCAGGCGGCACTTCCCATTGTTCCACATCCCAAGCTTCCTTACCATTCCAATTGTGCATGGATCTCGAGGAGGACGATTTATTAAGCTCCTGTCGTCGCCGCCGGGAGGTGGTCATTTGAACTAGGCTGCGTATTGAGCACTGCCTTTTTAGCCATCGTCATTTGATAAGTGGCGCTACCCCACCACTTTGTACACATTGTGCCCAAGTTTTAACTGTCTGCCAGTTCTTGATGGAATGCCCATTTTTTAACCCTTTACGTTCCCGCTTGGGTTTGCCGTCTGAGTTATCGGCCGTTTTAGCAAATGAAGCGAGGGCCGTCGACCGCGCTTTACCTTTTATCCGACAAAGAAATTTGGCGAAGGCCATTTAATTTTTGATTTCGGACCTCCGTTTCTGTATGGTGGCTTTTTAGCCCTTTCTCCACTTGTCTCTTTTTAGCTGTCTTCTATTACGTCAATTGGGACTGAAGTATAGTCGTTTCTTAACTCCTCTCTGTCTTCGTGATCTATAGTTTTGACTTCGTCGCCTATGACCCCAACTGTGTTTTGCGCCCTAAACCAAAATCAAACCCGTCGTGGCGACTTATATGGGAGCGATTCACACGAGATTGTAGTACCTTTAACTATAGTCGTAACTGAAAGTTGGTTTTTGAAACTTTCTAGGAAGTCTATTACGGGATAGTTTGCTTCTGCCAGTTCAGGTTTTTCACCGTCTCCGCTACTCTCTCCTACGGGCCGAACATAACTGTGACCATTCGTTTTGCCTTTCTTCGTATACGATCGATATTCTCTGTTAGTCCAGTTTGCTACGGGTCCATGTACCTGTGCATTATTCTAGGACTGGACGCGCGAATGTTTTGTAAGCAATCTCTTTCGTAGGCTGATTGCGTCTCTCAGGTGTTTCACCAATAAACCAAAGTCTGCCACCTACTTCACCTACGATCGACCCCATGTGATCGTTCCATTTCATATCCCTACACATTGTTACACCCAGGTATTTGTGCGAGCTGACCTATTGCAATTGTCACTCGTTGATATTATATGCGTCGGATACTACATTTTTCCGTTTTGTGAAATGTTAGCCTTAGATTTCGGAACATTTAAAGCAAGTTTTTCAGTATTTGTACCACTTTCAAATCCTGTCAAAGTCTGACAACGTTCCAGCGACGTTTTTCAGACAGCACTGTATAACGGCATCATCTTCGAAAAGTCTGATGTTACTACTTATATTAATATTGTTTGCCATATCATTAAAGTACAACAGGAACAGCAAGTGTCCCAACACTTTCACGTGGCATGCCTGAAGTTATTTCTGCGTTTGTCGATGACTCCCATCCAAGATATCATGCTGCTTCCTCCCTACCGATAAATCCTCAACCCAGTCACAAATTTCGCTTGATGACCATATGATCGTACTTTCTATAATAAGCGTAACTGAAGTACTGTGTCCAATGCTTTACCTGAATGAAGACCGAACAGCCTTGGTCCGTGGCTTTAAGGATAGCATGTGAGGAAGGCGCGAGTTGGGTTTCACAGCACCGGTGTTTTCTGAATCCATGCTTGTAGGAGGAGGTAGTTTTGTTCTAGAAACCACGTACGCTTGAGCTCAGAATATGTTCCAAGATTTTACAACAGATGGATATCCGGGATATTAGGGCTGTACGGTAGTTTTGTGGATCACTTCTGTTAGCCGTCTCGTAGATAGATATTCTCCCAACCACTGGGCACAATTTTTGTTCGAGGGATGTGCAGTATATTACGCTTAGAAGAGATACGAATCAGCCGCAGAAATGGGACCGTATAGAATCTGATTGGGATTCTGTTGAACCTGCAGCACATTCCGCGTTAACAATTTTAGCGGTTTCTCAGGGCCACTGACACTAATGTGTATTTCAGTCATATTTGCAGTGGTGGGAGAATTAAACTGTAACGTAGACTTGCCGGACTCCAGCGTCCGACACCACTACCGTCTCTGATTTCAGCTCTTGAGTAACAGTGGGCTCCCATTCCTCCTCAGATATTAGGGCACCTCATTGAAAGTGCTCCCACCAGAGTTCAGGCCGTCACATAGGCGAAGAGTGGATGCACGCCATGTTAGTGTAGGTATCCGGCTACCGGTATTTCTTATCAGGTAGGGTAACGGTTTGTTGTTTGTTAACTACCGTAGATCGGTACTGTGTCTCCTGATAACTTGTTTGTGCACGATTGCGTTCGTACGCGTGCCTGTAAATTTTGTTTTGATGAATCCACTGTAATTATCTCGAGTAATTACAGGAACTTAGACGTAAATTATTGGATGAACGCTGAAATGTAGAAGAAGATATTTACGAGGATCATTCAATAAGTAATGCTCCACATTTTTTTTTTAAACCATTAATATACACAGACAACGTCCCTGTTGGTGCTTCAGAGTTAATGTTTGTTCTTTCCTGTGGTGAAGTTTCGAACCGTTTTGGCAGATGGCAGAGCCTAGTACAGCGTCAAAATGGCGTCTACATATGACTCACATTACGAGCAGTGTGCTGTTATTGAATTCTTGTGTACGGAAAAAGAAACCGTGGTGAACATCCATAAACGTTTGTGTGGAGTGTATGGCGATGCTGCGGTTAATACGAGTACAATTGGGCGATGGGTAAAGAAAATTACAATATCAGGAAATGCAGAAACAGAGCTCTGTGATCAGCCACGCTCGGGACGTCCTGTCACAGCCACTGTTCCAGACATGCTGAATCGTGCGGATGCCATTATTCGTGCCAGCCGCATGGAAACTCGACAATTGGCTTTGCAGTTGTCGTTCAGCATTGGAAGTGCGTCCGCAATGATCGAGGCTCTTGGATATTCAAAGAGGTGCTCACGATGGGTCCCACGAATGCTCACAGCGGACCACAAGATTCAAAGAAAGGCCCTTTCATCTGAATTGTTGGAGCGTATTGAGATCGACGGAGTCGCCTTTCTGTCCCGGATCGTTACGGGGGACGAAAGATGGCGCACCACTTTGCGCCGGAAACAGGAAGGCAGTCCATGGAACGGCATAATCTTAATTCATCACAGAAGAAGAAATTCAAGAAAACCCCTCTGCAGGAAAAGGCATGGTGACAGTTTTCTGGGACTGTGGTGGCGTTTTTCTCGAGGATGTGATGCCAAGAGGGTCAGCCATCAATTGAGAGGCATAAGTGAAGACTCTGAATAAACACAAGAACCGTTTCCGAAGTGTTCGATCGGTCACGAATCCAGCAGAATTGTTGCTCCAACACGATAATGAACGCCCACACACAAGTCTGAGAAAGCGGGAACACATCGCCAAATTGGGTTGGACATCATTGCCTCATCCACCCTACCCTTAAAGATTCTCTATGGGGTACACACTTTGAAGATCATAGGAGTGTGTCATGTAGTGAAAACATGGCTATGCCAGTAGGACAAAAGTTTTTACCAGCAGTGAAAAAACGTTCTTCCACAACGTTGGTGTACCGCCATGGAACGTGATGGAGATTATATAGAGAAATAGGACATGGACAAGATATGTTGATGTACATTGTCTCCAAATTCTGACTCGTAACAATAAATGTGTTTGACGAAAAAAATGTGGAGCGTTAGCAGTTCATACCTGCTAGGGAAGCTCATCTGTGTCATGCGTAAAATCGATGATTTTGATGGAATCCGCAACCACGATAAATTTCTTGAATGGTATCAGTTTACCGGATTGGCTGTTTCTGCTAGAATTCAACCATCCTTTGCTTTCATATTGTTCACTACTGAGCAGTTTAAGCTGTGTAGCCATTCTCAAGTTTGGAGTATAGCCCTTTGAGCGAAAATAACTGGGTATCGCTGTTACAGTTCAGTACTCCATTACGTTTCCCAACCGCGCTTCGCTTCTAAAATAGTGTGATATAGACAAGTATGCTGACTGTAACCCAAGTATGTGCATTTAACCGGTCATATATTACTCTGCCGACTGAACAGGCAGTGGTTGCTCTATGCCATGTACTTTGATTGTATTGTATGTGATATGTATTGCAGCACACGAGAATGGCTAAACAGAAGCAATTACGTAGTAGTGAACAAAATGAAATAATAGGATTGTTAAAACCTAATACTAAGAGCCAGTGCGGCACACTGATATCATTCAAGAAATTACTTATTTGCAAATTATCCAGTCGTTTAAAACTGACTACGCAAAACCATTTTTTAAAATGTTGAATGCCTTCCATTCGCGAATGACAAAGGGATGATGATTCTAACTGAAACAAAATCGAATGAGTGTACCGATTCGTACCGTCTTCGTTTCTGTACTTCCTTATATCTGCCGGTAAGTTGACGCACTGTATTGACAGTGGCTAAAGAAACACATCTTTGAGGCGCAACTGTTTCGAGACCAAAATGACGCTCTTTACTTGAATCGCAGGGTCAAAGCGTAGCTACGGCGTTGCATTGCAACGCCGCTCGGAAAGAGCGCTCATTACAATTGCTCACTTTCATCGAACCACTATTGGTGAAATTTACTGAATGATTCCTTTCGAATTCAACGCTTAGTTAACGGTATGGTTGATATTGCGTGGATCGCATTCGATAAATGCGTAACAGCTGTGCAGCGTTTGGCGGCACGTTATTACACGTGGTCAGTGCGGGGTGACCGACTGGTGTCAGAGCAACGCTAGTAGCTGCCGGTGAAAGCCGAGCCTCTGGCGCCTTTTCCGGTGAACGGCTAGGACTCTTCCGCGCAACATAATGATTCAAGCTTATTGCGTAGCTCGCAGCAGTACTGCTATTTGCTGCTGCATCTGTTACTAGAAAATTGCGTAATGGTGAGGATTGAAATCGTAAGAGGGAATTTTCTCGTTAAATCACTTCTGAATCATCTGAATCTTGTGTTGTGATTCATACATATAAAGCGCATTTGAGAATGAAGCTGTAAGAAACTTGATTTGAAAAGACACATGAAAAGAGGTCACTGTTATCCTTCGTGACAAGTTCACATAAAGATAATAAGTAAATCTGTCATGAATACGTGCAATGGCGGTTTGATTCATTTACGGTACTGTGGAATCCTGTTCACAGGAAGCGAGAAACCGGCCTTCAGAACGCGAAGAAAAGGTTATTCAAATGTTGCTGTTGTGGTGTTCGCTCCCTCGCACCAAGAACCAAGTATTGGAATATTTGCCAAAATATAAGATAGCTGCGAGTGACTTCTTATCTCTGAAGATGATGATAGTCAGAGGCATTCGGTCTGATGACTCTTTAGTTTTACTAATTAAATTAAAGTCGATGCTCAAGGATTTGGGAGAGAAAGGTTGCTTCCTATAGTACTGCAATGCGTGGGTTAAAGGTCTGCTATGGAAAAAGAAAACTACGGAAATATCTAAACATGGCAATCAGCAAGTGTGAATGAGAGATCTATCTTACGGAGTCCTCGTAAGAAGAAAAAAAGAAAGGGAGGAAGAAAGGTATATCGGCTAGAGTTTAACATTCAGTCGACGACTACGGCACTAGAGACGAAATACTGGATGGAATCGAGCTGTGGGAATAGTAATTTCGAAAAGGACATGGCTGATTTCCTTCACGATCTTCTCAGTCCAAGCTTCCACTTCTTCTCGTCGACAAGGAAATGTAAGACCGATATGTAATTGATCTAATGGATTACGTCGTAAACATTATAGGTAGCAACGCCAAAGTAGCGAAATGCAGGATGACCTGCTGGTCAGTTATTGGTGCAGTGACTGGGAACTGAACCTGAACGTAACTAAATGTAACATATTGAGCGTAAAGGGGCCCATTACTGTTCGATTACGCTATTGGTGAAAATCACTGGAAACACTGTCAACTGCAAAACACGCAGGTGTAAGCGTCCGGAGCGACCGAAGAAAAATGAGCGTAAGCAGATGCCAGGCTGAGATTTATTGAAAGAATATGAAGGAAATATAATTCCACATGGAGAGAAGTGGTTTGCAAGAAACTTGCTCGACCGATTCTTGGATATTGCTCATTCGTCTGGGACAGTTACCAAGTTGCGGCCGGCCGCGGTGGTCTCGCGGTTCTAGACGCTCAGTCCGGAACCGCGCAATGCTACGGTCGCAGGTTCGAATCCTGCCTCGGGCATGGGTGTGTGTGATGTCCTTAGATTAGTTAGGGTTAAGTAGTTCTAAGTTCTAGGGGACTGATGACCACAGATGTTGAGTCCCATAGTGCTCAGAGCCATCTGAACCAAGTTGCGGGGTCAAATCCTGCCTCGGGCATGGATGTGTGTGATGTCCTTAGGTTAGTTAGGTTTAAGTAACGAAACTTCCTGGCAGATTAAAACTGTGGGACCGACCGAGACTCGAACTCGGGACCTTTGCCTTTCGCGGACAAGTGCTCTACCATCACCGAGCTACCGAAGCACGACTCACGCCCGGTACTCACAGCTTTACTTCTGCCAGTATCTCGTCTCCTACCTTCCAAACTTTACAGAAGCTCTGCGAACCTTGCAGAACTAGCACCCCTGAAAGAAAGGATACTGCGGAGACATGGCTTATCCACAGCCTGGGGGATGTTTCCAGAATGAGATTTTCACTCTGTAGCGGAGTGTGCGCTGACTTCTGTAAAGTTTGGAAGGTAGGAGACGAGGTACTGGCAGAAGTAAAGCTGTGAGGACGGGGCGTGAGTCAGATGGTAGAGCACTTGCCCGCGAAAGGCAAAGGTCCAGAGTTCGAGTCTCGGTCGGGCACACCGGAAATCGAGTATGGGTTTCACAGAAGAAACACCCAATCATTTATTAAAATAGTTTGCAGAAACCACATAAAACTTCAAACAATATGATGGCAAGATGCCACTTACCCACACAGATACATAATGATTTAATCGCCACTCCACCCCCCCCCCCTACACACACACACACACACACACACACACACACACACACACACACACACACACACACACACACACACACACACACCACTAGGTTGAAATCCTGTAACTCTGCTTTTTCAAGTGAACGAATGATGTACCGAGACTACCTACACCGGCAGTATTTGATAGGAGAGAGGTAAGTGACGTCAGTAGGGTGTGAACAGAAGGTTGTCGGGCTCGCAGCGGTGCATTGTCCCCGACGGTGCGTGGCACGGCGCCTTGTAAGGCGACGCTGTCAGCCCACGGCCGACACACACCCACAGCTGGTACGCGCGGGCTGGTGCACTTGATCCATGTCCCGGCCAAGGCCTCACATTCGAGTGCTGCCCTGCCGTATCTCATGCATCTCAGACTTAGCTGATAGTTTCAGCCATGTAAATAAATAGCACGGTCCGTAACAGGTCCTGTCTTCGCATACTCGGACGATTAATTGGTTGTGCCGTGCGTCTTCTTACGCTGACGTTGCGTTATTTTCTCTTTTTTGCATCCTTCTCACCGCCGATCCTCATTACTGGTTGAGTATCTTTTTTGCGTACACGTGGTGAAATGAGGATGAAGGGTTTAGAGTCCAATGTCCTTTCGGCAGTGCGGTAATTATACAACGAGTTTTCTGTTCGACGATGATGGAGACGAACTCGAACGTAGATTTTTGCTGGCAGTCAATTAAAGCAATTTGCGAAAATCTACATGAGGATTATCGTCCTACTATCCTCTCGGTAAGAATCCAGTCCCCTTAGCCATTGCCCAACCTCACCTAATGTTGCACTTTGATTTCGAACCCTGGTTTAGTAGTAATAATAATAATAATAATAATAATAATAATAATAATAATAAGCCACACCATGAGTTGTTTCTCTTCAGATGGGCAGGGAGAACGATATGAGGAAAGTTCCCTGTGCTCGACGCAACACGAAATAGTGAACTCTTAAAGGTAAACATGATGCCACCATCATAGAGGTGAGGGCGCGTGCAAAAGCCTGTAAACCATCTTTCTGTTTCCCGTGCTCAATACGCTATCGTTCTTCGCCGGTTCTTGCACACTTGGCTGGGCAACGTTTAAACGAGGAAGAAAATTGCAGATCACTTTATTTAGGTGATGAATGACTTATTTCTAAATGCGTGATATTAGTGATCGTTTCAAGTTGTTGGAAGCTGTTACTCATTTTAAAGAAATGAGTAAATATGTTCCAGCGATACATGTTAGGAAGGATACACTACGGAAGTCGCAAGTTTTTCCGTCCTGTGTCACCTAAGTTCAGAGTTGCGGTTGGACTGTCGCATGTGGCCCCAAGGAATGAAGAAAATCCCGACTTAGGCAGCTTCGAACCTTGTGTGCATTTCTGTATCTGTACTTACACGTAGAGGTGATTAGAATAAACATCATTTGAGCAGAATTCAGCGGGAAAACAAAGAAGTGAATTGCGCGTTAAAAAGAGAAACTTGGATTCTTCTGCGTAGTTCTGGACACGTTGTTGACCGCTATACGCAGTACACTAGACGAGATGAGTTCCTTTTATCTTGAAGGAAACGCCCCGCATTAAAACGTAGTGATTAGGAAAGCTATACTAGCCAAAAAGGCGAGAAATGATCCTGGAGATCATACAATACAATAATGGCATACATTATACTTACACAATTATTTAATTAATTTTTATTGTCACGGGATATGTTTGTCAGTCACACGAGATAACAGACCACCTCATAACCTATCCAGGACTGTTACAAAGAGAGGAAAAAGCAGCATTATGAATTGCCAATATAAAGTAGTTGCAGCAACACAACACAAGAATAAACTAAATTTAGCTAACCTTAATGATGGATAAGCAAATGGAAAGTTGTCGGTCTTGGCTTACCGGGTAGGAACCATCCTGATTTTCACATGTAAACCATGTACTGGCTTCGCCATGAAAAAAGCATGTGTAATGAAGAGATTTTTTTTACAGTTTCCACTGCAAGCAGCTTCATGTCGTTTGCTGGAAAAAACACAAAAAGACATAGGTGGAATAAGTCAGATGTTGCTTCCAATATCAGTTCTTTTGTGCAGTGTATGTTACATAGCGATTTAGCAGATGATCCAGAATCTTGTTGGTGGTATGTAATATTTTGATTTAGTTACATGGCTTAGAGGCGTAAGATGTGTGACTTTGTGTTAGATGCCTGGGCACGTAGGTATTTATGACGCAAGGGTGATTTCTACAAAGTTAAGGTTTTCGTTGCAGCTATTGCAGACTTTTCTTAAACCAGAAATATTCTCATCGGGTTAGAGGCTTCCTTTTTCCCGGAATGTATGCTTTCGTATATTCCACACTTACTTCTTTCTCTTCATATTCAATTTAATGGGGACCAGTTAACACTTCACTTGCTTGTGTCACGCAGTGGACAAGACTGCCTTGCAAAAAATTCTATTTTACATTAGCTGTTTAATCTGTACTTGGCTGCGCCTTCATTTACAGATCTGGAAAAAGTAATTTCCGATTGTAAGTTCGTTTTTCGCTGGGAGGAGAGACGAGGTCTGGAGTGGGCAATAAGAGGGCCTCTCCTCCCCCACCCCCTTCTCCCCTTGCCTTTCCTAGTTATCGGACAGAAGCGGCAGTCAGCCAGCAAGAGCAAATTGTATTTCACCCTCCGAGGGTCGGGGCTTTTTCTGCGGAGCGATCCCTGCCGCAGCCGGAGTCTTTTTCCTATTAATCTTCCTTCAGAAATGATCATGAGATGTTTTGCTCGTTCTATGGAAGCAGAATGAGACTGCCGATATCAGATTGACCTCCTCGAGTGCGGCGTAGGGATTCCGTCCGAGAACGTTCTCTGTTCTAGAGTAGCTGAAACCGCGGTGCAAGTTTTGTAAAAATACGTTCAAAATTTAGCACGTGACCTAAAAGATCCGTTGTTGCATTAGACGCAGAATAAGTTGTCTCATCCACTTGTCAGAGTTGTAATTGTTCAACTCCAGAGATTGCAGGCGATAACAGCAGAAAAGAGAGCAGTGTTTCTGTAACTGTGTGAAAAGTAATGAAGCAGTAGAGATAGAAATTCCTATGGCCATAAATGTTTCGCTGATGTAGATAGATGTTTACCATTCTAAATGATATTGGTTTGCTCCATTAAATTTTTGACAAACTGCTGGAGAGCCGTAAAAAAGATATTAGTTCATGTATTATTTATCCTTTTTACTATAGTCTGGCGAAGGTGTGTGTGTGTGTGTGTGTGTGTGTGTGTGTGTGTGTGTGTGTGTGTGTGTGTGTGTGTGTGTGTGTGCGTGCGCGTGCGTGCGCGAGCGCGCGTTTGTTTTCTTTACGGCTGACTGGTCGTGTCTTAGAGAGTTCGCTGATACATCTTTTTGTATGCAGAACACAATGTCAGCTACTAGGGCTTCCTTGAGCTACGTTATCGCAATAGAATAAATAGACATTTAAGAAAAGCCTGCTCGTCTCAGCACGTGGTCGAAATGATACGCGAGTTAAAACAGTAAGTGGAAGGAATTAACAGAAAGTAGGCTAATTGTCATTGTTCCTTCGTAATTAAATTACGTAAGCTAACTGCATACAGTTTCATTATGGTGCAATATATAAAGTGAATAAAGGATTTAGTACTTAAAATGCTGCGCGAATGCACGTCTGAAAACTCCCGTAAAAAGTAGACAAAAGCTTTTTCGGAACATTTACCTAAGCTACACTATTCACGTCATGTTTTTGGATGTTTTAAAGACATTACAGTCAGCAATTAACGCTGTATTTGTTACACTGAATGTGCAGACTGAATGAAGAGTAGAAGTGTGCTCTATTGCCATCAGTTTTATTGCTGCAAACCGTGTTTGGCAAGCCTTGTTTTGCACTGCTCTTAGATCAACGCGCAGTGGAGCGCGCGGAAAAACAAACTAAGTGGCTACAATATATCATCCAAACTGCAGCGCTTGTAATTACTGCAATTCGTGCGTTTCAAAAGCCAATAGCGTCCGTCCGCGTTGATGAAGAACATTCCCTGGCGCGGCTGCTGCCTGTGTATTGGGAGTCCATCGGCTCTCGTTTTTTCTTTGCCGCGGCTGTGATGAATGGAACCGTTCACTGCGACACGAAATAATAACAGCCCCTCTCCACGGAGCAGCCGATTTTGCGAGCCAGACGCGATCGTTAACAACGTGGCCAAGGACGTTTGGGGGCACTAAGCTTTTTGCGAAGTGGTGAGGGATTTGCAGATAATCGGTGACTAATCGTAAAATGAAATGTAAGGCAGTGCACGTAAATGGACGCAAAGCTGAGATGTTGTTTGACTACTAGATCGTATCTGTTCAGAGTGATTTGAAGTGGAACATCCAGTCGTGGGAAAGACATGTGACATATTAATATTTGTTGGGAGATTTCAAAGAAATTTAAGGCCTGTAGCAAGTTGGAATGACTAAAAAGTGGTTGAAAGTGTGGGAAGAGGAGCCGCACAATTGTCAGGGGTTTGTTTGGGCAATGTGAGACTGTTACTGAAATTGTTGACCGAGATGTTGCTGACGTTCTAAAATGTGCATTAAACATACTACTTCCTGCAATATATATCTCGCGTAATGACAGCAACGCAGAAATTAGAGTAATTCTGGCCAACACTTGTTACAATGTATATAAATAAATTAGCAGATATCGTCGGAAATTTCATGATGCTTGTCACAGATATGCTGTCGTGTACAGAGAAGTCGCTTTGCTAGAAAATTATAGCGAAATGCAGGAAGCCTGCAGACAATCGACACTTCATGTAGACTCTGGCAGAGGAATCTCAACATAAAAAATGCAACGTATTGTGTACAGATAGGTAAAAAGACCCATCACTATATGATTGCACGATTGCAGAACGATCACCAGAAGTAATCGCATCCGTAAAATTTCTAGGAGTATGCTTACGTAACGATTTAAAGCGGAACTACTACATAAAGCTAATCGTAGGTAAGGCGGAAGGCATACTGATATTTATTGGAAGAATACCCAGGAAGTGTAGCCGAACCATAAAGGAAGTAGCTGATACAACTCTCAATCGACCAACCCATCAATATTGTGTATATGCAGGGTGATTCACGAAGATATGCAAACATTTTAACATGTCAAATCACAAGTAAAACTACAGAAAAAAGTTCATATAAACATAGGTCCGCAAATATTTAGTTACGGAGCTATGGCTAATCAAAGATTTTGCCTTAAATTTAGCACCTTCGCTAAAATGAAGCCATCGCAAAACTTCGAGGTTAAAGTTAAGCGGATTTACATTTATTTTGTTGTTATTGGTCTGATGAATTTAATAAAACATTCCCCAGACGTGTATCTGAAGTAGTTTTCCAGAAAATCTAGAGAAGCAAAGATTATTGTACAAGTAAATTTGTTTACTTTCCATTAAGAATGTACAAACGTTCGTCATTGTTGGCAACCGTTAGCGAGTTGTTTCAGTCGTTTCCTAACCTTGAAACGAGTTAGTTTTCTGTATTGTTCAACGCAAGGGCATAATAGCAACAGTGTATTTAAGTGAAACCACGTAGTAACTGTTGTAGTTTGTAGATTATTTATGAAATATGGATGCCTTTCAAATTTACGACAAAGAAATTACGACAGACATTTTTGAACATTTATTGTGGTAGTATTGCGAAATTGTATGTATCCTGTACAACTTCCTTAACACTGAGCTTTATATTTTCCGGTTTAACATGAATTCACGTGTGCTGTAGTGTTAATAAAAGCAGAGTATTTGACAAATTCATACGGTTTTAGTTAACGTTACCATCATTTTTCCAAAATTAAATTCTCTATAACTTCTGTTGAAAATTTTGTGCAGTTGTTTGGAATTTAAAAAAAATTGGGCCAAGTAGTTAATAAATTAAAAATTTTACCAAGTTGCTTCTTTGCTTCTCTGGATGTTCTGGAAAACAACTGCAGATACACGTCTGTGAAGTTGCTAAATTTCAGGCAATATCTTTTATTAGCCGTAGCTGTGTAACTAAACATTTGCGGACCTATATTTATATGAACTTTTTTCTTTAATTTTACGTTTAGAATAACATATTAAAATATTTGCACATCTTCGTGAGTCACTCTGTATATCTGTGATAGCTTGACGGCTCCATGACATTTGCTTCAGTAGGATGCACTAATATCATCCTAACTCCTACGGGAATCAAAAAGTTGCAAGTAGGGGTTTAGAAGACGAGGTACGCTGCATTGCGGACGTGCGGTAAGTTGGAACTTTGGGTCGGTTAGAGAGAGTGTCCGGATGGCCGAAGAGGTTAAGGCAACCGCTCATGAGAAGCGGTAAATCCGGGTTCGAGTCCCGGTACGGTACAAATTTTCAGCTTTCACCTTTACATTTTCACACTACTCTCTGCGGCTGGAAGTTACTAGTTTGCTGTCTACCCTTTCCCTTTCTTTCTCATTCCTGTACTAGAATATTTTTCGTCAGTCTGGGAGAGTCTATCTCGTAGGGTTAAAAGAGGAAGTAGAGAAGATCCAAAGAAGAGCAGTGTGTTTCATTATGGCCTCATTTAATAAGCACGAAAGCGTCGTGGAGATGCTCACTTAACTACAAGAGAGGTGTTCTGAATCATGGCGTGGTTTACAGTTTACTATAAAAATACTGAGAAAAAACGTTCCTCAAAGAGCCAACCAATACATTGCTTCCTCCGGGATATTTCTTGATAAAATACTGTGAGCATAAAATAACGGAGATGATACCACACGGAAGCTTGCCATCAATCGTTCTTTCCCGGGCCATTCGCAACTGGAACAGAAAAAAAAGGGGGAGTGGAGTGGAGTTTCCTCTGCTTCACGCAGTAAGGTGGCTTGTGGAGTACAGATGTAAATGAACATGGTATTGTGTTTACATTCCTCCTGTAATTGTAGAGTAATTACGGCATAGTTATTAGGTTGGTGTAAAAGTTCGTAGCATTCTTGTACTGCATGTAGATACACTCCTGGAAATTGAAATAATAACACCGTGAATTCATTGTCCCAGGAAGGGGAAACTTTATTGACAAATTCCTGGGATCAGATACATCACATGATCACACTGACAGAACCACAGGCACATACACACAGGCAACAGAGCATGCACAATGTCGGCACTAGTACAGTGTATATCCACCTTTCGCAGCAATGCAGGCTGCTATTCTCCCATGGAGACGATCGTACAGATGCTGGATGTAGTCCTGTGGAACGGCTTGCCATGCCATTTCCACCTGGCGCCTCAGTTGGACCAGCGTTCGTGCTGGACGTGCAGACCGCGTGAGACGACGCTTCATCCAGTCCCAAACATGCTCAATGGGGGACAGATCCGGAGATCTTGCTGGCCAGGGTAGTTGACTTACACCTTCTAGACCACGTTGGGTGGCACGGGATACATGCGGACGTGCATTGTCCTGTTGGAACAGCAAGTTCCCTTGCCGGTCTAGGAATGGTAGAACGATGGGTTCGATGACGGTTTGGATGTACCGTGCACTATTCAATGTCCCCTCGACGATCACCAGAGGTGTACGGCCAGTGTAGGAGATCGCTCCCCACACCATGATGCCGGGTGTTGGCCCTGTGTGCCTCGGTCGTATGCAGTCCTGATTGTGGCGCTCACCTGCACGGCGCCAAACACGCATACGACCATCATTGGCACCAAGGCAGAAGCGACTCTCATCGCTGAAGACGACACGTCTCCATTCGTCCCTCCATTCACGCCTGTCGCGACACCACTGGAGGCAGGCTGCACGATGTTGGGGCGTGAGCGGAAGACGGCCCAACGGTGTGCGGGACCGTAGCCCAGCTTCATGGAGACGGCTGCGAATGGTCCTCGCCGATACCCCAGGAGCAACAGTGTCCCTAATTTGCTGGGAAGTGGCGGTGCGGTCCCCTACGGCTCTGCGTAGGATCCAACGGTCTTGGCGTGCATCCGTGCGTCGCTGCGGTCCGGTCCCAGGTCGACGGGCACGTGCACCTTCCGCCAACCACTGGCGATAACATCGTTGTACTGTGGAGACCTCACGCCCCACGTGTTGAGCAATTCGGCGGTACGTCCACCCAGCCTCCCGCTTGCCCACTATACGCCCTCGCTCAAAGTCCGTCAACTGCACATACGGTTCACGTCCACGCTGTCGCGGCATGCTACCAGTGTTAAAGACTGCGATGGAGCTCCGTATGCCACGGCAAACTGGCTGACACTGACGGCGGCGGTGCACAAATGCTGCGCAGCTAGCGCCATTCGACGGCCAACACCGTGTTCCTGGTGTGTCGGCTGTGCCGTGCGTGTGATCATTGTTTGTACAGCCCTCTCGCAGTGTCCGGAGCAAGTATGGTGGGTCTGACACACCGGTGTCAATGTGTTCTTTTTCCATTTCCAGGAGTGTATTTCGGTTGGTATAGGTTTATTTATATATCGGCTTTTTTATTTGTAGTTCACTGTTGCCATTTGAGTCTGCATATTGTCACTTTGTCATTTGGAGATAGTGAATGGAGCTGTGGAGGCTAGAAAATGGAGGCCAAGTGGCAAATTCTTCTGATCGAGTTCAACAAGGGGTTGACAGTAGCAGAGGCAACCAGAAACATTTGCGTCTTATATGGAGATAAGGCGATTGGACAGAGCATGGCAAGAAAATGATAGTTTCGTTTTAACGACGATCGCTTTGACATTAGTGACTCTCGACGTTCAGGAAGACTTTCTGGGTTGGATGAAAATCGTTTAAACACATTAATCCACATCGATCCACGTAAGCGTACTCGAGACCTTCGAAATGTGATGAACTGTGCTCAATCCAGCACCATGCGACATTTGAGTGCAATGGGGAATACTCAAAAATTGGGTGCACTGGTACAGCATGCTCTAAACCAAATTTACAAATATCGGCCGGTGGCCATATGTGCCTCTTTGTTTCCTCGTCATCAGTTGGCTCGACAACAACACAGATCATTCCTGTCGTGTATCGTTACTGTTGACGAGTAACTGTGTCATTACGCTAATCTAACGATAAAAAACAAATGGTTGAGCCCAAACAAAGCAGCGACTCACTGTTCAAAGACCTGCACGTATTCCCAAAAGATAATGTTATGCACCTAATGTAATAACGACGGTGTGTTTACTAACAAGGGGACCCTCCATACTGTAAATCACGGTTTTTGATGCGCTTCAAATATGCTGTAGAGGCACTTACGCTGAGTACCTGGCTATCCGTTTTTTTTAGCGAGGGCCTTAGTTTTTGAGAAAATAGATTTTGAAATTCATTGCGCGCTTCCTATACCCGTAACATTACATTATTCTGAGCAAATCAGCGTAGCGCAACGGTAAAGGTTGCGGCTACCGCGCTGGAGGTACCGTGTTCGAATCCTGTTCTTGTTCTTCTTTTTCTTCAATATCGAGCGAATTTTTCAATTTTATTTCAAAGAATATCAAGAAACAGCGTAAGGTGTGCAAAATTGTGAAGATAAATTCAGTTATTAATTTTTTCAAATATTCATTCCGTTTGTGGTTCACGTGATATTCTCCCAATTCATCTTCTTCGTTGAAATCTATCAATTCATTATCAATAATAATTTGTCTTTCGGCCAAGACATCCTGTATTTCGATACATATCCATCACCAATTGCAACGGAATTGGCAGAGATCACGCTAGGCGGCGTATTCGTTACGAGTTTCAAATCGCGGAGTAGATTTTCGGCCTATTTAATGACATTTGTGATTTCGCGTTCTGATTCTTCGTTCAACTCAACTGCTTGTGGATCTTCTTCTGGCTGCACTACCGCAGAAGCACTTGGATCTTCCATTTCACAGAATTTCCTAACACACGGCACTAGAGACGCTTCGCGAGCAACTGACGCTGTAGTTAGATGAGAACGCAAAGGAATGCATCTCGCATCCTCATTGGATGCAACTAGGAGCTGGGCTTCCCATTACGGCTAATGGTATTCACGGGAGAGCCGATGATAATGGGTGTAGATCGATTTCAAGTAATCCAAGTAGCGACCGTTGTACGAACAAAATGGCTCTGAGCACTATGGGACTTAACATCTGTGGTCATCAGTCCCCTAGAACTTAGAACTATGTAAACCTAACTAACCTAAGGACATCACACAACACCCAGCGATCACGAGGCAGAGAAAATCCCTGACCCCGACGGCAATCGAACCCGGGAACCCTTGTACGAACATTTGGAACTCCAACAGCGAACCACAAACGGAATGAATATTTGAAAAATTAATAACTGAATACATCTTTATAATTTCGCACATCTTACAGTGTTTGTTGATATTCTTTGAAATAAAATTGAAAAATTCATCGATTTTTAAAAAAAGGTACATGAGCAGGATTCGAACATGCTCCTTTACCGCTGCGTTACGCCGACTTGCTCCGGATGCATGTAATGATACAGATACATAGTGCGCAATGAACTTCAAAATGGCCGAGCGGTTCTAGGCGCTGCAGTCTGCAACCGCGCGCCCGCTAAGGTCGCAGGTTCGAATCTTGCCCCGGGCATGGATGTGTGTGATGTCCTTAGGTTAGTTAGATTTAAGTAGTTCTAAGTTCTAGGGGACTGATGACCTCAGATGTTAAGTCACATAGTGCTCAGAGCCATTTTTTTAAACTTCAAAACTAATTTTCTCAAATACTAAGACCCATCGCTAAAAAAAGCGGGTAGCCAGGTACTCAGCGTAAGCGCCTCTACACCATATTTGAAGCACATCAAAAACCGTGATTTACAGCATGGAGGGTCCCCTTGTAACAATTGCTTCCTCGAGGTGGAAGTATCCCTGCTAACGTTTCTTGTCGACAGCTGAGACGTCTTGAAGATGCAATTCGAGGATACCGACAAGAAGACTGCGTGTAGTGATTCTACTCCATGGTAACGCCCGCCCACATTCTACCACACCGACAAAAAAACACTATGCAGGAGTTATGTTGCAAAATCATTCCACATCCACCGTATTCACCTGATCTTGCACTCTCAGATTTTCGCCTTTTCCGCCCTCTGTCGAATAACCTTCAAGGAACATTCTCTCCGGATGAGCCGGCGGAATGACCGTGCGGTTCTAGGCGCTACAGTCTGGAACAGAGCGACCGCTATGATCGCAGGTTCGAATTCTGCCTCGGGCATGGATGTGTGTGATGTCCTTGGGTTAGTTAGGTATAAGTAGTACTAAGTTCTAGGGGACTGATGACCAAAGAAGTTAAGTCCCAAAGTGTTCAGAGCTGTTCGAACCATTTTTTTCCGAATGAAAATGCGCTACGAACATGGCTAAACAAGTTATTCGCCTCAAAACGGCGTTTTTGACAGTGACGCATTTGTAAAGGTACCCCATTGTTGGCACACTGCTGTAAATAGAGAAGGAGAATATACACTCCTGGAAATGGAAAAAAGAACACATTGACACCGGTGTGTCAGACTCACCATACTTGCTCCGGACACTGCGAGAGGGCTGTACAAACAATGATCACACGCACGGCACAGCGGACACACCAGGAACCGCGGTGTTGGCCGTCGAATGGCGCTAGCTGCGCAGCATTTGTGCACCGCCGCCGTCAGTGTCAGCCAGTTTGCCGTGGCATACGGAGCTCCATCGCAGTCTTTAACACTGGTAGCATGCCGCGACAGCGTGGACGTGAACCGTATGTGCAGTTGACGGACTTTGAGCGTGGGCGTATAGTGGGCATGCGGGAGGCCGGGTGGACGTACCGCCGAATTGCTCAACACGTGGGGCGTGAGGTCTCCACAGTACATCGATGTTGTTGCCAGTGGTTGGCGGAAGGTGCACGTGCCTGTCGACCTGGGACCGGACCGCAGCGACGCACGGATGCACGTCAAGACCGTAGGATCCTACGCAGAGCCGTAGGGGACCGCACCGCCACTTCCCAGCAAATTAGGGACACTGTTGCTCCTGGGGTATCGGCGAGGACCATTCGCAGCCGTCTCCATGAAGCTGGGCTACGGTCCCGCACACCGTTGGGCCGTCTTCCGCTCACGCCCCAACATCGTGCAGCCTGCCTCCAGTGGTGTCGCGACAGGCGTGAATGGAGGGACGAATGGAGACGTGTCGTCTTCAGCGATGAGAGTCGCTTCTGCCTTGGTGCCAATGATGGTCGTATGCGTGTTTGGCGCCGTGCAGGTGAGCGCCACAATCAGGACTGCATACGACCGAGGCACACAGGGCCAACACCCGGCATCATGGTGTGGGGAGCGATCTCCTACACTGGCCGTACACCTCTGGTGATCGTCGAGGGGACACTGAATAGTGCACGGTACATCCAAACCGTCATCGAACCCATCGTTCTACCATTCCTAGACCGGCAAGGGAACTTGCTGTTCCAACAGGACAATGCACGTCCGCATGTATCCCGTGCCACCCAACGTGCTCTAGAAGGTGTAAGTCAACTACCCTGGCCAGTAAGATCTCCGGATCTGTCCCCCATTGAGCATGTTTGGGACTGGATGAAGCGTCATCTCACGCGGTCTGCACGTCCAGCACGAACGCTGGTCCAACTGGGGCGCCAGGTGGAAATGGCATGGCAAGCCTTTCCACAGGACTACATCCAGCATCTGTACGATCGTCTCCATGGGAGAATAGCAGCCTGCATTGCTGCGAAAGATGGATATACAGTGTAGTAGTGCCGACATTGTGCATACTCTGTTGCCTGTGTCTATGTGCCTGTGGTTCTGTCAGTGTGATCATGTGATGTATCTGACCCCAGGAATGTGTCAATAAAGTTTCCCCTTCCTGGGACAATGAATTCACGGTGTTCTTATTTCAATTCCCAGGAGTGTATTATTGATGACCAATGTCTTCGTTATGTGTATCGGATGTGTTTATTGAACTTTCGGCAAAACGGTACGAACGTATGAACTAACCTAATATTTTGTGAAAGAAAAAGAAAAGAAAAAAATGAAAACCTTCGTTGGGCGCCGAGACACTGGAGCTGCTGAACTGGGCTGCGACCGCACTGGCGGCGGGGTGAAAGCTGCGGGCGTCACACGGCTGCTGATTGCGCGCGTGGCGGAACAGATTACGGCCGAGTGGCCCCGAGGTCGCCCCGCCGACCCGGCTGCTCGCGCGGAGAAAGTGCTCCGGGCTTTGGGCAGGGCGGCGTGGGAGTGTAGTGCAGTGCGGTGTGCGAGCCAAGCCCCGTGCACGCCCTCGCGCCGGCAGATTACCATCTCGCCAAGAGGCCGCGCCGGCCGCTCATGAGGAACAACAGAAACCTGAGAGCTGATCAGGCGTTCATCAACCGCTTCGTTGTGGTCAGGTACTGAGCCTTTCCGATAAATTACAGGCACGGCGCTGCAGAGGAGTCTTTTAGAATACAGCGCGCATATGCTGGCCTCCGACGGGTTTACCGTGTAATAACAGACACCGTGGACTGTAGCTGGAAATACTGTCATTTTTCTGTTGGTAATTACAGACCTGATAGTGAAGTTCGCCACTTCATTTGCAGTTGCTGTAACTACGCTTGCTGAGAACCTTTCGGCGCGGCTTCCATCTAGAAAGTACTGAGTGCTGGACAGTGACTTTGTCGCCTGCAGTTCTTGCGGCGGCGACTCGATAGCAAAATGAGTCACTGAAGGAAATGACAACCCATTTTATATAACCCTTACTAGCATAATACTGAAAATGAAAGAGTTTGTTGTGGTCTTCAGTCCTGAGACTGGTTAGATGCAGCTCTCCATGCTACTCTATCCTGCGCAGGCTTCATCATCTCCCAATACCTACTGCAACCTACATCCTTCTGAATCTGTTTGGTGTATTCATCTCTTGGTCTTCCTCTACGATTTTTACCCTCCACGCTGCTCTCCAGTACTAAATTGGTCATTCCTTGGTGACTCAGAATATGCCCTACTAACCGATCCCTCCTTCTAGTCAAGTTGCTCCACAAATTTCTCTTCTCCTCAGTTCTATTCAATACCTCCTCATTAGTTACGTGATCTACCCATCTAATCTTCAGCATTCTTCTGTAGCACCACATTTCGGAAGCTTCTGTTCTCTTCTTGTCCAAACTATTTACCGTCCACGTTTCACTTTCATACATGGCTACACTCCATACAAATACTTTCAGAACAAGACTTCCTGACACTCAAATCTATACTCGATGTTAACAAATTTCTCTTCTTCAGAAACGCTTAGCTTTCCATTGCCAGTTTACATTTTATATCCTCTCTACTTCGACCACCATGAGTTATTTTGCTCTCCAAATAGCAAAACTCATTTACTACTTTAAGCCTCTCATTTCCTAATCTAATTCGTTTAATAATTGCTTCTTTTAATTTATAGTCTTTCGAGTACACCCCAAGCAGCCGTTCACGTAAATAAATCAGAATTACATACGACTGGTAGAGAAAAGGAACCAGACTAACAGAACAAACACTAATGACCATGCGAAAAACAAAGGCAAAAAAATTTGAAATAATATATTCGAAATTTCACAAAATTATTTAGTTTACGTCTGGTAGTTCTGATCTCTGTTTTCGGTTCCGTTATGAAGGATTCTCGTTGTCAATAATATTGGCACACATGTTGGTAAGTCGTATCCTACTTATTTTGACGTGACGTCCCACTGGTTGATGCAGCCAGAAAGAGGGTGATTTGTGTCTTGCATTACGTTGAATTCACAAGGTACAGATGGCGCTACGCTTACGCTGTGTATTCACTGTACAAAGTGACTCTGCTTTAACTTCAACCTAGCTGTGGTAACTGTAAACTTCCGTACACGATTACACATGAATGAATCCATGGCATCAACGTCTGGTTTGTAGAACTGGTGTTATATGCGAGTAAGTTTTTCCTTCAATTATGTGGGAATCTTGTCGTTCTTTGTTTGACTCATTCCAAATCCTCCTCCTGTAAATAGGCAACGAAATGTCTGTATAGTCTTCTGTCCCTAAGATTACTGTTTTCTATATATATATTATCTCCAATTGTGCTGCAGATGTTAATTCATTTTCAATGTGCAGCTTCATAATCATCGCGAGGAATTACTGAACATAACGTGATGGTGACTTGCAGAGCATGGTTAAGCAGTGGGTAGAGTACTTTGGTCGTATTTGGGAGTAAACGGTTTCGGCTAACCTGGTTTCTGTAAGTCAGTTCTGGTGAATACGTGATTGATTTGCTCGCAGGGACAGCTGTCGATTCCTTCACATGTCCTACTACATCTACGTCTACACTCTACTAATGATTATAGAGTGAATGGCAGACAGTATTTATTGTATCTTATATTAAGATTTCTCCCCATTCATCTACAGATCAGTCGTAAGAAGAATGACTGTTTCTGTGCCTAAGGATATTCTTAGTTTCTGACCCGAAAGACGCTCTTTGAGCTTATGTAAACGATTTCTAGCAACATGTACAACATATTTCCTCGAGTGCCTGCTAGTTAAGTATCTCGCCAGTCAGTCAAGCCTGTGACCACTCGCTCTACGTCCTGTTTTAAATACGTTCGGTGACCCGTGATGGTCTGATCTACCACTTACAAAATTTCTCATGGGCAACCGCATCAAGTACGAAATCTCGCGATTACAGTTACTACCGTCCGCTACGTTATTAATACGTGGGGCACAACCAGACATTACTCTAGTATCTAGGTAACAGTCCATTAGAACGTTCTGAGTCCCGAGTCCCACCTGTCAAGAAATTTTCGATAGAATGCAGACGCCGCGCGGGATTAGCCGAGCAGTCAAAGGCGCTGCAGTCATGGACTGTGCGGCTGGTCCCGGCGGATGTTCGAGTCCTCCCTCGGGCGTGTGTGTGTGTGTGTGTGTGTGTGTGTGTGTGTGTGTGTGTGTGTGTTTGTTTTTGTCTTTAGGATAATTTCGGTTAAGTAGTGTGTAAGCTTAGGGACTGATGACCTTAGCAGTTAAGTCCCATAAGATTTCACACACATTTGAACATTTTTTTTGATCGCAGTTGTAGTGGTTAGATATTCCATAGCTACGTAATTTATTATTTCAAATGTTGGCACCAACCGAGCTTGTGCTTTGTTTCTAAAAACCCCACTGCCGAAGGGGCTACGAACCTCTTCTTCTTCGTTTTTGAGACTGAGAGAAGTCGTTGTCAAGGATTCAGTATGCTTTGTATTGTTGTGGTTAGTTGGTGACTCGCATAATATTGAACTTATGTCGTTAGCTGAAAAGGGCTATTAATTCCTCAGCATTGTTTATAGCTAATAGATACACCATTGATCGCACAGTTGATTGGTTAAAGCAACTGTGGCACACAATATTTGAAAATAGGTCGTCTAGCGATAGTACGGCTGTGTTTCAACAACAAGAGAAACAACATAACTGGAAACTGAGTTGTGAAAATGTTCATACTCGAGTGACTGTTAAAGAGATTCCCGAATACTCAGTGTAACTGGTGTCTGATATTGACCATCAGTTTTCTCTTCTTGAGCTGCTTGCGCTTACACTTGAAGACGAAGTGCCGCGCATCTGCTTCCAAGTGGCAGAACACTCTTCGACTGCTGTAACAGCATACCGCAAGCGCCAGAGTGCAGCTTCAAACTCGCTCTTGTTGACTCACTTAGAAGCGCAAACTTGGGGAAATTGCGCTATCGACGGACCACTACCGACCAGAGTGAGGGGTCGGTTTAAATTCCTTGTTGAAAGCAGTGCCAGTTCCTGCTAGCAGTTTATCAGTGGCCGGCGCGTTGCTCAGTGAAAGCCTTTTTCCGTTCATAATACCCAAAAATTTTAGAAGCATGACAATCAGAGCATTTAGACTAAAAGATGAAAGTACAAGCATAACTGATAATTAAGCTTCTAAAAATGAAATAAATCTTGCTGGCTGCTGTCTCACTGTAATCATAAATAACCACAAAGACTGATACCTACTTCGGTGATAGACATGAGAAGGTCATAAATTCAAATAGGACAGGTAATCAAGTGAAAGAAGCGAACAGCTTTTTGTTCCGTAAATGAAGTTGAGTAAAATTGGGTCACATTTTCATGATATGGAACTGCTAATCGAAAAAAAAGCAAAGTAATCATACTGGAAGAATGTGTAGAAGTCACCGTGGCGTCACAAAAGACAAGGTTGCACCACTGAATAAAAGCGAAAACTGCAGATGGTAAGCCCCATCACCGCGCTGAGTGGCCGCACGGATTGAGGCGCTATGTTATGGATTGCGCGGCCCCCCCCCCCCCCCCAAACCCCTCCGCTAGAGAGGTTCGAGTCCTCCCTCGGTCACGGGTGTGTGTGTGTGTGTGTGTCGTTTCTATCATCAGTTAATTTAAGTAGTGTGTAAGGCTACGGAGCTGTATGTATAAGAGTTTAGTCATAAAATTTTAACCATTGCTTCGAAGTAATAAAGTTACTGAGGTTGTTTTTGTTGTTACATGTCTGTAGTTTCTGGTACACGCGGAAAACCCGCGCACCAACAGCGCAGCATGCCGCTAGTCCGTCTAAACAGAATGGCGCATTCCATTGATGAATTGCAGCATCGTACGGCAAAATTCGGTTTCGGCAGCAACGGAAATATTGCAGCTGTTTCAGACCATTGTAGATGAGTTTGTAAGCCACGTAATCGCCAGGGACGAGTGCTGAGTGTATCGCTTCGCCCCGTGGCGGCGCAAAGCAAGCAGTTTGCTGTAGCCTTTATCAATAAATAAACAATTTTACAGTTACAGTTGCTATCAAAGGTTTTTTTATTCGTGCCCACACAGCCGTTGAAACGCCCCCTTGAAAAAAAAGTGAGTTCAGTATTTGTGAATGAATACCGTTAAACGATAACGGTTCGAACAAAAGACATGAAACAAAAATTCTATTGGTTTTAATGAACGTTAAAAGAGCGCACCCAGATTTCTAGAAAAGTCAAATTTTTCGAAATCCTCTGTGCTTGGAGTGCAAACTCGGTGCATTCAACATTTTTTATACCTGAATAATTGTGCATTTCATCAGTATTGTATAGATTTACTATGTTACAACTTGAAAAAATAATTCAAATGTAAAAAAGAAAACACAAGGTTTTATACATATAAAACACAAGATTAAAAGCTAAAAAAATTTTTATACATACACTGAAGAGCCAAAGAAACTGGTAGAAGCATTCTTATTCAAATACAGATATATGCAAACAGGCAGAATACGGCGCTGCGGCCGGCAACGGCTATATAAGACAAGTGTCTGGCGCAGTTGTTGGCTGGTTACTGCTGCTACAGTGGCAGGTTATCAAGATTTAAGTGTGGTTGAATGTGATGTGACTGGAAAGATGTTGCCTGGTCGGACGAGTCTCGTTTCAAATTGTATCGAGTGGATGGACATGTACGGGTATGGAGACAACCTCATAAATCCATGGACCCTGCGTGTCAGAAGGGGACTGCTGAAGCTGGCGGAGGCTCTGTATTGGTGTGAGGCGACTGCAGCTGGAGTGATAAGACTCTGACATGTGAACGTAAGCATCCTGTCTGATCACCTACATCCATTCATGTCCATTGTGCAGACTGGGGCAATTCCAGCAGGAGAGTGCGACAGCCCACACGTCCACAATTGCTACAGAGTAGCTCCAGAACCCTCTTGTGAGTTTAAACACTTCCGCTGACCACCAATCTCCCCAGACATGAACATTATTGAGCATGTCTAGGATGCCTTGCACCGTGCTGTTCAGAAGAGATCTCCATGCTGTTCAGAAGAGATCTCCACCCCCTCGTACTGTTACGGTTTGATGGACAGCCCTTCAGGATTCATGGTGTCAATTCCCTCCAGTACTACTTCAGACATTAGTCGAGACCATGCCACGTCCTGTTTCGGCAATTGTGCGTGCTCGTGGGGGCCCTACGCGATATTAGGCAGATGTACAAGTTTCTTTGGCTCTTCGGTATTTATATATACTGTTTGTGTGTGTGTGTGTGTGTGTGTGTGTGTGTGTGTGTGTGTGTGTGAGTAGAGATATTTATCCGAGAAAGACTTTCTAAGCTGGCCTGGGTGCCTGAGCGGTTCTAGGCGCTACAGTCTGGAACCGCGCGACCGTTACGGTCGCAGATTCGAATCCTGCCTCGGGCATGGATGTGTGTGATGTCCTTAAGTTAGTTAGGTTTAAGTAGTTCTAAGTTATAGGGGACTGATGACCTCAGATGTTGAGTCCCGTAGTGCTCAGAGCCATTTGAACCAAAGACTTACTTAGCATCCCAGCATGAGAAGTGGCATTGAAGCGGACATATATATCTGGCGCGCGTACAACGATATGGAGATATTTTTAGCTTATTTTTGACATGCGTTTCTGAAATACTGCTGCGCCGTATATGACTCAATTAGGTATTAACGTTGCTATATGTTTTCTTATTCGTCAAACGTCGGAATGAGAGACGAATTTGTGTGGGAGGGAGGCGATTTGGAGATAAAAGGCTTATTTGATAAACCTGGGTGCACCGTTGTAACATACATTAAAAATGATAGAACTTTTATTTGAAGTCTTTTCATATGTGTTAATGTATCAAGAGTATACATGCAGTAATCTTAAACTCAGTGTTTTTCAAGTGGCTGTACCACTCCGTTTAGTGGCCGTATGGGCACTTATAAAAAATGTTTGTCTTCAAACTTCCTGGCAGATTAAAACTTTGTGCCGGACCGGGACCTTGGGTTTCGCGGACAAGTGCTCAGCCAACTGAGCTACCCAAGAACGACTCATGTCCTGCCCTCAGTATCTCGTCTGCCAGTATCTCGTCTCCTATCTTCCAAAGTTTACAGAAGCTCTCCTGCCAACCTTGCAGGACTAGCACTCCTGAAAGAAATGATATTGCGGAGACATGGCTTAGCCACAGCCTAGGTGATGTTTCCAGAGTGAGGTTTTCACTATGCAGCGGAGAGTGCGCTGATACGAAACTTCCTGGCAGATTAAAACTGTGTGCCGGACTGAGACTCGAACTCGGGACATTTGTCTTTCGTGGACAAGTGCTCTACCAACTGAGCTACCTAAGAACGGGCATGAGTCGTGCTGGGGTTGCTCAGTTGGTAGAGCACTTGCTCGCCAAAAGCAAAGGTCCCGATTTCTAGTCTCGGTCCGGCACACAGTTTTAATCTGCCAGGAAGTTTCATATCAGCGCACACTCTGCTGCAGAGTGAAAATCTCGTTCTGGAATGTTTGTCTTACTTTGCTCTACACTAAGACAGATTCAATGCCTATCAAAATCGAAGTGTATCCTTTGGGTAGGTTTACTTGTAAAACCACTGCCATATTCGGTTGATGCAGCTTGTTTTTTGAGGTAACAGAAGAAATACTGAATTTAATTGATAAAAGGAGAAAATACAAAAATGCAGTAAGTGAAGCAGGCAAAAAGGAATACAAACGTCTCAAAAATGAGTTCGACAGGAACTGCAAAATGGCTAAGCAGGGATGGCTAGAGGACAAATGTAAAGGTGTAGAGGCTTATCTCACGAGGGGTAAGATAGATTATGCCTACAGAAAAATTAAAGAGACCTTTAGAGAAAAGAGAACCACTTGCATGAATATCAAACGCTCAGATGGAAACCCAGTTCTAAGAAAAGAAGGGAAAGCAGCAAAGTGGAAGGAGTACATAGAGGGTCTACACAGGGGCGATGTTCTTGAGGACAATATTATGGAAATGGAAGAGGAGGTAGATGAAGATGAAATGGGAGATATGATACTGCGCGAAGAGTTTGACAGAGCACTGAAAGACCCTATGACTATTCTTGGAAGAATGATTAAGGAAAGGCAAGCCTACGTTTCTAGCATTTGTAGACTTGGAGAAAGCTTTTGACAATGTTGACTGGAATACTCTCTTTCAAATTCTGAAGGTGGCAGGGGTAAAATACAGGGAGCGAAAGGCTATTTACAGTATGTATAGAAAGCAGATGGCAATTATAAGAGTCGAGGGACATGAAAGGGAAGCAGTGGTTGGGAAGGGAGTGAGACAGGGTTGTGGTCTCTCCCCGATGTTATTCAATCTGTATACTGAGCAAGCACTATAGGAAACAAAAGAAAAATTCGGAGTAGGTATTAAAATCCGTGGAGAAGAAATAAAAACTTTGAGCTTCTCCGATGACATTGTAATTCTGTCAGAGACAGCAAAGGACTTGGAAGAGCAGTTGAACGGAATGGATAGTGGCTTGAAAGGAGGGTATAAAATGAACGTCAACAATAGCGAAAAGAGGATAATGGAATGCAGTCGAAGCAACTCGGGTGTTACTGAGGGAATTAGATTAGGAAGTGAGACACTTGTAGTGGTAAAGGAGTTTTGCTATTTAGGGAGCAAAATAACTGATGATGGTCGAAGTAGAGAGGATATAAAATGTAGACTTGCAATAGGAAGGAAAGCGTTTCTGAAGAAACGAAATTTGTTAACATCGAGTATACATTTAAGTGTCAGGAAGTCATTTCTGAAAGTATTTGTATGGAGTGTAGCCATGTATGGAAGTGAAACATGGAAGATAAATAGTTTGCACAAGAAGAGAATAGAAGCTTTTGAAATGTGATGCTACAGACGAATGCTGAAGATTAGATGGGTAGATCACATAACTAATGAGGAAGTATTGAGTAGGATTGGGGAGAAGTTCGTGGCACATCTTTACTAGAAGATGGGACCGGTTGGTAGGGCATGTTCTGAGGCATCAAGGGATCACCAATTTAGTTCTGGAGGGCAGCGTGGAGGGTAACAATCGTAGAGGGAGACCAAGAGATGAATACAGTAAGCAGCCTCAGAAGGATGTAGGCTGCAGTAGGTACTGGGAGATGAAGAAGCCTGCACAGGATAGAGTAGCATGGAGAGCTGCACCAAACCAGTCTCAGGACTGAAGACAAGAACAACAACAACAACAACAACCAAAGCTGTGTGACAGCTCCTCGTAACGAAGTCGCGGCATGCTGTCGGGGGAATAGCTGCCGACGTGGGAGTGAGCGCCGGCGGTGTGCCGTGGCCCGGCGTGCCCTGCGGGTTGCGCCAGCGCCGCGCCGGTGCAGTGGCTGGAGAAAGTGAGTCGGGTCGCCGGGCGACGCGGAGCCGACCTGCGAGCGCGGCAGCGCGGCGCCGGACGCGCGAGTGCCAACCCGTGTCGACAAGGACGGACCCTCCTCCACGACAAGGACGCCGCGCAGGCGACGCGGCGCCTCCGGCCGCGTGCCGCCGCCTCGTACGACACGGTTTTCGGCTCTGCCCTTCCTCGCCCTCCTGCTGGCGGGTTTCCCCCTTTCAGTTTTACTTGTTGCCGTGCTGCCGCGGTGTCGACCGACGACAGGATGCCCTCCTTGTGCGGAGACTGGCCCCTCAGTTTGCCTCAGAGTGCGCCAACCGTGACCAAGGACTCGACCCTATTAAGCGAACACTGTCGCAACGTCGGTTTCATTAAGCCTCGAAAAATTTTTCTTTTTCTTAGCCGGTATCGCACGGCGTTTCGGTGTCTGGATTACGCGCCAAGCAATTAGCATGTTGTTAGGTAGTACAGAAACGTTCCTTTCGACCGACCTCTGAGCTTCCCTGGCGTGAAGCGAATCCCACTCGCAGCCGCGGCGAGAACGAATTGACGCACGGTGCAGGGAATCGCTATTCAATCTCAATGTAGACAAGTTTAATGTGCTGCGAATACATAGAGAGAAAGATCCTTTATCATTTAGCCACAACATAGGAGGTCAGCAACTGGAAGCGTTAATTCCATAAATTATCTGGGAGTAGGCATTAGGAGTGATTTAAAATGGAATGATCATATAAAGTTGATCGTCGGTAAAGCAGATGCCAGACTGAGATTCATTGGTAGAATCCTAAGGAAATGCAGTTCCAAAACAAAGGAAGAACACTTGTTCGCCCACTGCTTGAATACTGCTCACCGGTATGGGATCCGTACCAGATAGGGTTGATAGAAGAGATAGAGAAGATCCAATGGAGAACAGCGCGCTTCGTTACAGGATCATTTAGTAATCGCGAAAGCGTTACGGAGATGGTAAACTTCAGTGGAAGGCTCTGCAAGAGAGACGCTCAGTAGCTCGGTACGGGCTTTTGTTGAAGTTTCGAGAACATACCTTCACCGAGGAGTCAAGCAGTATATTGCTCCCTCCTACATATAGAGACCGTGAGGATAAAATCAAAGAAATTACAGCCCACACAGAGGCATACCAACAATCTTTCTTTTCACGAACAATACGAGACTGCAATAGAACGGGGAACCGATAGAGGTATTCAAAGTACCCTCCGCCACACACCATCAGGTGCCTTACAGAGTATGGATGTAGATGTAGATGAAACATTTATTGGGGGAGCCGGCTTAATTGTTGCACTAGTACACTTGTAAAATCTGTCAAAATGAAGATCAACAACCTAGCTTTGACGTACGAGGCGGGGTTACTCTTCCCGCTACTCTAAAGAACTGAACTCCGTCCGAACAGGCCTCGGAAGGCCCAACGATACCTACCGGCCGTCGTGTCATCGTCAACCACAGCCGTCAATGGGTGCTGCTACGGAGGGGCATGTGGACAGCACACCGCTCTCCCGACCGTATGTCACATTCCCAGACCGGAGCCGCTACTTCTATCAAGTAGCTCTTCAGTTTTCCTCACAACGGCTGAATACACCCCGCTTGCCTACAGCGCTCGGCAGACCGGATGGTCACCCATTCAAGTGCTAGCCCAACCCGAAAGCGCTTAACATCGGTGATCTGACGGGAACCGGCGTGACCACTGCGGCAAGGCCGTTGGCCACTACTCTGAGGACTGTGTTGCGACTACTTGAATCGAACGTGTACTCCGCCAAGACTTCATTCGCCGCCTTCAACTGGCTCTTCAGCGGTACCTGCTGTCATCTACGCAACAAAATAGCAGTATCATTCAATACAAAAGACACACAAAAGCACGATATTCAAATTTAGGCTTAAGAAGTGCTTCAGCTGAACTTCGCAAAGTAAACTTAATTCAGTGAACGCTGCCTGGAGATAATGGCCCCACGCTCTGATGAAAGATGTCCCTATATATCAAGCTCTTGAGCAGCTGCGAAAGGCATCCATCGCTAAGAAAAACCGGGAGATTACTAAACACAATTCTGCCTCCGTGCACGGAAACGCACTTCCTATTTTTGCATTCTTTCCGTGTGTGTGTGTGTGTGTGTGTGTGTGTGTGTGTGTGTGTGTGTGAGCTCCGGGTTTCTTGACCTGCGACAGGATTTTGTGTGTGTGTGTGTGTGTGTGTGTGTCTGTGTGTGTGTGTGTGTGTGTGTGTGTGTGTGTGTGAGCTCCGGGTTTCTTGACCTGCGACAGGATTTTGTGTGTGTGTGTGTGTGTGTGTGTGTGTGTGTGTGTGTGTGTGTGTGTGTGTGTGTGAGCTCCGGGTTTCTTGACCTGCGACTGGATTTTGTGTGTGTGTGTGTGTGTGTGTGTGTGTGTGTGTGTGGTTTTTTTTAAGGATCACCAACTCTCAAGTCAAGTGAAGACGTTAAAACACCAACTCCACACTATGGTCCGCAGCTCGTGGTCTTGGAGCTAGCGTTGCTGCCTCTGGACCACAGGGCCCCAAGTTCTATTCCCGGCCGGTTTGGGAATATTCTCTATCCGAGGACTGGGTGTTTGTGTTGTCCTCATCATTTCATCATGGTCAGCATCATCATCATTTGAGAGAGTGTGTAGACTGGATTGTGAAAAGAAAATGAACTGTGTACAAATTGGGACTTCGTACGGGCGTTGATGACCGCGCAGTTGAGCGCCCCACAAACCAGTCATCATCATCACTATAGGGCCCGTGACGCTCAGTCCTGTGAGGGTTGTCAAGCGATCCCTGATTGATTTCGTGAACTCCAAACAGCTCCTTGTAAACTGTTTCAACATTTATGCCCTTAGACGATCAGAATGATTACCCGCGTGAAGGTACAGTAGTAGCATTTGCCGATTCTCGCTCACATTAATATATTAAACGACAAAATATTGCTTCCCGCCAGGGCTTTTTCAACTGTTGCTAGCAACCGTCGGTCATCCAAGGAAAACGACTAACCTTAAGCTGCAACCCATTTAGGAAGATTGTGGAAAAAGTAAATGTAAAATCTGTTTCGCAAGCCTGTTACCAGGCTGTTGGCGTGACTCTAACTGGAGCAGAGTCCTTTTTTCGTACACCCTTACCGCCTTCTACGGGAAAGACCTCTGGTACTAGTTTCATGGGAGGCTGCGTGGACTTGAGGCCGTCCTGGAGAGACTGGAACGATGCCACATGTGGTGACACACGAAGATCCTTGGGCTGGCTGAAGAGCGATATCCCGATCCTTTCTTTCTTTCTTTCTTTTTTTAGCTCTTCCTAATTCACCCACTGAACCACCAAGTAACAAAATAGTACAAAACACTAATACATTCAGAAATCTAACTGTTACATGATTAGACACATCCTTACGGTAAGTCCAATCTGTAAACCATGAACTACTACGGAGTAGGTGGGAGTGTGGTGGGGGATACGGAGCGAATAAATCGCATAATAAAGTACTACGGACATCGTGTTTCTTCTCCCTGTTCTCTCCTCCGCGCTTTACGTGCTCTCGTTTTAAGATCACCTAACCGAGTGAGGTGGCGCAGTGGTTAGAACCGTGGACTCGCATTCGGGCGGATGACGGTTCAAACCCGTCTCCGGCCGTCCTGATTTGGTTTTCCTTAATTTCCCTAAATCGTTTCAGGCAAATTTCGGGATGGTTCCTTTAAAAGGGAACGGCTGATTTCCTTCCCATCCTTCTCTAATCCGATTTTCTGCTCCGTTTCTAATGACCTCGTTGTCGACGGGACGTTAAACTCTAATCTCTCTCTTAAGATCACCGATGTATCCGCTTGTATGAAAATATGATTCAGGTCAGTTCTAGTGTAATTAATACCTGACAAGACCACGCGTCAACTGCCTCTGTTGCTGTCGATGGACGTCTTGTGAAGATGCTGCAGTGCTAAAATTAAGAAGCTATACGTACGCTGAACAGAAATTCGTTCTGTGTACATATATTATACTGCTGGGCATCATGACAGTGGAAAACGCGATGATTCATTAGCCATCTTCAAGGCGTACCTCGGAGGGGGGGGGGGGTGACATGGGGGCAGTAAATGAGTATCTTTCATGGGCTCGACGCCTGTCTTTACCGTGCGATGGTTATCATTGCTTGTTCATGCGTAGCTCTCGAGCTCGTTTACCGGTGTGGACCTGGAAATTTTCTGTATGCGCCCGCAGTCGTCGCCAGTTTTGTGTATGCTTTTTGTGTATTCGGATTCTTTCATTCAATCTGTAATGTGCTGCATTGTGTCTACTTTCATGACATGATAAAGCAACATTGCTGCATATTCAGTCCTTGTGATGCCAAATATTTGGCTGTTTCTAGAGCTGTTCTTGTTAACCTAACTAACGTACAGTGTCCTGAACAAATGGCAGAGAGAATAACGCCTCGTAATGTGTCACTTGGATGCGCTGATTTCACCCTTTTCAACAAATTCGGTAGCATACTTAAACGCAAGATCAGCCATGCCGTAAGCAGTGTAGCTGAACCAGAAGAGGTAGCACTTCGTGTCGTTTTACGCTGTACCAAATGAACTGCGCTTTTATGGTGTCATTGTCTTCTCTTATTGATACTGATCACAAATAAGTTCAAAAATGGCCCTGAACACTATGGGACTTAACATCTATGGTCATCAGTCCCTTAGAACTTAGAACTACTTAAATCTAACTAACCTAAGGACTGCACACAACACCCAGCCATCACAAGGCAGAGAAAATCCCTGACCCCCCCGAAATCGAACCCGGGAACCCGGGCGTGGGAAGCGAGAACGCTACCGCACAACCACGAGATGCGGGCACAAATTAGTCGGTGCCAAATAAGTCACATAAAGTGGTGTTTAAAAAATGGAAAAAAGGGGAAAAATAAGAACATTGCCGTAGGACCTATCTGATGTTGGTGACTTGTCAATTTCTTAAAAGAGGTTTTTTTTTTCCTTGAGGTTGCTCGGCGAAGATCGGAATGTCGTCTGAAATCTTGGCGGGCTGGAATAGTGAAAGAGACTTTCTCTGTTTCAATTTGTAACCTCTATTAGAAGAAAGAATAAATAAGAGGAAGATTGAGCCCTTGGGATGAGAGCATAGGAAGGAGCTACAATTTGACACAACGATAAATGTAGTCAAAATTAATTTCAAAATTCACCGATACTGTGAAGCGATGGAATGAACTGGCTACTGCGTGCGAGGGGTGAATACAAGCTCTCTTGCTGTCCCAAGCGCTTGACGCTGTGCTTGTACAGCAGTATTAACAAGGCCCTCTAAATAAACATTAGCTGCCTGTGAACAGTTTCATCCCACCACCGTTATGCAGTCGGCATTGGCAGTGTTGTGTATAATGGGTTTAATTACCAATGGGTACAAATACATGGCGCCCAACCGGAAGCTCCGTTGTATTACAACGAGACTATTGCCGCAATAATCATCATTTTGATTTCGCGCGGACGCAAGACTTGTCCAGCTGGTTCGATGTACAGAACAAGGCCGATTGTTTCCTCTGATTACGACTACAATTTCAGAGTGCTAAGTGAAGCTTGTTATTAGCTTTTCAACACCGTAGGCGATTTGCAATAGGTCTTACAAGCGAGACAGGAATGATAGGGAACTTTTAAAGTGTACTGTAATTTTGTCTCGGTAGTTCACTGTATGTGAACGGACCGCTGCGTTCACATACATCTCGGTTTTATAAAACCTCGTTTTCCAGTGGATACGTTTATCGATGTGATAGCAGGGGGCCTACCTGCGCTCACTGTGCAACGATACCGGCATGCTGGAGCTCCTGACAGATGACTTTCCAATAATTTGTTCAAATTGCTTTACGGCTATAGCTTTAGGATTACAACACTTCGTGTCAAAAATGTAATGCAGCAAGAAGTGCACACACCCGTACCTTGTTACTATCCGATAGCCAATTCTTGTTTGCTTCCACAAGTTCCATGTTACACATAGTATGGAGATGAAATGTACAGACTTCTCTAGAGGAAGAAACTAAAAGAAAGTGCTCAGCGTGACAGTCAAGTCCATCATCCCCGTACACGCCAGTGAGACTTGGGCACAATGCTGGAACCCTGCCTAAAAACCAGTTTGTGGCCGAAGGGGCGGGGGGGTGTCTGCCACTTGATACTGATCAGCAAATGATTTTTTTTTTTTTTTTTTTTTTTTGTAAATAATCGATGAATGCTTGTGCAGTGCGATGTTGTGTTGCATTAAAGTTCTTACGATTGCTGAGGTAACTGCAGGCTAGGGAGATTATGGAATACGATTCCTACATACATCGTACTACACGGAATAGCTACAATGGGACCCGAACTGAAACACCCTTATCCCAGGAACAAGTCGCAAGCCTTTACTGTGAAGGGGGTGGACTAGGGAACTACGGAGACTTCTGTGATTAACCCAGGACATTAGAACCCTTTCCGCTGATCAGAAAATATACTTATCACTGCTACTGCACTTGCTACGAGAAAACAGTAAATGAGTTTAGGCTACATCCTCCAACAAGATTCGGACAGGCTAGTTGCAGGTCATCTAATTTAATTAATACCGAAACATCGATAGTTACCTCAGTGGTAACACCCGTAATATTGAGAAGTTTGTTCCATGTATCAAATTATTCGGCGAATGATAGTACGCAAGGGACGAGTGTATCGTTTAGTAGAGTTGTTACTCCATGGGTCGGTTAGTGCGAGATTACTAATCCAAAGGTTCAGGTTCAACACTCAGTCGGCTGTAGGATTTCTATGTGCCACTTACTGCTCGTTTCTCCACTTTCTACATGTGTAGAATGCACAGTTGTACCAGGTTCAGACTCCACGTTAAACTGTATGTGTGACCTCCCCCCCTCCCCCCCCCCCCCCCACACACACACAACCCCTCTATAACTGACTGAGTTTAAATGCCGAGGGAAGAAGAGGTGTGCCACCTCCGAGAGTTCCATGCCTAATAAGACAGTGTCGTGTTGAAACCAGTCTCCATGTTCAGAACCGTTTTGGCTTAGATCTCAGATTTTTTTGTTACCGTTATGAAAAAGAACTGCCATCATGATGGAAAGAGAGCCATTGAATTTTTTTCCTCTTATGACACTGCGTACTTCCCTTAACGACATTTCGACAGTGAAATGAGGAATATTTTGATACTGCAGATGTTAATTTTATCTTACCATTCTTAATGATTAACATTACCTGTTTTGTAACGACTCATTCGGGTATAAACTGTAAACAGGTCGTTTGCAATCTTTTGATATGCACGTCCACCTCCAGAGTTAGATGCTGCTACAGAGGCATTGCGCATTCCGGAGAAATTTACTGTCGAAATTCGAAGAGCGTGCTTTCCACGAAGAGTGAGGTATTTATTACTCCCTTCCGCATGCTGCTTGCGGAATGACCACGACGAGATAATCAGAGGAATTTGAGCACAAGCATACGCTTAACATCTCCATGTGCGAAACGACCAGGAAACAGGAGCGGTGGTAGTGACTCCAGAAATGTCTTCCACTGCACATCGTTAGGCTGTTTGCAGGGTTTCATTGCTATCCCATTTGACAGCTTTCTGCTGCAGTCTTAAAACCACACTGTGCGCAAAGGAACTTTTGCTGTCGACGCTTGGTATGCGATGCTAGTGAAAATCGCGGAACGTGGATGGATTTTATTGGAAATATGCACAGCAAAATTAAATATTTTTTCGTTACTTGCATGCCGTAGAGTCCACAGTAGCAAGATGTGCACTGTAAAAGTTTCGATTTTACGCGAGTGTGTACCACAGTGTGTAGGTGGCCGAAGTTTTACTCACGGTGCGTCTAAATTGCTTGCGAGAGTATAAGTAAAATAAACGGCCCGTTCTGTGAAATGTCTTTTTGGACATGGACTTTCTAGACATTGCTAGGTGACCAGCTCATTGGAGTCAATTTCTTCACGCCATATTCGTTGTCTCCGTCCTTGGCATCATATACTTTCCAATCTCCTATGTCTCTGACGAGTCCGATGATTCTCATGGCCCATGTATCCTAACTTCGATTTTCTTTTTAAATTTTTTTACCGGCTTCCTAGCTGTCTTCTTATTGTGTAATTAAAAAAAAAAATGTATATCTATTTTCCGCGTGTCGGCGGAGGATGTTTTTTGAACCTTTATCATTGCCAGCCTTGCCTATTGCATTCACAAAGAACAACTACTGTTGATGTACCTTCACACGGGCTGTAATTTCTTTAATTTTCTCATCTTGATCACCTCGCGAGACGTATTTGGCGGGAGGTAGCATGTCTTCTGATTCTTCTTGGAATTTAAACCCTCAGAATTCCAGCAGTAACCGACTCCGTGGTAGACGTCGTCTCTCGTATCATTCCCGTCATTGGAGTTTCATAAGGATCTCCGTAATATTTTCGCGCTTTCTAAACAATCGCGTGGCGAAACGCGCCGCTCTTCGTTCTACATTCTGTATATCTTCTGTTAATACAACCTGATGACGGTCCCAGGCTGGCAAAAATTGGTCGAATGAGTGTTTTCTCTAAAACTACCATTTGTAATTTTGTTGAAGTTGCCATGAGAAATACGTTTTGCTTGCGGTGACTAGTTTCGGACACGATGAACAGTATCAAAACATCGCCTTCATCGCATATATTGAATCATAATAGAATCAGTAATTTCCAAATAGACACAGTCTGCAATCACTAACAACATGTATAAAATCATCTACAACATATTATCAGTACTAATTATCACGGTCCCACCATAGCCACTACTTTGCTGGGCGACTTACATTTCCTCAAGATTTTTCCTTAGAATGTCTGCCCAGCACGTGGTTTTCCTACCACCAGTATTCATTGCACCTTATATTTATCGTTGTTCCTGTGTTTTATCGCAATAACTTAATCAAAGAAAAAACGACATTTTAGTTTATTAATACACAATACCTTACATTTATTTTTGTTCGAAGTCAAGATATGGGTCCTATGCAGGTCTTACTGCATGAATTGGGCGATTTATGCTGATGTAGATTTGTATCTATGTTCGGCATAACAGGGCTTCGACTCGTACGAGAACATCACACGGCAATCGGATTTTCTAACTTCTTACGTTTCTGTTACCAGACCTTCACAAGTGCGAATAAAATATGTTTCCCTAAGCAGTTCGTTGCAGCTCTACAATGAGCGAGGTGGCACAGTGGCTAGCACACTGGACTCGCACACGGGAGGACGATCGTTCAAACCCCGGTCCAGCCGTCCATGTTTAAGTCTCCCGTGGTTTCCTTAAACTGGTCCAGGTAGACACCGGCATATTCTTTTGAAATAACACTGCCAATTTCCTTCCCATCATGAGACAATTCCAGCTTGTGCTCCGTCTCCCATGACCTCGATGTCGACGGGACATTAAACCCAGTCTTCCTTCTGTTGCATCTCCCAAATATTCTCGCGAAAATCGACTTGAAGTTTTCTAAGTGTGTTTAGCACCTTAAAGTACTGTTGATGATTCGGAAGACAGTATGGCACTGTGGTAGAACGCTCGTCTGTCATGTGGGGGGTCTGGGTTCTGTTTTCCGCGGACGCCAATTTTTAGGTGCATCTTCTACGAGAATTCCGTGACGTGTAAAATACGTAAAGACGGATGAAAAAATTAGTATCGCGTAGCGCTCGAGCGTGGAAATAGCTGATTTTAGTGTTGTTTCGGTCATTATGATTTTTTTTCGCTTACTTCGACCTAGGTCATTTAAATATAAAACTCATCAGATTTATGCTAAGTAACACACACATTTGTTAATTTTATTAAACATACTTGTCTTCTTATTTCTAATCACATGTGGCACTAAAAAATTGTTTAAATGCAAATATAAATTCTAACTTACATCTACAGGCATACTCCGAAAGCCACTGTATGGTGCATGGCGGAGGGTAACCTACACCGCTGCTAGTCATTTCCTTTCCTGTTCCACCTGAAAAGCAAGGGAAAAATGACTGTCTGTATGCCTCCGGATGAGACCTAGAACTTAGAACTACTTAAACCTAAGTAACCTAAGGACATCACACACATCAATGCCCGAGGCAGGATTCGAACCTGCGACCGTAGCGGTCGCGCGGTTCCAGACTGAGGCGCCTAGAACCGCTCGGCCACATCGGCCGGCGAAAATATTAAAAATTAAACTTTTTGCATCTTTTGTGTATTTGACGGAAATGCAAGTTGAACCATCACCTATGTTTAAAAACGTGCCACAGCCAGGAATCTACCTGAGGCATCTACATGGTAGGCGAACATTCTGCCACAAAACCACACTGGCTGTCGAAACATCGACCTTTATGTAGCGTATCAAAGGCATTCGGAAAACTTTAAAGTCGATTTTATCGAGAATTTTCGAGAATCACATCGAACTACGTTGGAGGATTGATATGTGAATGCTAAGCTTCACGCACCATTAGTAATTATAAAATTGCCCTGTGGTCAGCGTATTTTGCAGTCCTACGTATGAAATACATTTGCGGATGTGGGCTACTTGGCTAATACAGTAGCAAGCGCGTGTGAAGTGAAAATGGTGCGCTCAGTCGGGATATATGCGTTGAGGTCCTTCCTGCTGCCTACCACTGCGGCATCCGTCTGACCTTCAGAAGGGCGTCCACTGACCGCTCCACGTGAGAAATGTATGTACGCTCACAGTTCCCTCGCAGTGGGCACCGCCAGCCGTATACCGCTCCCCCGTCTCTGTAATTTGTGTCAGCGTCGAACGGCCAGTCGCTAGTTTACGAAGTGTTCATCAGTAATGGTTCTCCACACTAGCAATCATTCTGAGGTAACGCAAGGCCAATCGGATATGACGCAACATGAGAGTACAGGCACTTGCCTGCCGTGTTCGGAACACGTTTTGACGACACTTTCTGTAGTTCCTGGTGCGGTCGTCTTCACGTGTTGCTCCTTACATTTCTATACCGACCGAGCCGAACTTCCACAGTGCTTACTTAATACGGTACCTACCCAGGCCGAAGAAACTGTATTCTTGTTGTTGTTTAGTAAGATATGAATTATTGTACGGCGGAATACAATTACCTGAATTTACACAGTACATCCTCCAAGCCATAAATTCGTCCTCACAGATGCCTAAAAGTGATACGAAACTTGGGTAGACGCGTGGTCTCGGGCTCCTTGTCACGGTTCGCGCGGCTCCCTCCGTCAGAGGTTAGAGTGTATGTGTGTGTGTGTTATCCTTAGCGTAAGATAGTTTATGTTAGACTGAAATTACTTTAGACTATCTGTGGCAAATAATGCAGCACAGCCAAACGCAAACAGTCTCATATTAGGGAATCTAGCATCAGTTTTCCGTCCCGCATTGCTTTGATGTTTTCACAAGCATAATCCAGTTATAATTCAGACTACTTTAACAACACCGCATCGTCAGAGTTTTCAACTCGACCTTTACATCGGGATAACCTTACTAGTCATCTAAACAGGAATTACACCTCCATTCGTAAGCTTCGTCCATTGTGCTTACAAACAGCGGCAGTCAACTGTAAATTGGCAAGCGTTCCATTGTCTTCTTCGTAAAGAACATAGATTTTTCCTTGTCGAAACTCAAATTTTTTATTTGTTTGAACTGATAATGAATTTTCAGTTTACTGTGATATTAAACAACGTTATTTTCAGTTCCAATAGCAAACTTTGCAGCTGTAACTGATTTCGAATTAAACGTCAAAACCTCTCATAGATGTAAAAATTCATAATTAGGATGGAAATTAGAATTATCTCAAATCAGTTACGTGCATTACTGTGAAAAATAAATAATATAAATTTGCATTTGTAGTTGCATAGTATATCATCTTAAAGTATCGAAAGTATGGCGAGAACATTTACACTGTCACGTACGGCTTGAATTAGCAAATACTGATGTTAACAATAAACATCCTCAGATCGAAATAACCTCGGAAAATGCTTAATGCAGCTAGCTAGTCAAGCCTCTTGCGTTACAACTACTGGGTGATTTACAAAAGTTCGCGAAATATATTATATCTTACCTAGAACTTATTCTAACCTTCACCTTCAAGGTAGTCCCCTTGGCAGCGAATACACAGATTTTAAAGGTATACTGAAATTATTTCTGTATTAGTGTTGAAAGTTCCTAGTGTGGTGGTTAAATTGTGAATTAATGTTAGCTAACGACCAGCTTATACTTCTAGGGGAAGCAGACACAATCCTCCCTAGTTAAAAAACCAAATCATAGTAATACAACACGAGGTAGTGCAATACTTGCTGCTGTCAGAGAATAACAAATCAAACGGAGATGTATAGATACAAGGCGAACGAGTCCAGTACTAGCTGCAGTCACAAAATATTAAGTAAATTATCCTTGTACTTTGCCACTATGAACTAGGTTCAAATGGCTCTGAGCACTATGGGACTTACTATCTGAGGTCATCAATCCCCTAGAACTTAGAACTACTTAAACCTAACCAACCTAAGGACTATGAACAAGGACAACGCCAACACAGTGCAGGTAATCAGTAGGGTAACCAATGGGTTATATTTATTTTTAATGGATTGTCTAAAGACGCAAAGTTTTATGGCAGTTACAGGATCGTGAAACGTAAGTTAGGTGTGTGATAAGAGGAGCACGTTTCCTGTGTGTCTTTCAAGAAACATATATCAGACTGACGAAGAGCAAAATTATCTGAATATGTAGTTAAACTGAGGAAGAACGACACTAACACTGTGGGAGCTGTCCGCAGCTCGTGGCCTACTGGCCAGTGTCCCTGCCTCTGGATCACGGGGTCCCGGGTTCGATTTCGGGCCAGGTTGTGGATTTTCTCTGCCGGGGGACTGGGTATTTTTGTTATCCTTAACATTTCTTCGTCCTCCTCCTCCTCCTCCTCCTCCTCATCATCATCATCATCATCATCATCATCATCATCATTCGTGACAGTTACTAGGTCGGACTGTGTAAAAATTGGGACTTTGTACGGTCGCCGATGACCGCGGAGTTGAGCGTTCCACAAACCAAACATCAACTCTGGGAGCTACAAAAGTTTTCTTGGAAGCCCATATGGAGAACAACGCATCAAAATCCTTACGTGTGCAGCTTGCGAACTCAAAGAATCGAAAATTACCGTTCACAGTTATCAGATGGGCAACACAAGTTTCATATTAGAAATACACAAGCAAGCGAGCTACTCAGGATATGGATCGCACTATTGTGGACTGCGAACTTACATTTTCTCAATATCAGTAAATTGTGCCGAACAACATTAACGGCTGTTAGGACGCGAAACCGCAAAACTACCTTTCTAGACTCTAGACGGCCGGCCATTGACTGTTATTACCTTGCTACTTCCTAATTCCTCACTTCAAAAAACACTGCATGGATGGACGACACTATGCTTTTGACAAGGTAATGGGTGAGAATTGTTGCCAAATTCATGGCCTAGCAGGGGAAAACACACGTAATTTCCTCCTTTTGCGTGCAAGACACACATGAAGTTGGTACTGAGACAAAGTAGTGTGTTTACGATTGAACAGCCATATGCACCAAGAAAACTGTCTAGAGTGACGCTATTCTGTTGGCTGAACCAAATTTTTAGAGTGAACGCAACTGACTCCTCCCACACAGGTAGTATGGGTGCCTTGGTATCTTGCTCTTTGATGGTTGCATAGAAAGACTCAATTATTCTGTCGTGACTCTAGCTAGAGTGGCCGCGGCGTTCCTGACTACACGGGGTGCAGGCGCCAGCCAGACTTTCAAAAGCTGCAGAATGTGTCACTGCTCGAACTCTACAAAAAACTGCTTATGTCCACAGAGGAGAAGCTCTTCACCTAATGAGATTCACAAACTGTCTTCTGCCCGCAAAAGTGGTCTTAAAGAAGTTTCCGGCGACAAATCGCCCCAACGTGGAGGGCACGAGGCTACCTTTCCAAGCACACAGCTCCAGCATCCTTACTAAAATAAATACAAAGTAGCGACAGAAAATGAATGAATATCGCACAGCGGTATGTGACAGTAACGTTATTTGAATCACATACACTAGATAAAATCTTCGCCCTTTACATTTGATTTTCATCTTTGGGAAGAGAGAGAATTTACATGGAGCTAAGTCTGATAAGGATAACTCGTGCAAAACAGTGGTCATCTTGTCTATGTTCCTTGGGTCATGTTGTTTTTAGCAAAAAAATCCTGATTGTGTAGACCGTATGTAGTCGTGCATTGTTATGGAGAAGCATGTAGTCGTTCAAAAGCTGTTTCTGTGGACGTTTTCCCCTGGTGTCCTTCACCAAATGTCTTAGAACATCTTGATAAAACTATTCATCGACCTCCTGACGAGTTGTTACAGACGCTGTATGAGCAGCCCCTTACATTATATATAATCAACACTGACTTCATGGTGCTCTTGTTTTTATCTACCTCTACAAACGTACTCCGCAAGCAGTCTTACGTTGCATGTGGCTGTCACTTCCACTCTTTCCTGTTTAGTCGCGAATGATTTGTAGGAAGAACGACGGATGGTAAGGCTCTGCGCGAATTTTACCTTCACCCGTCTTTTCACGAGATATGTGTGGGCAAAGGCAGTACATTAGTTGATTCCTCTAGGAATTTAGGTTCTTGGAACTTCAACAGTAAATCACGCTTTGATGCAGAACACCAGACTTGGAGCGTCTGTTACAGGAGTTCACTAAGCACCTCTGTGACGATTTCGCGCTTACAAAGTGCCCATGGTGAAGAAGTGTTTCATTGCACCGATTGCCGCTCGGTATCCTCCTTAGACATAAACCCAGTTTTCATCACTAGTGAGAATCTTCGAAAGAGAGTTTGAGTCGGCTTCTACGTCTCAGAGGGCACTTTACGTGCCACTGTCATTACCTCCCTTTCCTGTTCCAGTCGCGTATGGTTCGCGGGAAGAAAGACGGTTTGAAAGCCTCCGTACGCGCTCGAATCTCTCTCATTTTACATTCGTGATCTCCTCGGGAGGTATAAGTAGGGGGAAGCAATATATTCGATACCTCATCCGGAAACGCACCCTCTCGAAATCTGGCGAGCAAGCTACACCGCGATGAAGAGCGCCTCTCTTGCAGAGTCTGCCACTTGAGTTTGCTAAACATCTCCGTAAAGCTATCACGGTTACCAAATAACCCTGTGACGAAACGCGTCGCTCTTCTTTGGATCTTCTCTATCTCCTCCGTCAACCCGATCTGGTACGGATCCCACACTGATGAGCAATACTCAAGTATAGGTCGAACGAGAGTTTTGTAAGCCACCTCCTTTGTTGTTGGACTACATTTTCTAAGGACTCTCCCAATTAACCTCAACCTGGTACCTGCCTTACCAACAATTAATTTTATATGATCATTCCACTTCAAATCATTCCGCACGCATACTCCCAGATATTTTACAGAAGTAACTGCTACCAGTGTTTGTTCCGCTATCATACAATAAAGGATCCTTCTTTCTATGTATTCGCAATACATTGCTTGAGGCAGTTGAGTTTCCTGCAGACATCCACGCGTTGTTGGGTCTGATTGACTTGAAGCGGTCGTAGCACAAACTTCGCCGTAATCCTTAGGTTCAATTCTTCTCACAGCGTAAGTTCGCGTTTTCCATGTTTTATTCCATATGTGTTACAGAGGTTTTGGATAGTCTGTCTGCCTGCGATCTTCGGTAACCATATGCGTAACGCCCTGCACATTTTCTGCTGTGATGCCATTTAACAGCTGACCGTAAAGGTCACTGATTCATTCTATGCTCATCCGTTCTTGAAATTTTCGTAGCAGTCGCGAGTCTGAGACTATCGTAAACGATTGTTCCAAAAAGCTTGTTACAACTTTTTTTACCGTTTCTGCAGCAGTTTACTTGCGTTTAACACAAAACTTTTTACTCTTGAGATCAGCCACTGCTAAATCGCAAGCTCACGAAAATACAACAGAGGGCACTTGCTCACCAACAGCTAACTAAACCACTTAGATTGCAGCCACTTGCCACACTGATTCGAGGTCGTCGTATGGGAAGTCACTTAAATCTATTTTATTATCCGTAACTATTAGCGCGCACATTTCAAATTTCGATAATTTCGGATACCTCCTCGTACATTAATCTTTGGAAAGAGCAGTGTACAAGTTTCCGCCCAAGCATACTCATCACGTAGCTATCCCGCGGCATCTGCAAATAACGTCAGTCGATTGTAGGGATTGGTCATTTAGTAAGACAGCAGGCCTTCATCTTCCCTATCATCGCCATATCGGACCCTATGTTCCGTTTTAACCCTTCAAGCACGTCTCTGCATTGATGTACCTCTGTAAGCTTGAACTTGCCGTCCGTTGTTCAATTCTTCATCTTTTCTTCCCGCCTAGTTGTCAGCCCCTTCCGGATCTCTTCCTGTAACATCAAGATTGCGAAACACTCTTAAATTCAGGATGAAGAGGATCGCATTACTTGTGGTAACTACAGCTTTTTGTAATAAACACGCGGCTAAGTGCTTGAAGCGGCTGATTCTTTTCCCTCAAATTCACCCGCCCACAGCAAAGTGATCCAGTGATAGTGGTACCATAAGTACTCCAAGCCACATACGACAAGGTGGTTTGCACAGTATGGGGTGTAGAGGTAAATGACAAATTCTGTAGTGTCTGGAACTCCATCTTGCCTTGTCGTATCAGGAGCGATATGTTTCCCTCGTTTCGCGTAAACAAGCAAGAGCGTGTTGGAACAACCCGACCCAGCGTACCACATACTCACTGTGTGACCGCCAGTGTTGGGTTCCAGAGCACTAACGCAAGGCGGTGTCAAGTGTCGGTATCGTAGCTAACTCGCTACACACAGCGATGATGAAATCTAGGTAGCTGAATGTTGGAGATATTTGAGGGACGACAGAATGTGTTGAGAGGGCACTGGAATCGATACCGTGTAGTAGATTTCTCTTTCGTTGTTTTGTCAGAATTTCAATGGTTTTCACTGGAAGGAGTGATACTAAAAAAAAATGGAAAAAAGAAACCTCCATGAAGAATAATCAGTGAAATATTGTCTCGTACAGCGTAGACCCGAGTCGTGCTCCCTTGTGTTTCGTAAGTGCCCCTGTCAGAGGCCGTCCGAATTTAAGATTAAATGCATCCGCTTTCTAAGCTAATGTAGAACCGACGCGCGGACAGAACAATGGGGGACGCCAGACGTATAATAGCGCGACCGCTGACTTGTATGGCGCGAGATGGACGTGGCTTGCCCACTGAGGTTATCGACCATCGTTCGTTTCTGTCGTTACTCTATACTCGACCGCGTCATCGCTGGTAGTTTTCCACATTGTTCGTTAAAGAATTATCCGGTGTCAACCGGAAAGCGCTTAACACCGGCGTTAATTTATTCCACACCCGCGGTACCAGCTATGTTTATCGCAACCTGCGGCACCCTTCTCACGAACTTTGCGTCATGGGAACTTCCTGCGTTTTCTTGCAGCAGACAGGTTTACGGCGTTGATGGCACCTGTTATTTAGGTCAAGGATATTCCGGTGGTCACAAAGAAACTATTTTCATGCCGTAAGCAATGACCCTTTACCTGACGTCATTTGATAATGACTTCATTTTTTTGTACACGCGGGCCGGCTACGGTGGCAGGTTCGAATCCTGCCTCGGGCATGGGTGTATGTGATGTCCTTAGGTTAGTTAGGTTAAAGTAGTTCTAAGTTCTAGGGGACTGATGACCTCAGAAGTTAAGTCCCATAGTGCTCAGAGCCATTTACACCATTTTTTGATATACGCTGTTGACACAGTCTCCAGATTTATACATAAAAAAGTTGCTGTCCGCGAATGTACATCATTCTGCTACTTTATCTATTTCGTAGTTAATAGTACTTTTTTCTTGAAATGTGTTTCGTACAGCCAAAGCTATTAAATTAATAACTTATAATGCAAAAAAATGGTTCAAATGCCTCTGAGCACTATGGGACTCAACTGCTGTGGTCATCAGTCCCCAAGGACTTAGAACTAGTTAAACCTAACTAACCTAAGGACATCTCACACATCCATGCCCGAGGCAGGATTCGAACCTGCGACCGTATAATGCAAAGTAAACAGACAATTTACAGAAGTAAGTCATAATTGAGAATCACCACGAGGTGCTGACGACAATGATTATTTACAAACAATTTCGAGCAACCGATTATTCATACGGTGATATAAAAATGTTAAATAGCGAAACAAAAAAGCCTTACTTTGCTGAAACTGACTTCAGCAATAAGACGGGTTAATGTTTCCCGGATACTGTTTTGATACGTCTCTCCACGGTAATGTGACCTAAGCAGACCTCTTCATCTCTGCAAAACTTTCTCAACAACGTACATCCATTTGATCGTGCGTATTATACTCAAACCTCGGTTTCCTTCTACAATTGGTCTCTCCCCACTCCACCTTATTTCCTTGCATTACCAAACTGATAATTTATTGATGCTTCATGTGATTTCCACCGCTCCTCTCGTTTAGTTAAGTTGTGCAACAAACTGATTTTTATAATTCGATTCAGTGTCTCCTCATTAGTTAAGCTATATACCAAACTAATTTTCAACAATGGTCAGTAGAACCATATTTTAAAGGTTTCTATTCTCATTTTGTCTCTGCTGCTTATGGTCCACGTTTCACTTCCGAATGAAGCTGCATTCCAGACAATTAGATTTACTTTCGATGTTAACAAATTTCTCCTTTTCTTGCGGTTGTCACTGTCCACTTTACGTTGTCTCTACTTTGATCATCGTCAGTTATTTTGTTGCCAGTGTCTCACTTACTAATCGATCAGCATAATCTCATTTAATCGGACTACATTCCATTACCCTTGTGTTGCTTTCGTTGATAACCTCTTTTCAAGGCACTATTCTTTGCGTTCAACTGCTCTTTCAAGTCATTTGCCGTCACATACAGAACTCTAATGTCTTCGGTATACCTCAAACTTTTTATTTCTTCTCCCTGAACTTTAATTCCTTTTCTGCATTTCTCCTTCGTTTCTTTCATTACTACTTCACTGTACAGATTGAATAATATCGGAATAGACCAGCCACTGGTTCGCTTTCATGTCTTAGACTGCAACTGTAATCTCCTTTCTGTACAAATTGTAAATAACCTTCCGTTCCCTGTTTTTTGTCGATGCCGCATTTCAAATTTTAGAGAGTGTAGTCCAGTCTACAGTGTGTAAAGCTTTCTGCAAGTGCTGTAAAGGTAGATTTGCCTTTCTTTTATCTCTCTTTCAAAATAAGTTGTAGGGTCAACATTGCTTCTCGCATTTCTCCGGAAAAGACTGATCTTCCCGGTCGTCGGCTTTTACCAGTTTTTCAATTCTTCTGTCAGTAATTCGTGGATTAGTAGTATTTGCACCTGTCAACATCTGCCTTCTTTGGGATTATATTTGCTACATTCTTCTTGAAGTCTGAGGGTATTACGACTGTCACTTTACATATCACATACCAGGTTGATAATAATGTCTTGGCTAGCTCTCTAAAGGATTTTAATAGTTGTGAGGGAATGTCATCTACTCCTGGGGTCCCGTTTCGGCTTAGGTCTTCCAGCGCTCTGTGAAATTCTTCTAGCAGTATGAAATCTGCCGTCTCATCTTCACCTTCTTCTCTTCTATTTCTATATTATTGCCCTCAAGATTACTTCCCGCTTATAGACCTATATGTTCCTTTCGGCTTTGCCTTCTGTACTTAGCAAACAAATACTATCAGAGTTTTTGATACATAGCGGTTTATCTTATTTCCAAAGTCTCTCTAACTTTCCTACAGGCGTCATCTGTCTTTCCGCTACTGATGCGTATTTCTACAGCCTTCCATTTGTTCTATAGCTACTACTGCTTCGCCATTTTGCGATTGCTATTTATTCTGGACGCCTGTATTCTTTTTAGGCTGCGTCATTTTGCTGCATTTTTATATTTTCTCCTTTCGTCAATTATATTCAGTATCTCCTGTTACCTAAGGATTGCAACTAGGATTTGTCTTTTTATGTATATGATTCCTTCCTCCCTATTTTATCTCTGAGAGCTACCCATTCTTGTTCTGTTGTATTCCATTTCCCTGCTCCAGTCCGAATGTGCCTAATACTCCCTCTAAATCTCTCACCAAGGTTTGGTTCTTTCAGTTTGTCAAGGTAGTAGGTGCTTAAATTCATACCTTTTTGTAATTTCTTCAGTTCTGATCTGCAGTTCATAACCAATGAATTAGGGCCAGAGCCCACCTCTATCCCTGAAAATGGCATAAATTTTTAAATCTGATTTAGAAATCTATGTCTTAACATTACGTAACTAGCCTTAAACCATCCAGTGTTCCCAGTCATTCCCACATGGTCAATATCTTTCATGATTCTAAAACGCACACCGAGCGAGGTGGCGCAGTGGTTAGCACACTGGACTCGCATTCGGGAGGACGACGGTTCAATCCCGTCTCCGACCATCCTGATTTAGGTTTTCCGTGATTTCCCTAAATCGTTTCAGGCAAATGCCGGGATGGTTCCTTTGAAAGGGCACGGCCGATTTCCTTCCCAATCCTTCCCTAATCCGAGCTTGCGCTCCGTCTCTAATGACCTCGTTGTCGACGGGACGTTAAACACTAACCACCACCACCACCATCATGATTCTAAAACGCAGTGTTCGCGATAATTAAATTATGCTCTGAGCAGAATTTGTCTGGAGGGTTTCCTGTTTCATTCCTGTCTCCCACTCCATATTCTACTATTTTTTGTTCTCTTCCTTTTGTCAACGTATTCCAGTCACCCATCACAATTAAGTTTTATTCTCCCTAAACAGTGTGAATAATTTCCTTCATCTCATCGTACTCTTTCAGTGGCCATCATCCGTGGAGCTAGTTGGCGTATAAATTAGTACTGCTGTGATGGATGTTGGCTTCGTGTATGTCTTAGCTAAGATAATACATTCACTATGCTATTCACAGTAGTTTACCCACGTTCTTATTTTCTTATTTATTATTACGCCTACTCCTGCATCACTCTATCTGATTTTGTGTTGATAACCATGTGTCGCCTTACCAGATGTCCCGTTCATCCTGTCAGTGAATTTCATTAATCCCCACTATATCTAACTTCAACGTATCCATATCCCTTTTAAAATTATCTGACTGCCCGGCACCACGTTCCGACATATAGATTGCCAGTTTTGTTTTTCCTGATGATAATATCCCCGTGAGTAGTCTACGCGCGGAGATTCGAGTGGATAAATATTTTATTCGTTGGGATGTTGTAATTATTAAGCCTAACAGTGGAGTGTATGTGCTCGTGAAATTTAACGGCTGTAGTCTGCCTTTGCTTTGAGCCATTCGAAGCACCAACATAGCAAGGGCATGGTGGGTAATGTTACATGGCCCAAACACACAATCATCCAGGTTACTGAAAAGGTTTCCATTGTGGTTGCCCCTACGGTACGGCTATCTGTGTTGTTGAAGCACACAAGCCATACCACTTCGGAAAGGTCCATGACTTATGGATATACATAGGTACAACAAATTGTCGGCACAAAGTTACAGAATGAAATTAGAACTATAAAGTCCAAAACTTTTTAAAATGATTGTATGTAGGATGATTGATATGTTACCGACACCGAAATCGTCATCTGTGTGAAAAAAGTCAATGCAAGAGGATTGAATTGCTGCTTGTATTCAGCCTATAATTACTTGTTACGTGAGTCTGATGAAGTCTGAGCGTCTTGTAAATAGGGTCGTGATAATACAAGAAGTCGTGCGACCAGTTGTTTGCCGGGAATTCCTGTGACAGCTGTTCGAGTCTTTCCAGTTTTCAGCTAAGTGGAGCAAGGCATTAGCGGATCAGGTCAGTGCTGAGTGCGCACGACATGGAAAGATGTCCTGCAAGGTGCGACGAAATGGCAGTGTAGCTCTCTCGGCTCTCTCGTTTCCTAGTCTTACCATAGCCGGAAGGTAAGGGTATACGCTGTCCACTTGGAGCGAGATGGCGCAGTGGTTCAGCCTCTGGAACAGAATCAGGGAGCAGTGGTTCAAATCAAAGAGGTTTTGTTCAAATCCCCACCGGTTCTGCTGATTTAATTTTCCTGTAGTTACCCTGATTGACATAAGGTATACTCTGCGGTAAATTCTTATCAAAGGACACAGCCGATTTCATTCAACATCCTCCCCATATCCGATTTTATGCATAGGCTCTAAGGAAGACAGATTGAAGTCCCGTCGACGAGAAGGTCATTAGAGACGTGACTTAAGTTCGGATGAGGGAAGATGGGGAAATAAAATAGACAGTTTCCTTTTTGAAGAGATCACCCACCATTTTTCGTAAGCAGTACAGGGAAACCACAGGAAACTTCTACATCTGCATGACTACTCTGCAATTCACATTTAAGTGCTTGGCAGAGGGTTCATCGAACCACAATCATACTATCTCTCTACTATTCCACTCCCGAACAGCGAGCGGGAAAAACGAACACCTAAACCTTTCTGTTCGAGCTCTGATTTCTCTTATTTTATTTTCATGATCATTCCTACCTATGTAGGTTGGGCTCAACAAAATATTTTCGCATCCGGATGGCCAGAGAGGGCTTCGAACCGCCGCCCTTCGGGATGCGAGTAACTACGCCAGCTTCGTCTCTGAGTACTTCATCGTTGACGAGACATTGAATCGCTGGACATTGTTTTTAGAAGACTCGTATCTCTAACATGGAGCAGAATGTGGCGTTACAACTTGTTTTTATTTTCTTAGTTTTTATGGCTGCATAAGTTGTTTCCCATTGAATATTTCCGAAGTGTTTGTGGTGTTCTGCCTATCGGGAGGTGATTTATTGAATGGTGCTACAGAGTTCTTCTAACTTCGTACCTTTACAACCGTGGACGCGCAAAACTGTCACGGCTGATCTAGGTGCGGTCACCAGCAGTACGAGCCTAAAGCGAATCCCCAATTAGTGCTCACTTAAGATGTTAGCCCTAGTTAACATGTTCATCTAACTACGTAAAATTGAAAATATTCATCACTGCACTCGATCTATAAAATTTGCGAGTAACGCCCATTTCACAAGACTTGCAGAAAACATGACGTTACAAGCAAAATCGACAACCGCGGGAACTGATACCAGACTTTCGTTAGCGTCTGGTTTGCCGGAAGTCTAGTGAGACGAGTATTATCCGAGAAATAATTATGACTAGGAATAACATGAACATTATTGCTCATCGTTTCGCACGCAGCAATTTAAGCTACATTCCTCATGTTCCTGCGTAACCAGCCACTCGGAAATTTGTAACTACATATTCTGAAATAAACAGCGAAATATCTGTGACAAGGAGTAATATTAATTTCCTTGTTGCTCGTTTTACTCGCAGCAGATACTACGTCGTCAAGTTGTACATTTGGTGTTGTTATCCCACTCTCAAGCTACGTTACACCATGTCTTAGTTTCAGTGTAGAATGACATTCACAGCACGTAAATATATGTTGTTAAGTAAATTAATTAATTCCTAGATTCTGCCGTACCTACGGAATGTTGAAGTCGCTTGTCCGTCTTATAAATAACATACGTTCACAGAATGAGATTGTTCTCTCTGTGCGTTGATACGACAATTTCTGGCGAACCGAGACCCAAAACGCAGGACCCTTGACTTTCGCGAACAAGTGCTCAACCTACTGAGCTACCAAACACGACTCAAGATAAGTTCTCGCAGCTGTACTTCCGCCAGTAAATCTCCTACCGTTCAAACTTCACACAAGCTCTCCTGAGAAACTTGGAGAGCACTATGGGACTTAACATCTTAGGTCATCAGTCCCCTAGAACTTAGAACTACTTAAACCTAACTAACCTAAGGACATCACACAGATCCATGCCCGAGGCAGGATTCGAACCTGCGACCGTAGCGGTCGCGCAGTTCCAGACTGAAGCGCCTAGAACCACTCGGCCACACCGGCCCGCTCTTAAATGCTAGTAAGAGGACTAAACCTGAGGGAGTAAAACCCTATTAATAGTTAAAAGTTCATCGCCATTGTTTAAGCTATCTATATGTAACAGTATTACGGCTTCATCATCTTATTTCTAATCATAGCCAATTAGCAGTGAGGATTCAGCTGTCTTTAGCTCGTATTGTCCAGTAGTAATAGGCTTAGCTGAGGTTCTTTTCCTACTCAAATTCCATACGCCTTATGCTTCAGACAATAAAGTGTTTCTAAATATAATACAATCTAATGGGTTTCGGGTCAGCACGGAAGTTAGTTTCCTTAACGTTAACATTTATCACATTTAACTTTATAAAGACTTTTTCCGACGCTCGTCTGCTAAATAAAAACAATTAAGTGCTTACAATATTGATTCACTCAAATAAAAAATCAACTGAAGTGGATTACCAGTAATATTATGTACATCGCACAAAGCAGCTGCGAAAATGTCGTTTATATCGATGCTTCAGCGCATTCACGTCAGGCTAACGATTACGTTACCGCTTCTCGACATCTATCGCAACAGTTAAGACAATGGAACATCAATAACGTCTTATGTTACATTAACATTTGAACTTCTGTAAAGTCTATAATGTTCTTATAATAATAAACAAATAAACGAATAAATAAAGCCAGTCCCGTAATAAGTAAATAAAATAACTATAATTTTACAAATCTTAACCAGCAGCTTTGAACTAAATAAATGTTCTGTGCCATTTCCGTCACTGGTCATGGCGATGAACGGCGCATCCGTAATAAGATAACAACCGCCCAGGTCTGGGCAATAAATGCAGCTCAAGTCTATACCTTGTATATTGACAGTACGTATTACGTTTCGTACAAAAGAAAAATTCGGGGTAGGTATTAAAATCCATGGAGAAGAAATAAAAACTTTGAAGTTCGCCGATGATATCGTAATTCTGTCAGAGACAGCAAAGGACTTGGAAGAGCAGGTGAATGGAATGGACAGTGTCTTGAAAGGAGGATATAAGATGAACATCAACAAAAGCAAAACGAGGATAATGGAATGTAGTCGAATTAAGTCGGGTGCTGCTGAGGGAATTAGATTAGGAAATGAGACACTTAAAGCAGTAAAGGAGTTTTGCTATTTGGGGAGCAAAATAACTGACGATGGTCGAAGTAGATAGGATATAAAATGTAGACTGGCAATGGCAAGGAAAGTGTTTCTGAAGAAGAGAAATTTGTTAACATCGAGTATAGATTTATGTATCAGGAAGTCGTTTCTGAAAGTATTTGTATGGAGTGTAGCCATGTATGGAAGTGAAACATGGACGATAAATAGTTTGGACAAGAAGAGAATAGAAGCTTTCGAAATGTGGTGCTACAGAAGAATGCTGGAGATTAGATGGGTAGAGGAGGAGTATAATGAGGAAGTATTGAATAGGATTGGGGAGAAGAGAAGTTTGTGGCACAACTTGACCAGAAGAAGGGATCGGTTGGTAGGACATGTTCTGAGGCATCTAGGGATCACCAATTTGGTATTGGAGGGCAGCGTGGAGGGTAAAAATCGTAGAGGGAGACAAAGAGATGAATACACTAAGCAGATTCAGAAGGATGTAGGTTGCAGTAGGTACTGGGAGATGATGAAGCCTGCACAGGATAGAGTAGCATGGAGAGCTGCATCAAACCAGTCTCAGGACTGAAGACCACAACAACAACTTGTAAATACGTCCTTCCTGGACGGAGATATACCTAACGTACGAGTACGACAATGTATGGAAGTTCGGGTCTGACCGTGATTCGTGCATGTACAGCCAGAACGGTTAAGGCGATGGCTCGCATAAAGCGGGAAATCCGGGTTCGAGCTCTGTCTGGCACAAATTTTCGCTGTCGTCTTTCCAATATACAGATGGTGGTTCATTTTCGCAGTTGCGAATACGTTCTCTGTGTTTATTCACTGCTACAATCGCTGCAGTGCCTGTCCCTGGAGACAAGCATGCATGTCCGAAGGAGCACAGGCACTTCTATTTCGTATACTAATTACTGTTGTAGGGCTGGCCTCAGCTCGTAGCAAAATGCGACGAGTACTGCGATCTGGACACTTACCACCTGACTCTTGAACAGCTATTGATGTTGCTTTATCTGGAGCCGTTTCCGATCGTCCAACTTTCAGTATACCCGCGAACTTCGCTAGGTTTGACCGCCGCACAGTAGGCAATGCTAGCTCCGTTTGGATGGCGTCGATTGAAATCCTCTGCGATAACACTGGCGTTCGTCTCTCCATGTATCAGGACGAACTCTGCGCGTTCGGTATATGTTAACGCCAGCCGGCCGCAGTGACCGAGCGGTTCTAGGCGCTACAGTCTGGAACTGAGCGACCGCCACGCTTTGGGCATGGATGTGTGAGATGTCCTTAGGTTAGTTAGGTTTAAGTAGTTCTAAGTTTTAGGGGACTGATGACCTCAGATGTTAAGTCCCATAGTGCTCAGAGCCATTTTTCGACCTGAACCACGGTGTGGTCCCCTTGACACAGTTGTTGTTGTGGTCTTCAGTCCTGAGACTGGTTTGATGCAGCTCTCCATGCTACTCAAGCTTCATCATCTCCCAGTACGTACTGCAGCCTACATCCTTCTGAATCTGCTTAGTGTATTCAGCTCTTGCTCCCCCTCTACGATTTTTACCCTCCTTAACATAGTAAGCCGAAGATTTACTTAAATTGTATTTCTGCAAGCGAATGAAGACTCCACACAAATAATGCAGCTAGGAACGGAGTCTAGCTCATCAGTGGCAACAAGGAAAAGTTTCGCTATACTAAGCACGGGCTATAATGATGGCTCCGCGAAGAGACGGCTTCTGTCTAGAGTCACGTAGCGAAGAGCGAGTGCAAGAGGGCATCTGGCTACCGCCGGCCATCCTATATTGCGGCAGCAGAGGACGCTCGCAGTACAGGACCGATGCAGGTGTGAACCAGTTTACGCGCGACGGCTATCGGCATCTAACGCAAACTTGCAATTCCGTTGCCAACTGTGAAGACGCCCATTGGATGATATTGATACCACACTAAGTTCTCATGGAAGTGAAACGTGGACGATAAATAGTTCAGACAAAAAGAGAATACAAGCTTTCGAAATGTGGTGCTACAGAAGAATGCTGAAGGTTAGATGGGTAGATCACATAACTAATCAGGAGATATTGAACAGAATTGGGGAGAAGTTTGTGGCACAGCTTGACTAGAAAAAGGGATCGGTTGGTAGGACATGTTCTGAGGCATCAAGGGATCACCAATTTAGTTCAAATGCCTCTGAGCTCTATGGTACTTAACATCTATGGTCATCAGTCCCCTAGAACTTAGAACTACTTAAACCTAACTAACCTAAGGACATCACACAACACCCAGCCATCACGAGGCAGAGAAAATCCCTGACCCCGCCGGGAATGGATCCCGGGAACCCGGGCGTGGGAAGCGAGAACGCTACCGCACAACCACGAAATGCGGGCACCAATTTAGTACTGGAGGGCAGCGTCGAGGGTAAAAATCGTAGAGGGAGACCAAGAGATGAATACACTAAACAGATACAGAAGGATGTAGGCTGCAGTAGGTACTGGGAGATGAAGAAGCTAGCACAGGATAGAGTAGCATGGAGAGCTGTATCAAACCAGTCTCAGGACTGAAGACCACAACAACTAAGTTCTCGTTTCTTCTGGAACGCAATTATTTGGATTTTATTTGCTCTGTCCTTCGAATAACGCTGACGAGATGTACAGAACGAATGGGCGGCACCACCGGGTGTACTGGGCTAAATGTGATTTTTCTATTTCCAGTAAGATGTGAAGTGGAGTGAGCATGTCGAACCAACCGTTCGAGTCGTGCTCAAGGACAGGACTGAAGCGCACGCGCCAGGCCGGCGGCTGCGACGCATCTGGTGGACCGGAGTGTATGGGGGCAATTACTGCTAGCGGCGCATTCGCTGCGCGACCGCAAAATACGGCCAGCCCGGGCGTCGGGGGCCAATTAGCACAGCAGATAGCGTCCTCGCATTCCGCCGCGCCGCCAAAGGCGACGAGCCTGGCGAATAAGCCGAGGGACCGAGCAAGGCTGAGAGCCGGATCAAAACTAAGCCAGGCGTCAGTGTAAAAACTGAAAATCAGCCTTGGATCATTTTTCAACATCGTGCACAACATTTTGAACATTCCATAGGTCGACAGCCGCTGGATTGCACGACTGCTCACAATCATTCAGAAATGCTGCCAAACCGTGCCCGCAGCTGTGTCAGGCCACCTGCCTACTCACAGTGGACAAGTTCTGGGTGTACCGCCATGACCTCCAGACAAAGAAGCAAAGCAAGTGTTGGCAAGCCGCGGATTCGCCGTCTCCGAAGAAAGGGAAGACCCAGCCGTCTTGTAGTGACTTGGAGCTGAACAGAATAGCCATGTGATGGTCCTTAAAGATAATAATCGTAAAGGATAAACCGTCGCATTTGTTAGCGGAATGCCCTGAGGAGGTTACTGAAGGCTGTCTAGATGAAACGTCGCGAGTAACTGTCCAGTGGAGTGCTTGTACCTCGCGACGGTCCAGCTCATTCTCCACGGGCTTCTTTGGCCCTTCGCATTTTGTCTCACTTTCGTATTCTCTTTATATAGCATCTGGGGACTTTTCCCTCTTTCCTCGAATGAAGAAATCGTTACGTAATAGGCATTTCTAAAATGACCTGTATGTAATATTCGAGGTTGCGGTTGTTAATATATTAGCGCTATACTTAGCAATCATTTATAACCGCTTGCTGACGATAGATGTATACCTAAAGAGCGAAAAATTGTACAGGTCGCACCAGCACTCAGGGATGGAAATATTCCTCGGAATAATTTGCTGAACTGGAGAACCATTTCACTTCCGGCGGTTTGCAGTAGCATTTTGAAACGTCTACAGAGTTCCAGTATTATGAATTGCCTGAAGAAAACGATCGGTTGACACACTGCACGGATTGAGAAAATATCGTTCTCATGAAATATAACTAGCTCTTCATTCTCACGATGTAATAAATGGTATCGACATGGGTCCTCAAATTGCTTCCATATTTATGAATTTGCAGAATGCTTTTGATACCGTTCCTTTGAAACGGCTTCTAATCGTATTGCATGCCTACGAAGTATCGTCTCAGTTGTACTGCTGGATTTGTGATTTCCTGTCAGAAAGGTCACAATTTGTAATATTTGAAGGGAAGTCAGAGAATAATACAGAAGTGGTATATGAGGTTTCCCAAGGTAGTGTTACAGGCCCTATGCTGTTCCGATTTACCTATCAATTTCGGAGGAGGCTCTGAGCACTATGGGACTTAACATCTATGGTCATCAGTCCCCTAGAACTTAGAATTACTTAAACCTAAGGACATCACACAACACCCAGCCATCATGAGGCAGAGAAAATCCCTGACCCCGCCGGGAATCGAACCCGGAAACCCGGGCGTGGGAAGCGAGAACGCTACCGCACGACCACGAGATGCGGGCAGTTTCGGAGGAAATCTGAGCAGTCCTCAGATTGTTTGCAGATGATGCTGTCCTTTTCCCTCTAGGAAAGTTATAAGAAGATCCAAACGAATTGCAAACTGACGTAGACAAGAATCTCTGCGGAGCAAAAAATGACAACTTACTCCAATAAAAAGTGTAAGGCCATGTACATGAGTATTAAAAGGAATCCGTTAAATTTCAGTTGTACGATAAATAATGTAAATGTAAAGATTGAGAAGGGTACTAAATACCTAGGGATAACAATTACTGGATCGATAACATAGTAATGTTGTGGCGAAGGCGAACGAAAGACTGTGCTTTATTCGTAGAACACTTAGAAGATGTAACAAATCCACTAAAGAGGATGCCTGCGTCGCGCTTGTTCGTCGTCATCTGGAGTACTACTGTGCGGTATGCGATCGTTAAAAGATTGGATTGACAGAGGACATGGAAAAAGTTCAGAGAAGGGTAGCTCGTTCTGTATTATTGCTAAGTAGCAGAGGGAGTGCCACGGAAGTGTTACTTGAGTTGGGGGGTGGAGATTATTAAAACAAAGGCGTTTTCCGGTGCTGCGAAATATTTTCACGAAATTTCAGTTTCCAACTTTCTCTTCCGAGTTTGAAAATATTTTGTCGATGCCCATTTACATCGAGTGAAATGATCATCGTAGTAAAATACGTCATTCCTCACGCGCAAATATTTAAGTGTTCTTTTTTACCGCGCGCTGTTCGAGACTGAAACGGTAGAGAAATAGTGTGAAAGGGATTTGATAAATCTTCTGCTAGGCGCGTAAGTCTGAATTGAGGAGTAGTGATGTAGATTTAGGTCGTTTCGTAAACTGGTACAGTGTACATTTCTCCAGTGAAGTTCGCCTCCAAGTCACTTACTATCGGAAGAGATCTGTCGCGTTCAAGGTTGAATATGTATAGAAGGAGTAACGCCTTCAGAAAGCTTGATTTTTTTTTTTTCTTCCGATGTGGTGATTAGAGCTTTATGATTAGTAGGTACGACAGCTGGCGTGTAGACTTTCCCCTAAGCTTGCATATTTTTGTTACCTGAGTAAGTACTGATCAGTTTATAATTCAGGTGTAGCACACAGCTAGGCTCTAGAACCTAGACGTTCGTTCTTCGTGTACCGTAGGCTGCAAGGAGCAGCGACTTCGAGCTTCGCGGAAATTCACTGCTGGCTGTGTATCTTGGAAGCAGGCGCGTCTGCGCACACACTGAGGCACGACTTTGGCCGCTTGCGTTCAGTGCGTAAAATATTGTGTTGCGGGCGGCTTCGGCGTGAGGGCGCAATTTTGGGGAGGCGCGGAAGCCTGCGTGCGGCGGTTATTTATCGCGGAGGTACGCCGGAAGACCGCGGACCGCCACACTACTGCCTCTGGCGCCAAGGCCGCTCCTTCGGTCCGCTCCGCTGATTTATATTCCGGGCGGCAATTTCGTTATGGGTCCTCGTGGGAAATTCGACAAATGGCTCTAGGAATCTGCTTTATATTCATTAGTTTCAACCGAGGTTCCGCCGTCCCAGTATGTTCGGCTCCAGTCAGAAGTGGGTAAACTTCTTGGCAACCAGGTCACCGTAATGAAGGCACTCCGTTTAATGAAGTGATTATGCCTCGGGCGCCGTCTTTTTGCGCTCAGAGTAAATACAGCTGTGCCACATCGGCCGCTGCCCTGACGAGACGTTCGCTGGCATTCCGCCATCACGACCACGCTTTAATAGTTAGCTAACGAAGGATCCAATCGCTACTGATTCTGTTGAGGCAATGTGCATTTCTTAGCGTTACACGTTGTTTTAAATCTTTCATTCGCCTAATACACAATGGTGTTTTTATCAGCGCTCGGATTGGGCAGCTTTTGTATCTCTCTGTTGATTTCACATTATTTCTCCTCCTCCTCCTCTTCCTCCTCCTCCTCCTCCTCCTTCCCCCCCCCCCCCTCGCTGTTCATATTTTGCTACCTCTCTATCTTCTCCGTCCCCCCTCTCTCTCCTCCTCCCCCTCCCTCCCTCTCTGTAATCGTCTCCTGCTTCCCGTTTTCTATGTCCATTTCCTCCCACCACTCCATCCTTCTCGTCTTCCCCCTCTCTTTGACATTGGGCTTTGTTTATTGTTACTGCAAATTCAGATTTTTTGGTAGTGTTTTAATCACAAACTACAAGCCATAAATACCAATTTTATGTTTGCTAACAGCGTTTCCTATTATATAGGTATATAGCCTTATGTGTGTCAACGTTTACTACAGTAATGGGTAAAAATGTGAAGTAAATCGGAAAGATACGTTTTGAGATTTTTGGTAACAAAAGAATTTGGTACCTAAAAACACGCCAGTAATACATATACCAGAGGGTCTTCCCATAGGTACATAAAAACACTTGGCTATTCTAATGCATTGTTGCGTGGAAATTTCAAAGCAATCTATGAAGAACTTGGGGAGATTTGAGATTTTGAAGAAACGAACATCTATACTTTCTATATAAATTCAAACGTAGATGTTCCTAATCCCAAATCACCGGAAGTTTTTTGACCGATTGCTTTGAAATTTTGACGCAACGTTCCACCGGTAAATGCGCGTGTTTTTATTTTCTTTTTTAAAAATATATGTAATATATAAATGTACATAAATTTAAAAATAGGGCAATGTTGTCACAAGAACGTCAAAGTTACAATTTCGTATCGTACATCATATATTAAAGAAATAGATACATGAAAACACGCCTCTAGTAGAATGCAACATTCTGTCAGAATTTCACAGCAATCGGTCAAGAACTTTCAGAAATAAACGATTTTTAACAAACTAACATTTACATTTTTGTTTATAGAGAAAAGTGCGCCAAACAATTAGCAAATTACGTAATTTGTTTGATTTACGGATTCACTTGCCATATCAATCTTCTTCTCAGTTAAAAGATAAGTAAATACATAAATTAAATAAAACAACTACTCTCTCTGCATATATCGCTTACACGTGTTCTACGGAAAGGCAGCGTTATGTCGCAGGAGACAGCGGTGATTTTCCTATCTAACGAGTGCATGAAACAATTTAGACAAATCTTTGGTTGAACTGATGTTGCAGGTTTCAGGCGAATTAAGGCGTCTTGAGATTTCAAATTAAATACGGAATTCCGGTTGCTACCTACAACTGGTACTTGGACGCCGATTTTAGCAACCGTCCTGTATATTGTTTTAAATCTCAAGATGACTTAATTCGACCAAAACCAGTAATAACCGTTGAACAAAAATATTGTCTAGACTGTTTTGCACATAGAATATTTTCTACATTAATTTCCTAGGTTTGTACGTCCAGCTATTAAAATGCCGTTTTCACCAAAAAGTCGCAGACAACACACAGAAGTATGGCTGAGACTGCTTGAAAAGATATTCCGTCATTTTATAAGTTCACGAAGGGATGAGATCTTGTTAACTTTGCGATTTAAATGACACATTGAGACGTACAATGAGATCTAAAAGGATGGTACATTATTGCTAAAACGTACCTGGTTAACCATAACACTTTGATTTTCACCTTTCGTGGAATAATAAAAACAAAATTGAAGTCTAAGGTACCGGTGGAGTCAGCAGCTGTAAACATTCGTTAAGACGAAAGGGTCGATCATTTTTGTGCTGTGACAGAAGATGGTTGCAACACATTGGAACGCTGGTAACCTCCTTTCGGAATCTGCTTGTAGAAGTATATCCGCGTGTAGTTATGAAGTCCCGAGAATAGTGCAGTATCAGCAACAGTGAATCAACCACGACAACAACGACCGCTCGACAATGTCAGACAAATGGGCCGCGTTAATAGCTGTAAGGTACGAGGGGAAAACTTCCAACTGTCCGGCCGGTTGCCAGCATAGAACTTCTCTGTCGCTATGATGTCTTCAGTATTCATTAATTAGTCTATTATTATATATCCATTATCGTTTTGCCACAAATTGAAGCAAATGATACCGCTACTAGAATACTACGCAATCCAAGTAACAGTGCATAGCGGAAGATACGTCGTACCGGTATTATTGATTTCCTGTCCTACATCGTTAGTGCGCTGTGCGAGGGAAGAATGACTGACTGTGTGCCTCTATCGGTGCTATAATATATCTTACCTTTTTGTCGTGATCGCTACGTGAAATACATCGTCGAGGCAGTATAATGGTCCCACATTCTTTTTCGAATGTAAGTTCTCTACGAGTAAATTAATTCGTCAGGATTTCGCAAAAATTACATCGAACTACATCGGAACATCACAAGATGTGATCTTTTCCAGCCGGCTGGAATCTCGGGAGATTTTTCATCGGCTGTAAACGCCGATAAAGTCTACATGCTCGCATCAGAAGATAGGTTATATTCTTTTCAGGTTACAGTACTCGCAGAGTACTCAGAGAGTTCGACCGGAGGAAATGTTTAAGTCTCCCAAGTGCCAACTGACTAAACACTGGCATACTTTCTAAGAACACGACTTATAAGTTTTGTTAGGCGAATTTCAGTTGTTTTTCCACTCTCGTCGATGTAATTATGCCACGCATTATCCCCATATACAAAAATTAAATTCTTTCTATGATAAATGGTCCGATATATGTGACTAGAGAACGGAGTAAACTATTTTACTGCTGCGTCTAACGCTGGTTATATTTTAGATCGCCCTTAAAGCAAATCGAAATTGATTTGATTATACCATAGTGACTTGTCAGTGTAGGTCCTAATGGCGTTTGTATGACCGTTCCTTCCTACGACATGAGAACCACTTATGGGGAGACTTATTTAACGTAGGATCTGAGAATAAGTGCATCATGGCATTTCTGCTCACAGTAAGTTCTACCAAACGAAGGGTGGGGGGGGGGGGGTGGAAGGAGGTAGAAGATAAGAAGGAGGGGGAGAGAGAGAGAGAGAGAGAGAGAGGGAGGGGGGGAGGGAGGCCGCAGGTTCCGGAAATTGAGGAGTGCCCCTCGCTGCTAACAACCTTTCCTCCTTGTGCGTCTTTTGACGCCCTCGGTGTTTCACCGTAGTGCACGCTCTTACTTTCTTTAGCGTTATTTACGCAGAAAATGATGTCCTTGAAGTTGCGAAGTGGCTAATTACCATAAGCAGCTGGCCCTTGTAAGTTGACGGTGAAATTTCGCTGCTTTTGCTTTACAGATTTAAGATGTAGTGCGTATAAATGGCAACCTGCTCTTGTCAGCTCTTCAGAAATTCTCTAATCCTAAAAAGGAGGTGAATCGACCTGTTCTAACATGCGCAAAATTTTAATTGTTAGTTTTTCTGAAAAGAGGGAGCGTCAGATTTTTTTTTTTTATTAACGACAAGTCTTGTGACATTTCTTACAGATTCACCGTTTCTAAGTTGTTTTCCATAGTGAACCGATACGTGAGCCGATCTACAGACACGTCCTGTAAAATATTTCATTCTTAAATGGAAAATGGCCCTGTTGACTTCCACACGGTGCGAATTTAGAACTCAGACGTCTCGTACGGAGTGTTAAACCCTAATATTCCTTACCCCTTATAGCGGTATTAGACGAAAAATTAAAAAAAAACGCTTGAAAGCTGTTCACCAAATAATTACTAATTTTTACTACCTCATTGTGTCATTCTGAGTCGGAAGACTGGACTGATGAACCTCCGCGTACTAAACTACACTGTGCACTAGTAGTCGTCGCCTCTGTACAGCTACTGCAGCATACGGCCTTCTGAATCTGCTTACTGCATTCAAGCCCTGGTCTCCCTCTACAGTTGTTTACCTCCAACACTTCCCTCCATTACGAGGTTAGCGATTCCGTAATCCCTTAGGATGTGTCCTATCAAACATTACTTTTAAGTTTTACCGCAAATACAGGACTACACATGTAAACACCTCCAGAGAAGAGTTCCTAATGCTTGAATTTATTTCAGGTTGAATTACAAATGGGCCACCTTCAGAAAACAATTGACTAGCGTCTGAAAGTGGTCCTAACCCTTGGGGGTAAGCAAACAAAGTAAAAGATACAATCCACTTGCATAGAGTGTTGGGCATCAGACTTGTTTCTTAACGTTGAAAATACATTTTACGCAATGGACAGTCTTAAGCGCAATAAATAAACTACATAATATTGTAATGCTAATTTTTTTTGGGATCTGAGTACTCTTCATTTCTCAACCATTGTCAAGATTTCACTAAATTTAGCATTATAATCAATTAATCTCTGTAGATTAATTATGTATTGTGCTTAAAATTCTCCATTATGTAATGTGCAATTTCAAAGTTGGGAAGCAAATTTCATGCACAACATACTACTCAAATGGGTTGTATCTTTGCATTTGCTTGGTAACGTAAGACCTGTTATCCCTTTCAGACGCTAGCCGGTTGTTTACAGCAGATGGCCCAATAAGCGGAAAACTGTTGGACGTTCACGCCTCATCACATGTTATGGAGATAGGAGGCTAGCACACACCGGAACGCAGTACAGTGGGCGTTGTGTATCAGATATGACCACAGAGTACAATGCTGGCGCAGGCACAAATGAATCGCAGCACACCGTTCCGCGTACACTGTTGAAGCTGGGACCCCGCTATATACTTCCGTTCCCGTGCTGACGCAAAGGTAATATTAGTTATTACGATTGCATGGGCACGGGTTCATTGAGCTTCAACTGTGTGTCATGGAAAGGTCTGACGCTTCTTGTTACACCAGGTCGATGAACGTGCCTGAATACGCGTCGTCTAGGCGAACGGCTTCTCGAAACTGAGACTATTACGTTATGACGGACAGCCACCTGGACTACCATGGGACCTGTGGCAGTACTCGAGGGCACCATTCTTGCAGTTAATGTTCAAACCTTCTTACCTGATGTCTTCCCTGACGGCGATGGCTCTTTAAGCAGGACAACTGTCTGCGTCACATGGCCTGAGTCATGTTGCAGTCGTTTGAGAAGAATGTTAGTGAACTTCCCCCACGTTGATGTACGTTTTGCCAAATTTGCCTCATGTGAACTCGACTGGAAAATCTGAGACACTATCGGGTGCCAGCTCCACGCTTTCGAACCATCTGTCCGTAATGTATAGGAACTGCGTGACGTTTGGGTAGAGATCTGGAGCCGTAAATCCAGAAAACTATCAAGGTTTAATCGAAACCATCCACGCAGAATCGTTAATGTTTTGCGTTCCAAAGTCCTGCCAACACCCTATGACGTATTGGGTCATAATATATTGGCTCTTCAGTGTAACATGAGAGTGTAAGAAAGATCGTCGACGACGAGGAAAGTAGCCGGTAGGATGAAATGAAGACAGTCGCTGGCAAGTGACAGTAACGGAGTACTGTATGAAACCCAACACTAGGGTTGATGACTGAAACAACAACAGACAAGTAGGTGTTCGGCGAAGGTCGCCCCGCTTCGCCTTCGCCCTCCGTCTGGGTACTCTGTCCCTGGAGGCGGTGTGTGATTCTGGCGGCCACGGCACGCCGTCTGTGCGCTAGCAGCATATGCGTGCTGTTTACCAAGGCGCGGCCGCGCTAATTGCGGGCGAGGCAGGGTCAACACGCCCAGCTGCCGGCGCATGCGCGAGTGAGCTCCGGGTTTCTTGACCTGCGACAGGATTGTGTGTGTGTGTGTGTGTGTGTGTGTGTGTTTTCACTGCTGCCGTAGTCCCATTCTGTTCGGGAGTATCCTGGCAAAGCGACCAGCTCCACACAGTGAAGGTGCATCTATATCTGTGCTCCGCAAGCCACTGTGCGGTATGTGACGGAATGTTGTCTACCAGGCTCGTCTCTTTCGCGCTCTACTCTCTCCACTCATCCCTTCCCCCCTTCCCCCTCACACCGTCTCTTTTCTTTAATCGATGATATGCGGGAAGTAAATCGTTGGTATCCTTCCGTACAGGCCCAAATTTCTCTCATTTTCAAGCCGTGATTATGTCGCGAGATGTTTGTTAGTGTATTTTGTGATTCATTTTGAACGTGGGCATTCGGAATTCTGAGAGACAGGCTCTCCGCTATGTGCATGAACCCTCTTGTTACGATCCCCGTGACACACTCTTATCGAGTAAACACACCTGCAGCGAATCATGCGGCTCTTCTTTGAAACTCTTTTCTCTTGAACCATCGTGATAAAGAGCTCAGAATGATTAGCAGCACTTAAAAACTGGTGGAATGAGTGTTTTACTAGTGACCTCTTTCGTGCGTTTAACTACACATCTCCTGGATTCTTGCTGAAAATTTGACAAGGAAAGCATGCACCCAACGTGTCACCCATTGTGCTCGTATTTCGCACGACAGTGACATATACACAGATGTATCAAGTGCTGCTCTACTGCGATATGCTTCTGAAGCGCTTTCGAGAAATCAACCATGAACGCCATCGGCGACTGAAGAATCACCACAGGAGTATTTGGTGGAAAAATATAAGACAAAAAAAAGAGCTCAAACGGCGTACGGGCGGACTCCCTGTCTGGTGCCTCAGCCGGTTAAGCTAACGCCGCTGTTCGACGGCTGGTGGAATTCGTAAAACTCTAGGTCTCGGTTTCTCGAAAACTAATGAGAAGCGCAACGTACTGATACACCCGTCGGGTACAGCTGTCCCTTGTACGTTGCACACGGCTGGATTTGTACGATAGTCGTACCTTAAATCGTACGGACAAAAAAAAAAAAAAAGGCAAATGGCTCTGAGCACTATGAGACTTAACATCTGTGGTCATCAGTCCCCTAGAACTTAGAACTACTTAAATCTAACTAACCTAAGGACATCACACACATCCATGCCCGAGGCAGGATTCGAACCTGCGACCGTAGCAGTCGCGCGGTTCCGGACTGAGCGCCTGAACCGCTAGACCACCGCGGCCGGAAAAACGTACGGACAGAAATTCTTAGGTACTGGAAGGCTGATTCCAGAGAGTGATCGCCGGTCGTGTGTTAAAACGATTTTTACCCCTATTTATACTCATTACATTAAATTTGTATAAGTTTAGTAGTAAGGCTAGGTATAGTGGTTGGACAAAAATATGAAACACCGTGATTAATGCATGCTAAAACGTCATTGCAGCCGCCAGTCAACCTTGCAGGTTGAGCTGTAGCAATTGACCGTAAGCGGCACTTGTGCGATGTCCTCGGTACGTTGCAAGTGTAAGTCATGGTCAGAAGAGTGTCTTATGTAGTTTTGAGTTCATTATGTCAGAGCTAAATCATTTCGATCGTGGGCGAATTGTTGAATGATCGTAACCGACGGTCACAGAACAGGTTTCTGAAACTTGACGACAGCTGCAAAAGTCACTGCAGAACAAAATGTCGCACCCGGAACCCTGCCGGCTCCAAAACAACGCGAAGCGTACTCCGTGACTAGGAACTACAGCAGGGCCTGGAATTTCAAAACTATAAATGAAACTGATGGAAATATCCGTAACAGGGAAACGTGGTTGCCATAGTGGAGCATGAAGCATTGTTACTTTAATTGGTGCATAGAAAGAAGCCGGGCGGGGTGGTCGAGCGGCTCTAGGCGATGCAGCCTGGAACCGCGCGACCGCTGCGGTCGCAGGTTCGAATCCTGCCTCGGGCATGGATGTGTGTGATGTCCTTAGGTTACTTAGGTTTAAGTAGTTCTAAGTTGTAAGGGACTGATGACCACAGCAGTTGAGTCCCGTAGTGCTCAGAGCCATGCAAAGAAGAGTTGTTCTAGTGTTGAGGAAACGCATACTTATTTTTACAAGCATCTGCAGTTTAAGCGGAGTTATTACCACGTTGCAAGCTGCAGCAACCACCGTGTGACTGCGACATATCGTTCATACTCCGTGCTGTCAACCGCGCCACCTTGCAAACTTACGGCGAATCTTATTACGAGACAGGCTTAAAGTAGGTTGCTGTTCCAGTACAGGAGTTGCCATCGTTTAATCGTTGTTTTTCGCTTCTGCGTTTCCGATTTGTCAAAAGCGGAGCAGAAAAGTAAACAAGACACAGGAGTTTCCAGGCGGTCCACACGCTCGGTTCGCCTGTGGACGGGCGCGCTGTCCGACGTGTGGGAGCGGCCGTCCCGAGCTGCGGCCGCCGGCGCCTTATCTTTACGCGGATCGCGGAACAAACAGGCGGCCCGGCGTCCGGACGTGGCAGACGCCCAGCGCGGAGTATCCGGGCGATACGACGGCCAGATAAGGCCGCGCCGCGCCCTGACCTTCTGCCGTCTCGACCTCGCCCCTCCCGTCCACACCAAAACCAGCTGGCCTGTCCCGCCGCCGGACCACGCTTCTTCCTCTCTGGCCTATTCCTACCGTCCCATGTGACGTGCTTAGGCAACACGCTGGAGTCGTGTGCACGTAAGAAGGCGACTACGTGAATCGTTCTCAGGAGAGAGACGCAACTGCTTTCGTGCTCTCTGCCTCGGTCCCACGCCACACGCTCCATCCTGCCGTCGTACCTGGCAACGCTGTGATAAGCGCCGCATCGAACCACTCTTTCTGTTTCCGACTCTCCCTAGAAAAATTTGACATTGCTATTGTTGTGACCTCCAGTCCAGAGACTAGTCTATTTCGTGCGAATCTCTTCATTCCCAAGCGTGTCTGCTTGACTACGGCAACCTACATCCATTTAAAACTTCGTACCTGTATTCAAACCTTCCCTTCCGTTCCTCCACCACCACCCCTCCTCCACGAAAACACATTCTCCCTTCCATTACCAAACTGACACCTCCTCGATATCTCGGGACCGCGCGGGATTAGCTGAGCGGTCTTTAGGCGCTGCAGTCATGGATTGTGCGGCTGGTCCCGTTCGAACCCTTCCTCGGACATGGGTGTATATGTTTGTCCCTAGGATAATTTAGGTTAAGTAGTGTGTACGCTTTGGGACTGATGACCTTACTAGTTAAGTCCCATAAGATTTCACACACATTTGAACATTTTTTGATATCTTGGGATGTGTCCTGTTAATCGATGCCTTCTTTTAGTGAAGTTGTGCAATACATTTTCCCCCATTTTGGTTCAGTACTTCCCCTTTAGTTACGCGATGCGACATTCCTCCGTAGCACCGTATTCCAAAAGCTTCAATTCTCTACTTGGTAACTTTCTCCCAAGGCTACACTTTACACAAATACCTTCAGAAGACTTCCAAAGACGTTAATTTGATGTTAGATGTTGAAAATTTTAAACCTTCCGCTCCCTTTACCTTATCCCTGACACCTTCAAAAATTCAAAGACGGTTTACCAGTCAAGACTGTCAAAAGTTTTCTCTAATCCTGGAAGTGATATTAACCAAGGTTTGGCTTTCTTCAGCCTATCTTATAAAATTAGTCGTGGGGTCAGTATTACCTCGCACGTTCCCACATTTCCCCGGAACCCAAACTGATCTTTCTCGGTGTCGGCTCCACCAGTCATTTCACTTTGCAAATATTTCGTGTCAGTGTCTTACAACCATGACTTACTAAATTGACTGTTCTGTAATAATCACACTTCCCAGCACCTGCTTTCTAATGAACAGGAATTATTAATTTTTTTTATTGCAATCTGAGAAAATATCTCCAGCCTCAAATATCTTGCTCACCAGATGGAAAGCCGGCCGGTGTGGCCGAGCGGTTCTTGGCGCTACAGTCTCAAGCCGCGCGACAGCTACGGTCGCAGGTTCGAATCCTGCCTTGGGCGCGGATGTTTGTGATGTCCTTAGGTTAGTTAGGTTTAAGTAGTTCTAAGTTCTAGGGGACTGATGACCTAAGATGTTAAGTCCCAAAGTGCTCAGAGCCATATGAACCAAAATATCTCCAGCCTCATACATCTTGCTCACCAGGTGGAAATAACAGCTCTTGCTTGTTATTATAATACTTGTCATATTTGCCTTCCGCTGTGTTAATGAATACCTCTATGGCTAAATACCCTTATCGTACCTAACATAACATGAAAATGAACACGTAATACATTAGGTGCTCCCTGAATGGCATGCTGCTGCCAGACGCGCCAGAATGACGCTGTTGGCTGGCGCGTCGCGTGCAACACTCCCCAAATACAAGACTTCTGAAGTAAACACCACAGCAGCAACGGAAGTATCCAGCTCGAATGCCTAACTCTCATTAAAAATTGTTTTCAAATATTGATAGCCTTTCTACCTATCGCCAAGATAATGCATCTCTAAAATCTGCATCTATCAATCGATGTTTGGAGTTACATGTAAAGGAGCAGGGGGAGGGAGAAATGGAAGGGGAGAGAAGTAATTGTTGATGTCAGCTGCATCAGAACATAACGCGGAATCACCGGCGACCGGCGACGAGTGAAAATGTGTGCCGGACGGGAATCTGAACCGGGGATCTCGTGCTTAAGAGGCAGTTGCCTTAACAAGAGCGCCACCCAAACACGGTGTTCATTGCAAGTGCTATCTTGGACTACCTTGGCAAGCCTCTCGGCCGTTCCACCTAGCGTCACCTATCCGTAGTCCCTGTCCCTATCCTTGCCTTCCATGCTCGCTACTTTGAGATTCCCGCAGGAACTCAGACGTAATCCTGCATACGCATTGAAGATGGTCGATTCGTTACCCATCGAAGCGAGTTACTTCTACGAATGCATGTACGAAAGAATACGCACCACAGATTCGTATAATCACATACGATGTTTGAAGATTAACGAATACGAAGACTGCAAAAACCAATCTCACTGACCAAACAATACCGAACGACAGACGATTATGATCACCTGTTCCACGCCAGTCATGGTGAAAAGTTTAAAAAAATTCTCTGAGGCAACATAGCTGAACACTCAAAGGTGCCTCCGTGCCGGCCGCTGTGGCCGTGCGGTTCTAAGCGCTTCAGTTGGGAACCGCGTGACGGTCGCAGGTTCGAATCCTGCCTCGGGCATGGATGTGTGTGATGTCCTTAGGTTAGTTAGGTTTAAGAAGTTCAAAATCTAGGGGACTGATGACCTCAGATGTTAAGTCCCGTAGTGCTCAGAGCCATTTGAACCATTTGAACACACACAATATTTCCCAGGAAGTAGCTGTGCCCTCGTTGTTAGTTTTCCCTTATTTGTCATCGAAGAGCAGATGTGGAATTTCATTGAAGTGATTCAAACACAGCCGTGTGGAGTAGCACGTGACAAAGATAAGGATAATGAGACCACTGTTGCTTGATACTGGTCTTTTCGGTGTATTCTCATTGTTGAAGTCAAAAATGGCTCTGAGCACTAGGGGACTTAACTGCTGTGGTCATCAGTCCCCTAGAACTTAGAACTACTTAAACCTAACCAACCTAAGTACATCACACACATCCATGCCCGAGGCAAGATCCGAACCTGCGACCGTATCGGCCGCGCGGTTCCAGACTGTAGCGCCTAGAACCGCTCGGCCACGGCGGCCGGCTTGTTGAAGTCAATAAGTTCTATAGTTCTCGTTAACCATTTCAAACAATACAGCAAACCCAGACTGCTGTATTTAATAAGCAGTATTTTGTAGTCTATGAAATGATACGTAGCTGTATCGTGTGAACGACTGTGGTGCCTGACTGCCCAGCACAGCATTCTGACAAATGAAGATGGAAGAGCATGACCATAGGCGACTTCTCGTGATGTACTCCTTTTTAATACTGCCTCGACGCTGTGGATGAAACACGCAGCTGCTGTTTGGCGGGCCATGAGTCCAAATCCTTGTACGGGCACCGAGATTTAGGTTATTTGCTGTTTCACGAAATCTATACAAACAGATACGAGGATGATTCGTTTGAAAAGTACACGGCCCATTTTCTCGTACAATTAGAGATTGTGCTTAGTTTTAAATGCTTCACCGTCAGCGACACCTTAAACCATCTTTTAAGAGCGCTCAAGAATCGTCCGACCATTACTTCTCCATCCATCGAGCGGATCACCATGGGTAGTATGCCCTAATTGTAGGAGTCGCTGAAGAGAGTGTTGGGATTTAATCCAGGCCACTGACGAGAATGCTGGGGATCCAAGACTTTATGCTGCCACCTCCAATCACTTTTATTCGCCAAATCGCCGTCATGAAAATTGTATACATTACTCTGGGTATAACGCCATTCCGCGTTGGTAGTTAGTTACTTTGGCTAAATAAGGAGTTGTCTCCATGATCATTCTTCTCATTTTAGTTATAATACTCGTATAATTGCAAAATTTGGCACAACCATTCGACGATTCCGTCTCAGGGAATTTGTAAAGATAAATGTAACGCTAGGAAAGATGAAAGAGTAACTCGTCCATTTGTCAGACACTTGTTTATAGCTTCATTCCGTATCCGAAAATTTTGGTTCTTGATTACGTATATCACGAATTCTGCTTACCTTCTGCCCCTATTTTTAGCTTAAGGTCGCTAGGTTTTGCTCAAGTCTAGCGTCAGTTGACTTTAGGAAATGGAGTGCGTATGAGAAAAATAAAATTTCATACTCGGTTGTCCTCAAACACCATGCTTGTTAAACCAGAGTAGCATTACAAAGGATGCGACTTATTTTCGCTAATTTCCTTTTCCTCTGATTCATTTTAGACAAGCCGTAATCCAGTTAGTTCTCTAGTAGAGAATTTATTGGTTGCGGAGTACCGGGTCAGATTTCAACTCTCAGTTGTTCATCACCCTTCTTTCAAGGGGGAAAACTACCACGAAATTATGAATGGAACGTCAGATCAGTAACGGAAATTTTTGTGTGTGGAATAGTGTTGTTTACTAAAATAATATTTTCGCGGAACGTCTATGCGTTCTAAACACGGATTTAGAGGAAGAAATTCGTATCTGTAATACTGTTAGAGGAGCTTCCATGCGACGATACTTAAATAGCCCTACTTGTTGTGTAGTCTTTGTCTCTGTATGAAAGTCGTCTGTAAATTATGTAGACTTTTTTACGTTCTTCTTGTACCGGAGTGTAGTTGAATGTGTTCTTCAAAGAGCAGTGGGCGGTAAGTCGCTACATGAGTTTACTGTTGACTAGATTGTGTAAGATTGTATCCATTATCTATTCATGCGTGCTAACCTTGTAGTAACGTCTTTCCTACATAGCGATTTTATCTCCAGTAATTTGCATTCATATTAGATACAGTGCCATAAGTGTCAGACACACAAACATTGCAACTAGCCGCAGAATTTGTTTATTCTCTCGTCACTTAGTGTTGTGTCAACCAGATTTACCGTAGTGTATCCTAATACAGGAATTTAAACCTACGACCGTTCAGTACTAGTGCTGACCACAGTTTTACGTGTTAATTTGCGTTCGTCGCGTATATATTTCGTACGAAAATGACACAACTAAAACAGGCGTTTAGATCAGCTCAGAATACGCATAAAAAGTTTGCAGTAGGGCCATTGAATTAGTTAGCTTTCATCTGAATTGCAAAGAGAATAGGCTCTTCTGACATAGAGGCAGAAATCTAACATTCATAATACGCAGAATGCAGGACAACTTAACACATCGCTCTATCCTGTCCGTTCCACTTGAACCCCCAGAGGATCGCCAGCAGCCTGACTGTGCAAACTAGTGTACGACTATTCGTCTACTTTTTATTAGGAACTAGTCAGCTTTCGTGAGCCTGCGTAATTAGTTCGTTTCCTCTCAAGTGTATTTTACGGAATACGTTCGGAAATACTTCTTCTCCATTTCCCTCGAACACCAGCGTCAAATGTTCGTATATTATGAAACAATTACTTCAGTTCGCTTTTAGCTGGAACATCGCATCTCGTTCAATAGCGTCAATAGCGCAATTCGATCGCGTCCGCATTGTCCGTTTGTACCAGGAAGTGCTCTCAGCAAGGGAAATGTCCAGGCGCCTCGGAATGAACCAAAGCGATGTTGTTCGGACATGTAGGAGATACAGAGAGACAGGAACAGGAACTGTCGATGACATGCCTCGCTGAGGCCGCCCAAGGCCTACTACTGCAGTGGATGACTGCTACCTACGATTATGGCTCGGAGGAACCCTGACGGCAACGCCACCATGTTGAATAATGCTTTTCGTGCAGCCACAGGAAGTTGTGTTACGACTCAATCTGCGCACAATACTCTGCACGATGCGCAACTTCATTCCCGACGTCCATGGCGAGGTCCGTCTTCGCAACCACGACACCATGCAGCGCGGAACAGATGGGCCCACCAACAAGCCGAATGGACCGCTCAGGACTGACATCACGTACTCTTCGCCGATGAGTGTCGCATATGCCTTCAACCTTTAAAATCGTCGGAGACGTGTTTGGAGGCAACCCGGTCAGGCTGGACGCCTTGGACACACTGTCCAGCGAGTGCAGGAACGTGGAGGTTCCCTGCTGTTTTGGGGTGGCATTATGTGGGGCCGACGTACACCGCTGGTGGTCTTGGAAGGCCTGATAACGGCTGTACGATACGTGAATTCCATCCTCCGATCCATAGTGCAACCATATTAGTCTTCATGGACGACAATTCGCTCCCCATCGTGCACATCTTGTGAATGACTTCATTCAGGATAGCGACATCGCTCGACTAGGGTGGCCATCATGTTCTCCAGACATGAACCGTATCGAACATGCCTGGGATAGATTGAAAAGGGCTGTTTATGGACGACGTGATCCACCAACCGCTCTGAGGCAACTACGCCGAATCGCCGTTCAGGAGTGGGACAATTTGGACAAACAGCGCCTTGATGAACTTGTGAATAGCATGCTACGACGAATACAGGCATGCATCAGTTCAAGAGGACGTGCTACTGGGTGTTAGAGGTACCGGTGTGTACAGCAGTCTGGACCACTACCCCTGAAGGCCACGCTGTGTGGCGGTACAACAGAAATGTATGGTTTTTATGGGCAATAAAAGGGCTGTAATAATGTTTATGTTGATCCCTTTTCCAATTTTATGTACGGGTTCCGGAACTCTCGGAACCGAGATGATGCGAAATTTTTTCCTGTCAGTTTTCCATTTTATGAATGTTTTGTTTGTTGTCTCTGTAAGATGACGAGACAGATAATCCGAGTAATCCCAGCATCCTATAGTTATTTATCAAGAAATATTAAATTAGTTCACACTGCTGCTTCAAATTAACCTTGAAATTATTCAAGAGTTATAAGCGTTTTTAGCACGCTGATGGAGTGAGCAGTCTTCGTTATTTGTTCGAAATTATGCTTCGGAGGCAGTTACAGAAGCGGAACGCGAAAGCCCGCAGCCGTTTCGCAGATGCAATCTCGCTTTGCGGCAGCACGGGACTGTGTAAGTGGTCGCCGTTTCCTACGTGAGTTCCCGCGCAAGGACACGGCACATTCTTTCTGCTGGCGCGCTCGCTCAGTACGTAACCAAGTTATTGCGCGCAGTTCTCTGCCGGTGTTGTCATTTCTGTGCCACGCACAGGACGCTGTTGGTGCGCAAATTTCTGGCAATTCTCAGAATACGAGGCTGTTTTGGAGCAACCCGGTGTGGTAGATTTCAGAACGATTGTATTCGTTTCTCGCCCTTTTTTTGTCGTATTCCTGAAGACATTCTTTCTGAACTGTGACCCACTTACCGTATACGGTAACCCAGACTGCAGTTTTCGGGATCCGAAAGCTTGTGGTGAGAATTCTTTGCGGTGTAAATTTGAGTTTGTATCTCGGAAGCTTATTCAAAGGAATGTGTAAACTAAGTACTCCATTGCGGCATGTTTATTATTTAATGAAATTTGTTATTAGTAAAATATGCAGCGGTGAGGCATCTGAATCAAACCACCCCAAATGAATCCAGAACTAACGTTTTAAATTGGACAAGTGTTTCAAAGTGGACAGTATTGCGAATTCTGTGAGTCACCCAAGTGATTTTCAGCGTTTATAACTCTGTAATTCGGCACTGACTTTTTCTAATGGAACTATATACTTTTTCTGTGACATTGGAAATAACTTTTGGAAAGAGCTACAACGACGCAAGATGTGTGAACTATAGCCTCTTCAAAATTGCTTTATGATGACCAACTACGATGGAAGTAGTGGGGTGAGGCTCACGAGGAAGGTACTGCACACATTTAGCGGCAAAACCAAGAAATCATTGAACAAGTAAGAAGACACCGAATATAGTGAATTGAGAGGGGGAGTATTATACCCTCGAATCCGCATTATTTTAGAACAGAACTAGGCCCAAGTGAAGTGGAATGTCGATTGACGGTAATTAGCCAGAGCCAGGATATAGTTAAAACATAAGCCCGTCAGCTCCGATTCGGAGGAATTGAGAGACATGCTGCTAGATTTGTTACCGGTAAGTTCGATCAACGTGCAAGAGTTACGGAGCTCAGGTGGGAGTCCCTGGAGAGAAGAAGACATTCGTTTCGAAGAACATTACTGAGAAACTTTAGAGAACCGGCATTTGAAGATGACTGCATAACGATCCTGCTGCCGCCAACACCCATTTCGCGTAGAGATAAGATAAGATTAGGGCTCATACGGAGGCATATAGACAGTCCTCTCTCTCTCTCTCTCTCTCTCTCTCTCTCTCTCTCTCTTCCCCCGTGAGAGGAACTAGACAGGAAATGACTAGTTGTTGTACAGGCTAGCCTCCGCCACGTACCATGCGGTGGCTTGCTGAGTATTTATGTAGATGTAGATCTAGATAAATACTCAGCAGGCACCGTGGATTTACGACATCGATAATGACAAATATAAACCAGCGTTCAGCCTACTCACGAAAGGATAGTGTCTAATGGAAAAAAATAATACAACCAAATGCTATCCCAACTGAGATTTTCACTTGTGATTTCCTTTAGTTTTAAGGAAGTTACTGGAATGTGGAGTTCCACAAAGCAGAGAGATAGAACACCGATGGAACAACCAAGCAAACTGTGCGAGAAACCGCAATTTGAAAACAAACAGTGCCCAAACAGAATAAGCACCATAACCCCAGACTGATAAGGAATCAGTGTCCTAAACAACCGGCACCACCTACGAAGATGTGGTAGTCCCTAATAAAATAAAATACAAATCGCACGTGACCGGTGATGGCAGCAGTCATGGTTGCCGTTGCCAGTGCTTCAGCCCCACCACTTCCCGCTTGCAGTATACCGCAGTTTGGAACAGCTTGCTGACCTATGGGATCGTTTGCAGCGCACTGAGATTTTGCTGTGATTTCTTACAGATGCAAGGTTAATATTTTATCTATTATTACTATTATCTGTTGTTCCCGCACGAAAAGTCGAGCGCGTTAACGTGTCGCTTCCAGGATTCGGGGAGGCGTGCGTGTTGCAGATCGAATCCACCTCGCAGCTTAACGGCGAGGGTTGGTGAGCCCGCCAGCGCGAATGTGCTTGTTCGACGGTTTTCCGTATCCAGCTAGGTAAACACAGGGCTGGTACCCATGGCCCGTCTAAGATACACGTTCCGCGAACATTAGTGAAAGTTGTCACACATGAACGTGAGATTTACTTCAGACACAGACAGCTGGGGTACACAAATTCCGTCCCGGGTGTCTTGGTAGCGTCAACTCTGACCAACATTCCCCAAACTCGTATAACAATTCCGAACCGCTGGAGAAATGGTAAATGGCGGAAGAAGAAGAATGCTATTGTTTGGTGTGTGCCACTGAACAGCGTCATCAGTCTGGAACCGCGTGACCGCTACGGTCGTTGGTTCGAATCCTGCCTCGGGCATGGATGTGTGTGATGTCCTTAGGTTAGTTAGGTTTAAGTAGTTCTAAGTTCTAGGGGACTGATGATCACAGATGTTAAGTCCCATAGTGCTCAGAGCTATTTGAACCATTTTGAACAGCGTCAGGCGCAAGCTTGTCGAATGTTATTCAGTGGACATGTTCGACGTCGCTGTCTTGTTCAGGGTATCGTGTATGAGGTGAGTCTGGAGAGCCGTTTCATCCTTTACGTTCCCACGCCTTCAAAAACTATTCGTGGTAATGCTCACAACTGTTCTCTTGCTTTTGACAAGACACCTAACATGTAAAGTTCAAAGGAGGAGATGATGGATTTCAGAGTCGAGACGTCGAAGAAAGTAACCAATTTAACAATCTAAACGATCTGAAGTTCTATTGTGTCTTCATAAACTACTGTACGACACTCCATATACGAAATCGAAGAGCTTTCAGAAACATATGGGCGTACGGTCATTAGAGTGCTTTCCTCTCACTGCCACTCCATCTGACATCAAACCAAATTAAAATTTACATTGCCAGCAAGAGTATTAAAAAAAAATACTCTGCCTAAAAGTGACGCACTCAACGACGAAGCTGTTGGGGAAGTGACCTATGGATACCGGCAGGAAGCCGTCTGTCACACGCAGCGAATCAAGGAAAAAGCGTGACGGAATGAAGACAATTGAAAAATTAGTTATAGGAAATGATGGTGCCAATAAATAACGGCAGGGACGAGAGTCATTTCAGTAGAGTTCCTGCGTCGTCATCACAAAAAGATGCATTGACTGAGTTAGCCTTATATTTGGTGTGTGTGGTTTAAGCACATACCTGCACAGCGCAATTAGATTTTTGTAAGTTTTTGTTATCAGCAGCTAAATCCGAATAAAGCCCAGCTCAGAAACTCAATTGCGCATAGGTAATACCTCTCACTGTTTGCATTACAATTGTTGAAATACTGAAGTAGTGTGTATTGTATCACTGTTTTTCCGTTCGAAACCGATGAGATGTCTCACCTCGGTTAACATGCAATTTCTTTTTCTTTCTGTTCAATAAGCTGAAAGATTGACCCTGCTGCGTTTTCACGCGCGAGCGCTTTTGAGCATTATTAGTTCTGACCTCTCTTACTTAAATAACAACAGTGTACCGTATCGTTCATCGATTTATTTAGTATACATTATATGCATCGTGTGTGTGACAGAATATAAGTCTGTACATATCCTCGGGCCATCAGCCGTGCGGTGTCTCCTGACCCCGCGCAATGCCGGATATTGCAGCGAGTATTGGACATGTTGTATTTTTAGTGGTCTGTCTTTTTGCTGTCTCAACCTGTATATCTACGTCTGAACAGCTCTGTTCACGGAATCAACGACAGTAATACAGACTGTTTTCTTGAAGACGTCGTCTCACTTACTGTAGTCCAGAAGGACATACGTTATTCGGAACACTCGTTGTCAGTGGCTTACAGGCAAACATAAAAAGTTTTGATTACTAATGCAGTACAGTTTGTGAGAACACAAAAGAGTCATTTATGTCATACTACTACTACGTTGCTAAATTTCGTACTGGAACCTAGTGATACACATTATCATCTAAACGTGTAATGCCTGAATTCAAAACGGCTTCAGTGTAAAAGTGCGATCTGCCGTGCAGTTATACCTGTTTTTCACAACGTTTGGCTAATGTAGCATTGGAAATAACGTATGCGCTTCAGCTGTTTCCGGGAAAAATTATTTGCATTACTTCTGTTTGTGCTTTTCATCGAAGAAAGCGAAAGGCACTGAAAAATGCTTATTCACTGCCCTTCGAGTCACCACATTCGGTTTGCTCGCCAGGAAATGTATATAAAAGTATCTGTTTCTCTTTTTTCCGGCATAGCGGTCACATGGAGTCACTTCATTAGTTTTCGCATCAGAAACTGTATAGAAATGTATATGTTTCTATGTTTTTCGGTATAGCGTTACAGATGGCAGTGGTGGATTCGTAGTTATTTGTTCGCTTCCAGGAAAAACCTCATTCTTAGTTCGTATTTTTTGCTCCGTCTGTGTTTCATCCCCGACAGGAATCACTTCTCAGAAATTTCTGGTGTACCGCGTTCAGAAAATTTAACTGCAGGCTGTGAACCCAATTTCAGTTTTCTATGCTTGGAACAGGTTGCGCGGTTTTTAAAATATTTACAGAACTTTTTCCATCCGATAGCATTCTGACTTGCTTGCTCTGTTCACGAGCAAACAAACTCGTGAACAAGCGAAGTACATCCATTTTGAAGTCCTCCCCCAGAAGGTCGTAACGTTCAGTTATCAGCGGCATGGAGACCGAATGTTCGTCATGAGAACAAGCGTACCAAAGGACACTACGGCTTACAGTCTTTGAAATAAGGTATCCTCTTTTTGAAGTACTTGTTTTGGCGGTTTCACAACCGTAGCAATCTTTCATGTATTGTTACGTGGACAAAGTGCTTCCAGTTGAACAGGCCGTGAAAGAGGTTAATGTGAAATTTGCAGATTCCATGTTCGTCGCGATTCGTTACTTAAACCATACTAAAATAGCAAGAAAATGTAGTCATAATTCTGGGTTGTAGAAATGTCGAAGCCAGAATAACCGTGAACTATCTTAAAGAAAAATGCTTCACAAGATTGAGTTAGGTTCTTTATTTCGTCACAGTACTGCGCCTCATATATGAAACTAATGCGATTTGAGACACAGATGATTTATTTAAATTATGTAAATATTAATGCTGTTATATATGTTACTAGATGAAACCGTTGTCTTTATTATAATCGAAACGTGTGTTTTCAGTATTTACCTTTAAAGTCCTGTAACCAGTTACTCTCTCCAGAATTATTCCGTTTACTACAAATTAAGTTAGTTTTACAACAAAATACAAAATAAAGCAATGTGCTGATTTTCTTCTTTGAACAGACTCGAGAGACTGACTCTCATATAACAGTAAAACATGTGAATGTCCATGAAACTACATGGCTCTACCTACGTATCCGTTCATGGAATGTACCCATGTGCTCAAGTTGCTAATGACTGATTCGCTGCATTGTTCATGAATGTGGAAAGCTGGTGCAGTAGAAGAATGAAAAGTAGCTATCACTTTTGTGAGTTTTTTTATGAATGAGTGTTTTGACTGCATATCTACAATATTTACGTCCGCAGCTCCTGGCCCAGTGGCTAGCGTTGCTGCCTCTGGACCACGGGGTCTCGGGTTCGATTCCCGGCCGAATTGGGGATTTTCTCTGCCCGGGGACAGGGTGTTTGTTTTTTCCTCATCATCAGCATCAGCGTCATCATCATTATTCGTGACAGTGGCTAGACTGGATTTATAAAAATTGGACTGTGTAAAAATTGGATTGTGTAAAAATTGGGACTTTGTACGGGCCCTGATGACCGCGCAGTTGAGCGCCCCACAAACCAATCATCATCATCTTCATCATCCAATGTTTATTATATTCGTATTAGAAATTTTGGGCTGATAATAGCTGCAATTCTATTGGGCTTCCCATAGCCCCCCCCTTCCCCCTCCCTAGTCACTCGCTAAGCTTCCTACCTCCCACCATCTGCTCACTCTTTCTGAGTTCAACTTTCGTGAATTATTACAGAAGAGAATGTTACGGCACTGTGGAAATTATCCGAGGAAAACATGCAACCTGCTTGTCTCTTGCCAAAATGAAGTTGAGTTTTTGAGACAGTCTGAATCAGCGAACTTTCACAGTGGCGTAAAATCGTGTAAAGTTGTGTCGCTATAGGTGCTGCCCACTTTTATAGAGTGTGTGTTGCACAAAATGACTGGCGGTGAAAAAATTGTAAATGATTTTGTATCGATAATATCATAGGTGTTAAAACTTGAATTCATTAAATTCCAATTCCAAACAATGGCAGAACAAGAAAGGGGTATTTGAAATTGAGAACTCATCTATTACGCCCGCCAAAATATTAAGGGTGAAGGTTTTCTGTATTTGAAGAGGATTTGACGAAACTTGAAGTTCTTTACTTTAAAACAATAGTCACTTGGCTGGCGAACTTCCGACAATTTTTAGTGTAATGGGCAGAAGCATTTAAAGGAAGATGGGAACTTGAGAGCTGATTCCGTTATTAGGACACTTGACATTCTTAAGGTAACAAAATAAAACGGGAACGGTATGCTTTTATAAGTACTCGTATGTGACGGCATAAATCAACATAGTTAATGAACACGATAACAGCTCTTTACGGAAGATGGCTTAAATAGCTACGGGGGAAGTCGTGCATGGTCTGTTTGCCATGCAAATTACGCTGTCACAAACTGCCGAAAACGACGTTTCAATCAGTTTTATTTTGACAACCTTGTGTAATAGGCTTGAAAGCTCTTTAACATTCTCCCTCAGGCACAAATTCGTGTCCTATGACTTTACTTTACTACGGCTTGTCTTTCGTATTTTATTTTAATGTTCTGAACACTACTGATACGTCTCATTTCGTTTTCAGAAATAACGAATCAGTGGGACAAAATCGCCGTACTTTGATAAATGATGGGGGACCTCTTTAGAGTAATTTTGTGTACACGGTCTTTGGTTTTTTTTTCCAACCACCGGAACCCCTTCTAAATAACGCGCGGAACATTCCTGATCTTCCGTGGTAGATTAAAAGTTTCTGTTTGTGAAGTCGCAAATATCCTATTGCGTGTATGACGTAAACAACACAGTTCCGGCTCTGAAGGAGTGATCTGATACTGCGGAGAGATGCAATTGCCTGCGTTGTAGTTCTTCTCTTTATATATATATATATATATATATATATATATATTATTGCTAGGATGATATAAAACATTCGACCGAACGAGAAAGCATTGTCTTGTTGGTCCGCAGTCGGGTTCTCGGACAGCAATGCGATCAGCAGCTAACGTATAAAAACAGGCATCGGAATATGCATCATTGAGGCTAAATACACACGATGGAACTTTCTATATTCTGGAAAAAAATTTCTATAACGTCTTGGAATTGTCATGGGCACTCAATGATTTACTGCTGATTATTCCGTATTTCTTGCCGCATATTGGTGTCTTACGAACAGCTATTACAACTACGATTCGCCAATATATTGAGCACTGTGTTTTCGTGCTGCTAATAAGCCATTACATTGTCAGATTGTTCTTCACATATAGAAGAGGATACCTGGCATGATGAGATGTGATTGTTAGATTTGTTCCTCACGCGCTGTCCCTCTTCGTTATTGAAGGTGATGTGACGTCTGTCCTAGATTAAGAAACTCGTGGACTGTAATATTGTACCGTGGGCATCTTCAGTATACACTGTGGTGACAAAAGTCATGAAATACCTCCTGTTATCGTGTCGGACCTCCTTTTTTCCCTGGCGAAGTGCACAGCTCAACGTGGCGTGGACTCGAACCTGGATTTCCCGCTTATCGCTAGCGGTCGACGGAACTGCTTCGACTGTCCAAGTACCCTTCCCATCCAACACAAGCTTGGAGCCTGTTACTACTGGCGTACCGACACCTCCCTATGAACCCCTCACTCGCTGTCCCTGTTTCCTGTAAGAGATCGGGCATGGTTTGCATCCGCAATGCAAGAAAGGATCGTTGGTCGCCGTCAACTTACTGATATTTTGATATGCCGGCAAGTTGACGATGACCAGTGGTCCTGTCTTGCAGTGTCGATGCACACCATGCCCGATCTCTTACGGGAAACAGGGACAGCGAGTGAGGGGTTCATAGAGAGGTGTCGCTACGTCAATAGCGAGTAGCAGGCTGGGACTATAGCTCGCAAGGGAAGTGTGCTCGGATGGCCGAGGCAGTGAAGGCGACTGCTCGCATAAATCGTTAAATCCGGTTTCGAGCATCTGTCCGCCACAAATTTTCATCTTTTACCATTGATAAAATTCTATGCTTAAATGCCGCTAACGTCATTAAAACCTTAGAACTTTTCTGGGTCGTCATGTTGCATCTACTGTATCCTGTAATTTAGCTGCCTAAATAACAAAATTTGTCGTTACGACCACATATTTTTAACTACTTATTTTGGGTTCGAACTTCTTTACAAGACGTCTCAGCTGTCTCAACAACTTCAACATTTGTCTTCTCTATAATGGTCAGTATGGATAATTTGAAGTATTGTTTACATTTCGTGTTTATTTTCAGCCCAGATAAGCAGACTTTAAGAAGACACATCGGGAAAGTGCACTACTGGCCATTAAAATTGCTGCACCACGAATATGACGTGCTACAGACGCAAAATTTAACCGACAGGAAGAACATGCTGTGATATGCAAATGATCAGCTTTTCAGAGCATTCACACAAGTTTAGCGCCGGTGGCGACACCTACAACGTGCTGACAAGAGGAAAGTTTCGAACCGATTTCTCATACACAAAGAGCAGTTGACCGGCGTTACCTAGTGAAACGTTGATGTGATGCCTCGCGACATTGCTGCTCGCATTGGTCAAGATCCAATGACTGTTACCAGAATATGGAATCGGTGGGTTCAGGAGGGTAATACGGAACGCCGTGCTGGATCCCAACGGCCTCGTATCACTAGCAGTCGAAATGACAGGCATCTTATCCGCATGGCTGTAACGGATCGTTCAGCCACGTCTCGATCTCTGAGTCAACAGTTGGGGACGTTTGCAAGACAACAACCATCTGCACGAACAGTTCGACGACGTTTGCAGCAGCACGGACTATCAGCTCGGAGACCATGGATGCGGTTACCCTTGACGCTGCATCACAGACAGGAGCGCCTACGATGGTGTACTCAACGACGAACATGGGTGCACGAATGGGAAACGTCATTTTTCGGATGAATGCAGGTTCTGTTTACAGCATCATGATGGTCGCATCCGTGTTTGGCGACATCGCGGTGAACGCACATTGGAAGCATGTATTCGTCATCGCCGAACTGGCGTAACACCGGGCGTGATGGTATGGGGTGCCATTGGTTACACGTCTCGGTCACCTCATGTTCTCGTTGACGGCACTTTGAACAGTGGACGTTACATTCCAGATGTGTTACGACCCGTGGCTCCACCCTTCATTCGATCCCTGCGAAACCCTACCTTTCAGCAGGATAATGCACGACCGCATGTTGCAGGTCCTGTACGGGCCTTTCTGGATACAGAAAATGTTCGACTGCTGCCCTGGCCTGCACATTCTCCAGACCTCTCACCAATTGAAAACGTCTGATTAATGGTGGCCGAGCAATTGGCTTGTCACAATACGCCAGTCACTACTCTTGATGAACTGTGGTATCGTGTGGCAGCTGCATGGCCAGCTGTACCTGTACACGCCATCCAAGCTCTGTTTGACTCAATGCCCAGGCGTATCAAGGCCATTATTGCGGCCAGACGTGGTTTTCCTGTGTACTGATTTCTCAGGATCTATGCACTCAAATTGCGTGAAAATGTAATCACATGTCAGTTCCGGTATAATATATTTCTCCAATGAATACCCGTTTATTATCTGCATTTCTTCTTTGTGTAGCAGTTTTAATGGCCAGTAGTGTATAAAGCGAAGGCTGACCCTATGCGAGAGCAGGACTTCAGTTCCGCCAAACCTGCGTCGTATCGCATTGGAGCGATGCAGTACTAGTTCTCTTCGATGTAACCAAGGGCCGCGAGTGAGCGACGGCGATACGACTTCAGAAGTGGTATCACCAAAAGTGACGTGTATTGACGCGGCAGCTGCTGCTGGGTCGGCCCATCGGAGGCAGTAAATTGACGGGGATGAACGTGGGCCGGCCGCCGGGGCGGCCTTCAGCCTCCCAACGCGCGGCCTTGCTGGATCTCACCACACCCTGCCGCGACAGCGGTTCTCCACTGTCGCGCCGTGCCTGCTGCAGAATGGACGCTCCCGATTTACGATCGTGTAATTCTCGGAATAGCAGAGAGTATATATATTGGGAGCCGGTATAGGTGGGAAGACGCGGTCGGCACCGGCGCGTGTTTTACGAGCGACGAGTGCGGCGACCGACGGCGTCGTAAAGCGCGCTCGACGCAGCAAGTGCACGTGCGGCGCCAAGTAAGGCCCCCACCAGCCTAAACAGTCAGCACTACCTATGCCCTCTCCCGACAAACGGACGAAGCTGGGTGTGAGTTTAGGTCGTCACTCCTGAGTGCGCGTGCACTCGTGCGCGGGAACTGGCTACATTCCGGCTGCGCGGGAGTGAACTGATAGCCGGCATGAGTCCGTTGCTGTGGGGGAATAAGCCAAGTACGCGTGCACTATGACGACTTTCGATTTCTTTAATGGTCCACAGTCATTTTATTAAATGAAACTATTTTCCTGAAAGGCTGGTTTTATTCACGGTTGGTCATTTACGATCTCGGTGTATTTTGCAGTGCATATACGAGGGCTATCCACAAAGTACATTACGTTTTGGAATTAAAAATAAATAATGTATTGGAATTTTTTTTTATTATACAGGGTGATTCAAAAAGAACTTCTGGAATTTAAAACTCTGCAACGACAAAAGGCACAGCTAAGCACTATCTGTCGGCGAATTAAGGAAGCTATAAAGTTTCATTTAGTTGTACATTTGTTCGCTTGAGGCGCTGTTGACTAGGCGTCAGCGTCAGTTGATGCTAAGATGGCGACCGCTCAACAGAAAGCTTTTTGTGTTATTGAGTACGGCAGAAGTGAATCGACGACAGTTGTTCAGCGTGCATTTCGAACGAAGTATTGTGTTAAACCTCCTGATAGGTGGTGTATTAAACGTTGGTATAAACAGTTTACAGAGAATGGGTGCTTGTGCGTTCTGGACGGCCGAGAACGAGTGATGAAAATGTAGCCCTGATCTTACCCCCTGCGATTTTTTATTATGGGGGTATGTTAAGGATATGGTGTTTCGGCCACCTCTCCCAGCCACCATTGATGATTTGAAACGAGAAATAACAGCAGCTATCCAAACTGTTACGCCTGATATGCTACAGAGAGTGTGGAACGAGTTGGAGTATCGGGTTGATATTGCTCGAGTGTCTGGAGGGGGCCATATTGAACATCTCTGAACTTGTTTTTCAGTGAAAAAAAAACCTTTTTAAATACTCTTCGTAATGATGTATAACAGAAGGTTATATTATGTTTCTTTCATTAAATACACATTTTTAAAGTTGTGGTATTCTTTTCGAATCACCCTGTATACAGATGAAAGCCACACGTAAATACCACTTTTCTACATAGTTGCCCTTTAAATTAAGGCACTTATCGTAGCGATGGACGAGCTTGGACATTCCTTCGTCGTAAAATTCGGCCGCCTGCGCCTTCAACCACGTGGCGACTGTCTTTTGAGACAGAAAAGGTGTGATTTTTGTGGAATTCCTGGAAAGAGGCAATACAATAAACTCTCAAAAGTATTGCCAAACTCTGCACAACCTCAGAAGAGCAATACAAAACAAGCGCAGGGGAAATTTGGGCTCAAAGATCTTGCTGATTCACGACAACGCCCGGGCCCACACGGCAAATGCCACTCGTGAAGTTTTCGAATCTTTTAAGTGGGAGTTGTTTCCTCATCCGCCGTACAGTCCCGACCTGGCACGGAGCGATTTCCAGTTATTCCCAACAATGAAGAAGTGGTTGGCTATGCAGCGTTTTGATGTCGATGCACTGCTTCAAGAAGAGGTAACCACGTGGTTGAAGGCGCAGGCGGCCGAATTTTACGACGAAGGAATTTCCAAGCTCGACCATCGCTACGATAAGTGCCTTAATTTAAATGGCAACTATGTAGAAAAGTAGTATTTAAGTGTGGCCTTCATCTGTATATAATTTTAAAAAATTCCAATACGTTATTTATTTTTAATTCCAAAACGTAGTGTACTTTGTGGATAGCCCTCGTACGTCATAAACGTCGCTAGAAATATAACTGGTAAACTGTTGATTACGGTCAGAGGAACCTGAAAATGACGTTGGCACTTAGATTGCATGTGTACATGATTTTTGATGTTACTAATGGTCTGTTTTTGAAGCTTTTTGCATGTGCTGTATTTAATGTTTTTATGTCGTGATTTTGCTTTCTACTTCTCTTCCTTTACTTCCTGTTTTTATTAAATTTAATCGTATGGCTACGGCCCCCCGTCGGGCAGGCCGTTCGCCGGGTACCGGTCTTTTAATTTTACGCCACTTCAGCGACCTGCAGTCGATGATGATGATGACAGCACAACACCCAGTCCCTGGGCGGAGAAAATCCCCCGACCCAACCGGGAATCGAACCCGGTCCCAGAGGATTGACAATCCGCCACACTGACCATTCAGCTACCGGTGGCGGACTTCGCTTCCTGTGGCTGTGGTTTTACCATGTTTTGTATAGGAACACAGGAACATATGATGTGGAGTCAGTTTCCGTACATAATCACAACGTACGTCTCTCTCTCTCTCTCTCTCTCTCTGTGTGTGTGTGTGTGTGTGTGTGTGTGTGTGTGTGTGTGTTTCCGTGGTTATAATACAACGAGTAATACCTTTCCATTTATTCGCAACTGGGAACGCCTCTGCGCCATACCATCTCAACCAACTGCGATTCTGTAATGAACTAGGTCTCAGACAAACCTCTGCACACCTTCCAGTAGTGTGTCTAACAGACGCAAAAAGACCCTGTTTTGATAGTCTGACAAACACTTTATACCATCTGTTAAAACAATATAATCACATACATGTGTGAATTATACTTAGGCAATCATGTTTAAAGAGTAGTTTTCGATTTTTGCCGAAACTGTCAAATTTCAGTATCATATCCAAATACTTTTTTGTTGTTGTGTAACGTAAGTGTACTTCAAAGTGGCACTGAACTCGAAATTGTCCGATCGTGACGCTTAACAAAATCTCGTTTAAACACAGTCTCACAGGAAAAGTTGTTTCACATAAATATGAACTGTACCTGGAATGCGTTGCAATAAATAGAGGTATAGAAATACAAAGCAGATAAATTTACACGTGCAAGATACACTGATGTGACGATACTCATGGGGTAGTGATATAAGACGGCGGCAGAATCGCTTACACAAGATACAAAAGGGCAGTGCTTCGGCTGAGCTGTCATTTTTACTGAGGTGATTCATGTGAAAATGTACCCAGCGTGGCTAAGCCCGCATGACGGGAATTAACAAATTTTGAACGCGGAATCGTATTTGGAGTTACACACATGAAACTTTCCAATTCGGAAATCTTTGAGGAATTCGATGTTCAGAGATCCACACTGCCGAGAGTATGCTGAGAGTATGAAATTTCAGGCATCACCTCTCACTTCGGACTACGCGGTGGTCAACAGCATTCGTTTAACGGACGAGAGCAGCAGCGCTTGCGTAGAGGTCTCAGTGCTAACAGACAAGCAACACTGCGTGAAATAACCACAGAAATCAATGTGAAACGCGCGGCGAAATTCGGCTTAATGGGCTGTGGCAGCAGACGGCCGACGCGGGGCCTTTGTTGACAGTGCGACAACGCCGACAACGCCTGCAGCGCCTGTCGTCGGCTAGTGACCATATTGGTTCGACCCTAAACGACTGGAAAACTGTGACTTGGTTAGGTGGGTTCCGATTTCGGTTGGTACAACTTGATGGTTGTGTTCGAGTGGGCTCCATGTCCCCATAGAGTCTGCGCTAAACTTGTCAATAAGGCACTGTGCAAGCTGGTGGTGGCTCCATAATGGCGTGGCCTGTGTTTACATGGAATGGACTGGTTCCTCTAGATGTTCGGCTACTTGAATACCATTTGCATCCATTCATGACGCTATCTTCCGAAACAACGATGGAATATTTTTGATTGACAATGCACCATGTCACAGGGCACAGTTGTACGTGACTGCTTTGAAGAACATTTTGCACAATTCGAACGAATGATCTAGTGACCTAGATCGCTCGACACGAATCCCGTCGAATATTCATGGGACAAAATCGAGTAGTTAGTTCTGCACAAAATCTTGCGCCGGAAACTCTGTCGCAATTAGAGACGGTTATAGAGGCAGAGTGACTCAATACTTCTGCAACAGAATTCCAACGACTTATTGAGTCCATGCCACGCCGAGCTGCTGCACGTCCGACATGATTTTGGGAGGCATCCCATGACTTCTGTCACCTCAGTCTAAATGGAAGATGATGATTCTTCATGCATTCAATTATATTTAAAGAAATTTATTCACGTTCTTTGGAGTATACTGTATTTTTGTTCTCTTGGTGTTCTGCAAAAACAAATAGCGTATAAATTCAAGGCATTTAAAAGATATTTGTACACATATTTCATTTGTATCTCTAGCAGTGCATTTTCGACTTAGTTCTGGTGGCACGTGTAATTATGTCGTTCCGAGGGGAAGGACTGTCGCCGACAACTGATTTTCCGCCGGTTTGCATGATGCGAAACCATGTAGGATGTCAAATGTTCCTTCGGTGCCGAATCCGTGTGGCATGATTTTCGGCTCCGATAAAGGCTGACAAATTTATGGGCTTTCTGCAGTGCTCATCCTCATGATGTCGTGCAGTGAACAGTGCAAACAAGAGACAGATGGCGCTTCATATTTTTAAAGTATACCAACCGATTACAGGAAAGAAATACCAACAGCTCGCTTTCAGTAGTTTCTTTGTGCCTTTCCTTCTCACCCTCACCCTCACCTCTAGCGGTAGTAGCGATGTCTTATTCCCAGTGGTTTTTTTTATACAAAAGTAAATTGTGTATATACCAAATTTGGTTTCTAGAGCTCCAGGCGTTTCCGAGTTATGCTTTTTTCTTACACCTTTTCAACCCAAATCGTCAGCCGTGATGGTGCTAAGAGTATCCTAATGTCACAATGAATTTTTTCCGGGTAACAAGTGATACGTGTGCTAGTTCTGCTGTGTTGCCACAGTCTTTGCACACCACCCGCCCCCTGTCTCCTATTGTAGTTGTGAAAAGTCATTGTGACTGTCACGAGAAAGTCTAGCGACCCCGAAAAAACATGCTAATCTCGGCCATTATCGAATATTTTTTACATGACACGTCTTGTAACCGCTACCCTACTCATACAAGCTGTAGGGGTATGTTACCTTCACATTATTTTCATGCGAATAATGGTTAATGAACGTACAAAATTAGATTGTAATTTCTCGAGACGTTTCTAAGCTAAGTTTTTGCGTCACTCTCTTCTCACTTCCTCCTCTGTGGGTGGTAGGTGTACCATTCTCCCAGAGAAACCTTTGCAGGTTGCGCACAACAGCTAAGCATACTTCGTAGCGAGCTGTATAACGCATTTGTGCTGAAGATGGATGGCATTTTTTCCAAAACACGCCATTGCTCAAAAATAGTTCAGATTGCTCTAAGCACAATGGGACTTAACGTCTGAGGTCATCAGTCCCCGAGACTTAGAACTACTTAAACCTATCTAACCTAAGGACATCACACACATCCACGTCCGAGGCAGGATTGGAACCTGCGACCGTAGCAGCCGCGTGGTTCCGGACTGAAGCGCCTAGAACCACTCGGCCACCACGACCGGCACGCCGTTGCTACAATCATTCTAAACCCTAGGTATGAGGGACATTCAAATGGAAAAAAGATTGGTGCAATAGAAGTAAGCAAATTGTATATTATTCCGAAAGTAATCGCCACAATACATTTATCCAGCTGTGAGTCTGCCCGGTAAGAAGCCTTCATGGAGAAATTTTTGCGGTTGCCTACAGAACCATGATTGTACAGAGGTGTGCACCACTTCTTCCGAAGCAAGTCGACGGCTACGAATTTTTGTCTTTTATCCGTCGTAGCTTCATGGCGAACGACATTTAACTTTGATTCGGAACCTCCACTGTCTGCACGACGTATTTGGTGGACCCTTCTCCAAGAGGAAGTCCTACTTCTTAGCTCCCTTTCTTCCTTCCGTAGATTGGGCTTAACGTGTAGTCGCTTTTAACTTCGTCTTCGTATTGGTGTTCTAGGGTTATGACTTCAGTTGTTTTTGTGCCCTAAAACAAAACAAAAAAGGATCCAAACGCCCGTGAATGTTGACGGGCGGCATCATTCTTTTGAGAGATATTGCCCGCCGAGACGTTGCCAAGGCTGTTTCGAGTGAGCTGCATTAGTTCTGGGAAGCCCTTACCCATCCTTCATACAGTCACAAACTCTCCCCATGTGATTTCAGTATTTTGGTGCCCTGGAGAACGATATCCACGGCCGTCGATTTGCTTCGGACGAAGTGTTGGACGCCTGGATACCATCACGGTTTCGTAGGCAACCACAAAAATTTTCCCATGAAATCGTATCTTACGCCAGCACTGAATTGATCTCCATCACTGTCACTAAACTATGTGAGTTTCGTTCTCGTTTCCCACACTTTGACTGAAAATTTGAAAATGTTCTGCCAACATACAAACCGTTCTAGTCTGTTGCATATCCTCTGAAATTACTCTGCATACAACGTCATGTAACATGTAAGGTTCAGTACACAACTGTAAGTTGCATAACATTGTGGAGATGAACAAATGTTGCTCGAAAGTGTTTTTGATGACAGATCGTCCACTCTTATTATTTGGCAAGTGTGAATGTTGCGTAGGTGATTAGTTCTAATCATTCTGTTTGTTTTTCGCCCTATTTCTGTATTATAGCTTTAGCAGTAACTAGAATCAAAATTTGTCACTCATGAGATCGATGGTAATGACTGGTGAACGTAATAATTTCGAAATCATTGTACTATTTGCGTTTCTTTTTATTTTGGCAAACACAGCTAGACAAAAGACGTACATTTTCGAGCTCTCTTAAACGCGTCCGCAGCTCGTGGTCTAGTTGCGCTGGCACGGTGGCTCAGCGTGTTCGGTCAGAGAGCTGGTTGGCCTCTGTAATAACAAAAATAAGTGGAAGGATCAACAAACGAACTTGACCGTATGTCACGTTACGTCCGTAACGACCAAACAACGATCAACAACGAACAAAATGAAAAAAAAAAAGTTCCTAGCGTTGCTGCCTCTGGATCACAGGGTCCCGGGTTCGATTTTCGGCCGGGTTGGGGATTTTGTCTGCCTGGGGACTGGGTGTTCAAGTTGTCCTCATTATTTCATCATATCATTATCATTCGTGAGTGTGGCTAAATTGGACTGTATAAAAGTTGGAACTTTTTACCGGCGCTGACGACCGCACAGTTGAGCGCCCTACAAACTAAATATCATCATCTCTTAAACGTACAATAACAAAATAAGTTCGTCTTCACGACAAGTTTCATTCATTACCTCCCCTTTCGAAACTCAATTTTTTGATGTAGATTGAGAAAAATATAATCAACAGAAATTGTTTCTCCTAACGTGCTACCCCCCATTAATTTCAGCTTTTGCTATATTGTTTCAGCACTATACAATGATGAAGTATCTATGTTTTCCCTACTAACTACCTGCTAGATTTGTTCAACCTTAAATGTGACTCACCCCCCCCCCCCCTCTTGTTTTGCCACGTTTTCCGCGCCCACGACAAAGAGGTTAGCTGACAGGCCGCCGCGTAGCGCAGTTACTGTGTTACTTCGACGCTTTTGTACCTCTGTAGCTTTCACATCTGTGTTATTTTCAGGGCCTGCGTATCGATAGCGAACACCGACGGCTTTATGTAAATACCGGTTCATTAGCGGGGCCGTGTAAGAGACTGAGGGAGGACGTTCCGCCTCAGATGCTAGCCGACGCGCTTCGCCGTAACTTCGTTTTCTTTGTTTTCTCCGAATCTTGTGGACCTGCGACGTAAAAGGAACTTGCACCCCGCGAGTCGTGTAATCAGCCTCCAAGTTTTATTTGCACGTCGGATTCAGTTCCCAACTCTGCTAGTCGAAAATTTCTTTGTGACTGTCTGCAGAACAGTGCGTCAGGGGCAACGTGTTTGACATTTATTGTGTGATTCAATCCTGTGCGTGTACCTAATTTTTCTTTTCTTTCAATTTAGCTTTTCTTGTAGATGGATATATTATTTAGCTGTATTACAATTCATAGAATACTGAAACTTAATCCAGTCATTAAATCCAAGTACTGTCTGGAGGTGTTTGTTACACTCGCACTCGACCACAAGTGGAATGCGCTGTTGTGAGACACTGGATATAGCTTATCCCGCTCTGTTTCGTAGCGCTTGCCACGTCATTTGTAGTACGCTGTTCTCATGATCTGGCTAATTTACTTAATTTTAACTTTATAATCAGATGCACTTCCTGTCGCCACAGTCTTCAGTAAGTGTTATCATATTTTGATTGTTTGCGTGTCGTATTTTTTTAGGCTGGGCTTGGGCTCAAGTTCAGCATATACTCTAATGAATGTGGAAAACCGATTAAAACCCCGTAAGGGCTGACGTGTGTACCAGTCATTCAAAAAATGGCTTTGAGCACTATGGGACTTAACTTCTGTGGTTATCAGTCCCCTAGAACTTAGAACTCCCGAAACCTAACAAACCTAAGGACTTCACACACATCCATACCCGAGGCAGGATTCGAACCTGCGACCGTAGCGGTCGCGCTGTTCCAGATTGAAGCGCCTAGAACCACTGGGCCACAGCGGCCGGCGTACCAATCATTAATTGTCCATGCGGATTCAAGTTCGGACCTGCTTCGTTCCAAGAAGCACATTTAAGCGTTGAAGCTATGAACATTCTACAATCCCCTACGTATCGTTCCGGTAGTAGATTTAGATTCATTACTATGTGCGCAGAGTCTTTTCCATGCGTTCCGTAAGGCAAGAAGCCCTAAAAAGTTGCACAGTAGCCTCTGCTATGCCCTTCAGTGGCTTGCACAGTATAGATACGTATGTAGAATTATAATCGTAAAGTAAGTTGTTTTCACGTTTGTAAGTGACGTATAGATGAATCACTCCAGTAATGCCTATATACGAGCATAATGGCCTTCTACTTACTATGAAAACATGTTTTACATTTTCCACATACTGACTACTGGTATGGCCATATTTCAGTTTATATTTATCTAAAAAATATGCTTTATCTAGTAGAACAGATACGATTTTTTTGAAGCCTGCCTTCGTAATTTGGTATTATTGTTTTTCTTTACAGTTTCTGAAGATCCGATCGTAGGTAAAAACAATTTATTATTGCATCAGACAGAAAATAAAATAAATTATGGTCATTTCCAGCTATAGATATTTTGACTGTACTGTTCTTGTTGGAACATTTCCAGTCCTCTTTTATCAGTACATCACGCGAAAACCCTCTGCTTTTGTACCTGTCGGGCAAGCTACAGGCGGACTAGTGGTCCTTTCCTAGACTTGTGTGGGCGCAAATTTCACAGGACGTGACTCTTCAACAGCCGTGTCTGTTTCGGAAAGACACCTTCTTCTTGAAATCATTACTCAAAAAGTTTACAATATTTTCTGTGGTCTTCATCAACTCCTTACATTATGTTACATATAAAATTTAAAATATACGTTAACGACAGTTATGTCATACGAAAATTTGGCCTCCGATATTGTTATTACTAATTCGATTCGAATGTTGATTTTTTTCATTGATGACTCCTTACTTTTGGATCCAGAATGTTGATTCGCCGTGCCGAGCTAGCCTGTGGTTGCTTAAGAATGTTGGCGAGGGTTGATTAAAATCATCATTAACAGTGTGTGTCGAGTGAAATTTTTTATGGCTTTAGCCGATATTCTATTTGTTTACATGCTCTTTTCCTCGTCGTAACTTAATGATAAATGTACTTGGTCCCTCCTTTTATCGAGTCTGGTATGTGTACATCAGACACCTGATATAATGGCATGTTTTCATTTTTATAACTTGTAATTTACTTATTGTGTCGAAAAGTATTTCATTGCTGTGTATTAACTCTGTAACTGCTTCCCCACTGCTGTTGGCGAATCTAGTTTGAAAGTTCAAGTTGTTAGTTTTTTCTATACTTCATGATGCGGTTAAAGAACTGTTAGGCCTATTTCTACTTTTGAGCACTGGCGTGGGTCATTAAGTGTTCAGTAAGTGTGGGAGTGGGGTTGATTTCTCAGGGCTTTGATGTTTTAAAAATACCTCATTTTGAAATTCACGCGTGTCTGATCTGCTTGCCTTGTTCGAAAAGTGGAAAAACATGGCCTTTCTGGTAGCAAAGGTAAAACTTGAAGCAGGTGTTTGTGCAACGTAAAAGACAGACCGTCCCGTCCAGTTAAATTTGACGTTTCGCAGAGAAGTGGCAGACTTTATGGCGAAAGGCGTTGAGTGAGTTAAATGTTAATAGCACCTGTTTCGTCAGGAGTGTGAGATCCCTTACTGAATCGTCGCACGTCACAAAAAGTCGCCGGCTGTCCTCCTTTCGCGGTGTTTGACGCAACTGGCTGCGCTGGGAGCGAAAGCACGGAGAATCTCGTGGCGCTACTGAGCCGTTGAACGCCGCCGGCGCTGCCACGTTCTGAGAGGGAGGGGGGGGGGGGGAGTCTCTTAAATGAGCGGCTGCGGCTTCCCCAGCTATTTAAAGACAATCGCGCCACTGCAGCAGTTGTTCTTCAGGTTTCCTCTCATCCGTACTCTACAGGCACGGTAACTCGCAGTCTTGTGCCTAATCGCGTTCCTTAGTTGTATGTTTCACTCGATTCGAGAACCGTCATTTATTTAGGAAAAATAGCATTTTTGGTGCGGGTCGTGCAAAGCATCAGCCATTCATTGGAGCGTGATTTCTTTGGAGCCATTGGCGCAGCGGAAAGGTGCAGAACGATAATCCGCGTGTCGTGGGGGTCGAAATATTTTATGCAAACTTTTGTGTTTCCAATATTTACGTTGAGTACTCTGCATATAACCCGAAAATGCACACTACGTTCAATTTATTACTAATTTCATAAGAGGCTTGAAAGCGAAACGCAAAGTAAAATTTGGATTGCAAATAAATTTGCAGGAAGAGCGTATCGGAGAATTTTGTTTGTAAAATTACACTCTTTTATTATTTGCTGGATGATTGTTTCCTGTGCTAGGATGACACTCATCGTAAAAACAGAGAAGCAATAATTTTCGCCCTGCGGTGTGCTGCACATTGCTAAGGCTCGCCTGGCTCCCCCACGATAGTTCGAGTCTTCCCTCGGGTGTGTGTGTGTGTGTGTGTGTGTGTGTGTGTGTGTGTGTGTGTGTGTGTGTTGTCCTTAGCGTAAGTTAGTTTTAGTTTAAGTAGTGTGTAAACCTAGGGACCGATGACCTCAGCAGTTTGGTCCCAATGGAACTTACCACAAATTTCCAATTTTGCAGTAATTTTCTCCGAATCCTGCACTGCATTTTTGCAGTTGCATGGTTTTTTTAAAGTTTCTTTAGGAAAACAAAGTCGGTTTGCATTGATTAAAGTTTCTCTCGCATCGCACAGTATGTCAGTAAACCACGTGTAAAGCACCGTTTCGCCGAATATTGGCGAGGATAGCTGCTGATGTACAATGGAATGTATTTTGATCCACTCCTCTCAGGATGTGATTTCTTTTTCCCTCTGGATGGGATAACAGCAATTTTGAAGCTGGTCGTTCATCTTTACCTGACCGTAACAACAGATATCAAGGGATTTCATTAGCGCCGAGGGCTGCTCGAAAATATAAATGAAACTAACAAAATACGAAATCCTATACACTTTAATTACAATCGGAACCGCGGGACTGCTACGGTCGCAGGTTCGAATCCTGCCTCGGGCGTGGATGTATGTGATGTCCTTAGGTTAGTTAGGTTTAAGTAGTTCTACGTTCTAGGGGAATGATGAACTCAGAAGTTAAGTCCTATAGTGCTCAGAGCCATTTGAACCATTTAATTACAATCCTGTCTCGGTAAGTTATTTGCAGAGTCTTCGAGGACGCTGTAAGTGTAACACCTTCCTGAAAATTTATTTGGAATATCAGATTTTACTTCGCCTCTCTTTGTTATATGTTTTTGAAAATGGTAATAAATCCAATATATTAAGCACCATTTCGGTTTATTTGCAGTGAAAATAAAGCAGGAATTGCAACAAAAAAAAATCCTCTCCGCAGCGGTGCTCCACCCACGACCTTCAGATTGCCGTTCTGCCCCTTTCCGCTGCGTCAACCGCTGTCTGGAAACAACTTTTATATAAATGGCACGTGTCTCGCCCACCCTGCGCCAGAATTGCTATTTTTTCTAAACTCTTGGACATCTGGAATTCCCACTTCAGTCAGTTTCATATCTGGCCAAGCCCTGCATACACCATAAGTTTGAACGAAATGGGCGATGACCAGTGGACGCGCCCCCCTTGTTAGCAAAGGTAACGGAAAACTTGCAGATGCCATATAGTTCCGTAAATAGTCATTTAGTCATTTTTTCCTCTATTCTTCTTCTTTCCAGTTTTCCACGGTGTCCAGTACTGTCTTGGACAGCGTTCCGTATCGCAACGCAAGACGTTTTATCGTCATAATCGCCACCCTGCCACTTCAGGTGCTGAAACCGGTCGCTGTTCCGCCTAACAGAATCTAAGATGACCTTTCCCGCTCGGGGAACTTAAGTGCGTAGCGCAGCCTGCTATCCTAGCTAGATAGTAATTTGTTCTAGGCGACGGAAAATGCCACCGCATTACCTCTGTGTAACCGAGAAATCGTGACGTTGCTTTGTCACATTACCACGGCCGTTACATTAGCATCAGTCACGCTGGTACTTTGTGTTGCCGTGTGAAAGGACCTGGGCTGCCACGACTGCATTACACGAAATCTTGGAAAGGAACTGCAGTTTGGAAGTGAGACTGCTGACCGACAAAGCACTTGTCCCACCCATGCTTGATTGTTTATCACGTCTTCCGGCTTGCTGTCGTGTCTAATCGAAAGTGAAGACTACGTCAGAGAAATTGCGATGTATGTTGGTCGTCCGTATCAGCTACAGAAATGGTGACTCATAGATAAGTCTAGACGCTGCTAACTTAGTAAAAGGCTATGACAGCCGGACTTCATTGAGCATGGCGCTGACGTTGAGACACATTGGAATTTCGCGTAATTGTGCTATATAAGGCAAAATATATGCTTTCATAGTGTGGAAGCGCTGATATAGATGTTTTACCCCGACTCCGACGGCGTTTGTTTTGTTCATTATTGTAGTTAAACTCATTATTCGTCATTCTCGTCATCATCAGCCATGTGACATAAACTGTTTTGCAAAAGGGCTCTCTCTTGAGCATACACAATTTTCTTTTTTCTCACCCTTGAGTGTTTCAGTGACGTTTCACCATCATGAGTGGGTTCACATTATTTTCTTAATAGCACATACTGATATCCAGGTAGCTGTCTGTCGTCTGCAGTACAGTTTTGGAGCAGTTTTTCAATTGCAAGTTTTGTATTTTTCACGACCCTGTGAAACTAATCGTAAACACACACTGTGTAATGAGACAGCGAGCAAAGTTTCTTGCTAATAGGGGATAAAACGCGAATAATCATAAAGTCGTTTCGACAGTAACAAGTAAAATAGCAAAAATATATCTATAGTATCTCACCCGTAGGAAGTCGTTTTTGCAATTAGCCTCTTCACACAAATTTACGATGCTATCAAATAAACAAATGTATAAATTATTGCAAATTTTAACAAATTGTTTGACATCAAAACTAAAAACAGGACATTGGTGTTAATAACACAACGGCTCTGAAGCTCGCATATTCATATAAGCGACGCCGGTACGTGAGTGCTGGGAATAATATGTACTATTTTTCTTCTGTTTCCCTTATGCAAATGGAGATAAAGGCGTTCATAAATTTCCTTATCCGAAAGTGTTTGCCACTGATCGCCAGACCGTCAAAGTGCGTCGACTTCTCCTCGTGATTACACTTACTATAATTACCTTCAGTTCGTAACCAAATAGATTTTTGTAAGTATAAACGAAGAGGTTTATCTTTACGGCTATTGCGCTGCGTAGTCGGATCTTCGATGGTTTTCTTACATCTGCTTTTGACTTGACTTTATAGCGACATTTTGTTCCATTCGTTTAAAGTACAACGTGTTTTTATTGTACTAGTGGAGTACATTCTTCCATTCATTCCTTTCACTTTCAGTGTCTCCGCCTTTCCTCATCCACGCCACACACGTTCAATAAGAGAAACTGCATTTCTCTTTTTTTCCCGTATGTTTCACGCCTTTTGTGTTTCGCCGTAAATCGCCGGTTCAGCGTTGCGGAACGTCGAATAGGAATGTGGTCATGAATACCCACGTTCTGACTACATTCGTCCGTGGGACAGATAAAGAATACTGACGTACGTTAATTGTCCTGCTTTCCGGCATTCTCAATTTAGGTATGATGCTCTGGAGCATTGTTTCTAATAAGTGTGTGCCATTAAAGGGTACAGTTGCATCGGATCAATCGAGAGGGAGCAGTATAGTGCTATAAATGTTCTTAAGCTGTACGAAGTTTTTAGAATATTGTTTCAACGAAATCAGAAATTACATTTCTGTGAGAGAGAAACTGACGGTAACTTTCACTTTTAAATTTAAATTAAGTATCCCGGTTCGAAGCATGGCGTGCTGACGCAATGGCTTTACTGTTTCTTTTACTGTAAACAACGGGTTGTAGTAAAGAATGGGTTCTCTGTAAATTGGTTAACGTTGGTTATTCAGTAATATTGTGTCTGTACCGATTTCGTATCTTGCTCAGATGTTAATCTAACAAGTGCTTTCATCCAAGAAATTAAATGAGAGGTCATAAGCAACTTCAACTCTGTTATCCTGCTAGCTATCCTGCGAAAGTTGCAGAACTAGCACTCCTGGAAGAAAGGATATTGCGGAGACATAGCTTTGCCAGAGCCTGGGAGATTATTCCAGAATGAAATTTTCACTCTGCAGCGGAGTGTCCGCTTTCTTCCAGGAGTGCTACTTCTGAAAGGTTCGAAGGAAAGCTTCTGTGAAGTTTGGAAGGTAGGAGAGAAGATAGTGGCGGAAGTGGAGCTGTGAGGACGGGGCGTCTGTCGTGCTTGGGTAACTCAGATGGTAGAGCACTTGCCCACGAAAGGCAAAGGTCCCGGGTTCGATTCTCGGCCTGGCACACAGATTTAATCTGCGAGAAAGTTTAATAAAGCCTTTGATTGTCGCTGCTTGCGCGAGGGCAGTTTCCTCTATCGAGAATTTGAGCGGTATGCCACTGGCAGGTACGGTTTGAAGCGATAAAAACGCCGGCTTACCCGTTCGGTTTACCAAAACTGTGTAAGTTTGTTGTTTCTGCTTGTGCCCTGTAGGGGCTCTCGACAACATCGAGGGTTGCTTGCGTTCTACGAGACTGCCGGTTGCACCGTTATAATTTTAAACCATGTGTGTGATGACCACTAGATCTGAGTGGTAGCAGCGGTTTCGACTCTCGAAATTACGTTTAGGATTGATTGAGGTACTGCGTAAAATAAATTTTGAATATTAATTTTTGATTCGTTTATGTCTTGTTTTCCTGTTCGAAGTAATTTCACTTCAAACCGTATAAAATATTTTGGCTTTTTCTGACTGTATATTTTTAGACATGAAAATTTTTGTACGTGGGTTTGTTGTAACGGTGTGCATTCTACTGACTGGAAATAAGGGTTTCGTAAGTGCTAGGGTGCGTTTTCGAACTACTAAAAATGCAGTTTGCTCAGGCATCCTTGTTCCTCAATAAACTGTGTGTTACAAAGTAATAAACTATCTGATAAAAAGCATCCCGGCACCCCTGTGTAATGCAGAATTGATTATTAGATGTCACGAGAGCCAGACCAGCCAGTACAAAACGACGGGGGGGGGGGGGGGGTGTATTGTACTGTGTTTTGGTAGCAGAGAAGCAGTAAAAGCAGTCTGAGTCATTCAGGAGAGCTTTGTTGCTTCTAACGTGGTCAAGTCTCCTGAGTAATAAATCCCCAGGTACATTTCAACCATTCTACCGGTGCCCCAGTCGAGACGTATCGGCGGATAGGTTAGCGGAGACTGGTTGCAAAAATTCCGTAAAAATAAGGAGCAGAAATCAGTCGAGAGTTCCAAACTGCTATCAGCAATCGAGCTAGCATAGTAACTGCGCAAGCGTCCCTTACAATGTTAGAGTAGGTCATAAGTCAGTGCTAAGCGACGCTTGATGTGGTGTAAAGAACAACGCTGCTGGACAGCTGATATTGGACACGTTTGATTGGGAATTATGAGTCACGGTATACCCTGTCACAGTCTGAGGGAAGGATTTGGGTTTGACGAATGCCTGGAGAACGTTATCTGCCGCAATGCGTATTGCCAGCAGTGAATTACGGTGGACGTGTGTTATGGTATGCGGGTGTTTTTCGTGGTTAGGGTATGGCCCCCTTAATACGTTTCAAAAAGCACTAAATGTGGTAGGATATGAAAACATTTTACAGCATTATATACTACTTGCAGCAGAGGAGCAGTTCGGAGAAAATGATTGTTTTAGCTAAACAAAAGGAGTACCTGTGCTGCAATCGTTGATGGAGGATAACATTCCTGATGTGACAGGTCTGCCCAGATACACGACGTGAATCCAATGGAAAACCTTTCGGGTGATTCAGAACGTCGATCTGCCTTAGACCGCAGTGTCCAACATCACAACCGTCTCTGGTTTCAGCTTTCGTGGAAGAATGGGCTGGCACTCTTTCACCGATATTAGAAACCTAATTGAAAGTTTTCTGTGTAGAGTTCAAACTTTCGTAACGGTGAAGGGTGGACACACTTCTTATTAATGTCCACTAATGTGTGTCCGGATCCGACGATTGGATAGTTTATCAAATATAAAAATTATAAATGCCCGATTTTCTTTTCATCTTTCCATTCGATAGGGTACTTGATGCAGGTTCCCACATTGGTTTGTCAGGCTATAAATGATCTTTTTTTTCGCAGCATTCTAGGTCAGAAATATCAATGATCAGAACAATAAGGTGGTAAGTTCTTTCGCTGAAATAGTTACACATACTATCTTGATAACGAATACTATCACGACGGCTTCGAGTATAGAGCTCTGACACTCTTGAATTTTGACCACTCACAGTAGAAGCGCTATACGTTGTTTCGTTGTGTTGAATGACTCTACCTAGAATTACAGGTGATACGCAGGAAGATTAGTATAACCGATCGCCGTAGTGTACCGCATGGGCCACTATTTGAGAGCAGTGTTATAACTTCCCACATCGATTGCCTCTGCCAGGCACTTAAATGTGATTTGCAGAGTATCCATGTAGATGTAGATCAAGAACGGAACACTGTCCACACGTCTGTTAAGGGAATCCAACCTCATCGTGAGTTCTGTTGCTATGTGCGGCGACAAATAATTCCAGGCTGTTTTCTGTACCGGCATGATCTCGTTTTTTTTTTTTTCAGATAATGTGTGTATGCGCCATAATCTTCTTCCTTGTTTGGGGGCGGGGGGACAACAGCTTTTTCTCCAGTTTTTATCTATAATGGGGAGCAGCAGTGGCCCTCGGCGCCAGCAGCCTTCACTGGAGAGAAAGCGGTAAGTTTCATTCTAGATCGTTTTATCGTCACAAATGGAAAAAAAGTTTTCATATTGTGTAAAGTATGGGTTAATGAGTGTCGTTGTACATCGGTACTCTCGGCTTGCGGCGACAGTAGTCTAGATACGAGATGGATGAATAAGCTGAATTTCTGTATCATCGTCAAGGTTTGAACTTCGACTACAGTTAACGATTATTTGTTTGGTCTCTGGATATTGTTTTCAGTGATTCCGCACTTCACGCAACTGTTAACTTATAGTTTATTTTCCTGATATTATATAATTTTGGCTGTAGAAAACTTTCAGGTAACCTTTCTAATTTAACAATGTTAGATCTTTAGTTCATCGTTTTTAGGTAAAGTAGAAAAACGGGACAAAACTTTTTGTTGTACTGTGGTACGAAAGTAAACTAAAAACTAGCAGTTGCAGACAGCATGGAGTCAATACAAAAATTCGTAATTGTGGCCCTAGGCTCAAATAAAATCGTCAAATATTCATTAATTCAGATATTCTTCAACCACAGAATTTGGAGTCCAACGTATTCCATGAATTATATTGTAATACAATTAAAGGACGTGCTACGACAGCGGCCTGCTTGAAACCGAAACCCATTTACTGAATGGGATTCGAACTCATAACCTCAGATTTTCTCGGCAGCACTGCGAACCGACGAATTTTAAACCCATTTCAACGCTACAGCCAGTAACCCAGATGGCACAGGTTGTGGAACGAACCCTCCTCTTCGTACGCCGTGCAAGCTCAGCCCATTCATAAATTTGTCACTTCCTGCAGGATATCCCGTGCCCGTGTTTCAGGGACGTCTGTGGTACCAGCAGATGTCACCGAACTTGTGGAGAGGTTCTGCTGCACAATACTGTTTCAAACAAGGGCACTCATCGGTGCTATTTCAAACAGAACCTGTTCATGATGAGCCTTCAAGTAACATATTGGCAATCGTAAGACGATAAACATGGGGAGAAAGTTACTACACTCCAAATACATCCAGGCCAGTAAATAGAGTGAGTTACGGATTTTCTAACTATTTCAACAACGTAACAGATACTTATGTTGATAAAATAGAACAAGATACTCGTTCCGCAAATCATGGCCTGCCGTCGGTAGAGGAGGCACCACTAACGTGTGCTCTGCTGCACTAAATGTAGGCAGACAAGTAAATCAGGTAAGTCCGTGTGTCTGATAGTGCTCTTGGAACCCGTAGCCAGTGCTGTTATATTGTAGCGGTCAGACTACTGGCTTCTGAAGTTGCTCAGCCTCAGACTGTATATACTCGCGTGTTTTTCTTTAATGGCTCATGTGGAAACTCTTAGCGGTGCTGTTGTATGCTGTATACTATGGCGATCGTGCCAAGCGCTCACCATACGAATTGTGAGACCTCTTCTGCTGCCGGATGCACAATGGATTGCAGCGGTGTTATCTTGTTAGTATTTGAACAAGTTCCACGCATCGTAAGCCGTTGAACTTTTTTGGAAGCCGTTTTCGAATGCCACAGTAACATGATATTAGTACCATTAACACTAAAAAAAAGTTCCGTAATCCTACAGCCATAAACGTTAAAAAGCACTTGTGTAAAGTCATAAAATTCGCCACCATAACTTGACGAAATCCACGTCTTGTTTTATTTACTTCTGGATGTATTCGGGGTGTTGTCACACAACCTTACGCTGTGTAATCCTACCATCCATCTGGTGGGCAAGTTGTATTACACAGATGAAATACTCTGAGACTTTAGAAAGAATGTAATAATTCCAAATCTATAAACGACCGGTTGTTTGTCATTCGATCCGCACACAGAGCAAGCAGTAAAGGAAATCGAGGAGAAATATGGAAAGGGGCTTAAAGTTAAGGGAAAAGAAATACATTGCGGTTTGCCGATGGACTGCAAAAGATTTTGAAGAACAGTTGAACAAAATTGGATTGTTTGTTAACATTCAATAACCACTTTAAGTGTTAGGGAGTGTTTTATGAAGATGTTTGAACTGTTTATCCTCTACGTTTCACTTCTGCACAATGCTACTTACCTGACAGTCAGGAAGAGGATAGAAGCTTTTGAAATGTGGTGCTATAGAATAATGCTGAAGATTGATGGCTATATCAAATGACGAGCTACTGGATCGAACTGCAAAAAAAAGAAAATTATGGCATAACTTAACTAAAATCAGGAATCGGTTGATAGGGCGCATCCTTAGGCTTCAACTAATAGTCAATTTGGTAATGGAAGTAAGTGCGGGGAATAAAAATTGAGCCTTGAATGAAGTAAGCAGGGCCAATTAGATATTCGATGCGGTATTTACGCAGAGATGAAGAGGCGTGCACAGGATACACTAGCATGGAGAGGTGTATCAAACCAGTTTTCGGACTGAAGACTACAAGAACAACTAACAAAATGCACTAGAGGATAAAAGTATTATTGTCGATCCGATAAAAAGAGAGTTTGTTATAGCCTGGAAACATGAATATTTGATCATTTTCTGGCGTGCGTCCGTGTCATAATTCGTACTTGGTCGGCCGACTTTGCTCCAGCCATTCCTAATCCATGTCTTTTATTGACTGTCGGTTTTGAAGGTGTACCTGTTTATTCTTTGATACGCCAGAACTACTTGATAAAATGCGCATGCTCCAACAGATGTTAGCCGGTTTGACACACACACACACACACACACACACACACACATATATATATATATATATATATATATATATATATATATATATATATAAGCGAGCGGAATCTGCTAATGAGACGATTCCTCGTTTAAATTCGTCGCCGGCATTAGGACAGAAATCCAAGATGTGGCATGACAGGACTCGATTACTAGTAATTGTCTGGAATTGTGTTCTCGTCCCGAGCTGATCAGATTGTCTGCTATTCGTATTTCCCTTTCTTCCTTGAACGCTGAATCCTATAAGACTGTGACTCTGGCTGTGACTGGTGAATCGAAGCCGTCGAGCCCCACGGAATGGCGGTTGGAAGTACGATGTTCGCCGCCGCAAAAGGCCTGTGTGCCATTGCGTTCGATGCAGCATTCTTGTACAGTGACGATGAATTTGTGCTATGTAGCTTACACCACAACCGGAGAGAATTTTGACTGTGGTTCTCGGTGGGTATATCGAAAGAGGAAATGGACGATGGAGTCGTAAATCGCCGAATATCCTAAATGCAAAGAAAACTTCAGGAAACATGAAACATGCACTCGACTCGCATTCGGGAGGACGACGGTTCAATCCCGCGTCCGGCCATCCTGATTTAGGTTTTCCGTCATTTCTCTAAATCGCTCCTGGCAAATGCCGGGATGTTTCCTTTGAAAGGGCACGGCCGGCTTCCTTCCCCGTCCTTCCATAATCCGATGAGACTGATGACCTCGTTGTCTGGTCTCCTCTCCGAAATAATCCAAACAATCCATGAAACACGGTTAAGAAAATGAAGACATTCAAACTTTTCAAATTGTTTTCAGAATTGTGGACTAAGAAACAACAACAACAATAACGCTAATATGGATCAATGCATGTTCCATCAACGAAAGTTGAATATATTTTAGGTAATAATTGGTGACACGCAGATATGGCTCTGCTGCATAAAATGCACTAGATGAAGCTCTGAAACGGGTTAAAGAGTAACAGACAAAGTGGCATTCAACCCGAGACTCCTAAAGGCGTGAGAATCATAGATCCACGTTCGGCTCCCAGTGCGGCAACGACAAAAGTCTTAATTCGTTTGGAGGCTTGCAACAACTTAGAACATTGCTTGTGGATGACAATGTAAGTCTGTCCTGTGCTCTAAGGTTGATTTAAACTCTACAGTGCTTTACTAAGCATGGTCCCTTGAAGTGATTTAAAATGCCAGTTACAGGGGCAGTTACAGTTCACAATGGGCTCGTATCCACTATGCAACATAGCTTTTTCACACATAAGGTTCCTTGCGAAAGGCGAAAAAAGGCTTTATTGACAGAAAAAGAATTCTAGGATCAACAGAGTTCCGCACTCTTCGATTTGCATTTTTCCAGTTGGCCGCTGAGCTACAATAACAGAAAATTTTGCGTGTTAACAAATGAGGAATTTTACTCATGTCTCCCAGATTTGTTTTTTTTCATAATGGCAAGTAATTAACAATGATTGATTTACTGAAGTATGCAAAAGTGGCCACTTAAGCATAATCTGCAACTACAATTCTGAGTTCGGATGTAGCACTTAAACCGCTAATTAATGAAGCATCTGTTTTTAAATGTGTAAATTTTCACGACAGTGATGGCAATGAGCATGGATTTGTCGTAGAAAAAACGAACACAGGTGATAATTTATTGTCGTTGTTACTCATAAAAAACAGTAATGTGTAAAATGGGACCAAGCAGTAAATACAATAAAAGTTGAACCGGATTATTACGACGGTTGATATTCGTAGCGGAGCAGCTTCGAAGTGCTCACGGACTGACACCGATTAATACTCAACGGAGACAACCGTGAAAGGGAACATAAACTATGCGGACGTAGCCACCAATCATTTAGAAACGCAGTTTTGATTGCACCGCATGCAGGATTATAGCTTCGCCGGCCGGCGTGTAGACCAGTAGCTTGTAGGAGGTGCGAGTACGTCCACCTACAGAGTGGGCGGCCATATTTATGGGATAATGAGCCAAGTCGCGCTGTACAGGCGTCGCGGTGCCGAAGGTTATCGCGATTTACAATCGCAGTCACTTTGCGGCCAGTGGGACTGTGTGACGAGGCGTGGGTATGTCCCATTGCCAGTGACTCACCCAACTTTCGCTGAGTAGTCCTCGCGGGCGTTGCATACCCAATGCGATCGCCGCTACTCGATCGCAATGTCAATGGATGAGTAACTTTTCTGACAGCCACACGAACGTGAGTGCTATGCCAAGTACTGTGTGTTGTATCCCTTTTGTGGACTGGTGGAGGCCTCTCAGCTGTAATCGATAGATAAAGGGGTTCTATTGTGCATCCAGTCATCCTCAGAGTATTTCGTCGTTTCGCCAAATGAGGCGCTTGCAGATGTTGAAGATGTATATAATAACTTGTGTTCCTACGTGAAATGCGGTAGGGAGCTGTTGTTGAGTGGAGAGGTACTGAGTCATATTGAGTTTATTAACGTTTCTAAAAACACAAACGAATTTAATTTTAAAAGCAAATATCCGAGAACAATAATAAGTGAAAAGCCAAAATCTTCAATAACCAACTGATGGCAAACACCTCAAAAGGGCAACAGTAAAAAACCAGTTCAGTTTTGTAAAAAATAGTAAATGAAGTAAAAAAATACGTTTATATTACAAACAGCAAACATATGACCAGATGATTGTTACAAACATCAACCATCGGCTATTCTCAGCAATTATCAAAACACCATTGCCTAAGAAGTAGCCAAAATGATTGACAAAAGTGGTTCAAATTTATGACGACGATAGATGCGGTGGCAGAGGCGACGGCAATAGCAAGAATTCCTCCTCCTGTACTAACGTTGAACGGCGGTTGCCGCTACCATAGTACTAGAAACTTTTCATTAGAATTTTCAGTCGTGGTACTCAGGCATCTTTAACAAGATCACAGTTAACATCAGATATAATCACGTATCCTGTAACATAGACAACTCATTAATTATTTAGTAAAAAATTAACATACTACAAATGCAGAAATTCTTCTTTAGTTTTCTTTTTTAGATGCACATAATTGAGTAAACAGCTCGAGCTCGTGATACTAGCCCACAGGCAACTACAGCCACGCATCAGAAATAAGGTAGCTAGATTCAACAATTTTCACTGACTATAAGGTACAATTCGTAAGTCATAAGAATTACATCTGCATTCTATATGTGCAGGGATGTTACTGTCATGTAACCACTCAGTCACAGGCCGTGCATCATGAACAGTTGCTCGATCGTGTTGAAAGATGCAATCTCCATCCCCGAATTGTTCTACAACAGTGAGAAGCAAGAAGGTGCTTAAAACATCAATGTAGGCCTGTGCTATGTTAGTGCCACGCAAAACAACACGGGTTGCTAGCCCCTTCCATGAAAAACACGACCCGGGTAGCCACATTGTGTACCGTGATTCGTCACTCCACACAACGTTTTTCCACTGATCAGTCGTCCAGTGTTTACGCTCCTTACACCAAGCGAGACGTCGTTTGGCATTTACCGGCGTGATGTGTGGCTTATGAGCAGCCGCTCGATCACGCAATCCAAGTTGTCTCACCTCGCGCCTAACTGTAATCGTGGATCCCAATGCAGTTTGGAATTCCTGAGTGATGCTCTGGATAGATGTCTGCCTATTACACATTACGACCCTCTTCAACTGTCGGCAGTCTTTGTCAGTCAACAGACGAGGCCGGCCGGCAACTTTTGTACTGTACGTGTCCCTTCACGTTTTCACTTCACTATCACATCGGAAACAGTGGACCTAGGGATGTATAGGAGTGTGGAAATCACGCGTACAGTTGTATGACACAAGTGACACCCAGTCACCTGACCACGTTCGAAGTCCGTGAATTCCAATGAGCGCCCCATTCTGCTCTGTCACGATGTCTAATGACTACTGACGTCGCTGATATGGAGTACGTGGCTGAAGGTGGCAGCACAATGCACATAAATGAAAAACGTATGTTTTTGGCGGTGCCGTATACTTTTGATCACACAGTGTGCCTCGAAGAGCAGTCCTTAATATTCTCGTTACATTTTTTGAAGGAAGTCACGTAGGTATGTAATTCGTAAATTTGTTTAATTCTATTGTACTCTTGTGTTTTTGATTAGCACCAGCACCTGTAATGTATTTGCTACGAACCTTTGAAGATTATCGTGTGTCGCAGACAACAGCAGCTGCAACAAGTCCGCCGCTTATTCATTCCCTCCGCCTAGATGCAAAGGCGGTAGTGTTACTCATTGAACAGGCTAGATGTCACCAGATGTGAAATTGTAGCGTAAGGGGAAAATAATTATGCATAGCTTTCACCACATGCATGAGATAACTTTTTCTTGTTTGTTGCAAAAATGCAAATTTTAGGTCATAGTATTGTCTGCCAAGAATTAACTTAGAGACGGAAGTGTACTTGACTACCAAATTAGAATTCAGACAGTAGTACCAATACTGTGAACCAGAAATTCGTGTTCGCCGCTTAAACTAAAATTCATTATATGTATTGTATGTGTTAAGATTTACAAGGTTTTTTTTTTTTGCTGTTGAAGTTTTTCTCATACTACTTTTTTTCTCTCTTTTTCAGGTAAGCTGCACTTCACATGTTGTAAGGCGTTATTATGTCTGTAAGTAGTGAAGTACTACGTTTCTTTCATCAAGTTGCGATATTTAATAGTGTATGAAATGGTTTCACATGTTAAATGTACGTCCTCGGTTTATGGAGAGCTATAAGCAAGCAATTTGGAAAGCCCGATTTTAGTCATTCTTTGATGCTGTCTTACTTACTCTGTTCTGTCGCCATCTGTATATTGTAACTCCACCATCTCCCTATTCAAAAGCAGACAGACATTACAGGCAATTGTAGTTTAGAATACGTGGAACGTGTAATGTGAATAAAAATATGAAAACCTACCTCAGGCTGCAGAATTCCATAGGTTGACATTTTCACTGAATTCACATGGAGACTGTGGTATATACTGAACGCATAATGGAATCAGAAATGGATTGACTAGTAAATTGTGTGTGTTGATGTCGACATTTTCTAGGCCCCCTTCATGACCCTAGCTTTTTTGGCATTTCCATTTTCTTAGATAGCCATTAGCAATGTACGTTATGGCGGATGTCGAGCTTCCATGTGATCAACCTCCAGTAGCCAAGTCCAGCTCGACTTGCCACCATCACTTCGATTAAATTATTTATTTCTTCAGCTCTATTTTCTGTCGCACCTTCGTCTATTCTGTTATGTACGCGTTTATTTTGCGAGAATACGAACTTTTAGAACCTGACTAATTTCGAAAGTTTCTGCGTATTTGAAGTATTTTAAAAAGACACACTGCTCGTATTTATTTTTGACGTCACTGCTCCCCTCGTCCATATGTTGTTGTTGTGGTCTTCAGTCCTGAGACTGGTTTGATGCAGCTCTCCATGCTACTCTATCCTGTGCAAGCTTCTTCATTTCCCAGTACCTACTGCAACCTACATCCTTCTGAATCTGCTTAGTGTAGTCATCTCTTCGTCTCCCTCTACGATTTTTACCCTCCACGCTGCCCTCCAATACCAAATTGGTGATCCCTTGATGCCTCAGAACATGTCCTACCAACCGATCCCTTCTTCTGGTCAAGTTGTGCCATAAACTCCTCCCCAATCCTATTCAATACCTCCTCATTAGTTACGTGATCTACCCATCTAATCTTCAGCATTCTTCTGTAGCACCACATTTAGAAAGCTTCTATTCTCTTCTTGTCCAAACTATTTATTGTCCATGTTTCACTTCCATACATGGCTACACTCCATACAAATACTTTCAGAAATGACTTCCTGACACTTAAATCTATACTCGATGTTAACAAATTTCTCTTCTTCAGAAACGCTTTCCTTGCCATTGCCAGTCTACATTTTATATCCTGTCTACTTCGACCATCATCAGTTATTTTGCTCCCCAAATAGCAAAACTCCTTTACTACTTTAAGTGTCTCATTTCCTAATCTAATTCCCGCAGCATAACCCGATTTGATTCGACTACATTCCATTATCCTCGTTTTGCTTTTGTTGATGTTCATCTTATATCCTTCTTTCAAGACACTGTCCATTCCATTCAGTTGCTCTTCTAGGTCCTTTGCTGTCTCTGACAGAATTACAATGTCATCGGCGAGCCTCAATTTTTTTATTTTTCTCCATGGATTTTAATTCCTACTCCGAATTTTTCTTTTGTTTCCTTCACTGCTTACTCAATATACAGATTGAATAACATCGGGGATAGGCTACAACCCTGTCTCACTCCCTTCCCAGCCACTGCTTCCCTTTCATGCCCCTCGACTCTTATAACTGCCATCTGACTTCTGCACAAATTGTAAATAGCCTTTTGCTCCCTGTATTTTACCCCTGCCACCTTTAGAATCTGAAAGAGCGTATTCCAGTCAACATTGTCAAAAGCTTTCTCTAAGTCTACAATTGCTAGAAACGTAGGTTTGCCCTTCCTTAATCTAACTTCTAAGATAAGTCGTAGGGTCAGTATTGCCTCACGTGTTCCAACATTTCTACGGAATCCAAACTGATCTTCCCAGAGGTCGGCTTCTACTAGTTTTTCCATTCGTCTGTAAAGAATTGGTGTTAGTATTTTGCAGCTGTGACTTATTAAACTGATACTTCGGTAATTTTCACATCTGTCAGCACCTGCTTTCTTTGGGATTGGAATTATTATATTCTTCTTGAAGTCTGAGGGTACTTCGCCTGTCTCATACATCTTGCTCACCAGATGGTAGAGTTTTGTCAGGACTGGCTCTCCCAAGGCCGTCAGTAGTTCTAATGGAATGTTGTCTACTCCGGGGGCCTTGTTTCGACTCAGGTCTTTCAGTGCTCTGTCAAACTCTTCACGCAGTATCTTATCTCCCATTTCGTCTTCATCTACATCCTCTTCCATTTCCATAGTATTGTCCTCAAGTACATCGCCCTTGTATAGACCTTCTATATACTCCTTCCACCTTTCTGCTTTCCCTTCTTTGCTTAGAACTGGGTTTCCATCTGAGCTCTTGATGTTCATACAATTGGTTCTCTTATCTCCAAAGGTCTCTTTAATTTTCCTGTAGGCAGTATCTATCTTACCCCTAGTGAGATAAGCCTCTACATCCTTACATTTGTCCTCTAGCCATCCCTGCTTAGCCATTTTGCACTTCCTGTCGATGTCATTTTTGAGACGTTTGTATTCCTTTTTGCCTGCTTCATTTACTGCATTTTTATATTTTCTCCTTTCATCAATTAAATTCATATAAGTCTTCTTAAACGGACAGCGACTTCGACTAAACGTCAGCCATCTAAAAGTTGTCTGTCACGTGTTTTATTGAAAAGAGAAAATTCCTAATCTTGTGATAGCGGTTAAAGGAAGTCTGCATTGTTTTTTCTATATATTCCCAGGTGAGGCCCTGAGGAATATGCGATGGCGACCCTCTGCCACATGGCGTCATTCAGATGCGGTGTGTAGGTGCATAGGGTCACCACTCGAATCACCCTGGCATTTTCAGCGATTCTAACCTTGGAAACCTTACTTCTCAGTCAGTTAGCTCCTCAGGTGTTTTGGTGCACCCTGTGCCAGTCCTTCGGTCAAAGAAAAATCCATGGTAGTACTGGAAACTGAACCCATGTCCTCCACATGGCAGTCAGATACGTTGACTGTTCAGCTACGGAGTCCTGCTCTCCATACAGTGAAAAATGAAAATTTGTTCACGCCAGGGCTGAAACTTAAATTTCTCTTTTTAGTTTTTTATATATTTTATTGTACTCTTGTCTTTTTCTGTTAGTCCCATGACGTGTAAGTTATTTATTATGTATCTTTGAAGATCACTGAGCGCCCTGAAAAAACAGTTATATTCTCCTGAATGTACCAGATTCAACATTTCAGTGTCACTGTTATTTTCCTCCTAGTATTTTCTGTTCTTCTGCAGGGTATGCCGTAATAACGTCAAGCTTCACCCGGAGAACGAAATTGGTGGTGGATTGTGACTTACCTGGTCACAGATAAATTTCATACCTGGTTCAGTACACCATAACTTTCGATGATATCTTTTCACGTCATTGGTGATACTGTGGTCTTCAGTCCAAAAACTGCTTTGATGCAGCTCTCCATGCAACTGTATCCTGTGCAATTCTCTTCATCTCCGTGTAGCTACTGCAACCTACATCCATCTGAATCTGCTTACTGTATTCATCTCTAGGCCCCGCTCTACGGTTTTTACCCCCCACACTTCCCTCTTCACTTCATTACATTTCGTCAACAGTTCTCCGTCAAATCCATTCCCCCAAGGTGAGAAACATCAGTAAGACTGAATGTTTGCGCCCAGCCTAGAGGTGTGTTCAGGTTGGTCAATGGTCAAGGCGACCGTTCGCGATAATCAGGAGATGACGTATCGAGATCTAGTCTGCCAAAAAACTGCATTTGACACAGTGTATTCATAGATCTTAGCTAGATTGGCTCCATTTGTTTCAGAGAATCCAGCACGACTTGTATTACCCGATTTCTTTCGGAGTAACCTGCCAAGGCGCTTCGTAATATTTGTGACGAACCGTCTCCCGTGCGTACTTCGGTGTAATTTTGTGCTTTAAAGTTCTACCATCTAAATTTCTGGTATATCCCTCAGCCATTAGTCCTCTAGAGAACGGAACCTTAAGCACTAGATGGACGGAACTCTTGTTATGAAGTAGCCATTGCAGCGCATTGCAACAAAATAATCAGATACTTTTCCTAATGAAAGGGACGCACTTTAACAGAGCCACAGCAGTGCAATCGAGTGAGCCTGAATAAAAAGCTAATATTGGGATTGAGACATCAAAAGATAACAGAAGAAGCAAATATTATTTTACTGGCACTCAAAACAGTGTCATAACAACTGTTTCGTCGTCAGTCTTCTGAATAGTTTGATGCGACCCGCTCTCTGTCTACATTTCCTATACCAACAACCTCTGAGATCTTCATCTCAGAGTAGCGCATGCACCTTGGGTCCTCAGTCACTTACTGGATATTATATTCCAATCTCTCTCTTTCCCTGCAGTTTTTATCTTCTGTAGCGCCTTGAAGTACCATTGAAGTCATTCCTTCGTACCTTAACATATATTCTATCATCCTGTGCCTTATCCTTGTTAGTGTCCTCCATTCGTTTCTTTCGCCGCCGATTCTATGGAGATCCTCAACATTTGTTACCCACCTAATTTTCAACATATTCATATAGCAGCTCATCTAAAACATTTCAGTTCTGTTCTCTTCCGATTTTCCAACGCATGATTCACTTCCATACAGTGCTCTGCTCCAAAAATTCTTAGACATTTCTTCCTTAAATTAAGCCCACCGTTTGATACCAGTTGACTTGTTTTGCCCAGGAATGCTCTCTTTGCCTGTGCTTGTCTGCTTTTTATGTTCTTTCTGCTTCCAAGATAGCAGAATTCCTTCACTTAATCTACTTCGTGGAAACTAACTTGAATGTTTAGTTTATCACTAATCTCATTCCTGCTACTCCTCACTGCTTTTGCTTTCTTCAGGTTACCCTCAGTCCGTATTCTGTGCAGAACATACCGTTGACAGCATTCGACATGTTCGGTAATTCTGCTTCACCTTCATGAGTCTAGCAATGTCATCAGCAAATCTTAACATTGCTATTCTATCACCCTGAATTTTAATCTTCAACTGAAACATCACTGGTTCTTCGTTGTATAGACTGAACATTAGGGGGGGCGAAAGATTGCATTCCTGTCTGACATCGTTTTTAATCCGACCTCTAGGTATTTACTGTTCCACTCGTATTCTTATCTGTTTCCTAACTTTCCCAATAGCTTACACTAATTTTATTAGAATGTAGAACATCTTACACAGGTTTACAGTGTCGAACCATTGTCATGGTAATTATAGTATATTCTCGCTGGAAAATGTAAGAGTACGTTGCCGCGTCAAATATTTCTTGAGTAAGTTACATAAAAATAATTGAAAAAGTTGAGTGTACGTAAGAGAATATTTTACTTAATGTATTGTAAGAATTGTTACTATATAATGTGTAATTTCTCTAGTGGTTCATTGCTTCAGTTAAAGTTTAACGGTGGCAGTCATCCGTTAGTTCACAGTTAAGTCACAGTGTTCAGTTTTACCAGGTTCATGCGCCTTTGCACGTGGTAGGTATTATCCTGCCACATACTGTACAGTACAGTATGATAGTGAGCGAGAGTAATATCCTGGATGTTGTCATTTATTTCTTTCCCGGGGATGGCACAGACTTCTAAAGGATTAAAAAGCGGGCATGTGGCGCAGAGCTGCCTTTGAAAGCAATTTCCGTCCCCTGACAGTCCTATTAAACACACGCGGAGGAGCATTTGTGGCTGTCTACCTCACATCATAATAGTACCAGAGCCTTGTGGAGTACTACTTATGAAAGCGTTCTCTTTTGTTAGCAGACGCGAGGACAAAATACACTGGATGCTAGTTACTTTATACTGGATTTAATAACCAGAAATCTCATTTTAGCTAGAAGCTACGTTTGTTTCTCTTTTAGGAAGTAAGACTCGTTAAACAGAAAGGGGGAAAAGAGCGAGGGCATCTGCCTAAAACTGCCATATTTATCTCTGTTGACCCTGTCATGTTCTCCCCGTTTCAATCGACCGTCGTTGAATGAAACTGACATTTATGTTCTTATCCGTTTGTTACGACCTCTGTGAAGATATACAGAAAATGTCGCCGCAGCATTCTAACAAAGCTGACGTCTCTGACGACGCAACCGTGTTCTTGAGGACGTCTGATTTCATTCGGTATTATGGGACCATCAGCCATCATTAAAGCTCTTCACTCGCCATCTTACACTTCCTGGCAGGTTAAAACTGTGTGACGGATCGAGACTCGAACTTGAGACCTTTGCCTTTCGCGGACAAGTTTCATGTCAACGCACATTTCGCTGCAAAGTGAAAATTTTATTCTCTTCACTATTTCTTTCAACATCATCCGTATTTCTAGCTGCACAACAATACTCCTATTATTCTGTAGGCATGGAAACGTTTCTGATACCGATTTTAGTTTGCCGTATAGCTATATGTTTGTTAAGCGCCAAAAGTCCTTCTGTTTCGGCCTGTGTATCACGTCGTTATTAACAAATCATACGAATTTCATTTATAAAGTGGAGTAGATACTCTTGTTATCTTAGGATCGTGGGCGCTTTTCATACCAGCTTCTTCCCATTCTGCTTACTTCTGTTTCTTTTCTTTTTTCCTAGATAGTATTTCAGCACTCTTAAGAACTTCATCTCTGTTGTTATCTACCAATGTCTTGCTGCCGGGGTACAAGTTTTTGACTGCTCGATAGTTTTGTGAAAGAAGTCGCCGGATATTTATTTGATTTCAGAATTAATTTGTGCTCTGCGTCGGAGTATGTGCGGATTTGAATCTTTCTGGCAAATTAAAAGTGTGTAACGGATTGGCACTCGAAGCTGGGACATTAGGATGAGGGGCGAACAACATATTTGAGTCGACATCTACGTCTACATAAGGATTAGCGTTCGCAGACGAAGGCGTAAATGTACCGGAGGACCATGAATTAAAGAAGACTGTATAATGGTTTTAAATACATTCAGAGTGTAATGAAACACGGGAGTTAAAATAATCACTTATTATTCATAGGTAAGTTAACAATCAAAATATACATCTTTGACGTTAACATGGCGCGCGGGGCCACGAGCAAAGGACAACCTCCCGACCGACAGCCAATTCACCACTGCCAAATCTCTCCCTCGCTGTTATGTGCCCTTGGTGGGGTGGCCCACTGACCCTTGTCTCTCATGTACAAATACCTCTAGGAAGGGCAGCACTGTCGAGAGACTTAGTCAAATGCAACCACCAAACAATAAGCACTTCGGAAGCAACTTTACGGTGTATGGTGGAAGGTACTTTTACCACTCATAGTCATTCATTTTTCTGTTCTACTCGCAGATGGAGCGAGAGAAAAACGACCGTGTATACGCTTCCGTGCCCGTGGTTCTAGGCGCGCAGTCCGGAACCGTGCGACTGCCACGGTCGCAGGTTCGAATCCTGCCTCGAGCATGGAAGTGTGTGATGTCCTTAGGTTAGTTAGGTTTAAGTAGTTCTAAGTCCTAGGGGACTGATGACCACAGCAGTTGAGTCCCATAGTGCTCAGAGCCATTTGAACCATTTTAACGCTTCCGTGCAACCCCAATTTCTGTCTTGTCTTCGTCTCCCGCGAGTTACACAAGAGTATTTTTTCTGCTTGTCGCACAGCATAAACGCCAGACAAGTGCCAGGCGGGTTGTGTGTGCAGTAGGCGGCTGTGCATCTCCCGCACCACACGCTCTGTCATTGCCGAGTTCGAAAGTTATATTCTACTGGGCTGCAATCACATAAACATGGCCGCCTCAATTGATTCCCCCGCCAAATTCAAATTGCGAAGCATTTTTAGTTTCCTACAAGCAGCGTGATTTCTAGTAGTAAAAGAATTTTTTATCTACAGTTTTTTGTTTATGGACCTTAGGAGGTTGAAAAAAAAAAGCCATGTATGTTGTGTAAGTAGACTTGTTCTGTAACATGTTGCGAATGCCGTTTGTATAAATTTAATCAATAATATTTCTCGAAAATTACGTCATCTCCCTTCGAGCGACGCCCATTCGAGTTCACAAGCATTTGCGCAATATTCGGTTGTTGATTGAACTTAACGGTAAGAAATCTAGCGGGATGCCTCTGAATTGCTTACATCTCTCCCTTCAGTTCGATCTGGCTGGATCCCAAACCCTCGAACAATACTCAAGAATGGGTCGCGCAAGTGTTACGAGTATGTAAGACGTCTCCTTTCTGATTCCTTTACAGATGAACCACATTTTCATGAATTCTTCCAGTAAACTGAAGTCGACCATTCATCTTCCCTACATCATATCTTCCATACTTGTCTCGTTTCATGTCGCTTTGCAACGTTATGCCTTGATACGTAATCGACATGACAGTGTCAAACAGCACGCTTCTAATGCTGCGTTCGGACAATACGGGGCTGTTTTTCCTACTGATCACCTGTAACTCACGTTTTTCGACACTCCTAGCAATGCGCTGTTTATCACACCAAATACTTCTGCAAAATGTTAATGCTGGACGAAAAAAACATTCGTCGTCATAGTGGTAGGTTCTTAGACTTACTGTTGGAGGAAGCCGAGTGCATACTACATCATGTACAAATAGTCGATCTGTTTATTATAACTTGAACACGATGAGATTCTGAACTTGTAAACAGTCCATGTCCACAGTACTGTCTATGTTTATATGTGAATATCTCTCACTGAACACCAACGTATCACATGATACAATACAGAATAATAGTCTGTACCCCTAACATACAGTTGAATGTAAACTGTGCTACATAGTTCTACGTCTACATGATTATTCCGCTATTCATAATAAAGTACCTGGCTGAGGGTTCAGTGAACCACCTTCAAGCTGTCTCTCTGCCGTTCCATTCTCGAACGGCACGCGGGAAAAACGAACACTTACTTTTTTCTGTGCTAGTCCTGTTTTCTCTCATTTTATCGTGATGATCATTTCTCCCTACGTGGGTGGAGGTGGGTGCCAACAAAACGTTTTCGCAATCGGAAGAGAAAACTGGTGATTGAATTTTCGTGAGAAGATCGCGTCGCAACGAACGCCTTGTCTTAATGATTCCAATTCACGTATCATGTCTGTGGCACTGTCTCCACAATTTCTCGATAATACAAAACGAACTGCCATTCTTTGAACTTTTTCGCAGCCATCCGTCAGTCCCACCTGATACGGATCCCACACCGCACAGCAATACTCCAGAATAGGGCTGACAAGCGTGGTGTAAGCAGTCTCTTTTACAGACCTTGTAACATTTCTGCCTATGAATCGCACGCAGTCTTTGGTTTGCTCTACCCACAACACTATCTATGTGATCGTTCCAAACTTAGATTATTTGTAATTGTAATCCCAAAGTATTCAAAGTTGCTGTCGTCTTCGGCGATGACTGCAGAGTGAGCTGAGCGGCACCGTCGTGCCCAGTTACCTTGGAGCGGCAATATGGTCTTCAGCAGCGGCGACGAATCGAAAATGTTGACAGCGTGTCTATGCTGACGTCTCGCGTTCGTAGCTGCGTCTGACAGCGATTCTGCTTCTGGTTCCTCCGTCCGATACCAACGTTGTCATCGTGCCTCGTTCTTCGGACGACACCAACGAATCCTCCTGTATCCTTCCACAGTCGCTGAAGGCAACACTGTCCCGTTCACTACAGTGTCATAAGCAAACAGCTGCAAATCGCCGCTCACTCTATCCCGGTAGTATCATACTTGGCTGTGCCAATTGTGACGTTATCTCTGTCTCTGATGAACGTTCTGCGTCCAGGACAACGTATTGGACTCTATTATTTTAAAAGTCTGTGAGACGTTGACGTATCAGAGAACCTGTTCCATATGCTCGGCCATAGTCATTGACAGCAGTTACGAAGAAATATGCTAATACGCGTCACTGAGAGGGGGGGATCGTCGTAGCTTGTGACCGCCATTACCGTCAGTCAAGAGTTGCATGAAACCTTTGTTTGCAAGCTCAGAATTTGGGACCACGTTAGCGGAGCACAGTAAATGGGGCTAATTTAGAACGAACGTGTTAGTGACGCCTGCTAGACGGCGTTTTTGGCGGACGCGCGCCCGCACCTGGTTGCGGCGTGATCGGCGTCCGCTTTGTGGCGCGCCCATCAGATATTCATGGCGGCCAATCCCGGCGGCGATTGAGCGCGGGACTTAGTGAGGAGGCTCGGCGCCTGCCCCTGGTAACGCGGCCTGGCGCCTCATAATGGTTTTTAATGAATCGCCGGTCGGCGCGGCTCTGCCGCTATCGATTGACCCGGTTGCCGCTCGCCGCTCGCCGCTCGCCACTTTGTTGCCGGCCGCGGGTTTGTACCACCGTATGAACACGGCGCCAGCACTTTGCTGTAATGGATGCCGATCGTTTTCGCGCTTCATCTGTACCCGTTCACGTCCATCGCTGGTAGCGTTGCTTACATTCCTGTGGCGGACAGGACCGACGTGGAAGGTTCATTCAGAAATTGACGAAGAATTGGAAATAGACGTCCTGGGATTCAACTCTACAGAGGAGCCACACAGAGAGCAAAGACACAGAAGTGCGGACAATAACTGGAGAATACCGGACGAAACGAATGCTGTGGGTAAGTGATTGACAAAGAACGGCAGCGTACAGTGTCCAATCACATTAAAGTGACCACCTGTCAGAAGCCTGAATAACCACCTTTTGCAGCGCGGACCGCTGCGAGATGTGCAGGAAAGCAATCAGTGAGATTCTGGGAGATACCGACTGGGATGTGGAGCCATTTCGACTGCGGTGCCGTGACTAGCTGCGCTGTGTTTCTCGGTTGAGGATCCATGGCCCGAATAGTCCGATCGAGGTGGTACCACAGATTGTCTATTGACAAGGGGACCCTCCATACTGTAAATCACGGATTTTGATGCTCTTCAGATATGTTGTAGAGGCACTTACTCCGGGTACCTGACTATCCAGTTTTTTAGCGACGGGCCTTAGTTTTTGAGAAAATCGATTTTGAAGTTCATTGCGCGCTATGTATACCCGTAACATTACATACATTTCGAGCAAGTCAGCGTAGCGCAGCGATAAAGGTTCACGGCTACCGCGCTGGAGGTAAAGTGTTAGAATCCTGCTCCCATATTTTTTTTTTTTTTTGTATTCAAGAACCGTCGGGAAAATTTGATCCTAACGTTCAAAAACGAATAGACAAATTAACTGGGAAATACAGAAATGTAGTCGTGTCCTGCACGAAATCCTGGAAGTCACGAAACTGTTGTACGAAGAATTTTTGCGTTCTGTAATTCTTCCGTACGTGGGACACAAAAATTTTTTGTAAATTATTGATTCGTGGGGAGGGCAAACTGATTCAATTTTATACGGTCATCTATTCACTGATGAAAGGAAGCGAGCACCTGCACCATGAAAGTGGTCCCACCAAAGTGCACTCCTTATTTACCAGTTCTGCAGTGTTTATTTTTACCGACAGGTGAAAATCTTCACGAAAATTATTCAGAATGCTCCCGTCTTGATAAAGACAATAGAGAGATCGCTTCTAGGTAAGATTCGATAAAATTACATTCGCTAATCCTACATCAATTCAGCACACCTAATTTTGAAAGCATGATTAGATACGCTTGGTTCGCATCGAAATTAGCAGATGAAAGAGAAATCTTTTTGAATGCAAAAGAATTGTGTTTCCCGGTATCGCTCATGAAGAAACCCTGCGCCTGCAAGACGGCTGCTGTCATAAAATGCGCGTGATGCTGCGAAAAGTTGTGCTTTGGTTGTTCCTTTGATAAGTATCACCCACAATATTGTTCTGGCACATCAAGCAAAGTGGACGATGAAAGATAAGATTTTGTAATATTGCATGACAGAAAAAATTAATAACTGAATACATCTTTATAATTTTGCACACCTTACACGGTTTGGTGATATTCTTTGAAATAATAATGTTAAATTCAGTCGATTTTGAAAAAAAAAGTAGACTACACGAGCAGGATTCGAACACGGTACCTCGACAGCGGTAGCCGTGAACCTTTACCGCTGCGCTACGCTGACTTGTTCGGAAAGTATGTAATGTTATGGGTATACACAGCTCGCAATGAACTTCAGATTCGATATCGTCAAAAACCAAGGCCCGTCGCCTGGTACTCAGGGTAAGTGCATCAAAATCCGTTATTTACAGTAAGGAGGGTCGCCTTGTGAGTTTAAACCCGGAGGGTGTGTTTGGTTGCCACAGGAATACGGTAAACGCATCTTGGCGCTCTAAAAACCACGCACGTACACCGCGAACTTCATGTCACGTTACATTCTTTAAGAAACTGTATGTAGGGGTAATCCTGGTCTCCGAGCATAGACGAATACTTTTGTTGATCTACTGTGTCTTCCAGAATGACATCAGCCGGGGAATTCCCTCCGGCTTGGACTCTTCCATCGATTGTTGTAAGGCGTTCGCTTACAGACGTTTCACACCGTACACGCCACCCAACGACCATGAGTCTGATGGAGCATAAAAAGTGTTTCGTACGGAAATACCACCTGTCGCTACTCAGCCACTCAGTGGATGTCCAGCTACAGTACTGGCGTGTAAATTCCAGCCTTTGTCGCCGATTAACAGCAATCAATATGGGCGCACAAACCAGGCGCCAGCTGCGAAGGCTCACACTGAGCAACATTCGCTGAACGGTCGTTGAGGAGACACTGTCGGTACCCACTTGGTTCATCTGGACGGTCAGTTGCTCTACATTTGCACGTCTGTTCGCCCCCACACATCTCCGCAGCCGTCGTACACTCTCGTCACCTATGGCCCGGGCTGCACCGCAGTTGCCACGGCGCCGTTTTTGGATAGCGCCATTAAGCCGTGCTTCGTATACTTCAACCACGGCAGTACGCGAACAGTTTACTAACTTGGCCGTTTCGGAAATGCCTCCATCCTTGGTCCGGAAGCCAATGATCTTACCCTCTTGGACGTCAGATAATTCCCTCCCCCCCCCCCCCCCACCGCCACCCCCCTCCCACCTCCTACCCGCACCCTCTCCTGACCCATCCGCGCATGGCGCGCGGGGAGAATGACTCGGTTAGCCTCTGTGTGAACCTCGGTTGTCTCTTCCTGAACGTTTCTCGAGGTATGTGCAGCGGGACTCCTCCATGAACATGTGCTCTCGGAATTAAAACAGTAAATCAGACCGCAAGTCACTGCTGTACGTCTTACAGCGTCCGCCACAGGAGTTGCATAATCAACTTCGTGACGCTTTCGCTCTTGATAACCGACTCCGTGACGAAATGCGTTGCTCTTCTTTGGATATTCTCAGTTTAGTTTCATGGGCAGCGCTGTAATCAATTGAACGCCAAGTGTAACCCTGTGAATAAGTTTCGCGACAGTTTGCCGTGCACTCGTGACCAATACATTGTTCGCCGTAGCCCTGCTCTCAAGCATTATAGGACGGTTAAATATGAAGGGGAGGCTCTGTTACGTTCAAAAATGGCTCTGAGCGCTAAGGGACTGAACATCTGTGGTCCCCTAGAACTTAGAACTACTTAAACCTAACTAACCTAAGGACATCACACACATCCATGCCCCCATGCCCAAGGCAGGATTCTAACATGCGACCATAGTGGTCACGCGGTCCCAGACTGAAGCGCCTAGAACCGCACGGCCACACCGGCCGGCGCTCTGTTACGTCTACGAAGTAGAATACTAGGGTACTGACAAACTGAAAGTAGAAGCTGACCGCGGGACCTGTCTGGAAAGCTCAGTTGAGGGTGACAGAGCTCTAAGTGGTAAACGCGGGCTGGCGCCCTGTAGAGAAAGCAGTTCTGATAATCTGCAGAATTAGCACGTGTACAAGGAAATAGGCGACACTTGTTGGTCGACAAACTAATTTCACTTTATGTATTTGAGTCTGTAGAAAACAGAGACGTGTGAGCTTTTTAGAGCTTGGTCAAACTGAAACTTGGTCGGAATGATGATGCACCTTTTACCGGATGTTCACCACGTTGGTTAAGATAATGCATATTATGTCAGTTCACTAGACCACGATTCGTAAAATTTGATTCATCGGAGAAAAATATCTTTTAAATGAAATTGACTAACCAGTTGCTGAAATTCAGGCGAATGTGAAAATCGTCACCATGCAGTTCTTGATGCTGCGATAAATGAAATGGATGCCATTTGTGTCCATACAGTCTGTGTAGAACACTTTTATGCAAAATTCCTGAACCTCGCGCAATTTGCAGCAACCGCAGCTAAAACATTCACTGTGTTATTCTCGTTTGTGACAGACCGCGGTCGGACTCTTTCTCTAGGTTCAACACTTCCCGTTTCAGTAAACAGGTGGACAATACTGCGGAACGTCGTTGCAAACCCAATATTTCTCTCGGGGAACAGAATAGCATACCTTTGACGAGCTTCGTCAACATTTCTATGGGCCTCAAAGTACGCGGCAATGACATCGACCGTCTCTCCAATCGTCAACATCGTGGAACAATTGCGGCTAGATGTATACATTCCGAATCATTGTAGTAATATGAACAGTCCGACCGCGGACTGAGTTAATCCTTATGGTGTGTGCGTCATTCGATTGTTCGAGGTGTCACATGATAGCATTATCAAAAATATCAAAAAAGTATTAATCGAATGTGTAATTGTTTGAGGTGGTACCGTTTGGCAACAATTGTCATCTCATTTCCTCATGTGTGCTGATTACAGCGCCATATACCATGAAACGAAAGAAATGTTTCACACAAAAGGTTCCTATTTAAGATTCCAAAGTCACCCCTCCTCCCTTCCCAGGTGTGGTGCAGGTGGGTCGAGCGTTATGTTAATGTATGTCCCTCTTCGAGGTAAACAAAGTTTATTACGACTTTTTGTAATCCGAATAGTATTTCGTCATATATTACGACAAACGGTTTTAAACACACACACACACACACACACACACACACACACACACACACACTTGCTTCATATTTTTACGTGTTGCTCTAATAAACATTTGGCCGGACATAGCCATATAATTTTACATGTAATATATCATTAAGTGTACAATTCATAATGGGGAAACGTTGTTTGCAAAAATTTCGAAAAGGTATCCATAGAATTACCTCAGATTTGTAGACGATACCGTATTAAACATATATACGGACATAAACTATATGTTTTTTAAATAACACTTAACAGGGTTTCTGTTAAAACCGACTGCGAGGAATAAAAGGCTCTACTGTACTGTACCGTACTGTGCTGTGAAAATGAGCAGTTTTGTTTTCTTTCTCGCATTCAATTTCCACTATGATAGGGGGATATATAAACCATTAGACAAATTACTTCTACCATGTATATTCATTCTCATTATACATATTATCCAACAAGAATTGCGTACTGAACAGAAAGCTGTTTTGTTTTCTTCCTCACAGATGGTCTAAACAGAAAACAGGAAGTTGTAGTTTTGGTTTACCGCCATATGACTAGAATACTGTTACGGAATTTGAATTTGCGTTAACAATAAACAAGGTCAAAGACACAGAGACAGGGGGGGGGGGGAGAGTGTTGATGAACGGAGGGGGGGGGGGAAGAAAGGGATACAGAGAGGGGGAATGCGGAGATTGAAAGAGATGGGATGGGGAGAAACTGGCCGGGGGGGGGGGGGGAGGGGGGGTTGGCAGAAGGCGACAGAAAGATGGGGAGAAGGGAACTAGGGCTTGTACATGAGCACACTTCATTCCGTTTCTTCTTGATTCGGTTTCTTCTTGTCTTCATCCTCGCGGTAGACATACACAGTGCTTGTATCACTCTTTATCAGCATCGTCGGTACTGCTACCTGAAATTTAACTTCAGATGGTATGATTCTTGGCTGATGGCTCATTTTACTTTAACAGCGCAAGAGTCATTGACTGATGTCGCTATATAAAAAAATAATAAGACTAGTATCACCTTAACGTCAGTTTGTGCAGTTACATATGTAGTACCTGAAGGTATAACAAACTCAAGATCATCAAATTAACGACTGATTCCCTTTACAAAATATACGATTCAGTTTTGCACGTTTATATTTATTTGTGTGGCCAGATACCCATCCTAACTTTACTCGTGACATAACTGAAGGGAGGTATGACATGCACCATCTAATTGAGAGTCGTGTAAATATTGTTCCGCGTGTAATCGTACTTTAACTGTTTGGTGTAATATATTCTGAGGCGAAGACAGAGCACCTGTCCATCAGTTGCTAAACTAGCGTGAAAACCGCCTGAAAACACATAGATGACAGTGCTTGTTAATCCGCTCTGCGTATTCTGTCCATGTCTCCCTGAGTTTGCTTATCTGAAACTAGTGCGCCGCGCGTTAAACTTAACGAGCAGATCTCATAGCTTGCAGTCGCCTACAAATTACCCAATGCTATTAACCGACTGATTTCTCGAATCAAATCTTCCTTTTACAAATTTGTGTGTGTGTAATAATGCCGTCACGGACAAGGAGGCATTAAACATGAACTAAAAAAACAGATGTTAGCCTTCTGCCATTACCCTCATAACAAGCTATCTAATACATAGATGCAGAACCGGCAAGTGGTATGTTTGCTCCTGTTACCTTTTTCGACTCATTGCGTGGGCTGTTTGGTTTTTGCTTGTGCGTGTTGCGTCCGTGACCTTGGAGGGACTTCGAACTCTTGGCAAGAGCAGAGGCGGCTGGCACGGACGAGGAGCACGTACATGACCGCACTAGTGAGGCCGCGCTCGCAGCTTCTTGCTCTGCCTACGTCGAAACCCATAGCAGGTGCCCATTAATGTTTTCTGCGTTACACTGTCCACCTCTCCTTGGGGCACGAGTTGGAATGTCAGGAGGTGGGATACGTGGTGGGTAGTCACTGTTTACTTTACCCTTTTTGTAGGAGAATCTCGTGTTTGTCGGTTTAACTCGCTCTCCATTCCTCTCTCCTCTCTTTTCCTTTTAAGTAAAGTGGAGTGTGATTCGAGAGCAGCAGTCATATGCTTTCCGACCAGATTAGTCGCTCTGTCTTCGCGGTTTTGTGGTCGCGGACGTCGTTTATTCGTTGTGTTGCTACCTCTGCAGCAGCAGCAGCAGCAGCACATATAAGGGGAGCTCATGGATTGGCTCTCTTCTGTTTTCCTCACTCTTACAGCAGTTGGAGCTCAGTGCCTGGACATAAGTTTTCTAAAACAGTACGGCGCAGTTCTGAAAATGCTCAATAAAATTGCTTTTGAGTATTAGAATATTTCCGAGCGATGTTCATTACAGTGGTAAGTCAATAACTATCTGACCAATTTTTATAATTTACCACAACAAGAGAACACAATTTTATTGGTATCGTTTTTCAACAGTCACCATGTTTTTCAGTTACTTATTATTTATCGTATGATGATACAGAGCTTGGATCAAATACATAATTTTAAGAGTATACATTGTAAGAAATGACAAGCAAAATACATGTACAGAATCAAATCTTCCAAGTAGTATGCTAAATTATCTACACATTACACAAGTTCTTAGATTTCCAAGTCCAGTCTGTTGATGTAGTTGAGCCCTTCAGGTGATGAATGGTGGATGTCATTTATTGATCCCCCAAAGGCTCGTTTCGGGCATTCACCAACAATGTGGTTAGTTGTTTGCAGGTCAGCTCCACAGTCACAATCTGGAGATGTTGCCCAGCCCCATTTGTGCTTTAGATATCCGCAGTTCCCTTGTCCTGTTCGGACGCGGTTGATGGTTCTCCACTGGCGTCTGGAGAGTGTGAAACGTGGAACTCGCACGGGAGGCTTTTCAACCAGATGACCGTTGAACACTGACGACTCTTCCCGCTGACTTTTCCATACTCCGTTGAAATTAAAGTCGGAGGCTTCAAGATGTCGTACACTTCGCCACGCTGGTTTTCTTGACTGCATACGCTGATGTTCTGCTATTAATATATCGCTGTGTAAGGGTAGCTGGCGGTTCTTCTGAATGTTTCTCCAGGTCTTCCGGAGATCATCTGATCTTCGTAGAGCTGGATGTTGGATGTTACTTAAAACTGGTAGCCATGCAGTTTGAGTGCTACGTATGCAGCCTGTGGTAAGTCGCATTGTGTGGTTGACTTGCGCATCTATCTTGCTACAGTGAGCACTGTTCATCCAAGTTGGACAACAGTATTCAGCGACAGAGTATGATAGTGCCAAAGCAGTCGATCTCAGTGTTTAAGCTTTGCAACCCCAGAGATACGAGCAAGCTTCTGAATGACATTATTACGGGTCTTCACTTTTGCCGCCACGTTGGAGAGATTTTGTCGGAAAGTTAGGGACCTATCGAGTGTTTTTCAGTTCACTTGGTCCACCGCTGCACAAACTTTCCGATACTTTCTGAAAAAAATGTATTTGGCTGCGCAGCATGCCACGTATGTATTGCTTCCCTCACGTCCTGATCCGCAGAACCATGTCTTGCTTGCATAAGGTTGGCCACATCTTCAGATACCATTGGTCTGTCATTCAGAATAAGGGCACAGGCCTTTTCAGTAGCGACATCAGTTATGGCAGCAGCTGGACGCCCAGCTGACTCCTCGCCCTCGACGCTCGTTCGACCACTTTCGAACTGTTCAGTTCACTGGTAAACTCTACGGTGTGAAAAAGCATTATCTCTGACTTGTAATGGAAGTCTACTAAGAATTGCCACGCGTAATACGCCTTCAGACCACACAAAATGGATCACGGAATGCTGTTCTTCTATGGTGGGAACAGGAAGTGGCGCGATCATCTTTATATCGCAAAAGCGCAAACCGGGCTGATATGATAACGTCGCAACCTACCACAGGCGAAGACAGCGGTGCCATGTAGCGACTGGAGAGCGGAAAAAATCTAAGAGCTAACCCAAAGACGACTAGAGCAAAATTGCAAGTACTAATTGACTTACCCTCGTATAAGACATTAGCAAACATAGGCGTCCGTAGGTTAATTATTAGTGTGCAAGACTGGTAATTTTATGGGTGCTGGTTTGAATGTTAGTAGAAAAAGTATTTGAAACTTTTATTCAAATTCTAGACTCATTGTATAATAGAAAGGTTAATTAACGAATATTGAATCATAATTGTCTATTAAAATATTGTTTGATTACTTGTTGTATGAAACTAATTTAAAATTTGATACGAGCATGCAAAGGACCTGTTAATTTTTTAAAAAAAGTGATATACATAATTAATGCAGATCAGTCTCTGGAAATAAAAAAGATTATTAAATTTTTTTCGACGTTTCGCATTTTCGCACTAAATTTTAATTTATTGTGAATACCGACATTTGCATGTGAACATTAATCAAAAATCAGGTGATCTTATCTTTGTTGGAAATGATTTGGTATATGTTTTCAACATGTCCGTTTGATAACAAATATAGAATTTATATAAAAGTTAAGAGTGTTACTTCCAGCGAGATTCCAACCATCAGCCATATAATTAGCAGGCTTTCATGCTACAAATTCTGCTATCTAAGACTTCGTTTAAAGTTTGAGAATGTTTCATACTTAACAGCGCTGGGTAACTTACCGATCTTGTAAATCGGTTTTGACGACGTTGTTTGAAAATTGTGTCGTACAAGTTTATGAGACTGACGTCCGGACAATAAGTTTCAATCACAAGAACTATGAAAAAAAATGGAAGAGGACCAGCCCGCAAGGTGCCTTACTAGATCGATTGCCAAATATGCTGCGGAAAAGTGGCTACTTCGAGTTAGAAGCTCTACAGATTTCGAACAGTATGATTGCTTTCGTGGGCTTTTCACAATCATCGCAGTCTGTGTCATAAATTTTGGCGGCATATACACTCGAAAACAAAATAATATAACGTAAATGTTGTGTTGGAGAAACAGTCGCTACAGCGAATAGAATTGTAGCACTCATGAAATGACTGGAATAGTGTCAGACCATATATTCGCAGTGAAAATGGCACCAGAGTGGAAGCTATACGAGATCAGCAAATTCGCCGTATAGAGAAAGTTTTTGACAGTGTTGACTAGCGTACGCTACTGGAAATACTGAAGGTGACAGGGATAAAATACAGGGAGAGAGAGGTTATTTCCAACTTGTACATATACTGGAAAGCAACAGTTGGGAAGGGAGTGAGATATGGTTGTAGCCTATTCTCGACGTTTTTCGATCTGCACAATGAGCAAACTGAAAAAGAAACCGAAACAATAGCTTGGAAAGGGGAAGGTAGTTTTGGGAGAAAAAAAAATGAAAAGTGCGGTTTGCCATCGGCTTTGTAATTCTGTCAGGAACAGCAAGGGATCTGGTAAATCGGTCGAATGGATTTGATATTATCTAGCAAAGAGGTTGTAAGATGAACATCATAATAGCAAATGAATACTAATTGAATGTAGTCCAGTAAAATGAGGCTATTTCGAGGGAATTAGATGAAGAACTGGCTCTAAAAGTAATAGAAAAGTTGTTGTTTTGGTAGCAAAATAAGTGATGATGATCGATGTCTAGACGATATAAAATGCATGCTGGCAGCCGCAAGAAACGCTTTTCTGCGAAGGCACGGTTCTTAACGCCGAATACAAATTTGTGCCAGTAAGTCTTCCTGCAAGTGTTGGTCTGGACGGTAGCTTTGTATGGAAATGGAAAAACAGTGAAGTGAGGGAGAGTATAGAAACTTTTCAAATGTGGTAGTGCAGAAGAATGTTAAGTATTATATCTGTAGGTTGTCTAATTAAGATCTACTCAATCGAAATGAGCAGAAGAGAGTTTTGTGGAACAACTCGACACTCGACTAAAAGGTGTAGGTTGACAGGACATATCGTGGGGCATCAAGGAATCAATTCCATAGTGGATGGAAGATAGGGGAGTGGAGGGGGGGGGGAGATACACATGAATGTAGGTTGCCGTGTTTACTCGGAGGTGGAGAGACTAATACAGGACAGAGTAGCTCGGAGAGGTGCATGAAACCAGTTTATTGAATGAAGACCACAACAGCGGCATAATCAAGACGTATAGCGCCCGGCGCAAGATATGTCTTTCTCCGAAGTTGTGTCGCCACTAGAATTTCCACGTGTGAAGAATGTACCCTGAATACGTCGGTTCGGGGAAAGCGTCGCCGCTGCGAGTCTACTGACTTGGACAATGAAGCGCTGATAGAGGTCAACTTTGACTATCAAGGATTGAAGCGGTTCACAGTGCAGCGAATAACTCTCAAAGTTAATGCTTGTGACAGGAATACTGTCTCTGAAACGCGAAGCATGGACACAGATCTCCTGAACTGATGAGTCTTTTTTTTTTTTTTTTTTTTTTTTTTTTTTTTTGTACACTTTGGTACCGCTGATGGCAGGACACGGGAACGTCATAAACCATACGTGGCGATCCAGCCCTCTCGTCGATGGTGCGTCATTCAGGCGGGGAATGCATGTATTCACTTGTGGGGATGTCCATATGGGATGCATTGGGCTCCTGATAAATCTTTTGTTGTCTGTCGGTGGCGAACTACACAGCAGCCTACTTTCCGGTCATGGTCATCCGTATGTTGCCAACACCACGTGGCAGGAAACCTCTACCTTATGGCCCCTTCTTTGGATTATAATCCTATTGGACAAGTTGGGTCGCCATAGAGCGAGACGCGCGCGACTTGAAGCCACTTAAGACCCTGTTGAACAGTGTCGGACCATGATGAATCTCAAAACACTTTCCCTCATGTCCGTATGTGGTGCTGCATGCTACTAGATAAGTGTGTTTGAGTTGATTATACAGTGTATATCGACATGTCTGAGGAGTTATCATTTATTCAAATGCAATTGTGCGTAAACGTCTTTTTCGTATGCTGACACGCTTTGTTGGAATAGCACACTAATTACTTGGAAATAAAAAACACGCACGCCGTGTGAGTACCCAGCGTTACAATACTCCCAGTTATATTTAATTTTACGTCACTTCCACTCTACTGTTGGCAATAAATTCGAAATTGGTGAGAGAAGATTCAGTGAACTGATAAGGATAGAATTTGACAATCATCTTGCAGGAAGAATTCCAGTATTTTTTAGTTCAGGGACGTTATTACAAACATGAATTTGCGTGACCTTACCTGTTCGACACCCGTTCCTCTATAATATTTGACCACCGCAGAGCACAGAGAAGTGAGTGGAAGATATTAATGTACTATTTTAAGATGTTCTCTGGCTCCGTGAATGGATGGGGGAGAGGCGTTGGAGCTGTTAGTGGCCAATAAACCTTCACCGGGGTATGTTGTTTCACGTATTAATGTTCGTAGACTCCGCTGATGAAGCTAGTTCTTCGAATCTTCAGAGTAGTTCTTTTACGTATTGGACAGCATCTTTCATTCAGTGTTTTACCGTTAATATTTTGCAGCTTTTACCCATTTTATAACAGTTACGTAAAGCTTGATTATCCCTTTCATTGTCTCATGTTAACCCATCCTAGCGGGGAACCTACACAATTGAACTGTGGTATAGCACAAGTTATGTTTCGAAAAGTTCTTGGAGTTACAAAATAAAAGTGTCGTAAGCTATTTCAGAATTATACATCGCATATTATTCGAAAAGCCGTTCTTACGCCTGACTCAGAATAACGAACAGACTGCCAGACACTGAAAGGGGCAGTGTTGACCGTTCACTGCGACCTGCACGCCCAGTATGGCTATGGCTATGGCAGCGACAGATGTACAATACTGCTGTGCATTCTTTGATACGTTTTCCGTCAATTTGCTGTAAGAAATTTACGTTGCAGAATAAGCACACGAAGAAAACGTATTGCAACGGTTAACTTAGCAGCCATAATTGTCATGTGCAGAGAAATATGATACAGACGACCAAAACTAAAGGCGCGACCAACTTCGTTCTCTGGACGGTTGCTGCTATGGTTGCTCTTTTGTAAACAAGTATCTGACGATTGCTTTCTTTTCGAGTATAGGTTTCAGAGATTTCGTGAACGCGGATGCTGTCAATAGTGGGAGCCTATGCAGAGTTAAATCTGCTTGCAAGTTACGAGTTAGAACGTTTGTGAATGAGACTGTATGTAGTCAAGCTATAGAACATGCTTGTAGTCACCTGCACATTGCTTGCCGCACTCGTGCTGGCAGGCGTTTTTTTGGGCAGCGGCAAGCGCCTGGCGAGCAGGCTACCAGCGTAACAATACGACAGACCTCTTCACGGAGTATTGAAAAGAGGCCAGAGCGACATTGAAACGAAACGTTACGATTATTCCGTTACAAATGAAACTTACTAAAAATGTTACTGATGTTGACTTTCTCGGATTATACTTGATAATGTTTGATTCTGTCGCTACCTTCTTGCCATACAATTGTTACGGCCACCGGGGTTGCTAAGCTCACTTAGGAAACCTATTTTATTTGACGGATGTAAGGCATTTTCAGCCTGAGAAGCTAATTTACCTTAATTACATTTGTCATTGGTGATGAATGCTTTTACGTGAGCTGTCCGGATAGCCGCTTTCGCTATTAGGGAAGCTCGCCGGCCGCCGGTGGAATGCGACGAGCTGATTAAAAGGCGATGACCAGTGTACCGGCCAGTCTGCATGTTGTACGAGGATGGTTTGAAAAGTTCTCGGAACGGAAAGGAAAAAAAGTTCTTACATCACTGAAACTTTTTCTATTTTTTAGTGTAGTCTCCTTGTAGATTAATGCACTTGGTCCAGCGATGTTCCAGTGTCTTGATCCCATCTCGAAAATGAGTTTCCTCCAGCCCTGCAAAACAGCTGTCAACCCCAACTATCATTTCTTCGTTTGAAGTGAATCTTCGTCCACCAAGAAAAATTTTCAGTTTTGGGAAGAGATGTAAGTCTGACGGAGCCACATCAGGCGAATAAGGCGGGTGTGGCAACAATTCAGACCTTAGTTCGTGTAATTTTGCCACGGTGACGGCGCATGTGTGCAGGCGCGCATTGTCTTGATGGAAGATGACTTTCTTCCCTGCTAAACCTGGCCTTATTTCCCGTATCTTTTGTTGCAGTTTATTCAGGAGGTTAACCTAGTATTCTCCAGTAATTGTTTGTCCAGTGGGGAGATAATCTACTAACAGAACCCCTTTCGCATCCCAGAACACTGATGCCATGACCGTTCCCGACGAAGGAGTTGTCTTTGCTTTCTTTGATGGCGAAGAATCAGCATGTTTCCACTGCGTTGACTGTTGTTTGCCTCTGTGGTATAGTAGTGCACCCAAGTTTCATCTGTGGCCACAAATCGGCGCAAAAATACTTGTTTGTTTCTCCTAAAACGGGCCAGACATTGTGCCGTTATGTCCCTTCTCTTGCGTTTTTGATCCAGCGTCAGGACTTGCGGCATTGCAGATAAATTTTCCATTTCTAATTCTTCAGTTAAAATGTGACATACCCTTTCAGATGACATCTGGCAAACATGAGCAATTTCACGCGCTTTCAGTCGGCGATCCTCCATGACCATTTTGTACAATTTTGCAATGATTTGTGGAGTAGTGACACCGACCACTGCGATGATCATCAACTAAGCTCTTCCGACCAAATTTAAATTCATTTGTCCACTTGGCAACAGTTGAATATGAAGGAGCAGAGTCCCCCAGTGTATTCGGGAAATCGGCATGAATATCCTTTGCTTTCATACCTTTCTTTACGAAGTATGTAATCAGTACTCAGTACTTGAATCTCGTTTTTTTTTCCATCGTCGCATATCACTACGCGGGAAGAACAAACAGACCCACGTCACCGCTACAGCTTTCTTCCTAAAGCACTGACGTGGGACGTGTTTAAAGGCAACAGTCCAATGAAAATCACGTGAACAACTCGTTGCGCTAGAGCTGACCTCTCCCGGTGATTCCGAGAACTTTCCAAACCAGCCTCGTATTTTGGCCGTTTTCCACATCCGACTAGGTGAATGCAGGGCTGGTACCCACTGCGCGCCTCTGTTACACGATTCAAAATCGTTCGCGTTCTTTCACAGGATGGCACAAGACGAAGACACGTCGGGGTACAGAAATTCCTTCCAGGGGGTTGAGAGATGGGTGGGGCGACAGTAAGGGCATCTGGCCATCCTTTACTACTAACATTGCCAAATTCAAACTAATGTGCCGACCCCATAAAGATATGGGTTAAGGGCAGGAAAAAGAAGAGGCACTTAGTGCGGAGCAACGAAATTAAAAGATTAGGTGCGTAAGCCGCACGAGTGTAATTGAAGTGCATAATAATAGCTTCTGTTTTATAATATTTATTTGCTTAGAAAATATGCTTACCATCAATTCTGCAAGATCCAAAGATACTTACTGGGTTAATCAGAAGCGTTTGAACCAAAGTAATTAATATTTCCCGTCACACAGAGCAACTAAAAAGAAAACAGTAAGGTTTAATTCTCTCAGTGATAATCGCAGGGCCGCTCACCTAAATGTTAAAACTACGTTGAGACAAACACTACTCTGACACGGAGTATTTGACAGATGTGCGATTGTGCATATGATTACCAGACGGCGATCGGTCTCTTTGCCGTAGTCGGTCCTTACGCGGCAGGACCCCACAGAAAGCGAGTTGCGGCTGTTGTGTGTCAGCAGACACGTCGGTCAACCGCCTACCAGTAACTGACTCCGACTGATAGTCAATGCTTACATTGTCACCCAAAGTCTTGACTGACCTCCCAGTAGGAGTGGATCATATCAGATATAGCGGCAGTGTGTTCTGCTGTAAGAGTATTCCTCCGCCATCTCTCTGTCTTAGCATTTGCAAAGTTAATTGCGGCTATATCCTCACATTCGACCAGCCCCTCTGGGATTCTTTGACCTGCTGTAGTCCGTTCAGTACTATGTCCGATATTCACCTTATCTGCTAAAGGGTAACTTTAATTCTGTATGGCCGTGCGAGAATTTTAAGCTCGTCCCTCCAGAATGAGAGTACAGTGTTTTAATTTCTGCGCCGTGTTGCTTGGTCCCTAATTGTGGAGCCAACCCGTAGAGCCTGGCAACCGTACATGGCTTAGATCCTGCAGTGACTGGTGACGTCAGACGCGCGTTGCGTCTATCAACAGTGGTGAGCGGGGCCCTAATGGGTCAGGAGGGAAGCATTTGCGCCGCGCAGGCAGTTACAGCACCGCTGCTGCCCCCCCCCCCCCCCCTGCTGTACCACGTTATGTGGCGGATAAAATGTCTTTCGTACATACAGTGATACACGCAAGTGCAGATCATAACACGTCTCCAAGGATGGTAAATAATTTTCTCTTCCTTCACAGGCCTCTCTCCAGACCAGACGGCAGCCGCTATAGCATAAATCTCCCACTTCGAATGGAGAATTGTAGAATAAGTGTTACCATGGTATGGGATTTGCTGTTGATTCCTTTTCTCGATCATTTTACAGGGCGCACCAAGTATTTTAATACGTTTTCACAAGACTGAGTCCTCTACATAAAATATGACAGAAACTTTCTTGAGACATTACTCTCTGTGCCTCGCCACAGTTACTAGCATCGCATATTCTCTATTACAGGACCGGTATAGCATCGTTAAGGAATGACTATCTTGTTAGGAGCTGGTTTCCCCTTTCAGCAGGCAGCCTTCCTTTTGCGCTCCTCTCCTATAAGTTACATTAATTATGCTCCTAATTAGGGCGGCAGCTGTGGTTTCTAGAACTAACGCAAAATTACTTGGCACCCACGCAGAAACGCAGTGTCGTTCTCAGTGTTGGGCGAGTCCGCCCCCTTCGTTCCGAAGGGGATGTCGTCTTACGAGGAAGCCACACGGCAATCTGTTTCTTTTAATTTTTGATATTCATGGTAGGGTCTTACGTAAGTTCAGCACTCTGATATCAGTAGACCAAAGCACGTCGATGAAACACTGAGAAATTATCGAGAAAACCAACTTTGTAAAATTTCCGCGCATTTTTAGTGAGCTAAAGTAAGTTCAGCATTCCGACAGGCAGCGTGAGACTGTGGTAGAATGTTCACTGTATGTGGACGGCCCAGGATTGATTCCTAGGCGTCGTAATTTTTAAATAAATATGTATGTTCCTCTAGTATATCCGTGAAGTCTAGGGGCTCTACCAGTTGGGATGCCGCAGCGGGTCTTATGGCTGTGACGCCAGGGGGGCGAGGGGGGGGGGGGGGGCGGCAAGGGACGCAATGGGGCCCGCCGCACCTGGCATCTGCCTGAGTGTCGCCTCTCTGCCCGGAGAGGGGCCGCTGCAAGGGTCTTGACGGGTCTTGGCACAGAATCTTTTACCTGCGAGATTCAGAGAATAGCTACTTGGGACACTCCTTCTAAGGACCGCTCAAAAATCGAACGAAAAAAAGACGATATGAATTATGAGCGTTAGAAATTTATTTGGTGAACACAAGTGTGTATAAGTTGTCACTTTTTATCTATGGATTACCGATTATCATCATTGCTTGGTGACAGCAGGAATCCCCTGCGTGAAGCAGGCTCGCCCGTGCTGGCATTGAAAACCGGTAATTCACAGATAAAAAGTAACTACTTATACACACTTGTGTTAACCAAATAAATTTCTTTACTAAGTAAATTATACTATTACTCGATCACTTTTTCACGGCATAATGTTTCAAAAAATTTTAACGTCATAAATGAAGCCCAGTTCGAAGAATAGCCCCTCCACATTACAGTCACGTTCAGAGTAGTCATAATAAAGCAGTTTCAGCACTCTGTCTCGCTGGAGATACTGAAAATTATCGATCCTCAGTTACCTCGCAACCTGTTCTGCTCCACTGACGATAACTTTACACTGCTGACAAAGCAAATTGCACTGTCTGGGATATGGAAGTTTTCCTCAAAACCTCCTTCCGCACCGAAGGAGGACAACAACATCTGCTGCAGCGAGCGATGCTAAAGGGCCCGATACTTCAGACTCGCTACGATTATTTTAAGAATGAAGATATGTAGACAAATGAAGCAGATTTCCTACTTTTTGGTCAGAACATTTGTGAATTGAATTTCAGTTTGTAATAACGTTTTTCTCAAATAAAAAATGGAAAATCAACAGTACAGCAAACTGAAAGGACCGAGGAACGACTTTTAAGGACCGGTCGTTCAGTGTTCACTTAAAGCCGGTCTCGTTCCACCTTGAGTCCCGTTCGGTCGGTCACGCTCCTCGTTCCCAGCTGGGTCTCATCCTTTGCCGGTGGTGACTCGTCGCTTGTTCCAGTTCCACAGTCCTTCGTTTGGCGCCTAATTTTTTTCGTTTCTTTCATTGCGTTGACCCGTTCTCGTTAAATTTCAAAGCATTTCCTAAATCTCGACTTACCGGCTTTGCGTACACCATTACGCATCTACGACAGGAAATCAATAATTTGTTATAAGAATGCATAAGAGTTGGCTCGAGAATCCCAGATTCGCTAGAACTCGCTTTTCGGTATGCTAATCTTCTTTCTTTCATTTTTTAAGTAGCCGTGATTTCTTCTTTAATTGTTCTTAGATTTTTTGAATTAGTTAAAGATGTGAGCGTTCAACAAACTGTATCACAGCCCAAAACATTTCCTGAAATTCAGTTTTACTTTTAAAAATCTGGAAGTGGTGTCCACCACAGTTTCAGTATCCGAGAGGATGATAAGTTGCCAAAGAAGGACTTGCTAATGACTCAGATATTGTTAGCCGAGCAACATTATTTGATTAACATTTGCAAAACAGCTTCAAAGCACGTAGTATATGTGCAGGTTTATGATGGGCATTTTCAGAGTTAGGCATCATAGCCTGCCATACAGCTAGATGTATTAAATCATTATCAGTTTGATATAGGGGACCATGTAATGGATACTGATTGATAGCAAGTGCGCCCAGAATCATTTGTCGTGAAATCCCAAAAGAATTACACGAGTTGGTGTTCCCCTCCATTCTTCTTACCTCAAATGTGGGGTACGCCTTTGTTAAGGGGTGAAAGTACTTCTAGTTTTCAGTTTTGACTTTTTTAAATTGCCTACAGCATTACATAATTATACAGAGGGGTCCAAAAAATGTATCCACTGTTTATAAGTCAATAACTGGCAAAATAATTGATGGAGTTGTCTCATTTTTGGTGAAAGTATAGTTTAAAGTCCAACTTAACGATATCACTGTAGGTGTTCGGAAAGGTCACCATTAATATCCACACACAAACGATGCCGCCGAGCTACATCACGAACTACTGACTGCAACGTGTTCAGTTGGATATTTGCACAGGAATGTACGATGGATTCTCGAAGTTCAAAAATGGTTCAAATGGCTCTGAGCACTATGGGACTTAACTTCTGAGGTCATCAGTCCCCTAGAACTTAGAACTACTTAAACGTAAGTAACCTAAGGACATCACACACACCCATGCCCGAGGCAGGATTCGAACCTGTAACCGTAGCGGTCGCGCAGTTAAAGACTGTAGCGCCTAGAACCGCTCGGCCACCTAGGGCGGCTCTCGTAGTTCATCCAATGTGCGCGGCTTTTGTCGATAAACGGCATCCTTTAGTGTTCCTCACAGGTAAAATTCAAGAAGTGTTAAGTCTGGGGAACGTGGTGGATATTCCACAGCACCTCTACGGCCTATCCGTCTTCCACCGGCACAGTTACCGGTGAGGTATTCCTTCAGAAGCTTCAGACATCCATTTTACGTACCATCCGAGAGTTGTATGGAGATGGAAGAGTTTACTTTCAACAAGATGGTGCTCCCGCCCACTACCAAAATCGTGTTAGGGCGTATCTTGACGAAAATCTACCAGGTAGATGGATAGGCCGTAGAGATGCTGTGGAGTATCCACGACGTTCCCCAGACCTAACTTCTCTGGACTTTTACCTGTGGGGAACATTAAAGGACGTCGTTTATCGAGCAAAGACACGCAAATTGGATGAACTTCGAGAATCCATTGTACATTCATGTGCCAATTTGCAACTGAACACGTTGCAGTCAATAGTTCGTGCTGCAGTTCGGCGGCATCGTTTGTATGTGGATGTTAATTGTGACCATTTCGAACAACTACAGTGATATCTTTATGTTGGACTTTAAGGTACCATTTCACGAAAACTCGGTTAATTAGTTTGCAAGTTATGGACTCCAAAGCTGTTTCACAGAGGAAGACTGCACTGTGCTTCCTTCTCTAGATTGTCGCACAGTTGACAAAATGGTAGATATCGAAATAGACGACAGAGGGATAGAGAAACAATTAAAATCGCTCAAAAGAGGAAAGGCCGCTGGTCCTGATGGGATATCAGTTCGATTTTACACAGAGTACGCGAGGGAACTTGCTCCCCTTCTTGCAGCGGTGTACCGTAGGTCTCTAGAAGAGCGTAGCGTTCCAAAGGATTGGAAAAGGGCACAGGTCATCCCCGTTTTCAAGAAGGGACGTCAAACAGATGTGCAGAACTATAGACCTATATCTCTAACGTCGATCAGTTGTAGAATTTTGGAACACGTATTATGTTCGAGTATAATGTCTTTTCTGGAGACTAGAAATCTACTCTGTAGGAATCAGCATGGGTTTCGAAAAAGACGGTCGTGTGAAACCCAGTTCTCGCTATTCGTCCACGAGACTCAGAGGGCCTTAGACACGGGTTCACAGGTAGATGCCGTGTTTCTTGACTTCCGCAAGGCGTTTGACACAGTTCCCCACAGTCGTTTAATGAACAAAGTAAGAGCATACGGACTATCAGATCAGTTGTGTGATTGGATTGAGGAGTTCCTAGATAACAGAACGCAGCATGTCATTCTCAATGGAGAGAAGTCTTCCGAAGTAAGAGTGATTTCAGTTGTGCCGCAGGGGAGTGTCATAGGACCGTTGCTATTCACAATATACATAAATGACCTGGTGGATGACATCGGAAGCTCACTGAGGCTTTTTGCAGATGATGCTGTGGTGTATCGAGAGGTTGCAACAATGGAAAATTGTACTGAAATGCAGGAGGATCTGCAGCGAATTGAAGCATGGTGCACGGAATGGCAATTGAATCTCAATGTAGACAAGTGTAATGTGATGCGAATACATAGAAAGATAGGTCCCTTATCATTTAGCTACAAAATAGCAGGTCAGCCACTGGAAGCAGTTAATTCCATAAATTATCTGGGAGTACGCATTAGGAGTGATTTAAAATGGAATGATCATATGAAGTTGATCGTCGGTAAAGCAGATGCCAGACTGAGATTCATTCGAAGAATCCTAGGGAAATGCAATCCGACAACAAAGGAAGTAGGTTACAGTACGCTTGTTCGCCCACTGCTTGAACACTGCTCAGCAGTGTGGGATCCGCACCAGATAGGGTTGATAGAAGAGAGAGAGAAGATCCAACGGAGAGCAGCGCGCTTCGTTACAGGATCATTTAGTAATCGCGAAAGCGTTACGGAGATGATAGATAAACTCCAGTGGAAGACTCTGCAGGAGAGACGCTCAGTAGCTCGGTACGGGCTTTTGTTAAAGTTTCGAGAACATACCTTCACCGAAGAGTCAAGCAGTATATTGCTCCCTCCTACGTATATCTCGCGAAGAGGCCATGAGGATAAAATCAGAGAGATTAGAGCCCACACAGAAGCATACCGACAATCCTTCTTTCCACGTACAGTACGAGACTGGAATAGAAGGGAGAACCGATAGAGGTACTCAGGGTACCCTCCGCCACACACCGTCAGGTGGCTTGCGGAGTATGGATGTAGATGGAGATGTAGATGTAGAATACATTTTTACCCCCCCCCCCCCCCTGTATATCAAACGGATGGTGGACTAGTAAAAATAAACTGACCCAAAAATGACTGGTCACCAGTAATCTAGTTCCCAACGATGCAAATTCGCCTACCGCTGGACAGGACCAGTGTGAGGATGACGCAGGTGAGCCCTGCCGCTGCGGCTTGAATGTGTCGCCAGGGAAGTTCAACGCGCAGGCCTTGCGCAACCGGGGTGCCGGCCGGCGAACGGCGTGGCCCACGGCGCGTCCCGTGTTTACATATGAATGGCCGCATTATGTGGCTGTGCCGCCCTGTTTGAATTCGGGATCGACGTATTTGGCCTGCCGCCGGATACACATTGCCTTCTGGTTCGTTACCGCGGAATTAATCACCGCCGCGGTACGCCGACATAGAATGGATTAACAAAGGCTACGCATGACAACTGCTCCAGCTGCCCGGCATGCGAATTCGGATGCACCGTTGCGGTTTGTTAACAGATAATCACAAAACGCCGTCTGATTTTGACAGACTGAATTTAAATACAGCCGAATTGTTGGTTTGAAACTAATCCGGTGTATTGATTTCAATGCCTGTTGCAGTTGAATAAAGCAGCAGATTCGTCGGCAGAATAAACATGTTGCGGTCCTACCTGTGTACCAATGGGGTAGCTGTTCGTAGCTCTGTCTTAGCAGACTATGTGAGACCAGAAGCACTGTCGGTTTACTGTTCTGTAATAACAAAATGGCTCTCAGTTACACTCGTAACTGCTGGCAACTACAGGGTGTTTCAAAAATGACCGGTATATTTGAAACGGCAATACAAACTAAACGAGCATCGATAGAAATACAGCGTTTGCTGCAATATGCTTGGGACAACAGTACATTTTCAGGCGGACAAACTTTCGAAATTACAGTAGTTACAATTGTCAACAACAGATGGCGCTGTGGTCTGGGAAACACTATAGTACGATATTTTCCACATATCCACCATGCGTAGCATTAATATGGCGTAGTCTCTGAATGAAATTACCCGAAACCTTTGACAACGTGTCTGGCGGAATGGCTTCACATGCAGATGAGATGTACTGCTTCAGCTGTTCAATTGTTTCTGGATTATGACGGTACACCTGGTCTTTCAAGTGTCCCCACAGAAAGAAGGCACAGGGGTTCATGTCTGGCGAATAGGGAGGCCAATCCACGCCACCTCCTGTATGTTTCGGATAGCCCAAAGCAATCACACGATCATCGAAATATTCATTCAGGAAATTAAAGACGTCGGCCGTGCGATGTGGCCGGGCACCATCTTGCATAAAACACGAGGTGTTCGCAGGGTCGTCTAAGGCATTTTGTACCGCCACAAATTCACGAAGAATGTCCAGATAGCGTGATGCAGTAATCGTTTCGGATCTGAAAAATGGGCCAATGATTCCTTTGAAAGAAATGGCGGCCCAGACCAGTACTTTTCGAGGATGCAGGGTCGATGGGACTGCAACATGGGGCTTTTCGGTTCCCCATATGCGCCAGTTCTGTTTATTGACGAAGCCGTCCAGGTAAAAATAAGCTTCGTCAGTAAACCAAATGCTCCCCACATGCATATCGCCGTCATCAATCCTGTGCACTATGTCGTTAGCGAATGTTTCTCGTGCAGCAATGGTAGCGGCGCTGAGGGGTTGCCGCGTTTGAATTTTGTATGGATAGAGGTGTAAACTCTGGCGCATGAGACGATACGTGTAAGCTCTGGCGCATGAGACGATACGTGGACGTTGGCGTCATTTGGACCGCAGCTGCAACACGGCGAACGGGAACCCGAGGCCGCTGTTGGATCACCTGCTGCACCAGCTGCGCGTTGCCCTCTGTGGTTGCCGTACGCGGTCGCCCTACCTTTCCAGCACATTCATCCGTCACTTTCCCAGTCCGTAGAAATTTTTCAAAGAGATCCTTTAGTGTATCGCTTTTCGGTCCTTTGGTTACATTAAACCTCCGTTGAAAACTTCGTCTTGTTGCAACAACACTGTGTTCTAGGCGGTGGAATTCCAACACTAGAAAAATCCTCTGTTCTAAGGAATAAACCATGTTGTCCACAGCACACTTGCACGTTGTGAACAGCACACGCTTACAGCAGAAAGACGACGTGCAGAATGGAGCACCCACAGACTGCGTTGTCTTCTATATCTTTCACATCACTTGCAGCGCCATCTGTTGTTGAAAATTGTAACTACTGTAATTTCGAAACTTTGTCCGCCTGAAAATGTACTGTTGTCCCAAGCATATTGCAACAAACAATGTATTTCTATCGCTGCTCGTTTAGTTTTTATTGCTCAGATATACCGGTCATTTTTGAAACACTCTGTATATGCCTGTTCAGTTTATAACCAGTAGGTACTATAACTAAAGAAAAACAGAGAAAAAGCACACACTTTTTAAATGAATTATGCATTTCATCGTACTTATTTTCGGACCTACGCCCGTCGTCAGACGGCAGCGAGGATTTCTAGTACAAATACAACAACCGCTTTTACGTGATACGCAAGGTCTTTACACTTACTTAAGTGGAGAAAAGATTCCCCTTGTACAGTGCAGCATAGAGGTGTGCTTCATTGATACGTGCCATGCTGAGCGAAGACCTAGCTAAAGGAAAGCTGACGGACACATGTGTCTACATCTGCCATCACATCAACTAGAGATCAGATTTGCTGTACCGAAGAACGTTATGTTACAGGCTTACAATGGGCGTAGGTCCGAAACTAGCTGCAGCGAAACAGCTACGATGAAGTAAATTGTTCATTGAAAACAGTCTGGTTAAATTTTTTTCCCTTCAGCGAGATTTACGAAAACAGCTGCTTTATTCCCAAACCATCTCGGATAAATTATATGTACAGTGCTTTTAATTCTGTAATTATTCTTCATAATAGAAAATATATGCTTTTGCTTTCCTCCCTTTGCCGGCCGCGGTGGTCTCGCGGTTCTAGGCGCGCAGTCCGGAACCGTGCGGCTGCTACAGTAGCAGGTTCGAATCCTGCCTCGGGCATGGATGTGTGTGATGTCCTTAGGTTGGTTAGTTTTCAGTACTTCTAAGTTCTAGGGGACTAATGACCACAGCAGTTGAGTCCCATAGTGCTCAGAGCCATTTGAACTTTCCTCCCTTTCGTTTTTATACATTTTTTCGGCTAAGTGGGAAGTGCTCTACTGCATATGCAAACGTCCAGGGTTCAAACCTCAGTCGGTCCTACGATTTCTGTTCTGTCACATATGGCTTCTTTCAACTTTACTAATGGTTTTTTAAGGTTAAGCATGCTAAGTTGTACCGCGTATCGGCGTGCAGTTCAAAGTTAGGTTTCCCGATAATTGGCCGAATGGGACGGTACAGAGGTCACTTCTGGAGGAGGCAAGGGCACACCATCCCGAGTAGGTCCATTCCCATTAAAGCACTCTGGTACACAAACCTGCGAGTGGCGAACTATTTACTTGTACATTTTCTAGTGCTCGTATTACATGTACGTTAACGATTGACTAGTACCATTGAATCCTTCATTCGTTGAACAATTAAAAAATCGGTATTTTAAGGTTAAAAACATTTAAATTCCGTTGCTCTCAGCAAAGACGATGGTACGAAAAGCAAAGCAAAGTTACTAAATGCAGTGGATCTGTAACATGAAAATGACTGATTTAGTTCTTAGAAACAATGGTAGTTGGACGTCATGCATCGTATGTAATGAGTATCTCACAAGGGAACCTCCCCATCGCACCCCCCTCAGATTTAGTTATAAATTGGCACAGTGGATAGGCCTTGAAAAACTGAACGCAGATCACTCGAGAAAACCGGAAGAAGTTGTGTGGAACTATGAAAAAAATAAGCAAAATATACAAACTGAGTAGTCCATGCGCAAGATAGGCAAGAGTTTGAGCTCAGGAGCGCCGTGGTCCCGTGGTTAGGGTGAGCAGCTGCGGAACGAAAGGTCCATCTTTTAGTGAGATGGATCACATTTTTAAATCACTATGTTCCAAACGGTTGGATCGGCTGGCCATAAAGACGCTTTGTTCCGCTCTTGACACGTAGAAGCCCGACCTGACATGTATTGATTTCTTTTCATGTTGTTACGTGAAAGACCTTGTGATGTGCCTCTTTCAAAAAATGTTCAAATGTGTGTGAAATCTTAGTCTCTAAGCTTACACACTACTTAACCTAAATTATCCTAAGGACACACACACACACACACACACACACACACACACACACACACACACACACACACACACTCGAGGGAGGACTAGAACCTCCGCCGCGACCAGCCTTAGACCTGTGCCTCTTTGCCGGAACTAATTACAGAATTGAAAAAGCGCATTTCTAATGCGCTTGCCTCGGTGACTCCACATGTACCTCATAATTTGCAGAAATTCTGAGCTTATAGACTGTTGGTTTAAAAATCGCCGATACAGTAACATGAAGGTGCATATTTTCGACACTTTTCAGCATAGTTCAGTATTAATAATCACCTTTCAACAAGTATAATCAATACTTACCCTCTGCATGCATGGGAATTTTTCTCGCTTTCCAAACTCAGTCGTTTCGTCACTTCGATTGAACTGAAAACACAACAGAAATAAAACTACCGAAAAGAAATGGCTATACACGCACTAGCGGCAAGAAAACCGGTCTTTGGCAGACTTTACCTGCGAAGTCAGTCAGTTATTCTCGCGCTGCTACGTCGAGGGTGGGTCGCCGGCATCTAATAGCTCGAAGTAGTCCCATACTCAGGAAATGAGCGTGGGGAAGCAGACGCAGGCAAGGCCCGAATGGAGGTGGTTTGCCATTGCCTTCTCCAACCTGCTACGAAGTGGCACGTTTATATCTGTGTCGTCTTGATGACGGTGATGAGTGCTTGTGCACTGTAGTGCTGGGCTTTTGTTGTTACGGATGAAGGGAAGGGAGAGGGTGAAACCCGGTGCCAACACGTAGCCTGCCCCCTCTCGAGTATAGCACAAAGGGGGACGCGAAGTTTAACGCCCTCATCCGACGGATACATCACCATCACGTGTCACATGCTCTCACCTCATGAGACACTGCGGAGTAGTGAATCCAGGACACTGACGCAAAGATTGGTGATCAGGAACCTTGCCCCGCGAATTTTCCTCCCCATGCCGGCCAAATACTGACAGTGAAAATTTTCTAACGACAGGTTTCGAACCGGGAGCCCCCGAGTCGAGCGGCACCGCACCAAAAATAAATAAATAAAAAATAAAAATAATAAATCACTTTACATTTTCTATGATTGTCATCGCTATGTATTAAATAGCTGTAGCCCTGTGCGACTACTGTACTCATTTCGAATCGTCTACACGTTTGATATGCTTGTGTGCGCGATCTGTACAAGAACTGTGAGGCACAGTGTGGTGGTCGCTCCGCTTCCCCACCGCCGCCTTGCCTGCTAGTGTGAAGTATCTTTGTAGCAGCAGGCCAGGCGGTAGTGTGACGCGAGCAAGCGGCGCTATGCGGGTCGATTGTGCGCAGTTCTTTTATGTCGCGCGGCGCGGGCGGAACCTCGTCAAGTGGACGAGCCCATATTTGATTAGCCCTTTCAGCGCGTGCAGCTGCGCCTGGCCTCCCGAGCGCCCGTAGCGGGAAGCCGGGGAATTTCTTTGGTATCTCGCGATCGCCGCCCGACGGTCCGCGCAGCGTTTACGCTGATTTGAACCGTGTGGCGGCGGGCAGCCTCCACTGGAGCCGGGGCTCGCCGCGCACTGCTCCTTTGAGGCTGGGCGCTTTGTCTCCTAACGAACTAACAGCGTGCTGCGCTCGAAATATGCCACGCGGCGGTACGCTATTTTCTTTATTTCAGAAGCTGCCTTTATCGCGACGTGTATGTTTTAGTAGCGTAATACGTGTAAAAACGAATTTAAAAAAAAAAACTGTGTACGAGGTGAGTTGAAAAATAACGTATTTTGGGAAGGATTTTATTTATTCATCTACATCAATCTTCCACTCTCCTCAAAATAGTCACCGTTAGACGTTGTATAAGTAATCCAACAATTTTTCTAATCCCCGAAACGCTTCTGAAACGCGATCTTGGAGACACTTTTCAGCCCTCACACCGATGGGTTTTTAATCTCATCTATGCTTGTAACAGGGCCGTCAAGGAAGTACACGATGTTTGCTTATATACCGTGTGGTCAAAAAGTCAGTATAAATTTGAAAACTTAATAAACAACGGAATAATGTAGATAGAGAGGTAAAAATTGACACATGCTTGAATTGACATGGGGTTTTGTTAGAACAAAAAAAAACAAAGTTCACAAACTGTCCGACAGATGGCGCTGGGCAGCAAAACGTCAGTGACTGCTACCGTGATGGGTGAGAGGTACACCGATATGTTACAGACTCGCATCATCCCCAGCCTGGCTGATACACACCTGCTGGAACGTACGAAGTTTATGCAGGATGGCGCTCCACCCCACATTGCTAGACGCTTGAAAGATATCTTGCGCTCGTCGTTTGGTGATGATCGTGTGCTCAGCCGCCACTTTTGTCATGCTTGGCCTCCCAGGTCCCCAGACCTCAGTACGTGCGATTATTGGCTTTGGGGTTACCTGAAGTCGCAAGTGTATCGTGGCCGACCGACATCTCTAGGGATGCTGAAAGACAACATCCGACACCAATGCCTCACCATAACTCCGGACATGCTTTACAGTGCTGTTCACAACATTATTCCTCGACTACAGGTATTGTTTAGGAATGATGGTGGACATATTGAGCATTTCCTGTGAAGAACGTCATCTTTGCTTTGTCTTACTTTGTTATGCTAATTATTGCTATTCTGATCAGATGAAGCGCCATCTGTCGCACATATTTTGAACTTTTATTTTTTTGGTTCTGATAAAACCCCATGTCATTCCAAGATTGTGTAGCAATTTGTACCTCTCTCTATATATTATTCCGTGATTTATTCAGTTTTCAAATTTATACTGACTTTTCGATCACCCGGTAGTTCCCGCCCGTGTTACGTGGCAGCCGCTCGCTGGTTTCCAGTGTTTACTGTGATGCGGACAGCTGCCGCATGCCGTTGCACGTCAGACCTTCTCACGTTGTAAGTGCAGAGATAGCTTGACCAAGGCTGCGCCGATTTGGAATCCCGCCGACTGAGAGTTGCGAGGTGTTACTAGTATCCTGCTGGGGGAAAATGTTAGACCCTGTGACTTTGTCGGAGACGTGTTACCACTTGTGGCGAAGGTGTAATGAATGCAGTCAATGTCCGGGAATGGCGCATAGTGTTTAAGAATGGCAGAACAGATGTTCATGGCGAAGATTAATCAGGGTGGCCGTCCGTCATGACAGATGTGCTGAAACAAAAGATGAATTGCGTGTTTCGAGACCATTGACAATTCACGATTAGCAAAGTGCCTGAACAATGGCAGGGAACAGCTCGTTCAAATGTGCACGAAATTACCGTTCAGCAGTTAGGATACCACAGAGTCCCTGCACGGTGGGTGCCACACATGCTCACGGATGACCAGAAAGCTGCTTAAATGGGTGCTGCATTAGCCTGTTTGGAGAGTTACAAAACACTTTCATTGACCAAATTGTTACAGGTGAATGAAACATGGTTTTGTCATAACAACCTCACAATGAAGCGATAGCTATGGAGCGGCATTATCCTCAGTTGCCATAGAAGCCACGCAAGTTCAAAGAGCATCAACTCAAAGCTGATGGCTTCTACGTCCTGAGACTATGAAAGGGTCCTGTACGTCGATTCCATGCCCCGCAACACAACAGCGAATATTGATAGATTCTGTGCTACCCTTGAACATCTTCATAGGGCTATCCGGGACCGACGAAGGCTCAAGCTCTTGCGTGCAATTATTATGTTGTCCGACAATGCAAGCCCGCATAATGCGTGAGAAATTCCAGTGGGTCTTCTTCCAACATCCTCCCTATGGTCCAGTCCTGGCACCGTCGGACTCTTTCCTTAGTCCAAAAATGAAGGAAGACCTTGATAGCAAATGCGTGTCCCTCCTGAAGGAGGTTGTTGTGACCTGGTTCAATAGCCGCTGCGGCATGGTACGAAGATGTTATACAGAAACTGGCGGCAAGATACGACAGGTCCCGTAGTGTCAAAGGCGACTAGATGGAAAAGTAGTCTTCTTCTTCTTCCTCGTATTATTATTATTATTATTATTATTATTATTATTATTATTATTATTAAATAATATTTTAAGGTGGACAACGATATTTACTTTCTGGATGGTCCTTGAAAAAAGTCTGACTTTAAAGTTCTTCTGATCCAAAAATGTTGCTTGTCAAATCTTACGGGACTTAACTGCTAAGGTCATCAGTCCCAGCTTACACACTACTTAACCTAAATTATCCTAAGGACAAACACACACACACACACACACACGCATGCCCGAGGGAGGACTCGAGCTGGCCGTGGTGGCCGAGCGGTTCTAGGCGCTTCAGTCTGGAACCGTGCAGCTGCTACGGTCGCAGGTTCGAATCCTGCCTCGGACATGGATGTGTGCGATGTCCTTAGGTTAGTTAGGTTTAAGTATTTCTAGGGGAATTATGACCTCAGATGTTAAATCCCATAGTGCTCAGAGCCATTTGAACCATTTCTGAGGACTCGAACCTCCGCTGGTTCCAGCCGCACAGTCCAGGACTGTAGCGCCCTAGACCGCTCTGCTAATCCCACGCGGCCCTGATCCAAAAATAAGGAGAAGTCAGATGTGGCCATGTCCGGCGAATACGGAGGCTGGGACATCATTGCATTGTAGTTTTTGTCCAAACATTCACGAACAGACAGGGAAGCCTGAACGGGTGCAAAAGCCATGAATTTTTTCACAATCCGGGTGTTTTTCTTTCGGATTGCTTCACCCAAACGCCTTTGTACCTGTAACCAGTACTCCTCATTGATGGTTCGAACGCGTGCCAAGAACTCACGGTGCACTAAGCCGTTAAATTCGAAAAACACTCTGGGCAAACTTGACTAACTTACTGAGATTTTTACAATTTCGGTATTCCAAAATGTTTCTACTGGGACTAATGCAATACGCGACATTGCAAAATTTCCGTTACTTTTTGAATGAACTGATCCCGTGTATAAAATTAGTGCTCCCCCTCCTCTCTCTCTCTCTCTCTCTCTCTCTCTCTCTCTCTCTCTATATATATATATATATATATATATATATATATATATATATGGGATACTCTACCGGTGCTGCTAGAACGTGTGCCTTTACAGTTACGACACAACATGGGGTTCATGCACGATGGAGCTCCTGCACATTTCAGTCGAAGTGTTCGTACGCTTCTCAACAAAAGATTCGGTGACCGATGGATTGGTAGAGGCGGACCAATTCCATGGCCTCCACGCTCTCCTGATCTGAACCCTCTTGACTTTCATTTATGGGGTCATTTGAAAGCTCTTGTCTACGCAACCCCAGTACCAAATGTAGAGACTCTTCGTACTTCTATTGTGGACGGCTGTGATACAGTACGCCATTCTCCAGGGCTGCATCAGCGCATCAGGGATTCCATGCGACGGAGGATGGATGCATGTATCCTCGCTAACGGAGGACATTTTGAACATTTCCTGTAACAAAGTGTTTGAAGTCACGCTGGTACGTTCTGTTGCTGTGTGTTTCCATTCCATGATTAATGTGATTTGAAGAGAAGTAATAAAATGAGCTCTAACATGGAAAGTAAGCGTTTCCGGACACAAGTTCACATAACATACACTCCTGGAAATTGAAATAAGAACACCGTGAATTCATTGTCCCAGGAAGGGGAAACGTTATTGACACATTCCTGGGGTCAGATACATCACATGATCACACTGACAGAACCACAGGCACATAGACACAGGCAACAGAGCATGCACAATGTCGGCACTAGTACAGTGTATATCCATCTTTCGCAGCAATGCAGGCTGCTATTCTCCCATGGAGAAGATCGTAGAGATGCTGGATGTAGTCCTGTGGAACGGCTTGCCATGCCATTTCCACCTGGCGCCTCAGTTGGACCAGCCTTCGTGCTGGACGTGCAGACCGCGTGAACGACGCTTCATCCAGTCCCAAACATGCTCAATGGGGGACAGATCCGGAGATCTTGCTGGCCAGGGTAGCTGACTTACACCTTCTAGAGCACGTTGGGTGGCACGGGATACATGCGGACGTGCATTGTCCTGTTGGAACAGCAAGTTCCCTTGCGGGCGGCCAAGACCGCGGTTCCTGGTGTGTCCGCTGTGCCGTGCGTGTGATCATTGCTTGTACAGCCCTCTCGCAGTGTCCGAAGCAAGTATGGTGGGTCTGACACACCGGTGTCAATGTGTTCTGTTTTCCATTTCCAGGAGTGTATTTTCTTTCTTTGTGTGTGAGGAATGTTTCCTGAAAGTTTGGCCGTACCTAACCTAAATATAATCTTCTTATCTATTCCATTGAAGCCTGGAATAAGACCCACAGATGATTCAAGCATAGAACTGAGCCGAGGTTAAGCGTTAGTGCGATAGTGACAGCTGTACACTATTTCTCTGTAGTGATGCGCGTGATCCTCGACTTGGGCACTGTTAGTTATCTGAAGGTCGGAGCGAGCGCGGCTGCACCGAGTAGGCGTGGTGGCGTTTCGGATTGTGGACGTGTGTGGCCGGTCGGGTTACCTGCAGGTAGCAGCGCGGGCCGTTGCTCGGATTTCCTTCGCAACCCTGGAAATTGGACCTCTTCTGGCGTGCTGCGGCTGCTCTGCTTCTGATGGCACGCCGCACAGCTGTCGCTGCCACTAAGCCGCTCAGAGAACCATGGGCGGCGCTTTTCCTAGCTTCCCCTTTTATTGCGTCACTCGCCGTACATTCGAAAAAGCCAGCCGTCGACATATTAGGCCGTATTCGTGCATGTGGAGACCTCGAAGCCTTGCCCCACTTCACTTTTTATAACTTTTTGTCTGACCCGCTGCATCAGCTGTCCCCCTTCTGTTCAAATCTCTTCAACTCGGAATGCATTTTAACATCCAACGTCCTCAGTTATTACACAGGGTCCAGTCCGCCCCCGGTAGCTGGGAGGTCAGCGCGACGGAATGTCAATCCAAAGGGCCCGGCTTCGATTCCCGGCTGGGTCGGAGATTTTCTCCGCTCAGGGACTGGGTGTTGTGTTGTCCTAATCATCATCATTTCATCCCCATCGACGCGCAAGTCGCCGAAGTGGCGTCAAATCGAAAGACTTGCACCAGGCGGATGGTCTACCCGACGGGAGGCCCTCGTCACACGACATATCTACACAAGGTCCAAGAAGGAATGTCCTACATTCATTGATATGTCAGGAACGAACATTCGAAGTAAAAACATCTGCCAAACATGGGCTCCAAAATGCCTACCTTAAGTGAGCTATGCGCACTTGTTAAGTAGAAGAAATGTTTTTGACAGTAGGAGGTATCACCAAGCGCTCATAGCTGTTAAGATATGGACTTTAGATTCCATGTTTACTGGACACTTTCTTCTTGGTTTGGTTCATACTACCACCTCTGTGCCCCCCCGGTGGGCCATGCGGTCTAACGCACGGCTTTCCGGGCGGGAAGGAGCGCCTGGTGCCCCGCACGAATCCGCCTGGCAGATTCGTGTCGAGGTCCGGTGAACCGGCCAGTCTGTGGATGGTTTTTAGGCGGTTTTCCGTGTGTCTCGGCGAATGTGTGCTGGTTCACCTTAATCCGACACAGTTACACTATGTCGGCGATTGCTGCGCAAACAAGTTCTCCATTACCCTACCACGCAAACATAGGGGTTACACTCGTCTGGTGCGAGACTTTCCCTGGGTGGTCCACCGGGGGCCAAACCGCACAATAACCGTGGTTTCGGTGTGGGGCGGCGGAGGGGTGAAGTGGACTGCGGTAGTCGTCGTGGGGTTGTGGACCACTGCGGCTACGGCGTGGACGGAGCCTCTCCGTCGTTTCTAGGCTCCTGGTTAACATACAACAACATACAACATACCACACTGGAAGCAAAGACCTAGTAGCAGAAGAGATCTGCTCCACTCGTCATTCGTAAAATATCAAGGCGATATTCAGGTTTTGTCCATGTACGGGTCAGCATTGCAGCATCAAAGGTTCTGGGTGCATCATTCATTCGTGCACGAATGGTGGCAGTGCCATTGAGTGGTTTTGTGTGCAAACGATCCTTGACGTAACTTCAGAAAGAGAAGGCCAATAGTATGACATCGGAAGAGCGTGGAAGCCATGCGTTGGGACCATTGCCACCGACCCACCTCTCAGCACATGTGCTATTCTGCACCTCTTGCACGTTCAGACTCCAATATGGGGTGAATCATCATGATGGAAGAACGTGGACGGCAGCTGTCCGTCGATCTGTTGTAGCAGGGGCTGTTCGAGCATGTACAGTTGAACAACTCCCATTATCGTTTCCTTTACCTAGGAAAAAAGGCTCGTCACCGCATCGTGCATTATGCCACACCAAACATTAAGCATACACCTATCGTGGTCATGTTCATGTGTGTCGTGTGTGTTCGGAGCACCAGATCCTAATGGTGTGTCAAGTCACATATTCATAACTGTGGAACGTTGCTTCATCTGAAAACAAGCAATTTTTCAGGTAGTAAGTGGAGGTCAGCATGGAGTTTGCTACTGAATACCCCGGAGGACAATGATTCGCCTGCAGTGCTGGGACTATTTCCACACTTTACGCAAAAAGGCGTTACCGCTCATGTAAAACTTTATGGACAGTTGGTCTCGCCTTCTGCAGTTCGACCAACTGAGTTCTGGGGGGCTGCGTTGAAACGCAACTTGCACTCCGCCCCTGAACCCTCACTTGAGACACAGCGGGACGCCCACTTCGAGAACGGTATTCGACACTGTCTGTCACTTCAGAGTTGTTGAATGGCCTCGCTGTGTTTGGTTTTGCAGGTGATGCTCTCCCATACTGGCGTCGATAGTTCCACAAAGGAGAAAAGCTTTAATAGTTTCCATGTTACGATTTTTTAAAATGATAGCGGGAGTTTATTGACGCCAATTTCCGTGTTCGTCTCCGCTTTTTTTTTTATTTGTACAATCCGTCGCCGTGTCTGCATGCCTGTGCATTGCTGCTGAGCTCGGCGGTGGCCGGTTTGAATCCTGTGGGTGGATGAAATCCCCCCCCCCCCCCCGCCCACCCCAACGTAATTTGCCGACAAGGAGATGGAAGGAGGTGGCGTAAGATTCATGATCACCAGGCTTTACAATAATGGCCTACAATAAATTCCAAACCTTTCCACAGTCTCTCATGAAGCGAAAACAAGCGACGCTGCTGATGGTGATCTGTGCGTCAAACACACACACTAAGGTTGGCGGTTTTTGAAATTTTGAAATTTGTGGTGAGATCCTATGGGACCATACTGCTACGGTCATCGGTCCCTAATCTGACACATTACTTCATCTTACTTAAACTAACTTACGCTAAGAACACACACACACACACACACACACACACACACACACACACTCGAACCTCCCACGGGGGAGTCGCGCGAACCGTGACAAGGCGCCGATGACCGCGCGGCGAAGGCCGGCCGTGTCTTAGTGTTAGTGTAGAATGTTCCACTGATTATCTTTTATTACTTGCTAGTCTGAGACTCATACTAGGCAGGATTGATAGCGAAGACTGGTAGAAAAGTGATGCTCTTGATCACGGGTTCGTTTAGTAAGCGCAGTGGCGTTGGTGTTGCAGGCACTTGAAGTGATGCGTTGTAATACGTGGAGAATTTTACTGTTAATGTTCCGAGAGCGATGGTTCCTAGAAAAGTCAGGCTACGTACTACTTGTTTCCAGCCACACGTCAAATGTAATCGGCGGAAAAAAGAATCAAAGAAATTAGAACTGATATGGAGGATAACAGGTTGCTCTCCGCGTGTACCTGCTACGAATGGGCCAGGAAAGATCGCAGTTAACTCCAAAGCAAAATGTAAGTTGGCACGCGGAATATCGATGTAAGTGTAATTCGTCGTTGGTGTATAAGGGAGGGTTGAAGGGTACTAAGCAGGTGGGAAAAACATTTGTAAAGATTTATCATCTAAAAAAATTATTTAACGTATCGGCAGTCAGGAGACCGAACACTCTCCTTTAGAAGTTTTTACGACTCTTGTGCTCCACAGTCAAACAGTTCATTACGTTCTCATTGTTGGAAGATTTCTATGGATTCCCACAAAAATACTGTAAAGTAAACACAGAGAACATCAAGCAAGCGCTGTATTTCTGTATTAACTTAGTGTGTTTTTCACTGAGAGATTTTTTTTTTAAATTTTACTGTCGTAGGAGCGTATACCAAGCGCACTGTGCTGATAGTAGTTGTGCAGTTTCCGCAACGGAAATCCTAGCTTGTTATGACTAGACCGGACGCAGGTTTTGTAGCTCCTGTCACAGCAAACACACTGTCTTACAGGCAAAAATTCTACGAGAAGGGTTTGTCTTGTCTTTAAACCTACTAACTACAATCCTTCGCCTTAAAGCTGAACTACTTTTTTTCTATTTATCGCGAGTGCTTCGGGCACGTTTCTATCGATTGTCACGCTTTCTCGGAAGATTGATGATCTATTTAAATTTATGGCCTGTCAGAATGCAGTCCGAAATTCCTGCATTCTTGTTCATTCGTAGCATTATTACGTATTGAGCATCATTTGTGGTAGACATGACAATCAAAAATAAATTTTCGACTACAACAGAGTGTCAATTGAAATCTTAAGCGTTGTGGAGCCAGGCATATTAGCTGCGGAAAAAAAAGATACGCTAATCAGTTAGCCTCCCCACGGAAAGTAACGTACTAACACGTGGATTGATTTAGATGTAAGATTGTTCCTCGAATGGAGGAACTTCTTAAACCTAACTAACCAAAGGACATCACACACATCCATGCCCGAGGCAGGATTCGAACCTGCGACCGTAACAGCAGCGCGGTTCCGGACAGAAGCGACTAGAACCGCTCAGCCACATCGGCCGGCCGGAATTTCTCCAAAACCGTGATAATGGGGTTAATAGGCCACCGCAGTAGTAGTTAAATATGTGGGCGCGATGCTGTGGATGGCCTGCCGGGGTGGCCGAGCGGTTCTAGGCGCTACAGTATGGAACCGCGCGAACGCTACGGCCGCAGGTTCGAATCCTGCCTCGGGCATGGTTGTGTGTGATGTCCTTAGGTTAGTTAGGTTTAAGTAGTTCTAAGTTCTAGGGGACTGGTGACCTCAGGAGTTAAGTCCCATAGTGCTCAGAGCCATTTGAACCATTTGATGCTGTGGATGACGATAATGACATTTCACAGCAACACAGGCTCTCCCAGCTTGCTCTCGGCATAAGTTTCTGCAGTGCGCCCTCCTAGCACCCCAAGCGAGTTAACGCTGTGGGAAGACACTCTTTATCGCATTCGGCAGGATTAAAGTTTCAAATCCCTGTCAGACCATCCAGACTGAGGTTTTTCTGTGATCAATCGCGTACTTCAGATTGTAGAGCCGAGTTCTTGTTTCCATAATCAAATACATTATTTCTCATGTTAACATACTAATCGTACAGGGATGAATGAGGTATAGTTAGAAAGGTTTTCTAACAGGCGTCTGACACTGCGTACCAATTTTGCGGTAGAACGATTTGTGGAAAATTTTAACGAGAGAAGACTTTTAAGTATTACGGGCAAAAGTGTATCACCTGTGTTTTACCAAGCTAACGTGTTAATCAAGAATAGAAGACTCTCTTCTCATATTATTTTATTAAATATAGCATGTAATTATAAAGTGGATAATTTGTATACAGCATTGTCGTAGGTGATGTTCAAAATTATGTGCATGCAAAATGCATATACAAGGAAATATCATAAATTCATGATTATTATTTCACGTCAAAAAAATGGCTCTGAGCACTATGGGACTTAACATCTTGGGTCATCAGTCCCCTAGAACTTAGAACTACTTAAACCTAACTAACCTAAGGACATCATACACATCCATGCCCGAGGCAGGATTCGAACCTGCGACCGTAGCAGTCCCGCGGTTCCGGACCGCAGCGCCAGAACCACATGACCACCGCGGCCGGCTATTTCACGTCGTTCGGTTCAATTTCAACGATATCTTTTCATCATTCACGCTGCTATCCCTACTCGAAAGGCTGTATTGTCCCAAATACTGTCAGTATTTAAAAATATAAAGGTGCGAAAGTTACGCGCTGATCCCGTATTTCGACAACTGGCACTGTCGATGTCTTCTTCAGATGGCACAGGTTATGCTGTTCCGTGTACTCGATGCCTGGGCTCAAATCGACTGTCAGAAGGAAATTCGGTACTACAAGACTCTGGTTCATACATTTCGAGCACTTCCAGAGAAGGAGATCCTCGCCAAAGAGTTACAATATCTACGAATAGTGTGTCGAATGAAATAGTACTCAAATCGTCAAATTTAGCAGACATTGCAGTCAAAATTAACAGCGGATGGGAAAGTGGCTGAGACTCAGAGAAAGTGAAGTGTGTCTGACTTAATGCTACTCCAGTATTCGTTTCAAATAGACCAGTAGACTCTACTGAAACACGGCGTCCAGTGTATCTCGCTCCCGTCAACAAAAATAAAAATAGAAACATCAGCGACACACGCGACTAAAAACGAGCAAACAAATTAGCGGTTTCCGAGCACTGCCTCTAATGAAATCATGAAATGAAATACGACCAGCATCGCGATTTAAAGGCCAAGTTTCCGGGGCAGAGCCCATCGAAATAAAGATGTCAAAAAATCTATTAAACAGGAACGGAGGTTTCAATTTGAAGAAGGCTTGGGGTCCGGCTTTCGGTTAATTAAGATCCAGCCAGCCGTCACATCCACCAGAGCTGGAGAGTTCTTAAGAGAGTGCGAGTTTCGGGGAATACAGGTACTGTTTCTGAGAAATAAAAGAGGATATATGGGGACGTGGCGGGCGTCGGGAAGCAAAGACAGCTATAAATAGCGACCGGTACCAACAATAATTCACTTTCTGTTTGAAGTACAGACAGCACACACCACAGCAAACTTCGCAGCACGCTGGGCCGATCGTCGACATATTGCGCTTATAATGGAAACATCAACTTGATTGTATTCCCGTAAGCTCACCATTAATCAATCACGTCGGGGAATTCTGAGATCACAAGTTTTCAATGGTCTCCCTAGCTCGCTTGAGACAAGTAGCAGGATGCTTCCTTTGAGAAGGACGGCTTCCTTCTTCCCTGCCTAGAGCTTGTGCTCCTTCTGTAATCACCACGCTGTCGACGAGACGGTAAAGCCTAATCGTTCTTCCTTCCTTCTTAGCGTTGCGCACTCACTTTGTTTCCACGCCAAAAGTGGCTTCTTAAAGGTAAAGGACGTCCTCACGGCTTTCCAGGGGTAGATTTTTCACGTTCCCTCAGTGTGCTGCGCTTTTCGTCAGTTTCGGGATGCAATAGACTCGTCCCGTCAAATAATAAACAGGAAAAAATCTTATTCGAGGATCCAAACAAAGTTTTTGTAGACGTTCCTCTTGGCTGTAGGCAGATATCGGAGTTGGATATTGCCTTACAAATAATATTGCATATTCAAATTACCCCTATTATTGTAAAAAGAAGGTTTCACATCATTGGACGATTATTATAACATGAGGGCGTTTCGAAAAATCGTGATAGGTGGGTACGTCAATGGGGAATGAGTGAAAGTAAGACCAGGACTGAAGCACGTAGATCAAATTATAAAAGAAGAATGACGACGACAATGATTACCTGATGTTTCCAGGGTGCTTATTTTGCTTGTCTCACATTAAACTGAAGCTTCCTTGAAGTCAGAGTGTCATAACTTCCATACGTGTGTTAAGTTTTATTGAAGGCGCTCCGGGCGTTCCAGAATTGTCCTGTAACATTCACAAACACATCAATTTTCGTATACCGAAATTGAGAATCTCTACTGTCTGGGATCTTCTTGAAAGATACCGAACTTTTCAATGAACAAAACTCTAGATCTGCTTCCTGTGCCCTTGCGTATAGGGAGTTGAAAGTACACAAGTTCTAAATTGCGACTCCCAAGTAATTCGTTTTGTGCCGTGTTTTAAGTGGACAAATAGTTAATTATGAAAATAAACAATTAGAGGTGCGATACGGCATCCGCGCTGGTAATGTGACCACATGTTTTACTGCAACAGACAGAGGGGAATGATATAAAGACCTGGAGAACATGATTTGCAGCTGCCTAGCATGCGCGCCAAGATTAATAAAGTGAATGACCGTGATGGACATTAAAAAAAAAAAAATCAACAGAAAATGTCTCAACGACCATAATATTTCGAGGTAAACCTCGGGATCAGCATGAATAGAAAATTTATGCTTGTTGTTTATTTAGTACAAGCATCAGCGACACAGATCACCTTCCAAATGTGAAAGTGAGTTCTGTAGAAAATAAATCGCGCCCGCTGGCTCGTTCGCTTGTTGGTGTCACGGCTAAATTTGCTGCTTCAAATATGGCGATCTGGACAAGCCGTAGGCAGGGCATGCATTAGTCATAGGTCTCGGGTCAGAGCTTGTTCGCTCTGGGCCTTTGTGATACTGTAGAATCCGAACAGCGGAAAGTACTAATGAGCGTTTTTGTCGTTACTTTTGTTGATGTTATGGTTTTGATGGTGCCGTTGTCGTCGCCGCTGGCGTCGTCGTCGTCGTCGTCGTCGTCGTCGTCGTCGTCGTCAGTGTTTTAATGTGCAGTGTCAGTCGGGTAATTGGCCATACCAAAGTGGGGTGGTATGAGCCAAATAACGAAGTCTTTTCTTTGGTTTTACGGTACGATGCCAAGTTTCAAGAAGGAGGTGCCTGAGACTGCAAATGAAGCAAGCAGTTTTCAAGTGTTTTGGAAGGCGGAGTGAGTGAACGGATTGCTATCTATCGTTTCAGTGTTGGTAGAACTACACTGCAGAGGACGTTAAAAGCAGTTGCAGGGAATCAGCAGACATTTGCGACTCCTCATACGGGGTCTTTCAAACAAACTTTGTCTGCGGGAAGTTCATTTGAAGAAAACTGGATGCAGTGTCAAAGATACGAGTGTGGGGCACATGAACTTACAGACAATGAGTACCCATTGCATTACAGTGAAAACAGTTTTTTTAACTTTCAACTTTGAGAATTAGAAAAGCATTGTTTAGGTAATTTGCGTCGTGTCAAAGAATCAAAATATTATTTCCAGAGTAAAATTTGCTTTTATTAAGTTTAATTTTTTATTATATTGTGCTTTTAATGTACAAACAAATTACATAAACAAATTAGTCTTGTTTGTGAACTCAGAAACACCTTTCTTATTTTTAAAAAAAACCTGTATTTTGGTGTGTGGCCCTTAGTACCTGGCGCTTTTACTGACATCTCGAATTGTTAGTCCTAGCAAATCTTTTCTTAATGTGCGTCGTTTTGGTTACAAATATTTTTTCACTATTTACAAAAAAGAAATTTCAAGTGAAATGATAACACTGGTTTTATACCAATTCTGGCTACGGTGGCTCATAGTAGCCGCCGTTTCCGTGATTACCGTCGGTCTGCAACACCAGCCAGCCCGAGTAAGGTTTTCAGAAGATAGCGCACGTTGACTTAGATGAATATCGGAATGGTCCCCTATCTCCGCCGCAGGACTCGATACATACGCAAGTACGTTACGATAACATACAAAACAAAGTTTACAGGATTGACAGACAGATAGATGCTGTACACGACGATCGTCCCTTACGTTAACAGACGATAGTGGCATACAAATAATTTCAAGGTCGTCCTGGACGACGGGACAACGCAGAGGAGGAAGTAGAAGAAGAGCAATAAACATAAGTATGCAGGCTGTATCAAAATTAATAACCAAAACTATACGACAATAGGAAAACGTTCTTAATAAGAAATTCACGAGGGTTGGTATTTCTGTACACTTGTACCTGTTAAAAAAATGTTCCACTTTTCGCTCTCTTGGGTTGGGATGCAACAGTGCACCTCTTTGCAGCTAGCTAAAAAATTCTTGCAAATATGACTGGCATCATATCGTAAATCTTGGCAGGACTTTACAATTCAGTGCAACAGTTCTTCAGCAGAATCAGCTGGATTGTTGTACATTTCAGTTTTGAGACGAGTTCAAACAGAAGAATTCAGAGGTTGAGGTCAGGCAAGGCAAGTTACTGGCCCTGCTCGACCTACCCAACCTGGTCCATATCGGCAGGTTACAAGTCGTCTTACATCAGCAGAAAAATGTGACAGTGTCCTGTCTTCCATGCATCGCATTCCACAGCCATGGGTGAAATTTGAATTCACTTTTAGATGTAGACTTAACAGAAAAGTTTACATTTCAAAAACATTCGTACTACTCGTTTCTGAGCCCATGGTTACAGGTTGTTTTTGCTTCAATTATTGCATAATTTGATGGGTTTTTCGCTGCCGAAGATGAACCACCCGGTATATATGAAGAGCGATTTGCAGAAGTTGAGTGATACGAATCTTTTGACTCGTCACAGCACGGCTAGATACGTGATATTGAGGCAGTATTATGTACTTATCAGTATATCTGTTAAACAGTTCAATGGCAAGAGCGAAGTAGACGCCAGACAAGCAGCATGACACACATTTTGCGACACGTACAGCGTTTGGACAAAAGTATGGAAACACATACTTGAACATAAAGGCAGACGCTAGCCACACCTGCAGGTTGCGCTGTTGTGTTTGACTACGAAAGGCACCTGTGCAGTGTCCTCGATATGTTGCAAGCGTATTTATGTAGTTGTGAGTGCGTTATGTCGAAGCTAAGTGAAATCGAACGTGTGCAAATTGCTGGTACTCATATAGCGGGTGCTTCCGTAACCAAAGAAGCCGATAGGTCCGGCATTTCGGGTGGCACCGTATCGAAGACTAATACCTCATACAGGGAGAGCAGACAAAGGTCATCCGTTAAATCACAACGCAGCGGAAAGTGTGTTTTGATTGACTGTGACGGGCGATTATTGAAGAGGATTGTGACGAAAAGTAAGAGGATGCCAGATGTAAAAGTCACTGCAGAACTGAATGTTGCACTCACGAACCGCGTCAGCGCCAAAACAACACAAATGGAGCTCAATAAACAGAGAAATGCAGGGCGAGCTGGAATTGATTCAAATGGCTCTGAGCACTATGGGACTTAAAATCTATGGTCATCAGTCCCCTAGAACTTAGAATTACTTAAACCTAACTTACCTAAGGACATCACACAACACCCGGTCATCACGAGGCAGAGAAAGAGCTGGAATTCCAAAACCACTCATCACTGAGGCAAATGCCCATAACAGGAAGAATTGGTGCCGAAGCCATAAAACTTGGTCTATGGAAGAACGTCATGTGGTCGGATGAGTCTGTTTCGCACTATTTCCATCTTTTGGCCTAGTTGAAACATAACGGGGGTTCAGTGACGATTTGCGCAGCCATATCGTGGTATTCGACGGTCACCAGGCTACTTTCCATGGTCGCATTACTGCCGAGGATTGTGTGAGCACTTTGGATGATCATTTTCATCCTGTGGTGCAATGTTTATTCCCCAATGCTGACGCTGTGCTCCAAGAGGGCAGAGCCCGTGTTCAAACAGCTCACATCTTCCAGGATTGGTTTAAGGAGCCCAAGGGTGAATTATCACCAGATCTCACTAGTATTGAGGATTTGTAGTCTATGTTGGATAGAAGGGTGTACGAATGCTATCCACCGCCATCATCATTACAACAACTTGCACTGTTTTGCAGGAAGTATGGTATAAGAATCCCTTGAAAAACATACAGGACCCGTATTTACCCGTTTCGAGACAACTAGATGGTATTTTCAACGCCGACGATTCTCCTGTAGTGTATTAGGCATGGAATGTGTTGTATTTCTTGCGTTTACATATTTTTGTCCACCCCACTCCACCGCCATCCCCACCCCTTGTAGCACCTGATCGGATATAAAGAGGTATTTTATGGAAGGTCGTTAAGTTCCAATTGGACGAAGACAACAGGTGATGTAACTGAGGCTTTGGGTAAATTCGACCTAACCAGGAAACTTAAAAAAATCCTGTTGTTCCGATGGAAAGAGCATGCATACGACACCAGCTGAGGAGACACTCTGGCAGAAGCCAGTACAGCAGTTACTCAGAAACTAACCGCCGCAGAAAATACCAAGGTCTTTCCTGGTCGTTCAGGAGCTTGCTTTTGGAGGGGCGGGTTAAGGGGGAGGGGACGTCTCGTCGAACAACGGCGGGTCCTTACGTCACTGAGATAGATAACCGCGGTCCGCAGGAAAACCCTGGCACAATTGTTCCTCCGGTTTGTGCACATTATTCTAACAATACCATGTGCGTTGAAAGAGAGTAAGAAAAATGGCATTGTTACCGGGGTTCCTGCGTTCGTATGTCCTATGGATGACCAGGTTTTGCTAAGCCCACCCACCTTACACTTCTGATATCGGCCCACAATATTGATGGTCGGCCTTGGAAATAGGATCTAACTGATGTCCTTGCATTCAGAGCATTTTGATTTGAAATAATGTAAGCGGTTGCACTTTCACAGTGATCGCTCAGAAACATTAATCTGGCGACGTTAGTTTATTCACTTACTTCAAATAGCGATAACAGGCACAGTCGGCCGGAGTTATCGGTGAGTCATGGGCGATTAAGAAATCTCCCGGCGAGGCAGGTAGAGGGTTTCTGAGACAAAAAGACTATAACTAAAACACAGTGTAACTGATTGACCGGTACAATAGCGCTACATAATTTGTTGCTGCATTGCCTAAGTTGCATCAGTATCCTTGAAACTACATGTACAAACTGCAGCGGGCTGAAATTGATCGCGTAACAAGCACTCGCAACTGCGCAATAGTTTTATCACGAATAGTTCCGCTACGCGCGCGTGACGCCGTTTAGTTCGCAGATAACATCTTTTTTTTTCCTTTTTCTCACGAAGACTGAGAGATAGCGATCAGTAGAAGTCTCAGTGAAGGGAATTCTGTGCAGTGGAGTAATCCCTCGGACTGAGCGTGAGAGGCAAAGGCCAAGAAAGCGACCTCCGCGAGAGTGCGTCAATTGTTTCGTCGCGTCCGGGCGATTGCGACTGCACGCCGGAAGTGCATTCGCGAGCAGACGGCCGTGTGGCGACCGACGGAATCGCTGCTCCAGTCGGCCCAAGAGCACTCGGCCAGCGGAGCGGTGCGACGGCCTCTCGACGCCGCCCCACTCGTCGAGTTTTCGAGAGTGCCCGTCGGGTGAGTCTCTGCGAGGCACAGCTGCCGCGGAGGCGCTTCTCGGAACCACCAAATCGACGCCTAACGTTCGCAGTACGCGGGACACCGGACGTGAGTGTCTGGCCAGTGGTTTGCGGAAAAGCGGCGCGGCGCGGCGCGGCGTCACGCTCACAAATTACGTTAGTGGAGGCCGAGTGCGGATGACAGCGCGAGGGAAAGCGGGCGGGCAAGCGCCCACGCGGTGCCGCAGGATCCAGGCGCCCGCGCGCTCTCCCCCATTACCATAACTCGCCGTCGTTGCTCGTCGCCCTTCCTCTGTTTTCAGAAGCACGCTAGGCCTCGGCTGCGCAGCTTCTCAGTTTGGTGTAACGGACTTGGCTTCGCCGTAAATTCTTCGTTATACAGCTTCTTGGTTTCTGAAAGTCGTCACCACGATCACCACCGGTTGGCCCTGCGACGGCTGGTCGTCAAAGTACACCTCAGAACATCGTCATTGAAGATGCTTCGTAAATAACTCTAATCCGTCCGAACAGGCGTCGGAATGCCCAACGGTACCGACTAACCGCCGTTTCACTCTCAGCCGATAGCCTACACTGGATGCGGGTATGGAGGGGCACGTCGTCAGCATTCCACTCTCCCGGCCGCTGTCACCTTTCGTGAGCGGAGCCGCTACTTTTCAGTCATGTTGCTCTTCTATTGGCCTCACAAGACCTGAGTGCACCCCGCTTGCCAACAGCGCTCGGCAACCCGGGCGGTCGCGTAGCCGATTTCAACCCGGGCTGTCGCGTAGCCGATTGCAACCCGGGCGGTCACCGAGACGAGTGCTAGCCTAGTCCGACAGCGCTCAACTTCCGTAATCTGACGGCAACCGATATTAACCAATGCGGCAAGACCCTTGGCGTTCCGTAAATAAAGGGCAGCGAAGCGCATATGACTTTAAAACAAAACAAACTGTTCAAATGAGTTGATGGATCGGATCTCCACGCTATCGAACTAACGCCATCAAAGCCAGAAGTGAAGAAAAGCAAAGACCAACATGCAGACCCTGCAAAGTAGTTAACGAAATAATTGACAGTACTTTAAATCTGTAGCAAAAAGATCGCCCGGACTGATTACAAGCAAAGGCGCAACGACATTGCACGAATAATCCACTGGAACTTCCGCCAAAGTTACCATCTGCTGGCTGGTAAGGAACTGGTGGGAACACAAGCCAGCAAAAGTTGTCGAAACTGAACGTGCAAGATTACTGGGAGGCCATCGATTTCAGATATACCGAATGCAGGAACACGATGCCGGCCGAAGTAGCCGAGCGGTTCTAGGTGCTACAGTCTGGAACCGCGAGACCGCTACGGTCGCATGTTCGGATCCTGCCTCGGGCATGGATGTGTGTGGTGTCCTTAGGTTAGTTAGGTTTAAGTAGTTCTAGGGGCCTAATGACCTCAGAAGTTAAGTCCCATAGTGATCAGAGCCATTTTAACTAGGAACACGATACACCAGGCATCACAGCTGTGGAGAAAAGGAAAGGGTTGGTAGTTTATATTGCCATCACAGATGTTAGCAGAATCGGCGAGAAACAACTGGAAAAACTTGCCAGATACCTGGATTTCAAAATCGAACTACAGAGGCTATGAGGACCATGGTAAAAGACATTAGTGTACTTGAAAACTGTTGCCATTGGTGAAATATTCATCTGCCCAATACAGAAACCCACTTTACTGGGAGCTGCACGAATTATCCATTTATCTGCTGTGCAGTCATAGACATATGCAAGTATCCGACTAGTGATGCGAAATCCAGCATTGTGAACTCATTTGCTATATTTACTGTTAGGAGCAATACGTGTGGTGGTGGTGGTGGTGGTGGTGGTGGTGGTGGTGGTGGTGGTGTTGTAGAACCAACTAACAGAAAACATAAATATTATGTACCTTCTTTGTTTCCAAAACGAATTTTGACGCTGTGAGGTGTTTCCTAATTTGAAACTGTGTGTCGCATCTCAGACCTTTTCCTTTCCTAGCCAGATCTGCTGTTGACTGATCTATCCAAGCACGACTCATGACCAGCCCTCGACGCCTTACTTCCGCCACTACCTCATATCGTGCCTACCAGTCTCCTCTGCATACCTTGGGAGACGAGCATTCTTCGAAGAAAGGATATGGCGGAGAGACCTGTGGGATTGTTTCCAGAATGATTTATTTTTTCACAGTTTGTTTGCAATCCTGATGCAGACAGAAATTCCCATGCCAAAGTGCCATAGCACGCCGCTAGAGGATCGAAAGCAAAATTGGTCACACCATCTTCACTGTATCAGTGGGACGTGCCTCTTGGTTTTGACGTCTGTAGCGTTGTGCTACGGTACTGTGAGCGGAGATTATGTTTTGTACTAGGACTGCAGACATGTACCTTCAAACAAACCGAAATGAAGGTACATAACTTTATTTTTTCGAAGTGATGATTAAAACTCTGTTATAATCCGTCTCGGCTGCGTAACCTGCTCAGTAACAGGGAAGTAGGATCACCGCACCTGCTTCGTGGTGCCGCCGCCGCCGCTACACCCACCAACAGCACCATATGTTAAACGTGCAAGAAGCGGCCAAAAGTTTTGATTATAAATTTGAATATTAAGTTCTCCAATTTCTTTTCGTTTATTTGCAGCCACAGATGTGCAGTCCTGGCTGACTTCTCCACGCCACAGTCTCGTAGCACGGCCCTATAGAAGCCAAAACAAAATGGCGCAGCGTATTCATGAAGTGGTTTTTGACAGCAGCACAAATATTACTGTCGTCACTGGTCAGCCCAACGGATAAAGAATTCGTCAGAATTGATGGGACATAGGTGCAACATTTTCGCTGCTGCTGATCTGCTTGTTGCACAAATGTAATCACGAATGTGGGAACATGATTCATGGGTTTGGTGCAGAACAAAAAACTTCAAAGGGATGGCTGATCGTTACCGCAAAGTGTACAGGGCTGGTTTCGTAGATACGGAGATTAATCAGATCGAATCCACACACCGCCCGTTAGTCTCGTACACAAGCCGGCTTAGGTGTGGTTTCCACACGGTCTCCCACGCTTGTTCGGCGAGTATCTTGATAGTTTCCCGTCCCAGGGACACTTCACGCATTTCAAATAAGAAAACAAACACATTAGAATATGAAACTCGTGTAGACTGATTTTGTTCCGTATTGGGGCAATTTGGCTTAGCAGTGCTAGGAAGAGTGCCCCGTACATTCAGACTCTGAAAAATTGTTGACTAATTTCGACAAAACTCGGTATACGTATCCCTTACCATCAGGCATCAGCCTCTGTAGGGGTAAGAGTCACCTATCGAACATAGTTCTGGACCTGCCGCGTCGTGAATGACGTTTAAATTTATTACTTCTTTGCTATTAATTCTATTCGCAACCTGTTCCGATGACCGTATCCACAGATGCAACTGAATGTACCTATAGAAATGTGTCATTGTAGAATACGTAGTTCTGAAGATGTCATAAATACCTGAAAAGATGTTCAAAAAGATGTCTCTGAGCACTATGGGACTCAACTGCTGTGGTCATTAGTCCCCTAGAACTTAGAACTACTTAAACCTAACTAACCTAAGGACATCACACACATCCATGCCCGAGGCAGGATTCGAACCTGCGACCGTAGCAATCGCACGATTCCGGACTGCGCGCCTAGAACCGCGAGACAACCGCGGCGGGCGATGACATACTGTGAATGAATGTTTAATACATTTATTCTTATACTACTAAGGAATTTCTACAGTAGAGTTAGCTTAAGAAAGTCTCTGACGTCTGGCAGCGCTTTTGACAGCTTTCAGCTGCAAAGCGGAAACGGCTATAGAGTAAAACGATAGCCGTCTATAGAGAAGAGGCGTTGCCGTAGTGACGTTAACAAAACCGCGTAGCAGTCACGCGAAGCAGCTACGCCTGATTTACGGATACTGTCCAGGATCATATTCCTTAATTTAGATACTGTACTTCTATTAAGATACTGCAGTACAAACACAGTTCACTTTTCATTTTCCTTTCTAATACAAAACTGGCAAAGTGAACAATGAGGCAATGCCAGGCGTAAAAGCTAGTAAATAAATAGAGCAGACTTCTATATGGTTCAAATGGCTCTGAGCACTATGTGAGCGTTAATCCTGCATCCTTCCTGCTGATGCTGGCAAAGTTTTATGAATTTATTTGTAAAAGTGTAGACAGTGAAAATTAAAATGTCCTGTGATGCCTCTCGTGCTCCATGTCGGCCCGTTTGACGTCCTACCCCCCCTTAACTTCACAAACGGAAGTCGCATGCTGCCCCTCCACACGCAAACAGACGCACCAACTCAGTACCAGTTCGAAGAAACGCGGAACGTTTGATGGATACTGATCTGTACCAAGTGTACGCAGAACCATTCGTGTTGAAATCTGAAAACTAATTCGCTTTCACCGCGGAATTAGTGTGTATTGCCGTACTCGGATGCTGTGTACGCTCGTGACAATACGATATGGAAGTAGTGTGTGCACGGAGCAGCGGGAGCGCGCTGGCTGGAGCGGTGGGCGGTTGAGCGCGTGGTCCGCGGCGCGGCGCTAGTGTCGCGCGCGGGGCGCCGAGTGCGGCGGGCGCCGGGAGGCGAGGGAGCCGCTGCCAGTGTCGGTGCGCGCGCGCGCGGTGCCGGCCGCGGGACGAACGGAGCACACCACAGTACAGCACAGCACAGCGTAGCGCACGTACAGCCCGGCTCCGCTCGCGACGGGATGTCGATGTCGCCATGGACGACGACGACGAGGCCGCCCGCAAGCAGAGCGTCGTCGATCTCGAGGAGCTGTACGTCTGGCTGCAGCAGTTCGAGGACCCCACCATTGGTACGTCCGCACCTTCCTCGTTGCTGTGGCACGATCTGGTGGCCAAGTCAGTTCACGTAACTGCGTATAAACCAGGACTCGAACGAAATTAAACCCCTGCATGTTTCCTCTCTTTTAAGATCTTTATCTATTTCTCACTCACACAATTAAAGTTCCGCGTTAAGTACGAAGTCTGAGGTACTCCAGAATCATCTACCAAACACTAAATTGTCATAATTCAAAAAAATTTCGTTATTCACTGCAGTTAACGGTTTCGAACTTAACCAGTTGATCTTAGATACAATACGCAATTCACTTCATTTTAAGTTGTTTAAAATTTTTTTTCGCTGTAGGAAACCGTGGCGCTAACAAGACGTGCAACAAAGGATCAGTGAGGCTCTGTTAGCTGTCTGTGCTGGACCACTCTAAAGATGGACTGAGATAGTTCTAAACCGCCGAAGGCAATTTGGCCATAGTATTACTTGAATGCAGCTGCTATTTAATGATTCCCAGCTTTTTGAGAAATGGCTAATATTGCTGAGCAACAGTGGTCACTTTTAACTGGGCTGACAAGCGTAATCAGTGGCTGAAGGAACGCGAATATATTGCTTTTTACTTGGAAAACGCCAAGGTGCTACTCTTAGGTCCTTTGTTCGTCACCCCTCATTGCGAATATCCGAAGCCGTAACTTCAAATATACGAGTAGCTTCGTACGGGCTTTTGTTGAAGTTCCGTGGACATACCTTCACCGAGGAGTGAAGCAGTATATTGCTCCCTCCCAAGTATATCTCGCTAAGAGACCATGACGATAAAATCAGAGAGATTAGTACCCACACAGAGGCATACCGACAATCCTTCTTTCCACGAACAATACGAGACTGGAATAGAAGGGAGAGCCGATAGAAGCACTCAAGGTACCCTCCAGGTGGCTTGCGGAGTATGGATGTAGATGTAGAGAGTGTTTTCTGCTCGGTGTGAATTTGCCACCACTGGAGGTTTAAGCACCCTTGCTTTTTCTTCCCCCGTCCGCAACAGGCGTCAAGTAGTTGATTCGAAGGACGTAGAAAGATAGCAGTTTGCACGAGTCAATCGTAACGGTAGTCTGATAAGATATTTAAGCAATTTCCATGATTGAGATACTGCATTCACATTCGATTTGATTTTTGATGCATTAAAATAATACCATGTATAGCCATGATATGTATGTGAAAATTCGGAGCTTTCGCTTATAGAAATGTATAATAATGAAAAGGCGGTTTTTCAATCGATTTGCGCAACTGGAACAGTTCTTTGTTTGTTTATAATTATAAATCAGAATGTTGCCATTACATTTTCTAGTTTTTACGCCGAAATCGTAATGTTTATACGAGACACTGAGACTGCTACAGTTCACACTAAGCTGTGAATACGATAGCCCGACATTACATGAGCATGCTATTTCCTTTGGAAATTTAATTGTATAGTACTGGAACGTTCGACAGCAAAAGTGGACATAGCCATATTGGCATTCTTTTTTTTTTAAAAAAAAAAAACCACTTTTTTTGCTTGTCAGATTGTGCGACTGTCATTAATTGTGTTCTCAAACAAATAGTTTAATTTTTGGTGTTATGACCCAAATGGCTCTGAGCACTATGGGACTTAACATCGGACGTCATCAGTCCCCTAGAACTTAGAACTACTTAAACCTAACTAACCTAAGGACATCACACACATCCTTGCCCGAGGCAGAATTCGAACCTGCGACCGTAGCAGTCGCGAGGTTTCGGACTGAAGCGCCTGGAACCGCTCGGCCACCGCGGCGAGCTTTGGTGTTATAACATGAAATTATTTTCCCGGGGTGTTTCCTTTGTTTGCACTATCGGTAGAGAGAGAGAATTTGATTCGTTGTTTTACATCGCTGAACGAAAGTGGCTGCAGTAAGCGAGCTCGGACGTGGGTAGACGCATTGTCCCGATACAGCGCGAGGAGAAAGAAGTTGGCCTGCCCTTTTGAAAGCCGTGCACAGTTGCCGGTATGGTGTACGTGTAGATCAGTTGGGCGGGGACGTCACGGAGAATGCGGTCGCTCTACACAGGTACCGGCGCGGCGCTTCCGCCTGGGCACGCCTACGCAGCCGGCGCATGCATCGCTCTCCGCTGTTTCGCAGAAGGTCGTCCCCCCCCCCCCCCCCCCCCCGGCTGCAGGGGCAGTGACCCAGTCGCCGCAGCACTGGGACACCAGCCATTGTCACAATTCAGACGCACCGGAAACGGCGCCGCACCAGCCTCTGACCAGGCGCCTGTGTGGCTGTGTGCGCGCCCACTGCCGTCCTCACCCACTCATCCGGCACACCGCTTTTCGACTGGGTATCTTCTCCGAGTTTCTTCGTTTATTGTACTGTCACTCTTCCCACTTTTACCGCCGTTCGTCCCGAGTCTGCTTCGCCCCGTGCCTAAAAATGGTTAAAATGGCTCTGAGCACTACGGGACTTAGCATCTGTGGTCATCAGTCCCCTAGAACTTACAACTACTTAAAACTAACTAAGGACAACACACACATCCATGTCCGAGGCAGGATTCGAACCTGCGACCGTAGCAGTCGCGCGGTTCCGGACAGAGCGCCTAGAACCGCGAGACCACCGCGACCGGCCCCTTGCCTAATACTAAGCGCTTTGGGAATACCAAGGGTGCCACTGTTCGAAGCTACCTCACCATACCAGTGTGTTACGCAAAATACGTAACTGTAATAATAGTAGTTACTATCAGGTCACCGACACTTAAAATTTATTCCTATGTAAGTACACTGGGTAGTTCTTAGTATTTTGTGTCCGTTGCCATAAAACATCACTACATCTAAAGTACTGAGGACCTCGTGCACCATTGTCTTTCGACGTTATAATTCAAAGGCTTTTGGCAAAAGTTATAAATGCTTTTCATACGATGAGGTACACAGAACACGGCAGATGTTATTTGGTTGGGTACATCGATAGAAAAATCCTATCGATGTAGGTTCCGAAGACGACACAGCATTCACGTTTTGGTAGGTGAAAGGATGTAAATCTTAAAGAATAAGAAGTATTCTTGTTAGATTGAAACACCAGCAGATCAAGAAGTGAAGTTCACGGATACGGTACAAGGTAAAACGGACATACCATTAACACTTTACGTTTGAACTTTAATTATGTTAACCATGTGGGTGGAGACTTTGGGCCCATTGAGCTAGTAATGTTTATCGTAGAAAGTATTCCTGTTTTATCAGCTCTAGTGATAGAACTTGGTTTGCTGCTTTCCTCTTAGGATTTATGGAATAGACATAAACAGCTGACACTATGTGTTTTGCCTTGTATTGAATTTGTAAAGCATAATATATCTTACCCGTAAAGTCGACGCTACTGATTCGAGTCATACCCCCGGAACGCGTGTGTTAAAATTTCCCCACCTGTCCTGTCTGTGTAATGTCTAAAGTGTTGTGAATGTAAGTGAAATTCGTAAAAGATAATACTAACATGTGAATAAGATACATAAATTGATTGCGCCCATAAAAGCTGATGGGATATTTGTGGTCTAAATTGCCATAAACCAATTTATAATAATGATTTTGAAGCAGAGAGCCGTGTCCTATTAATACAGAAGTTGAAAGCTCGTTATTTCTGATATGGTGAAGAAGCGACTTTCGCCGTCGTTGTTCATCTCCCAGCAAAGCCAGTGTCAGCCGCCTGTAACATTCGACAGCTGTTTCATTGTGTTGTATGTTTATTGACTCATTCGGTATAATGAGCACGTAATCTCACTTGAGCAGCAGATACGGGGTCTATCTTGTAATTAGGCTCTTGGTGTTAACAGTTATCTCCAAGACGTAGACGGCGAATTGTTCGTCCATCCGTCGATATAAACGTTTCCATCACCCAGCGCAGACTGAATGGTAACCTTGTCAGAACCCAGCTTTCGATTCGCGATCGACCCACGCCTCTTTTTAATACGATTCTTGTCAGACTGCAGCCATATTCGTTTCGAAACTCGTGGTGAAGTAGCTAGTCGTTAATGAGCTCGTTGTCGACAGAACATTACGCCCAGGTCCTACGACTCCGCCCATCATAAAGTCGCCTAGTGCGTTGCCGCGTTGAGCTTTTTACTCCCTTGCCTGTCGTTCCATCTCTGAATTTATAACGACTGCCGGGACGGAATAGGCATAAATAATCTGGCGACCTTAGATAGAATATCTCTCCACGTCCGTGTACGAGTAATGCTAGCTTTCCATAAAGTATTATGTGTCGTTGAAAGCTTCCTTATTAGCTTGCAAAATAGCAACATCTATTAGCGACTACCTTTTGTCTTCACAATGCGGTACAACTCTATCGACGCAACAATGATTACCGACGTCTCCGAACCATATGTTAGCCAGAGGCGACGTTTGGCATTGCGTGATCAAAGTAGAAATGCTATAGACTCCTTTATTGGAGGATTTTTACAGCTGTTACCTTGAGAAACCTGTTCGGCCTTCACTCTCGTCGTTAAACCTACGACACTAATTTATGTAAGGCGTTGCTGTAAAGAAGGAAGCACCACTTAACAAATACACGCCAGTTGTGACTGCTGTCTGTTCTTTAAGATTTTTTCCCGGAATTTTGTTTTTCTTTGAAGGTTCTAGCTGCATTATTAGCGCACACGCACACAATTTTACAAACTGTATCCTGTTTCTTCCGTTGTGTTGCTAAGAAAATCTTAATCTCCTAAACCTTTATTTTAGGTGCTATCTATTACGAAATAACTAGAAGCAGAGATATGTCCTGTTAACCGACTGCATATGTGTTCCCACGTACTCCACAATTGAATTCTTTTGTGAAGCAGAAATGGGCTTCTGAACTTGGATTTAAAACGGGAATACAGATTTCCATTTCCCAATGAAGATATCAGTGTTAATTTTCCATTGCTCTATGAGTTATTTGTACATCCTAAAATACCTCTCTTAATGTCCGAACGTTGTCTCTTTTTACACCCGTAATAGATCTATGTAATGAACAAAAATTGCTGTATATAATTGTGAAAATAGTGCTATACCTGTAACAAGCACAACTTTCCTCTTTAGCGCCCATACATATAGGTGTAGTTTCACCATCGTCAGCGGGTATTGTTTAATTTTTGAAAAGACAAATAAGGTATTCATCTTGTGGTTCAACCTCCAGTTTCAAATATATAACTGCAAGATATTTATGTCTCAGTGCCAAGCCAGGCGTTTCCGGTAAAATAAAGTGAACCCACTGTCCATGGTTGAACTTCTCCGAAATATGGATGGATATTAAAGAAGAACATTGGGTTTATAAGGGAGAACCTATTTCTATTTCAAGGCTGAACCTATTTCTACACTTACATATTTGAAAGGAAATACTGACAAAAAGGAAGCGTCAACCACAAAGTGAAACATAGCTGTATTTGTGATTCATCAGTTTCTCCCGGCGTATTTCTTGCTCGAACAGTCCGCGGGTGTACTGCCGGTCCATAGGGAAAAGCCACTCGCATTCAAAATCACTTTAGTCAAAATCCAGGATGGTATCTTTGAAAAGGCAGCCGCTTAATTCCTTCCACGCACCCGATAATATGAACATATGCTCTTTCTCTAATGAGGTCAACCAGTACTCAACGCTTGAAGTGTGGTATTTCCTCCTTTTTTCGTTATCAGCACCAAAATAAATGGACTTCGATGAAGGTGACATGCAAGCTGAGGCTTTCCTACACTCCTGGAAATTGAAATAAGAACACCGTGAATTCATTGTCCCAGGAAGGGGAAACGTTATTGACACATTCCTGGGGTCAGATACATCACATGATCACACTGACAGAACCACAGGCACATAGACACAGGCAACAGAGCATGCACAATGTCGGCACTAGTACAGTGTATATCCACCTTTCGCAGCAATGCAGGCTGCTATTCTCCCATGGAGACGATCGTAGAGATGCTGGATGCAGTCCTGTGGAACTGCTTGCCATGCCATTTCCACCTGGCGCCTCAGTTGGACCAGCGTTCGTGCTGGACGTGCAGACCGCGTGAACGACGCTTCATCCAGTCCCAAACATGCTCAATGGGGGACAGATCCGGAGATCTTGCTGGCCAGGGTAGTTGACTTACACCTTCTAGAGCACGTTGGGTGGCACGGGATACATGCGGACGTGCATTGTCCTGTTGGAACAGCAAGTTCCCTTGCCGGTCTAGGAATGGTAGAACGATGGGTTCGATGACGGTTTGGATGTACCGTGCACTATTCAGTGTCCCCTCGACGATCACCAGAGGTGTACGGCCAGTGTAGGAGATCGCTCCCCACACCATGATGCCGGGTGTTGGCCCTGTGTGCCTCGGTCGTATGCAGTCCTGATTGTGGCGCTCACCTGCACGGCGCCAAACACGCATACGACCATCATTGGCACCAAGGCAGAAGCGACTCTCATCGCTGAAGACGACACGTCTCCATTCGTCCCTCCATTCACGCCTGTCGCGACACCACTGGAGGCGGGCTGCACGATGTTGGGGCGTGAGCGGAAGACGTCCTAACGGTGTACGGGACCGTAGCCCAGCTTCATGGAGACGGTTGCGAATGGTCCTCGCCGATACCCCAGGAGCAACAGTGTCCCTAATTTGCTGGGAAGTGGCGGTGCGGTCCCCTACGGCACTACATAGGATCCTACGGTCTTGGCGAGCATCCGTGCGTCGCTGCAGTCCGGTCCCAGGTCGACGGGCACGTGCACCTTCCGCCGACCATTGGCGACAACATCGATGTACTGTGGAGACCTCACGCCCCACGTGTTGAGCAGTTCGGCGGTACGTCCACCCGGCCTTCCGCATGCCCACTATACGCCCTCGCTCAAAGTCCGTCAACTGCACATACGGTTCACGTCCACGCTGTCGCGGCATGCTACCAGTGTTAAAGACTGCGATGGAGCTCCGTATGCCACGGCAAACTGGCTGACACTAACGGCGGCGGTGCACAAATGCTGCGCAGCTAGCGCCATTCGACGGCCAACACCGCGGTTCCTGATGTGTCCGCTGTGCCGTGCGTGTGATCATTGCTTGTACAGCCCTCTCGCAGTGTCCGGAGCAAGTATGGTGGGTCTGACACACCGGTGTCAATGTGTTCTTTTTTCCATTTCCAGGAGTGTATATTTTGACTGCACTAATCACAAAAGCGCAGTGGGAGAACCGATCTGGTTCCATAGTTTTCCGGCGAATCGCTCCGCTGCTGAAATAATCGGGGGAGAGAGAGAGAGAGAGAGAGAGAAAGAGAGAGAGAGAGAGAGAGAGAGAGAGAGAGGGGGGGGGAGGGGGAGGGGGGTGGGTTCCTGCCTTACAAACGAAGTTGAGTGATAAAGGCTTTGAACTCATATTGAAGTGTTGCAGGGTTCACATCCTAGTCCGCTCATCTGCATGTAGGCTTTACTTGCTTTCACTGATTCGTGTAATGGGCCTTAAAAAAAGGCCCCGTCTAGTTTTCTTTCTTATCCTTGTCAAAACTGTGACACTTCTCCATCCCGAAGTAACTCAGCATTAACGAAACAAAACTGTAGCCGCTTGGTTCGAGGTGCCTTATCACGGTTCGCACGGCTCGTCCCGTCGGAGATTCGAGCCCTCCCTCGGGCATGGGATGTACTTTGTCCTTAACGTAAGTTAGTTTCAGTTAGATTAAATAGTGTGTAAAGCTAGTGACTGATGGCATCAGCAGTTTTGTCCGATAGGAACTTACCACAAATTACCAGCTTTCAAAACTGTAATCTCTGTTGGATTTTATTACGAGATTAATTTACGAGTACATGGGGTTGTTAGAGCATGGGCACGTACAAGAATACGTGAAAGCACTATTCAGTTCAGAATAGTGTGCTGGGCGGGTACTCGATACCGGAATCTTTGGCTTTTTTCTGGAAGCAGCCCCCCAGACTGCAGCCAAGCCATTCCTCGGCAATATCCGTTTCTTCAGGAGCGCTAGTACCGCAAGCTATGCAGAACAACATCTGTATACTTTGTAAGGTAAGAGAGAGGTGCTGACGGAAGTTAATCTGTGATGAGGGCTCATGTGACATGCTCAGGCAACTCAACGGTGGAGCAAAGGTTCCAGGTTCGTCTCGGTCCAGCACACAATTTCAATCTATGAAGTTTCGATTCAGTGCGCTTCACTTTGTTCTGAGAACGGGAAACCGTATAAGTCCTCTTCTTCTTCTTCTTCTTCTTCTCTTTACTCCTGGCCTCTGTTCGTATTTTTACGTGGTCGGCTTTTTAATCTGGATTTGGCAAATATTGCTGGTAGAGGGTGGCTGGGTGCCCTCTCCTCCCGCCGGCCGATGTGGCCGAGCGGTTCTAGGCGCTACAGTCTGGAGCTGCGCAACCGCTACGGTCGCAGGTTCGAATCCTGCCTCGGGCGTGGATGTGTGTGATGTCCTTAGGTTAGTTAGGTTTAAGTAGTTCTAAGTTCTAGGGGACTGATGACCTCAGAGCCATTTGAACCCTCTCCTCCCGTACCATCTTCCCTCTTCCCTCCCGCGGGACGGAATTTTTTGTACCCATCTGCGTGCACGTCTACTGTCATCTCAAGTGGAACTCTTTACTTGTTTTCGAATTGTTTGTGAATTCAGTAACTGAGGCGAGGCGTGGGTACCTGGCCGAGATTCACCTGGTCGGATGTGAGAAACCACCTGTAAACCACATCCAGGCTTGGCGGTATACCGTCCCTCGTTCTTAATCCGACAAGCGGATTCGATCCGCAGCCCGGGCGCCTCCCCGGATCCTGGAAGCGATGTTTTAAAGCGCGCTACTGTCCGGGTGGGTCAGTGATATGTACGTTTATTTTTTTTAACCGTTTCTTCGTCGATCTTGGGAAACATCCGGTGTAACTGTACTATGGCGATAGGTGGCTGACGATTTAGTAGCATCGCTTCGTGTTCAGGAACACAGTTAAGAGCTAGTGATATATGAACAACCTCCTTTGTCGTTCATTACGAATGATTTTCAAGTTGTTGGTTTCAGCCCGTTTAGTCATTCGACGATGATGTACCACACGCGGTTCCTATGCCCGATTGAGCAACCGTTTCCAGCAGAAGATGATCGTGTTTTGGCAAAACGTGAGATAAAGTTGCTGCAGAGAAACTGAAAGCTCCAGAATGAGATTTCCACTCTACAGCGGAGTGTGCTCTTATATGAAACTTCCTGGCAGATTAAAACTGTGTGCCGGATCAAGACTCGAACTCGGGACCTTTGCCTTTCGCGGGCAAGTTTGGAAGGTGGGAGATGAGGTACTCGCGGAAGTAAAGCTGCGAGGATGGGGCTGAGTCGTGCTTGGGTAGCTCAATTGGTAGAGCACTTGCAAAGGTCTCGAGTTCGAGCCTCGGTCCGGCACACAGTTTTAATCTGCCAAGAAGTTTCATACTGAAAGCTATTAGCGTGTTCCAGATCTTACATTCTTAATTCGTTTGCTACATCTACATCTACAAACAGACTCAGTAAGTACCTTACGCTGCGTGGCTTAGTGTACCACTAAAATTTCCATTATCTAATAGATCAAGGGAGAAACAAACGACTATCTGTGTGGCTCAGTATGAGCCCTGATCTCTATCGTCTTACCAGAACTCTGAATAGATATTTTGTGGTTGAGCTCATTGGCATACAGCTGGTGATTTGTGGGTGGCTTCTGTTAACTGCGTCTTACTCACCGGAGCCTTTGTGTTAGTGCTGCGACTCGCTTCCTCGTTATCATCGTGCTTTCCTTTGTGTCAATGTAAGAACACCAGTGATTGGAAAGTGCTTTGTCGTGAGCCTCTTCAAACAGCGGCGGACTAGTGACCTGTTAGCTGCTCGTTTATCGTGGGCTGCTTTCTTAGGAACCTTTGTTTGTAAATGGCAGCTGTTTGCGTGTACGTCGTCAAGAATCGGGCTGCGGATGTTGCTGGAATGAACTGCATACGTCGAGGCCGGCCGCCAGTGCTGCACCAGATGTTGCGACTGCAGAATGGATCTGCTCTGTATGGCTGAGCAACACATGGGAGAGCCGTACCAACAGCGGTGCCACTCGGGGGAAGTTAACCCGGTTTCTGTACTGTTGGAGAGCCTGCGAAACTCTAAATCGCGTATGAAAGCGGAGACTTTTCTTACGAAAACCCCTAACAGATTATTACTCTGTTCCGGATTAGGAATCGAACGGAGGCGCTTCACTTCTGAACGCTGTATTCATCGGAAGAAAGAAGTATAGCCAAGTGACCTAGTCCGTTGTTGTTCTGGGTATTTCAGTCGGGATAGCGTTGTTCGCGAAAAAGAAGTGTCCAGGTTAAGAATGTTGCGACTCAAAAGTTAAATCTGTCTCGCAACATAATAAATCGCATCGCAATTCTAGATATTTTCATAGGCGAAGGTTGCGAACACAGGGACACCCTACGACGTCACAAATGTTGTAGGCAATAGCACAATTCAACATACTTTTCATTTTCGTTTTCTTAATTCATCTGCAACGCTGTATACACGCGGAATCCTTTCGACGATAGCCGTCCAGCGCTGACAACACATGGACGTCTCTCTCTCGTACCGATTAGCTGCTAAGGTGTGAATTTCGAACGGAAGTAATATGGATACCTGAATGAAGACGGTTATCTTCAAATACAGTTCATAGTTGTAGCAAGGAAGCTGAAATTAAGACTGTTGTAATATAACGCAACGAGGAGAAGAAAGAGACATTCAAGACATTTATGATCGTGACTCATATTGCATAATCCATTTGAATATAAGTGCAGTTACTGTTATTAATCACTCTATCTTCGGATCACACAGGCAGCACAACATTTCATCAAGTAATCACAGTGTAACAGCTTTAGGATGTCTCAGGGTGGCAGCAACGTAATAAAGGCAACGGTCGACACGATTTGTTCCGAATGGTGCCTACTTTTAACGATCACTTCCTGGGGGCCGGCAGCCAACTTGCAGTGCCCTTTATACAGCTCCTCTATTAGGGGTGTAGCGTAATTTATCAAGGTTACCAGTTAATAATAAGACGAGTACATGTGAGGCCCGAAGTTCCACCTCACGATGTATTGACTCTTGAGCAAAAAGATTTACGACCGCTGGTTTACAGTCTCACTTCCCCATTTCTCTTATTTTATCGGGTAATGCACGAGAAGAATGATTTTCGATACGTCACAGAGACTAAAGCTTTTATGATGCGACGCGCGGTCTGAGGCGCCTTGTCACGGTCCGCGCAGCTCCCCCCCCCCCCCCCCCCCCCCCCTCCCGTTGGAGGTTCGAGTCCCCCCCCCCCCTCCCCCCACGGGCATGGCCGTGTGTGTGTGTGTGTTGTCAAAATTTTAGATGTATAACTGAAAATTACCATAGTCGTAACGCATCGGGAGGCGGTACAAATGTACACCGCTGCTAGCGCAGTAGAAACTGCGAATGCGCAACCAGGCGCGCGCGCACTCTCTCTCTCTCTCTCTCTCTCTCTCTCTCTCTCTCTCTCTCTCTCTCTCACACACACACACACACACACACACACACACACACACACACACACGAGGTCGGCGGTACGTTTCTAAACAGGAAATACGACACAACCGTATCGTAATTTGTAAAGGACGTTTCAGGTTACCATTCGTTCTGACGCTACCGTATACAGTTACTATTCTCTCTAATTAGCCATTCAAGTTACATCTATTACAAATTATCAGTTGCTTCTTGCAGTATAGGTAAGTATTGACAACACAGATACACCTCAAGTAATATTTATTGCCCTTTAGCAATGGATGCCTGCTAGTAGCAAATTTTTTTTCTTCCAGTTTCACAGTAATGTGGAATGCAACTAACGATATCAATTTCTCTGCTAGCCACTTTTATCAGAATTACATGTCAATTTCACGTAGTTAAAAAAAATGAGATGATGCTCGACGCCGGTAATTAGTGTTTTGTTTCTAAATTTCCCCTCAGTGGTCATGAGAAGCCAGGGAAAAACGGCAGCCGACGTAGAAGGAAAATTTTAGACCAGTACTAAGGAGAGATGGAGATGCAATTCCGTGTAAAGTTCACGGTCTCCGCATTGCTGCTCTAACAAGATAGAGTTTTATCCTGGATGCCGAACAGTAGCTGCAAAAACTAAAAATTAATAACACATCTTTCATACGCAATGTTCGCTACCTCGTGTTCTCTTCCTTTCGCTCTAGTATAAACGATTCTACCCATACAGAAGCGAATGGTACTGAATTTTCTGCAAATGATCATTCGCACGGATTCCGTTCGCTCTATTGTAAACCAGACTTTAGGTGCTTAAAATTGGTGTCTGTGAACTCCGGATAATTCCGCAATTCAACGCTGCGTGAGTGATTCGCCTACAGCTCTGTATAGGGGCAGAGCTTTTGAGTCGCACACTAGGCGGGCAGGGCCGTAGGAACCGGTGTTATAAGCTGTTCTTCGCGCGGCAAAAATGTGTTACTTCAGCGTTTTTTTACAAAATACTTGCAGCAGCTAAAATTTTGGCAGTGCACTTCTTTCGTTGTCTTCTTCCTGTGTAAAAAAAATTTCAGGGCAGATTTCGACACGTCTTATTGGACCATTTCCCAGTAAGACTGCGAGAAATTTTGTATTTGTACTTCGAATCTTCCTGCTCTCTTCGGTTAGTGTAGCTCGATTATTGTCTACAATACTTTCGCAGGTAGCGTGTCACGGTTATTCAATGAGATTTAACTCCGGGGAGGAACGTTGCCATCTACAAAATGGAACCCAGATCTACGGAAATGTGTGTATTCCGTTGCAGCGTGTAATCCGTGCACGTCTGAGGCATCGCAGTACGCTTAGCGAATTAATTCAGTGGCGTACGTGCTACTAGCAAGATGCTGCTCCCGATGAGACCACTACGGTCTCTGTATCGCTCTATGCGCGTGATAGGGGACCCTGCTAGCGTGCTCGTTGAGTGTTGCAGGGGCGAGCCCTTTGAAGAGTCGTGGAGACTCGCTCTCCAGGCTTACACTCGCGTCACCTGTGTACAGTTTACTACCCCACGTGTCCCTTGCTCACTCACGCTGATCAGGAGACCAGCTTCATCGAGCAACGCGGTGGCTTCTTGGGAATAGATAGGTCGCCGAGCATACAGAGCAGTCGCTCGACCCCAACGATTCTGGCGGACGGGTGATATGTGATCCAGAGGATGCTGCGAGCTTTCTAGCTAGGACGCCTGATGTGCTGATAGACATCGACGGGGGGTCAATGCAAAATGTCGACCCTCGCGGTCACCCACGGCCTCACAGGCGTTGAATGTTTACTCCGTCATGGAATCGCCTACGCAGGTAGCATTAAAGGCATTGCTCTCACTCTTGTTGATTGTGGTTAGCCTCTAACCTATCGAGTAGCCATCTGAGCGCAATAGCTTTCAAAAGTGTTCGCTACGCCATCCTGCTTGCTATCGACTCGGAATACTGCCTGCCATATATACAACAGTGGGAACCACTATATCCGAGATGTCTGCCCACACAGCCTGTACAGGCACTCTAAATGGTCTCGTACTGGCGTGTCACCTCAGTCATGTCTTGCCGCTGTCGTCATGACGCAATGTTGTTTCATGCACAGGGTGGCTCTCTTGATTTATAGTCATGAGTGAATTGAACTGTATGCACAGTCCTCACTTCTGCAATTCTGATGAGCCGGTACAACTCCATGCAGTGACTATAAGGAGACAAATGTACAAAAATCGCTTGTACTGTTCTTCTACAAAACGTTTTACCGTGATCGTGTTACTAATGGTTGGTTTACGCAATCGGACTTGAACATGATTTTTTTCCCCCAGAACATAGCATAATACTCCGATTCTGACATACTTTCTAATGACGAAGGAAATCACAGTAATTGAACTCAGTGTCAATGAATAATCAACTTCCTGCATTAACTATTTCATGAGAAAACACTCGAATTTTTTTTTACGTATAGCATTAATTATCTACTCGACTGTGAGACTAATTATGAAAATCCCCTTCATCACATTAGCGGTTACGAAAATATTCTGTATGGTGACGCGGTCGCGAAGTGGGGCCGAGGCAGTTCCAGAGAAGTTTTACAGTCTGACGATAATTTATGGATTTGTAGTTTTAGCTTGACGATGTCCACTATAGAAGGACGGTAGTTACCGTTATTCTGAAGAAGGACGGGTTATCCCGACTAAAACGATAGTAAATTCTAGGCAAACAGTGCAACTGAGGCTGTTAATTATTAAAAGTACCATTCATGAGTACTCCTCGAGTGTCTTCGATCTGTGTCACATCAGATTAAAGGAAAAATATCCAAGCAGTTCAGAGACGTGCCGCTGTATTTGTTACCGACAGGTTCGACTAACACGACAGTATTATTGAACTTCTCCATTAAGGCAAATGGAAGTCTCTGGATAGGAGGAGGTTATTTTTTTGGCGAAACACTTCTATGAAAGTTTAAGGAGCAAACATCTGCGACTGACTGCAGAACATTCCTACTGCCACCAGCGTGCATGTCCCGCAAGGACAGCAAATACCAGAGAAATCAGAACCGGAACAGAAGACTATAGACAATCTTTTTCCAAAGCTGCATTTGCGAATGGAAGGGGAAAGGGAATGATTAGTAGTGGTACTACGTGCCCTTCTCCATCCACCGTTTGGTGTCTTGTGGAGTAGGTATGTACACTACTGGCCATTACAATTGCTATACGAAGAAGAAATGCAAATTATAAACGGGTATTCATTGGACAAATATACTAGAACTGACATGTGATTACAATTTCACGCAATTTGGTTGCATATATCCTGAGAAATCAGTACCCAGAACAACAGCTACGGTCGCAGGTTTGAATCCTGCCTCGGGCATGGATGTGTGTGATGTCTTTAGATTAGTTAGGTTTAAGTAGTTCTAAGTTTTAGGGGACTGGTCACCTCAGAAGTTAAGCCCCATAGTGCTCAGAGCCAATTTGAACAACCACCTCTGGCCATAATAACGGCCTTGATACGCCTGGTAGCTTGGACGGCGTGTACAGGTACAGCTGCCCATGCAGGTTCAATACGATACCACCATTCATCAAGAGTAGTGACTGGCGTATTGTGACGAGCCAGTTGCTCGGCCACCATTCACCAGATGTTTTCAGTTGGTGAGAGTTGGTGAGCGATGTGGAGAATGTGCTCTCCAGGGCAATAGTAGAACATTTCCTGTATCCAGAAAGGCCCGTACAGGACCTGCAACATGCGGTCGTGCATTATCCTGCTGAAATGTAGGGTTTCGCAGGGATCGAATGAGGGGTAGAGCCACGGGTCGTAACACATCTGAAACGTAACGTTCGCCAATGCGAACAAGAGGTGACCGAGACGTGTAACCAATGGCACCCCATACCATCACGCCGGGTGATACGCCAGTATGGCGATGACGAATACACGCTTCCAATGTGCGTTCTCCGCGATGTCGCCAAACACGGATGCGATCATCACGATGCTGTAAACATTACCTGCATTCATCCTAAAGAATGACGTTTTGCCATTCGTGCACCGAGGTTCGTCGTTGAGTACACCATCGCAGGCGCTCCTGTCTGTGATGCAGCGTCAAGGGTAACCACAGCCATGGTCTCCGAGCTGGTAGTCCATGCTGCTGAAAATGTCGTCGAACTGTTCGTGCAGAAGGTTGTCGTCTTGCAAACGTCCCCAACTGTTGATACAGGGATCAAGACGTGGCTGCACGATCCGTTACAGCCATGCGGATAAGATGCCTGTCATCTCGAATGCTAGTGATACGAGGCCGTTGGGATCCAGCACAGCGTTCCGTATTACCCTCCTGAACCCACCAATTCCATATTCTGCCAGCAGTCATTGGATCTCGACCAACGCGAGCAGCAATGTCGCGATACGATAAACCGCAATCGCGATAGGTTACAATCCAACCTATATCTCCAAGTCGGAAACGTGATTGTACGCATTTCTCCTCCTTACACGAGGCATCACAACAACGCCGGTCAACTGCTGTTTGTGTATGAGAAATCGGTTTGAAACTTTCCTCATGTGAGTACGTTGTAGGTGTCGCCACCGGCGCCAGCCTTATGTGAATGCCTGAAAATCCAATCATTTGCATATCACAGCATCTTGTTACTACGTCATCTTCGTGGTGTAGCAATTTTTAATGGCCAGTAGTGTAGATGCATGTGTAACTGGAATGGACGGATCCCAACAACATTCTAAGGCCGCATCACAGACATATCGAGGCACACTGCGCTGGGTCAGCCAGTGACCCTCGAACCAACACAGTTACGCCCGATGTGAGCACTCAGGTCTGCTGGTTACTGTCTAGCGGAGCCCCCCCCCCCCCCCCCCCATCTAATACCCATCACGGACGGCGCCTATCTTGTCCTGTGGCGAAAGCTGTAACTGCAGAGCCCCTCGATTACTGTGTTTCCCTATGGCATCTCGCCCAGTTTACATCTACATGATTACTCTGCAATTCACATTTAAGTGCTTGGCAGAGGGTTCACCGAACCACAATTATACTATCTCTCTACCATTCCACTCCCTAACAACGCGCGGGAAAAACGAACACCTAAACCTTTCTGTTCGAGCTCTGATTTCTCTTATTTTATTTTGATGATCATCGATACCTATGTAAATTGAGCTCAACAAAATATTTTCGCATTCGGAAGATAAAATTGGTGACTGAAATTTCGTAAATAGATCACGCCGCGACGAAAAACGTCTTTGCTTTAATGACTTCCATCCCAACTTGCGAATCATATCTGCTACACTCTCTCCCCTATTACGTGATAATACAAAACGAGCTGCCCTTTTTTACACCCTTCCGATGTCCTCCGTCAATCCCACCTGGTAAGGATCCCACACCGCGCAGCAATATTCTAACAGAGGACGAACGAGTGTAGTGTAAGCTGTCTCTTTAGTGGACTTGTTGCATCTTCTAAGTGTCCTGCCAATGAAACGCAACCTTTGGCTCGCCTTCCTCACAATATTACCTATGCGGTCTTTCCACCTGAAGTTGTTCGTAATTATAACACCCAGGTACTTAGTTGAATTGACAGCGTTGAGAATTGTACTATTTATCGAGTAACCGAATTCCAACAGATTTCTTTTGGAACGTATGTGGATCACCTCACACTTTTCGTTATTTAGCGTCAACTGCCACCTGCTACACCATGCAGCAATCTTTTCTAAATCGCTTTGCAACTGATACTGGTCTTCGGATGACCTTTCTAGACGGTAAATTACAGCATCATCTGCGAACAACCTAAGAGAACTGCTCAGATTGTCAGCCAGGTCATTTATATAGATCAGGAACACGGTCCCAGGACGCTTTCCTGGGGAACACCAGATATCACTTCAGTTTTACTCGATGATTTGACGTCTATTACTACGAACTGCGACCTTCCTGACAGGAAGCCTAAGTGCTTGCACTAAAATGATTGTTTTGGGAGGAGGGTGTTATACCCCCCTTCCCTTGTCTCGCCCCTGTTGGCGCTGCGCTGACTGCATCTTGGCGGCAGTCGGCAAGCCTTTTGGTTGACGGAGCCCTTGTGCCGGCATGGTGTACGGTGTGGCGTGCGCTTTGTTCTGGCGTTTCTCGCAGGGTGCCTCTGCAGTGATCCGCTTAGGCTGCCGGCTGACGTGACGTGGTGTGGCGCGTGGAACGGGAGCCCACGGCGCGGCCCGGCCTTTGTGATGGGAGGGGCGGGGCGGGTCCGGGCACTTGCTATTCAGGCGGCGCGGCCGGCGCGACATCCGACCCCGGCTTCCTGTTTCCTGCAGGCTGCAGCTGCCGGACAGCCGTCTGGCTCCTCGCCGACCCGCCGTGCATTCGCAATCGGCCTTGACACCCCTTCTCCTCCACTCAGGCGCCACCTCTGGATCCACACCGCCAACTTCCTACAGGCCACAAAAGACTTCCGTACTGTTGACGATCCAAACTGCTTCGACAAGATATCTCGATGGTGCGGTGAGTGGAAAGTCACGATGAACAATGAAAAGTGTATGTGTTGTGCTGGGTTGGCAGAAGAGCCAACACCGTGTTACTAGTAGAGGCCGAAATGCACGCGTTTTAGCTCACGCAGGCTGGCGTTAGGAGGGAAGAACTCTACTCACGTTAGGTCTGGAACATGAAAAGGAATTCAGAAAGTGGACGTAGCTAGTTTGATACTTAACTTTAATCCATTAGTGATCAACTTCGCTCTTGACTGTACATGATTCACAATATTATCTCTTCAGAATACATTCATAGTAAGTCAATATGGCGCCTTGCTAGGTCGTAGCAAATGACGTAGCTTAAGGCTATGCTAAACTGTCGTCTCTGCAAATGAGAGCGTATGTAGACAGTGAACCATCGCTAGCAAAGTCGGCGGTACAACTGGGGCGAGTGCTAGGGAGTCTCTCTAGACTAGACCTGCCGTGTGGCGGCGCTCGGTCTGCAGTCACTGATAGTGGCGACACGCGGTTTCGGCGTATACTAACGGACCGCGGCCGATTTAAAGGCTACCACCTAGCAAGTGTGGTGTCTGGCGGTGACACCACAGTATGGTACTGTGACGCGACAACCCTCTCTATGTGTTTAGCCACTTGTAAATTTTCAGTTAATTGCTGTTAACCAGTTTCTACTATTCAGTCACTATCGAACTACGTCCAGATAATTTTTGTACCACATTTCGCAACACGTCTGTCATTAATAAGTTGGTGTTCATGTATGAAATCATGTGACTGTTAAGTGCGGTCTGGTGGATTTATTTGTACACTCGGGTGCAATAAGTCAAGTCATACATCGTAACATCATGTCGTACCTCCTTTTGCCGGTATAGTGCAGCAACCCGACGTGGCATGTACTCATCAAGTCGTTGGAAGCCCCTGCAGAATGTCGTCTAAATGTTCGATAGGATTCATCTCGGGTGATCTGGGTGCCCAAATGATTCGCTCGAATTGCGAAACGGAGTAAATATCGAGGTGGCGCCTGAGTGGTGGGGAAGGGTTGTCAGCGCCGATTGCGAATGCACGGCTGGTCGGCGAAACCAGTCGCGAACAATTGTGGCCCTGTAACATGCATCCGTAAAAATTCCATCGTTTTTCCGGAACATAAGGTACATGAATGGGTGCAAGTGTTCTCCAGATAGCCTCACATAACCATTGCCAGTCGATGATTCGTTAATTGTACCAGAGGATCCAGTCCATTCCACGCCATTATGGAGCCACCAGGTGCTTGCACAATGTCTTGTTGACAACTTTGGCCCATGGTTTCGAGGGGTCTGCGCCACACTCGAGCTCTGCCGTCAGCTCTTACCAGCTGAAATCGGGACTCATCTGACCAAGTCACGGTTTTCCAATCGTCTAGGGTCCAGCGATTTGGTCACGAGGCCCAGATAGCCGCCGCGGGCGGTGTCGTGCTGTTAGCAAAGGCACTCGCGTCAGACATCCGCTACCAGAGCCCATTAACGCCACATTTCGCCGCACCGTCCTAAGGGATACGTTCGTCACACATCCCACATCGATTTCTGTTGCTTTTTCGCGCAGTGTCGTTTGCCTGTTAGTACTGACAACTCTAGGCAATTGCCGCTGCTCTTGGTCGTTACCTGAAGGTCTTCGGCCAGTGCTTGCCCATGGGGAGAGATAATGCCTTAATTTTAATGTTTTCGGCACGCTCTTCGCACTGTAGATCTCTGAATATTGTATTCCCTAATGATTTCAGGGATGAAATGTCCCATGTTTCTAGGTCCATCATTTCTTTCCGTGTTCAAAGTATGTTAATTCCCATCGTGCGACAATAATCAGGTCGGAGACCTTTGCACGTGAATCGCCTGAATACAAATACCAGCTCCGCCAATGCACTGCCCTTGTATAACTTCTGCACGCGATGCCGGCCGCGGTGGTCTCGCGGTTCTAGGCGCGCAGTCCGGAACCGTGCGACTGCTACGGACGCAGGTTCGAATCCTGCCTCGGGCATGGATGTGTGTGATGTCCTTAGGTTAGTTAGGTTTAAGTAGTTCTAAGTTCTAGGGGACTGATGACCACAGCAGTTGAGTCCCATAGTGCTCAGAGCCATTTGAATTTTGCACGCGATATTACCGCTATCTGTATGTGTGCATATTGATATCGTATGATTTTTGTCACCTCAGTGTACGTCACATCTGTTGAGACATATTGCTTACCGGTTACCTAGATGTTGCTTGATAGAGGCTAATAAATCGAAATTTGCCAATAGTATCCTGTACAGCCCGCAACGGACCGTACGTATGTGTTCATGTGAGGTCATCAACATACACAGACCCCAAGTTATTAAAACCATATACATCTTCTTTAAAAAATGGTTCAAATGGCTCTGAGCACTATGGAACTTAACTTCTGATGTTACCAGTCACCTAGAACTTAGAACTACTTAAATCTAACTAACCTAAGGAGATCATACACATCCATGCAGGCAGGATTCGAACCTGCGACCTTAGCGGTCACGCGGTGCCAGACTGTAGCGTCTAGAACCGCTCCATCTTCTTATATAATCTGGATCCATTCGTTACTACAGTAACAATCTTGTGAACTTTTTTTTGTCCTATTGATTTTATTTCGGAATAGATGAAATTCCATGCCTGACGTATTCTCCTGCGTTTATTAGAGCCCTGGTTTGTCAGAACTAAACAAAGTATCACTACAGCATCATCCGTTGAAGCCACTACGAGCCGATAAGCTGACAGCTTACCGGAATTGTGTGTTTGCACAGCACACGTCAGGCTGACTTGACAGGTGTCGCAGCAAACGCACCTCCACTGTTCCAACTGGTCTTGGGTGTAGCCAGCCAGCTTAAACAGACACAAGGTAGTGTCGTGCAAGCCAGTTTCCAGACTTTAAGAATGAACGGTAAGTTTGTGGCGTTACAGGCTTGTGTGCTACAAAAACAGCAATGTGTGAGATACAGCTTCGCATGGCGCTATAGAACGATTAGGAATTTCGAACGTCTACAAAGCAGATTTGGGGAAACATCTATTATACGAGGAATTGCAAAAAATTGGTGTCATTCAAACCATCCTGCCAGAACTTGTACAGGAACAATGTAGTAGTTTAGTTGATTATTTTGTATATGTGTTTCTGAAAGTATTAAGAATCTCTGTCTGCAAGAATAGTAAGAGTAACTTTTACGTTTTAGACTTAGAAGAGAAGTATTTCAAATCACAGTATCTTGCTTTTCATTTGAAGTCTCAACGCAACGAAGGTGGTCCTCAGACTGAAGATCAGGAACTCTTAATTGACGCGTTTCTAACTTGACGGATCCTCATTTGCGTCTTCTGACAGAGAGCATGCTGACGCTGCAAGTGTAATCCATTGTGCTCTCGACCTTCTCGTGCACTTCTACTCCGACAGTCTGAGTAACCCGGCTGCCATAAACAATCAGGCACGAGCTGTGTTGTCCGTGTTTCACCCTGCAATGGCACGGCGAAAGCAGGCCGTGTTAAAGGGGTCGACATGCAAGTGTTGCACGTGTGCATAGGCATGTGCAAGCCATTGCATCCGTCTAATCGAGGCTTATGCGACAACGCGGACTCTTCTATCGTTCGTAGTACCGCTGCCGTACCGATGTAAGTGGCAGCTGTGACCCCTTCTCCTACGAACACTGAAGATAAGTCTTTGTCAAAGCGTGGGAAAGCTTCGCTCTTTGACTTAACTTACTGGCAGACCTAGTATTGAAGAGGATATTGCTTGCATGTCATGTACTAGGGATACAATATTTTAACATATTTTAATAGTTTGGCATGCTTTGTGCACTCGCATTTTAATTTGCACGATGGAACATATGTCCTGAAACCGGCTATTGCTTTCTTTTTTAGAAATAAATAATTTTTGCAACTGTAGTGGATTTTACATTACCGAAGGTTTTGCGTTCCTCTGATGTGTGAACTATTTACGCAGTCATTTTAACGTCGACTCCGTAGCTATGGTGCATTTCGGCATTCTTGACCTAAGCAAATCATTTCCGTAAGCTACAGAAAAAAATTCTTGGAAGCCACTTTAGATCAAACCTTTTGATTGTTACTTTGATTTCAACACACGCAGCCATGTAGCCATTGTAAGCGACCCATTCCTTACATGAATCACCCTGTCTTAGGATCCTTCCAGTGAATCTCAGTCTGACCTTTGCCTCTCTCTGCCCCCTCAGGTTTGTGTTAGTCTCCGTTTCGTTTGCTTTCGCTATCTCGACCCGTTCGAATGGTAGTACCACGTCGGAGTTCAAGCGTAAAGAAAGACAAGAGCGCTTTTAACTGTTTTGTCAGCATCAAGTACAATGAATCAGGTGAAAGGTGTTCTTGAAAACCATGGCACACATTTCGTATTGCGCATTTTTATACTGCTGTAGATGTGTGGTAAGTGCAAGATAATTCGGGACATCGCGATGTTAAGTCAGTTTGAGACCGAATGTTACTACCTAAAAACACCCGTTGTCCAACCCTGATTAACACTGAAGCATGTTAAACACTAGCCTTCCTTCCTTCCTTCCTTCCTTCCTTCCTTCCTGATTTACATCTGCGCCAGAGCTTGGCCTTACCTTTGCGTAAGCCGCATGAGATCCGTGGCCAAGTGCCGTACACTTGCACCTGCTCGCAGGTCGCAGTGCTAAAAAGATGCAGCAGGAGAGGATGCTAGGACACGGGAGCAAGCTGTCGTATCAAGGTGACAGCTAGCAGCGCTTGTTACACGGGTCATGCGGACGAAGGGAGCGTCCGACCCTGGCGCTGTTTGCCAAATGCAGATTGGGGCAGGTGCTGCATTCCTGAGGAGCAGGTGCGCTCTGCCATGGCCACCTGGCTTCACCGCAGGGCCGGCACACTCTTCTCCCAGCTGCTCTGCAGCGACAATAACCACTGCTGTGCGGCAAGGACGTTCCCCTCTTTCTATGTTACTTGTGCGTCTGCAGTGACACAGGTTTAATGGCTTACGTACTGTGGGAAACTCTGTCGAATTGATAGCTGTTGCATTTCTACATCCACGAGAAAGAATTAAAAAAGTAAGCTACACTGCCAAGTTATGGTCATTCATTAAACCGCATACACATAAGCAAGATGGCTATGACAACATACAATGTAAGGTCACTTTTGCATATAGTCCCCAAAGGACTGTAAACATTGATCGGAACGGGTAACCAACTTTTCGATTGCGGATGCGAATGAATACTAATCGTTTCGGAATCATCGTCCACTGTGTTGCTCTTTTATCTTGCCGAACAAAAATCATGATCGCATGGCGCTAGAAATATACTGTATGGAGCATGTTGCCGTATCTCCCACTGGAATAGCTGCAGCAGTTGTGACGATTGGCGGACCGAGAGCGGGTTGCGTTACCGTGCATCAAAATCACACCGGCTCTCAATTTTCCCCGTCTCTCTTCTTTAATTGCTTTACGGAATCGGTACAACGTTTAACAATATGAAGCAGAGTTGATTGTGATGCCTTTCGTCGTAAATATCACGTCCACCACACTCCCATATCAATGAACACTGTTACCATCACCTTTCTGCTGAAGATTGGACTTCGGTCTTCTTTCGTTGTGCTGATGTGGTCTGCACACATTCCATCGATGTTCTCTTTTTTTCGGGAGGGATTGGGAGGGGGGCGGGGGGAGGAGGCAGTGTTGGACCCGCATTTCAACCACTGTCATGGTTCACCGCAGAAACTCATTGCCTTCCACAGAGTACCGCTCCAAAAATGTTAGTTACGACTGAAAATAATGTGTCTTGTGACTATCGATAAGAAGACGTGCTACCCATCAGGCACACAGTTTGCGGTATCCAAGGTGCTGGTGAACAGTGGAGAACACACTATCATACGAAATGTTCTGCATGTTGGCAATTCACTGCTGTGTTATGCGCCGATCCCCTCTAATGATCAAAATGGCTCTGAGTACTATGCGACTTTACTTCTGAGGTCATCAGTGGCCCAGAACTTAGAACTACTGAAACCTAACTAACCTAAGGACATCACACACATCCATGCCCGAGGCAGGATTCGAAGCTGCGGCCGTAGCGGTCGCTCGGCTCCTGACTGTAGCGCCCAGAACCGCACGGACACTCCGGCCGGCCTCTAATGATCGAATCCATTTGCAACGTTACTGAAATCGCGGGCCTGTCTTCGCGATATTCGTCAGTGAAAGCCGGCGTCAGATGTCTTTATAATACCAGAGCAAGAGACTGCACGCTCACCGTATACAGCAGTGATTTCTCGATGAATGTCCGTGCAATTGAGCCGTTTAGCCCATACAAACCTGAGCGTTGAATGAGCCTCCAATTGGGAGTGCACATCCAATTGGCGCGCCATTGAACCTAGCCGGCTGGTCACACACAACGCGACGGGATATCGCGTCACCCGTCCTATCAGACATATCAGACTGAGACAATCGTGGTACACCTTCGCCACCAATATGTTATTTAGAATATCAAATGGCTCTGAGCACTATGGGACTTAACTGCTGAGGTCATCAGTCCCCTAGAACTTAGGACTACTGAAACCTAACTAACATAAGGACATCACACACAACCATGCCCGAAGCAGGATTCGAACCTGCGACCGGAGCGGTCGCTCAGTTCCAGACTGTAGCGCCTAGAACCGCTCGGCCACTACGACCGGTTTTTAGAATATAAACATAGGTGTAACTGCATCCTGTGGATGAAGCTTCGATAATCTTGCTCAGTCCAGTGTTGTCGATAATGTTAAAATGAGAAGTAGGGAAGTCTGAAAGATAACTTACTGGACATACCCAACCGACAAACCGAGCAGCAGCAACGACGTGTGAGTTATGAGGAGAGATTCAGGATTTAATCGAGAACACTGGCGTGTAGCCAGGTGGTGAACTGCGTACCACACTGAGCGACGTGGCACAGTGATAAGACACTGGACTCGCGTTCGGGGAGATTACCGTCCAAGTCCATGGACTTCAATTTTCAGTTGTTTCCGTAAAATAGCTTAACGCAAGTACTGAGATAATTCCTTTCTTCTTGTTCTCCACGTACGGATGGTGAACATAGTTGCACAAAAGTTAAGACACAGTTTGGTATTTAGGGCGCGCAAGTCGCAAATCTGCATTCAGTCACTGTGAAGTACGTCGATCTTGGCTTCTCTTACATCCACCGAGCCGCATGCCACTTTGGTTTCGTAAGAAGGCCGCTACCAGTTCTCTATCCGACAATGTCCATGAGACAGACCTATTGCACCTTCTGCAACAATCTTATTCTCAAGGCACTTAAAAATGTAATCGGCTTTCTTCTTTGCTCCATAATCTCTTGTGCAACCTAGATTTTGCAGCGTGCTGAGTGACGTCAAGCAGTGGTTCAAGAACTTACTTCACACACGGGCCGGGCGAAGTTCAAATCCTCGTATAGTCATACAGATTTAGTTAAATCGCGTAGCGCGGTAGCTTGGCTCGGTACATTGAAACGGCCACGGTCGAGTTCCTACCTCCTCCCTCCCCCTTCGTCAAATCGTTTCTTGCCCAGTCCGAGGTTGTACTCGATCTCGACAAGAATATGAATGCGACCGCGAAGATGTGCTCCAGATAGAATAGCACGCCCTTTTTTAAAAAATCTTTTCATAAATGTAGTTGCGTCAGCATTACAACTGTGACTGCCTGGAATAGATGTACTGATACTATCGAAATATTATCGGTCGAAAGCTCCACTTGTGTGAATGTGGTAACAGTAGCTGCTGTATCCATACTTCCTTAATACTGATGCCACGTATCCAACTGTTTATTTTATTTTATTTTATTTTATTTTTTTGTCGTGACAAACGTTTCATTTTATTCAGTTAAAACAAGGCTAGCGGTGTGTTTACTCGTCTGTTTCTTGCTTGCAATGTCGATGTGATTACTGGTTGCACATTTCACTGGGAGAGCGTAAACGGCTATCAGTAAAACACTAAAAGGTCAGTAGCATAGACCATAGGCAGCTACAAGCGTGAAGGGGGAGAGCGTAAGGGCTGTTTTTGCGCTCCCCGCCTCACCCCTGGCAAGCACTCTTGTCAGCCGGCTGCTGCAAACGCCCCTCAGCTTTCGTAATTGTTCAGCATCCAAATTGCGACGCGATTAATGTCGTCTTGCGTGATACCGCTGCAAACAGGTGCCGCTTAGGAAATTCGCTCGCGCACCCTCACGGCACATTCCCCAGAATTAGTCCCTTTCACTCCAAACCCACCAGCTAACCCATTTCCAGAAGCGCACGAGTCAGCAGCTCTTCCATGTAGCCGTTATCTCCGTACTGGGAAGCGAGTCGCCGCGGGGCGTCGATAAGGCTGCGCCTGCTGCACTGTGAGGGGCAATGCCGGCGTGACGCTGCCTTACCGAAAACTGTGCTATCAGCGGATGGGGGCAACGGCCAGCTGATAGGTTTGCCTCTCTTCCTGCCCGCGCCACGGGGCTGCCATATCTGTCGGGGACGCACAGCTGCGGGCTCTCTGGAAACCTGCCGCTGAAACCTTCAGCCGTCTCAGCGGATTCACGCCAGCCTCCACAGCATCACATAGTTTTAAGAATTCACTTGTCACGACCCAGTAGCAATGAGACTGTTTTTCTCAGACGCAGTTTCATGCATCATTTCATTGGAGGTGGACGAACAGATGGCTCAAGGCGAAAACATCGGAGGTCCTGTACGGCCTCAAGCGATACTGTATCTTCATCACACCGGACAAAACATTTGTAACCTTCAGGAGCAATCCCGATAATACCGTGAAACGCCGCCTGTAGACTCAGTAATGGCCACATCACGGCGACGAACAGTGTGAACGAGTTTTTTCATCTACTCCATATCCTGTTCAATCCAGTCATTGATGATTAGACCTCGCTCGTGATTTTGACTGCCACGTTTCGCCCGCAGCTGAAAATAACGTCAGGCTTTTTCCGTGGAATAAACATGTGGTAAGTTAGTCCGGCAACCTATGTGCAAAAGTCTGACCCGAGTGTTCGTCAAACCACAGAGGTATGCGTGCAGTCCTGTGAACACCAGTTCTGTCATGTTGGAAGACTGGGACGCTTTCAACATACTTGTCAGGTATATATCGGACAAAAGGGCAAACTTGGTCACCGAAAATGTTGCCATAAACATCCTGGTTAAAGTGCACGGTAACCTGACCCAGTGATCTGCATATTATGCAGAAAATGCCACCAAAACGACAAAGAAACACCTTCGACCTGAACGACACCATCCGAACACTATGAGTTAAATCCCCACTAAGGAGTCGGTGCTCTTGCCGCCTTGCCTCGCTTGTAAAGAGGCACGCGTCTTCAGTTAATTACTGTCCAGTTTCTGAGGTGTTTGGCCAGTGGAAGACGTGCAACTCCGGCCGGTGTGGCCGCGCGGTTCTAGGCGCTTCAGTCTGGAACCCCGCGACCGCTACGGTCGCAAGTTCGAATCCTGCCTCGGGCATGGATGTGTGTGATGTCCTTAGGTTAGTTAGGTTTAAGTAGTTCTAAGTTAGGGGACTGATGACCCTCAGATATTAAGTCCCATAGTGCTTAGAGCCATTTGAACGATTTGACATGCAACTTTATATCCCGCTGTTAGAAATTGGGTTGTGCAGTGCACTCTAATCTAAATACGGATTGGAGGCAGTTACGTTCGCAATATTCATCTGGAAACTGGTTGAAAGGACTTGCATTCAGTGACAGCAGCAAGTCCGGTTTGAAACTGGTTGTCAGTGACAAGTCGTGATACTCGTTTCCGATCCAAGTGTGTTAGCATCTTCCTACGTGCAGTGTTCGTATGCCATTTTGTTACTCGTAGACACCTTGGACAGCCGGCATTGATAAACCAGCAAATCGGGCAACTTCATTCAAGGTATTGTTGTAGGCGTGCAAACTGGATATCATCTTTCTGCCATTCTTTCACGTCTCCAGGTCGAATCGTGTTGCTGTCTAGGTTCCGTGCAGCCGACTGGCACTGCAACAGTGGTGGAGCGTCAGGTGACTACCTGGCACCAGTTTATCAACATTTACAGCGTTTCAGAGCGTTCAGTGTGCTCTTGTAAAGAAAGTGACTAACGTTTTGTCCAGTGGGCGTATTTTTTTGTTGTAGCCCATTAGCATTGGAGTCAGACAGCGTTCTTTGTTGAGTGATGAGATTCCTAATCGCGCGTTGAGGTCGTCCTCTTAGCTCTTGGCGACGGCAGAGCGGGTTTCAGGTACACCGGTAGAGTGGGTCTTTGTCCAGCCTGGAGCTGATTGGTTGGTTTTGTCTAAACTGGTACGTTGTGCTCGGAACCTACTACGTGAACTGCTGTTTACTTCCCCTCGAACGCAGGCGTTTTCCAGCATCTATTGGAAATAAAATTGTGAAAAGTCTTGGCAGGAAGCAGCATTTTACAGAGGAATCGTGTTGGCGGGAGCCAAAGTGACCAACCAGACTGCCTGCATTCTGCTTCTAGGCTAGTTTTGGCTGAAAGGGTTGCATGTTAAAACAGTTTCGTGGAACTGCTTGGAACTCAACGAAATTGAGGAGTCAGCTGGCACTATGGGTCCATTGTACACAAATTCACAGAAAATATCCGTAACAAGCTCTGAAATTTTGTCAGTGGTCTTCGTATTCGCCCTGTATTGTACAGTAAGCACTGCGTTATTGCGCTCTGTAGCAGCAGGTGACGCCAGCCCTTTAGCGCAGAGTGGAGAACTTAGTCGATCGATCCGAACGCTTGTTTATTAAGCGTGTATCGGGGTGACGACCCAGCATCTGGCCGGCTACGAGCACTGGGAAGGTGTGATGGTCATGAGATGGGCGTGATGAGAGCGGGGAGCGTCCTTCAGCCGTGCACCGGCTGCGTTCGCTCCTCGGCGCTGTTAGTTGCCGGGTGGAGGGGCGAGTTGTAGGCCCGGCCCGCTGCCGCCGGCATTATTTCTGGCGAGCGCCTCGTCCGCCGCTTATCGGCCAGCGCCGCTATAAATACGAGCCGCGCCGGCCTTGCGCGCTGCTATCACCGCCTCGTCTCCAAACGGCCGGCCAGCCCGCCAGCCTTTGTGAGCCCTGCCCACTGCCAAAGGCATTGTACGCACGTGCGCTCCAAATAAACGCTTGCTTTTGAAGCGCCACCACAGGCGACCGCCCGCCCACACCAGCTTTGTCATCGCACAATACCAGTTTTTATGTTGCCCATGTACACACAATTTATTTTACGTGCGCGCTTCCCGGCTGCCACTTTTTCCATCCGAAATTCGTTAAGTGTGTTGCTCTCGACGGGTCGTACTTCTAAGGCGTTATACAAAATATCTTCCTCGACTGATGGATTTAAAGCACAGGTTGCTCCCGTATGTAGACGCGTCATTTGTGAGGCAGTTAAGCCTTAGCTGTAATTTTTCAGTGTGTCCTCCGAGTCACTTGGAAAATAACTGTTGATCATGTCTTTTTTTAGTAGACGTTCAGCTTTCATGTCACGAGATTACTGAACTAGAGGAGGGAGGGGGGAGCGTCAATTGATAGTAGTTTCGCCGTAAATTGCGTAACAGTTTTCAGATTTCAGGGCACATAGCTCTGGGTACAGTTACCACTAGTGAGTATCCACTAGATATTCTGGCATTCTTTAAACTGATACCGAAGTAGTGGTAGATATGGTTGGTGGGGCAAGATGCTAGTTCATATGTGAATATTTCTGTTCTACGGAAGGATGGAGGGAGAGGAAGGAGCAACTACCCTCCTCCTGCTCCATACTTTGTTCTGGTCGTGGGGCAGGATCATATTAGCGAATCATTACATCTATTCTTTCCTATATATGTCGTAATGTATGTGTGTTTCCCAAACATCTGAATCGATTTAAGTTAAATTTGGAAATCGTTTCCTAGCCCCTGACGTGTAGGCGGACCTGCATCACAGGTATGTTGTGTTGGAGTAGTTCACATGGTTAAAATGGCTCTGAGCACTATGGGACTTAAATTCTGAGGTCATCGGTCCCCTAGAACTTAGATCTAATTAAACCTAACTAACCCAAGGACATCACACACATCCATGCCCTGTTGGAGCAGTGTCAGCCTGGATCGAGGTATGGATAGGGAGAAAGGGGTGCAGGAGTGGTTGGAAAGTGAAAGGGAGGAAGGAGTAGGGATAGGGACAGGAAGAGAGGAGGAGGATGATGAAGACAGAGTGTTAGAGGAGGAGACAGTGTGTGTAGAGGAAGAGGAGGTGAACACCATGGAGAGATGGTGGATGAAATGGACAGAGAGAGGGGTGAGGAAGGGATGTACAGAGAAAGAGGCATAAGGAGGAGATGGTCAGAGAGAATGGGAGGAGGAGCTAGACAAAGGTGGGTGGGTGAGCTGGACACAGTGACAGGGGAAGAGAGAGAAAGAGTTGGACGGAGGTGTGTGTGTCAAATTCATATGTGGATGAAGCTTTGTGGGTAAGTTTAATTTGGTAGTAAGAGAAAAATTATGTAGAGGACGACATTGCTCCGTAATAATTCTGCAAGTTCTTGAATTTTCTCGTGTGTGAATGTTCGTAGTGGTGCTACTGGAGGGAAATTGGTGCTTCAGTTTGGTTAGTCTCTTTAACAAAGTGCAATATTGTTGCTGATACTGCTCACACTAGAAGAATAGATGACAGAAATCACCTTTTTGATATTGAATCGCACCAACAAATAAGACAATCTTAGACTTCCGTTCTTTTGAGAGGTTGTCCTGATGAAAGCGCTTCCTTATGAAGAAAGTGTCTAATGCATATGCGGGCGAAACGGCAGGGGTAAAGGTTGGTTCGGTGAGACAAGAAAAATTCCGTGAAAGGTGTACAGAGCACATGGCACCGTGATAATTCTGCTATTTCTTGTATTTTCTCGTCCGGGGACTGTGGTATTGCTGCTGCTGGAAGTAGGCCCAAACGCTAAACAGAGATCTTCGGGAATTGTCGCGGGCGATGTGAGGCTGTTTGCAGATAATGTTGCTAGCGGCTTCTGTGCCAACTTACTTCTTGCTCCACTTCTTACCGCGCGTTGCAGACCTTCGTTTCAAATTAGACGCATGGTCGTATACATTGAAATCGGGGATAAATAGGTGACCGCTGTCCTGGGGCACCATGAGAGAACGTCCAAGTGCTCATTTATGTTTAATGCTTTGGTGCGCTGGTATCTAGAGAAAGCTCGTCAGAGACACAAATTGGTGTAGCTCAAACACTGTACATATGCGCGATCACTTTTTTGCTTCAGTACCTCTGCAGTTAAGCAAATGTTCTGTCTGAATGTCGTTCAGACGTTCAAGTCCAACATTCCTTCCAGTTTGTGTATAGAAACTGATGTACTTTCATCTGCTGTGATGTTTTATTCATCTGACAGACTACAGTAGATGGACTTAAAAATATCATTGTATTTGCAGTAGTCCAGTGTTTATTTACATAACTTCAGTTTGTCATCATCTCTACTCCTGGCTTCAGCGTCAGTGACTGTAGTGATTTGTCCCAATACCATCTCGCGATATAGACAGCCTCGTTAAGCTTGAAGATTCTTTCTGTGTCAATTATGTCCAACGGTGTGGCTGTACGTACAGCAACGAGCACACTGTTACGTCAAGTCCGCCCTGCAAGTTACTTTTGGAGCTTGTTTGCCATTGCGTTTATCTGTGTCGCTCAGATGACTAACGAGTGTTTCTGCTATGAAATGTTGTTTGTGTTGTTATGCGTGAGTATGGAATGAAACGAAGGAAGATATCAAAACGAGCGCCAGCGCAGGAGTATGAAACAAGCTGCTCGTACCCCTGACCGTTAAATCTTAATATATCCTATCCAACGGCCAGTTACGGTTTGCACTACATTTTTTACTGTATAAGACGCTTTGGAAAAGTTTGTAATGTAAGTTAAGTCACTATGCTGGCACGTTCCTTACGATCAAGAACTTCATACTACTGTGTGTGCGCCCCCCCCCCCCCCCCCCCCGTTTTCCCCTTCCCCTTCCTCTTGCCTTGTTGCACTACCGTGATTCGCAAAAATTTCTGCTATTTTTATCCTTTGTTGTAGCTGTAATCCTGCACCGTAGTGTCACGTCAGGAGAGATTACGCTGTTGTTCACTAAGGTTTGCTTGTCGTCGTGTATTGTCTCAAACTACATATATCGAGTACAGCAGGCCTTCTGTCGACCAGAAGTGTTAGTCGAGCACCCGAAGACATTCAGGGTCGTAGAGATGGCTTCTTACGGCTTGCGAAGGTGCAAACTACGGTACGACCTATAAAGTCATTATGTTAAAGCTGTTTCGATTAGTTCATTAAAAATGTGTAGGAGGTCACTTAGGTAACATCACCGAACAAATGGTGCTGGAGTTGGGGGGGGGGGGGCGGGGCGGTGGCAGTTTTTATCCTTGATCGGCCGTAGAGATTTTGGTTTTCCGAGATTCCTTTAAATCACATAAGGCAAATGGGTTCCCTTGAAAGGGCACAGGGCACAGCTGATTTCCTCGATCCGAGGACCTGACCCGTCTCTAACGATCTAGCCGTAAACGGGACTTCAATATTTCCTTCCCTCAGGTAACATCAGTGGTAAATGATGCGATCGCGGTAGCGCAGTCCGTGCCTTTAAAACGGCAGTTGTTGATGATGTACATTGATATTCTGCTTGCCCTGGAATTGGCCGAGCAATATAGCAGCAATTTGTTATGGAGGAAATGCTAAATAGTGATACCTGTGTAGAATGTACAGAAAACCAAAGCAACAGACGCGAAAGTTTGGTTTGCAGATATATTCTGTCCGTGCCTGTTAGTATTTCCCATTATTACACGGAGAACAGTAGAATAATTGCTCTTTAAGATCGGGGAAAAAGAGTGCTTTAATTACGTCGGTAAGAAACCACGTGAGGTGTGACACAAGGGTAAGGGATTTTGTATTACACTGCGTCTAGAAGGATAAGGTCGCTTGAAGTAGAAGGGCGAGTACTCGTCTCGATTACCAGTTGTCAGTCGCTTACATAACAGCAGTGAATCAACAAGTCTGTTTCTGAAAGCAGCTTCTCTCGCCAGGCCTACTCTAGAAAGTCGGACAGTTAATGTCCGTAGTTGGAAAAGCTTGTGATTTAGCGTAGGGTTTGCAGAATCTCGACAGACTGTGAATCAGTGCGGGATTTATGAGCCACTTCTGTTTGCATAAAGTCCAATCCGTTTTAAAATTTGCTGTTGTATGCTGACGCCCACACTCTCTCTCTCTCTCTCTCTCTCTCTCTCTCTCTCTCTCTCTCTCTCTCTGTAATATGATCAGAGTCTGTCCTGTCAACTGATCACTTCATATAGTGAAGTTCTATCTCAAACTTCTTTTGCCCTCAATTCTATTCAGTATCTCCTCATCTGTTATTCTTTAACATTCAGCACATTTCAGCAGCGTCTTGTCTCTTCTTGCCTAACTCCGAATCGTTCACGTTTCGCATCCGTACAAGGCACACTCCAAACTTCCATACAGTTACATTTATATTCGATATTAAGGAATTTCTCTTCTTCAGAAACGCTTTTCGGTTAGTAAGTCGAATTAATTAATGCTTTAATTTGGGGGATTTGAAGATATGCTTTCGGTGAGAAATCTTTCAGCATTCGTGTCAGTTGGTGTTACGTACTTTCCTAAAGCACTTAATTTGTCTTCTGCAGCCACAAGAAAGGAGGTCAAAGTAAACGTATAAATATACCTCTAACGGTTGCAGTACACATGTGCTGTTACGTATCCTTATACAACAAAGTCGCGTTACATGGTTTCTAGTGATAATCCTGTGAGTATCAATACTGCATCAGAAACGGAATGCCAGTGAGTTGTTTGCGACACTGTGAAAGACAAATTTGAGGAATGCCCATATTTTCTGCTAGTATTTTTGGAGCGATTGCTGTCGTCATTATGAAAATTCTGAGTCCTCACCAAGCATCTCTCACCTTCCCATGAACGATCCATTACTATTTGCCATTGCAGAATTGCAGCACTTACCGTCAGACTCCATAAAACGATTTTTTATATTTGTTGTCTTCCCGAAGAATGTTCGTAAATTAGATATTAGTCAGTTTGTCCTCAAGTAAGAAAGTATGCAAGCAAGGATGTTGTGATCATTGGTAACAAATATTAACCACTTACATCGTAATTACGCGGAGTCAAAAATGTGGTGGGTCTCCTAGAAGCTTCCCCAAAAATGAATTTTAAAAGCTGCAAAAGCATTTCGTGTAATGACGTAACGCCAAGGACGAGCGTGCGTATGATACTCTGCAACGCTAAAACATTTCTGTGATTTGTTGCGGTCTTCGCAGTTACAGAACATAATCTCCAATTTCGTATCTGTAAAGGATGACAAAAAGATGTAACTGAAGTTCAAGCGATAAGGGTCGTCTCATCGATACGGCGGCCTAATTTGATTGAACGCGAGATAAAGAGTTTCTCGGCCTTATAAACGTCCACACTTTTTCACACACGTGTTGGTGCATTGCATATAACGGAACGTTTAGGGGTTTCCTGTCGACTTCGAAAGCTTTTGAAGCAGTTGATTTTTTTCATCTCACAGTGTCCGTTCCATTCTTCCCAGTTTGTTACAAATTTTAATAATTAATTCTTTTATCCATTCCACTATGACATTACTTTCGACTGGCCGTAATAGATTAATCAATTGAAGACAAAAAGTCTGAAAATCAGCCCGTGATCATATTTTGGCACTTGATTTTACAGATCCATCTTGATTAGACAAACTTTTACACTTCACGTCTGCCTGCTTAGCTGGGTTGTAACGTGCACGCCTCACATGCAAACGGGCCCGGGTTCGATTTCTGGCCGGATTGGAGATTTTCTCCGGTCGGAGACTAGGTGTTGTGTTGGCCTCATCATCATTTCATCTTCGTCACCGGCGCGGAAGTCGCCCAATATGGCGTCGAATTAAATAAGACTCGCGCTTGGCGGCTGAAATTCCCCGTATAGGGGCCTCCGGGCCAACGATGCTATATGTTAATTTCATTTACACTTCGCTATTACCGGTTTCGGCAGATCATAGGTTAATCTGATTCGGCTCAAAGTTTTCGCTGTATATGGCCGTTCTCAACACCTTTGGTAATGTACGTGTAAAATTTTTTAAACACACTTACCGATCCAGATATCGATTCGTTAATCTAAAATTTTATTCGAATCTTGCACAGCGACTCACTGAGCAAAAAAAGCATTTCGGATTCCTGTTACGGTCTGTAGTTGCATTAGCAGGTGAAGTAAAACTTAACTCCTCAAATTCGTGGATAGTGGTGTACTTCACGTAATAGAAGAAATAACTGTATTTCTGGGAGTTGTATAATAGGGAATGCAACAGAGTACTGTTGCCAGACACACTCCATATTGCAGAGCTCTTTGTTACCGGAGCGGAGCTGTCGGTGCTGCGTCCTACGATGCGGTCGTCCTTGCGCTGACACCCACTCGCGCACACCTGACGCCTCTGTGTGTCTCTGTCTACGTCTGGGATTCCCACTGCTTCATCGTCCCGTTACTGCGCCGGGGGATAACGCTTGGAATAGAACAGCAGGTACACCAGAAAAGCGTTGAGACTATTTCCCTCATGGCTGTATAGCTGGTCTACTGGTAACACGACTCGTCACCCTGTTTTCCAAATAACGGACGTCTCACGGTCGGTTCTTCCTCTCGCTACCTTTGTTTTGTGAAATAGTCCGCAAGATGGCGGTAATACAGTGACTGCGCTAGTACTAATAACTGTGGCCTTCGTCATAGAGACGAACTCTGCTAGCACGAGAGAGTGTGACAATTCTTCGCAGCTTGCTGTTGGATCTGACAAGCTGCTCGCGCGTCTGTTTGTCAACTCCGAGAGCGATTGTACTACATTGTGGAGAGCACTAATTATCAGTGTTATCTACCTCTTCTCCCAGATATTCACTTGTCGAACGAGGAGAAACAAATACTGCTTGTGTGGCTTCATACATACTGCCTGTACTAGAAGGTGAAGAACACAGATTACAGCAAGAAAGTTCAACCATAGTCCCAATCTTCAGTGTCGATATGTTATTGGGGAAGTGCTTGGAGAAGGTAAAGATACACTGCCAGAAAAAGATGACGTTGATTCTGATCCGATGACTGCATACGCCACCGGAGGATATTAGATTTACTGATAATGGTTTCAGCGTCACCAGCCAGTAGGTGGCGTAGTGACATAGCTACCAGAGCGCCGTATGTGTCTACACTTTGATAGGGAATGGTCACAGCCAGCCGGCCGCTGTGGCCGAGCAGTTCTAGACTCTTCAGTCCGGAACCGTGCTGCTGCTACGGTCGCAGGTTAGAATCCTGCCTCGGGCACGGATGTGGGTGATGCTGTTAGGTTAGTTAGGTTTAAGAAGTTCTAAGTTCCAGGGGACTGATGACCTCAGATGTTAAGTCCCGTAGTGCTTCGAGCCATTTGAACCATTTGGTCAGAGCCAGAAGGCTCAGTGTGGTCCAGATGGGTTAAGCGAGCAGGCAATCATGCCGTGGCAGCGTGCCACTCCAATTTAGCTACGATGCTGGTATCAGTGGTCACGTGAACAATTTCACACCCGTAGACGAGGTTCTGGACGTCCAGAAGTGGCAGATGGTACAGCTACCCCACAGCATAGGTGAGAGGGCTTGCTAGCGCAGACGTTTCAACACGAACTGTTGCGAATTCGTTATTAGCAGTAGGACTACGAACACTAATATGTAGCGCGTCTTCCACCTACAGCACAGCATCTACGGGCACGGCTGGACTGATGCCGCTACTGTATCAGTTGTATGACGGAACGGTGAACCGTGATCTTCAGCGACGAAAGCAGATTAATCTGCACGCAAGTAATTGCCGTTCGCGCGTAACACCCAGACCTGGTGAGCGGTGTCTTGTAGAGTGCATTAGTGCAAAACACACTGGCCCCAACGCAGGCCTTATGGTCTGAGGTGCCATTAGCTACAACTCTTGTTCGCTTTTGGTGTTTCTGGACTAAACACTAACCAGCGCTCGGTGCTTGCGGAATGTTGTTAGACCCGTTCTTTTGCCGTTCTTGCAACAGTTGTTCCAACTTTGTCCGTGAAACTCAACATACTCTGCAAAACGAGCAGTAACTTCCCAGGCCAGCACGATCTCCGGACTTGGCTACAGTCGAGCATGTGTGGGATATGATGGGACGAGAAGTGACTCGTGCAACTCGTCAGCAAGCAACTCTTACATAACTATGTGAACAGATCGAGCAAGAGTGGCGTAACGTATCCCAGGACAGTGTTCGCCATCTGCGCTATCGACTGGATGCCACAGTCGGCGTCAGCATTGCCACCTGTGGAGGCTACACCACGTACTAACGTGGGTGATTCAGCAAGGGTTGATACCTGGTACTTCAGAACCGCTTGTGCTATTGATCTCCAGATCTGATAATCTCATTTGGTCCATATGCACTGTTGCAACAATAAATATTGAGCGAATTGGAAACCTCTAAAAGGGCGTACTAATTTTTTTTTCCGACTGTGTGTGATCCGGGTGTTCTTCGATATCGAAAAAGGATTTCACATCTTGTAAAGAGCAACAATTTCGGAGTGCCCGTAAAAGAGAAGCATGCATAAAGATTTAGCAAGGAAGACTTGATGCAGTATGAACACAATACTAGCTTTGTGCTATTGTCAAAGTTTCAGACCAAAAGTGGAATCCAGCAAGGTAGTGGCACCACTACTGTTTTGCTCTATCATGAATAAAGAATATCAAGAAATCCCATACACAGTTTAATTACTTGGCTTCTGTTGATGTACTGATTTGGGGAGTACAGTTGAAGTTGGGTATGGTGGAGGGATGAATTCCAAAAATACAATCTCCAAATACGCTACGCCAAAACAGTAGTACTGTCAGTTAACATGGAAGAGCGAGCAGCAAACGTCAGTCTGAGACAGTGTAGCCGTAAAAGAAGCTGTAAATAGGTTTGATCAGATGTACATGTTTCTTTCAGCATGATAGACAACTCATATGAAATCCCTAGGGGCCAAGAAAAACAACATTTTTCTTCAAACCAGTCCTGATATAGGCTAATAAAGAAAAGCACAGTGACTCATCGGCAAATATGGGAGTCGGAAACGATGTTCTTGAATTTCACGATATAGAAAATAAAAGTGGACTAATTCAGAAATGAAAAGGATAGAGAGGGTGCTGGGATTAAGACAGCACTTTTAGAGCAAGTCAGAACATCTACACTAAAAGTGCTTTGGGCACATGTTAAGCATGGAACCGGAAAGGCCACCTCGAGTAAACCTGGGAAGAGAAGTTGTCTCGTAAGTTATGCTCATACTGGCAAACCTTTTTCTGTAGAAAGTTACGGTTGAAACCCTAATTTTTTGTTCACATTCTTTTTTCAGTCCCAGACACTTTAAATGCTTCATCTGCAACAGTAGCGACGATTGCACCTCTCTCTTACTTGAACATTTGAGTTTCGTCGATGACCAAGCTCTCGTAGCTGGAAGTGTAGATAATGCTCATTACGCTTTTCGAAACTTGAAAAACAAGGTAAGGGGCGTGTAGTAGTAGCAATAAAACAATATTTCTAGGTAGGGCATTAATATGTGACAGAGTACTGAAAGACAAACGATTGAAGATGGAAAAAAGCTTAAATTTTTTGGTACCATCAAAAGGCTCTGACGCTGCCCACAGAAGGTTAGTTTCCTCAGTATCTGAAGAAAATTTTTTTGTGCTTCCGGGAATCAGGGCTCTCAATAACTCCAAGTAATGTCTTGTTTTAGTAGTAGAAATGCGTTGATCTAATCGAGTACAATTATTTCATATTACGATAAACAGTAACTACTTACATTTCGATCGGCAATTATGCCTGGTCATTATGTTGGAATGAAAAAAAACTGTTTTTTTTTTCTTTTTCTATGAATGCGTCAGGCTGCAACATGCGTTGAGGGCTATTGTGGGTTTTTGTCTTTTTCAGAAACCGAGAATGTATAGTTTCGACTGATATCTTACATTCTGCCTTTATACGATCAAGATGTTGCGCGTTTTCATTCTTCTGGCTGCCTCAAAGCGCGCTTCTCAAGACGAGCAGTCACGTAAACGGCCTGAAAACAGCGGTGCGATTTCTTCATATATTTCTGATGCGTCTGTCACAGTAACTACCTAAATTTTGAGATGTTTCTCGAATCAGTCTAATAGACAGATTACTTATTCGGGAATATGAGAAAGACTATAGAACTCCAGTACGCACCTGATGTGTAACTGTCACGCGTGAGGTTTAGGGATTGGTTACAGTGGATTATGAACTTAAGGTCAGAAGGCAAGAATTTGGCGTAAGCAGCGCCTCTGAGTGAAAGCTGTTCCACTTAGCCACGGCGTTATTACCGTAAACAAGGAGCTGGCACGCCACTGTTGCGTAGTGTAGATATATAAATTCCTGAAGTCAGGCTGTATGTCATAGCTGACAGCCGGTGAGCCACTGCGCGTAGTCTTGCACAACGAGAAAGTCCTGTTCAGCTGCTTTTACTCGTATTGTGTTAGCGTGCAAACAGATTTTTGTGCTGCTCCTGTAACACTCAACACTTCGCATTTATGGGCATTCTCAGATGATTAGACATTTACAGGATATACCAGCTTTGTCGGAGAATATCAGTTTTACATTCCTACTGGGTTTTCACTCCCATGACAGAATGTATCACTTAGGTTGCAAGGAACGGCGACACCTATTTATTTGCCGGCTGGGGTGGCATGAGGTTCTAGGCGCAACAGTCTGGAACCGCGCGACCGCTACGGTCGCAGGTTCGAATCCTGCCTCGGGCATGTATGTGTGTGGTGTTCTTAGATTACTTAGGTTAAAGTAGTTCTAAGTTATAGGGGACTGATGACCTCAGAAGTTGAAGTCCCATAGTGCTCAGAGCCATTTGAACCATTTTTAAACCTATTTGTTTACGTAAAACGAAGGAGGCTTTTATCCTAACGTTTCAACTCTAAACTAAGTCACTTGCCTCAGTACACAGTTGGCAGCCGCGAAAAAGAAGAAACATACCTTCACCGAAGCTAATGTCTGTTGGATTTCGTGCGGCACTATGTGTAGCCAGTGAACTAAGTCAACATAGTGAATGCTAAGCCGACGGCTGAAAGTAACCAGTCCGTATAGTAAAGGAACGAGGAACTCGCGAATTTCAGAAAAACTCTTGAGTGAAAGTGCAAATTTTCGTACAAATTAACAGGGCAATACGAACAGTTTCTAAACTAAAAATGTTTACGAACATACGCATCACATCAAGAAACAGCGCAGACATAAAAGAAGATATAGGTCGGGTCGCATAAGCTGTTGACTCAAATATTCCAGAAACCTTTCAAGGTTAGTCCATGCTGATTTTTTGCATTACATTGTTTAAGATTGAACGGTTATTCATTGGACAATGGTTATTTGGAGAGTGATTTGCACGCAGAAACTGGGGGAAGTTAGTCAATGTGAAACTCTGCAGTTTAAGTTTCGAGTGCCACAAACATTTCTGAGTCGCTACACAATTTAACTGAAATTGGGAAATTAATATAAAAACTGAATTAATCACTGAATTGTTAAACATAACTAAAGTGTTAATATTAATAAAAAATATCCAGTGAATATGTGGCGTGAACATATGGGAACAATGTAAGTACAACCGTTAAATCAAATAATTCAGAGCAAACAGGAGCTTAAGCCTAGACAAAAACAAGAAGATAGTCAGACAAAATCTACAAATACAAGACATGCCTTCTGCGCTTCAGAAACGCGAGGTTGTATATGTATAAAATATAATATTACAAAATGGGACGGGTTTGTCTGAGAAACAATGATCGCGACTTTAACATAGTTTATTAACAAAAAACATCATATTAAAAGTACATAACATAATTTTAAACTATGATCTGTCGTAGCGTGTTATGTCTCACTTACATTGTTATTATATTGAGTGCTGTGGTACATTGCGGTAATAAATGAAAATCAGATCTACGGCGCTCATGGGAAAAGTTCACACAAACGTACACGATTCACACACAAGAATAGAGATAAAAAGAATTTTGCCTATCACAGTAAGTCAGAGGCTCAGAGGTTCATCCCTATGACTGAATTAATGTGAGTAAGAATATTTTCCGACAAAGAAACTTACACACACACACACACACACACACACACACACACACACACACAAGAAAGGATTACACATACATTCCAGTTAAAAGAGAAGTCAGGCAACTGAATTTTAAACCTGTGCTAGAGTAACAAACTTCTTAAACCATGTTTTCTGGTTACACAAAGCAAGGACCGGAAAAACTTAAAATACAGAAAATATACTCGTGAATGCACTCAGAAAAATATAAGAATTCTATTTCCGAACTTGAAAATGTACTAGAAAATGAAACGTGTACATAAATATAGCTACATCCATCACACATTAACACACGCACCAACGCCATGTCGCTCTTACGACCATCGTCTTGACTCACCCAAGGTCCAGTCCAGAGTGCCGAGACCACGCTCTTCTCCCAAGTAGCCGGTAGGGGTCCCTTCCGCAACCAATTCAACTACTGTCGAATGACTACCAAAAGGCTTCAAATCCATTGGACATGACTGAGAAAGCTACGTTGTGTACACCTTTACCACCACAGAAGACAGATGCTGTACTGCTTCTGTATATAAGAAAAATTGTACACACACACTCAGTCATTCATACAGATGAATAAGAAAGGAAAATTGGAAGCACAATGTACGTAATGTACGCAGGATTCGATGCTTACTGGAAAAATTTATACTCTTATGTAATTATGTACCACTGAATGGGGACAAATACGAAGTGCAAAACTAAATTACAAATAATGGAGTGTGACGGCACGAAATAAAACTTAAATAGCATGATACGAACCTGACAGAAACGTTTGAACGTCGTCACTAAATGACGTACGTCCTCTCGTCATAGTGGTATTACTTTTAGAGACTTCGGTATCAATTTCATTTTTTCAAACGGAACTATATCAATTTCTGCTGTTCATATTGTAGTTCGTCCATTAGGCTAATTGAACAACGTTTCCCAGAGCGAAATCCGATTAATAGCGTAGGAAGATTTACAGTATTTAGAACGTAAGTTTTCTCTCCAGCAAAGAGAGGCTAATTGCGGATTTAAAATAAAGAGTACACGAATAAAAAGTTGAATTTCTTCTCCACCCATTTTTTATGCCGATAACTGATAGTTTTTTCCTTATCTTTCGTGATATATTTTCTTATGTACCTACAAATCACGAACTTCCGCATACGACTCCAATCAGCTTGATGCTCAGAAAAGAGCTATCTGTTATAAATACTGCCACTTATCTGAATCTACTTACCGGATTTCGAGGATGTAAACGCCGTTGAGTTCTTTTTTTGGCAGGATTACGATACAAACAACAACAAAAAAAACTACCGTCTGAAAAAACCGAACAAGTGGGAGTAGGACTCGCGCCCTGAGGGTCCCGTAAAGAATTATGTATGACAACGACGACGACGATGATGATGATGATGAATTCGTGTGGCTCAGCGGCCTGGTACAAAAGTCTACTAGACGCCACGTGCGTGTCACACTAACCTACCTCCAGTTTAACGTCGTTTTTGGCGACTCCTCACATCGTTAAAGTGTTGAAGGCTGGGTTAAAAAAGAAGGCTGGAAAACCCGGTGTCCGGCCGAGATTCGATCATTACTTCTGTTGTGAAAATTGTGGAACCTTGCTTCTTGACAAATTTCACTGTTCTAGGTCAGCGGAATATACTCTACGCTTTTCATGAGTGAGCTTGCGAATATGAAAATACGTACGTTACATAAATAGCCACATATTTTGATTGCATTGATTTACAACCTTAAATTACACAGCCAAGGGACCGTAGACCTTAGTATGTGATACAAATTTCAGCTGGATACATTTACCCGTTCCTGAGAGAAAGGGTTCCGGTTCAGATAGGGAACTATGTACAAAAAAAAATAAAAACAAAAAAACGTAGTTGGTACTGATGTATCTGCAATTAGGATCGCTATGACAAGAGACTATACGTCATTTAGTGAGATATTCCTTAAAATACATTTTGGCGGAAAACAGAATTCAAAATGTGCAAATGTGTGTGAAATCTTATGGGACTTAACTGCTAAGGTCATCAGTCCCTAAACTTACACACTACTTAATCTAAATTATCCTAAGGACAAACACACACACTCATGCCCGAGGGAGGACTCGAACCTCCGCCGGGACCAGCCGCACAGCCCATGACTGCAGCGCCCTAGACCGCTCGGCCTCTTCTGAAAATAGAATTACGGTATCTTAAACATGTCGCAAAATATTTGAGATCGTCGTGTTAGGAGGAGGACTAGTAGTGAAATTTTAGTCGTAGCCAGCAACAAATGGAGTTACGTAATTATTTGTTTGTGTCTTGTTAACAGGGAGATGTTTGCGATTGAATCCCAGAGCTACAGTACCACAGCAGGCCGCTAGAGGAGGGGAAAAAAAGAAAGCAAAAAACTAGGTGACTTATTCAGTCGTGGGGACAGGTCTGACGTAGGTGCAACCTTCCTTTTTCTACCGAGAAAGATTTTCGTTTTCGCTCGTGCAGTGGAATGTTATGGTGCGATGGCCTGAGTATTTCAGTGTGTACCAACAGCACAAATACGTTGCAGCAAATAAACAAAAATAGCTATGTAACTTTAGTCTTTCGAGATGATAATTAAAAGTTTGACTAACCCCTCCTAAGCGACTCGGGCCGCGTAATGTGACTACAGAACCGCTAATGATTAAGTGTATAAAACAAGAAACACGTGTACTATAAACACACGCATTGAATTAAATCTACTCAGTTTTCAAGCCGCGCCGTTGCGAGTAGAATACTCCAGCTGTCAATGGCTCTCTCCGCCATTGAAATCCCGAGTATTTTAGTGGAACTGACACGCCTTGAAAATAGAGATTTTGTGGAGACATTCCGTCGCGAAAGACTCCGAGGACACACTCTTCAGCATTTCAAGTTGCGTAAGCGACATTACTAAAAAACAAATTATTAAAAACGCTACTGGTAACTAACCAAATGAAACACGCACGGAAATAAGACGCCGAGAAGCTTTCCGTAGGGCGTAACTAGGAAGGCTGCCCACGTAAATCCTTAGCGAGAGCCGAGTTCGGGCAAGAGCGTGGCGTAGGCTGTTGCCGAACAAAAAGCGCCCTTCCGCCGTGCCGGTTTCCCTTGGCCCGGTGTGACGTCAGCAGAGGCGCGGGCGGCCTGTATAATGGACGCGCTACCGCGCTCCGCACTCAATTGTGGGAGCAGCGCCACCGCCGCCGCTGTCATGGCCACGGGGCCTAATTTAACACCCACCAATTATATATAAGCTGTCTCTCTGACCGCCGCCGCCGCCACCGGCCGCGAATAAATAAAGCGATCGGGGTCGCAAGTCGCGGAGGGCACATCGGAGACTGACTCGCTGCCAGCAAGTTCAAAACACGCCGCGCTGCCAGAGGAGGAGGCGAATAAAGTGCTATGGTCCGCGCTGGCGATACGCAGCGGAATTACTTGTAGCGGGGTCCGTAATGGATTTCTAGGTCAGATTTTCACGTTTGTACGTCTCCCTTGCTTATGAGTAGTGTCTTGCCCTCTTCTAATCATAGGGTTATCTAACATCCAATATTAAAAGTGTTTACGATAAATACTTCGGAGATGAATTATACGCGAAACACAGTACACTTGTTTAGACCGCAAGCCACCATATGATATGTAGTGGAGAGTACGTTTTGTTCCAGTACCACTTCCCCCGTACTAGTTGCGAATTATCCGCGAAAGATGATTCTTGGTAATCCTCCCTATCAGGTTGAACTTCTCTGATTTTTCCTTCGCGGCTTTCGTGAGATATGCGTAGAGGGAATAACACCATGTGGTGACATGGGATAACGATATGCACATACACAGATGGCGGTAGTATCGCGTAACAAAGTATAAAAGGGTTGAAACTTCCTGGCAGATTAAAACTGTGTGCCGGACTGAGACTCGAACTCGGGACCTTTGCCTTTTGCGGGCAACTGCTCTACCAACTGAGCTACCCAAGCACGACTGACGCCCCGTCCTCACAGCTTTACTTCCGCCAGTACCTCGTCTCCTACCTTCCAAACTGTACTGAAGCTCTCCTGCGAACCTTTCGCTTCTGTAAAGCATAACTAGAGTAGAAAGCAGAGTAGAATTCTAGAATAATGGCTCCTCCAGCTCTTCCTGATTGGAGTGAATGCTGGATATCTGCAAGGAAAGCATTAGGTAAAATAGAAAGTGCGAAAGAATAAGGGGGACCTAAAAACTTACGAAATAAGAAGCGAACCAATGCGTCAATACCTAAAAGTAGAGCCAATTGAAAGCATAATAATCATATACCACAACACCTTATACGAACAGGTACAAAAAATGGACAGTAAACGATTTTTCAAACTAGCCTTAGCAGCTTATAAACCTCCAGGAAGGAGACATGTTGGAAGCACTAAGAAAAGACGGACTGATAATTTGTGCAGACGGAACGGGATCAGTGCCTAATCTATGAATAAGAAGAAGTTGGACAATTATTTCCAGAACGTCAACTGAATGCAAGCAGTACTGAAAACTGTGTGTCCAAAGGGTGAATTTTTAAACAGGTTGTCAGTTTACGGCGAGTGACGTGTGTTGGTAAGTAATGAAGTGGGTTCTCAAATGTTACATGTAGCCTGTTTCGTAAATACATTAAATAAGTTTCCGGTAAAAGCATATGTACTACTTTATTGGCTTCGCCGTATTTTTCGATTATTCGTGCAGTCTCAGGTTTGCGTTAATCCAGACAATCTGGAGCGTGCTGTATGTTGGGCGAACTTTCGTCTGATTCGGTACACGGTTCGTAGTTAAGGATTTTTTTGCGATTCTTCTTTCATTTATGGAAACTTGTGTGTTTATAGAAAGTAAACGTCGGCATTGTGACTTATTTTTCAATCCATATGCACCCTTTTTATAGTCGAACAATAGCCATTGATCCCTGCCACCCATCTGGTGCCACGAAAGAAGTGCATTAATTTAACGTGGAGACTACGGAGGTCTTAAACAGTACCTCTGTTACAGTCTGCATATTTAACGCTGCGGGGAGACCGCATGATCGTGAAGTTTTCCCCTTCTACGTCTATGAAAGCCGCTGATAGCGGCGGAACGTAAGAACCAATACCTGCCGTAACACCTGGTGTTGGGGCTTCATGCCCGCGCCGTGAGACGGGGAACTTTTGAAGTGGAAGCCCTGAAGTTGCGGCGCCGCCTACTATGTGGCCGTCAGCGGCCGCCATGATCAGAGTGCCTTAACTTGCCGATGGCGGGGATCAAGTTTCCCTCGCGCTTCTCACCGTAATATAAGGAGCAGCGCCGAAATACCGCCGTGGAAATTCATTCTTCACCTTGCCTTGCAGATCTTTTTTCACTTCTTGCCTTACACAACAGCAGAGGACAAAATGTTAAAGATAACCTTTATGCTGTTGCGAACAGCAACACGTTCGTTTCACTTCTGAAGCTAACATGTAAGCTGCGGATGGAACAGGCACGAAAAGTGTGCTGAATTTAAGTGTGAAACTGATATATTAGTCACTGGCTATAATTTGCAACCTATTAGATTGGGGCATATTTTCGTAGCGTTCTTGTTCAAACATGGGGAGTAACATGGCGGGCCTGCCGGAGTGGCCGAGCGGTTCTAGGCGCTACAGTCTGGAACTGCGCCACCGCTACGGTCGCAGGTTCGAATCCTGCCTCGGGCATGGATGTGTGTGATGTCCTTAGGTTAGTTAGGTTTAAGTAGTTCTAAGTTCTAGGGGACCTCAGAAGCTAAGTCCTGTAGTGCTCAGAGCCATTTGAACCATTTAACATGGCGGGAAAATGAATCCCAGGCTCAAGAAGGAGTTGTGCAAGATAGATGAAAGTTGGTACGCGTGTTTCTACATTTTGCCAGTCGCGTAAGGGTAGCGTTAGTAGCACCACTACGAGGCTGCAAATCAGATTTGCTTCAAACATGAACTGTGTAACGGTCTGGAGCGTTAGTTACGTTTGAGATTGGACGTAGTGAATTGGTGTTAGTCAGCAATTGCTCTAAAGCGACGAAGACATAATTATCAACGGCTCACTGAGTTTGCAGAAAGACTTGGCGGGAATGTAGCTGCTGTAAATGATTGCTGGCTCCTGTGGTCTCCGGAAACTACGGTCCCAAGAAGATCGGTCTCCGCCGGCCGCTGTGGCCGAGCGGTTGTAGGCGCTTCAGTCTGGAACCGCGCGACCGCTACGGTCGCAGGTTCGAATCCTGCCTCGGGCATGGATGTGTGTGACGTCCTTAGGTTAGTTAGGTTTAAGTAGTTCTAAGTTCTAGGGGACTGATGACCTCAGATGTTAAGTCCCGTAGTGCTCAGAGCCATTTTTTGAATATCGGTCTCTGGACGGCCGCGTGACCCTGTCAAGACACACTGGACATCCACCTGGAGTTATTGTCAGCAGGAGCGCTCTCGTGGTCATCCCACGCACCCTGACTGTAAATTTATATCATTCTATCTCATCTGCTGCCATTCATGGATGGTATCAAGGGGGTGTTTTCCAAGTGGATAACGATCTCCCAAATACCGTTGTTGTACCCCAACATGTTTTACAGTGTGACGACATGTTTTCCAATCGAGCAAGCATGGGACATCGTCGGACAACTCCAGCGTCATCCATAACCAGCATTAGCCGTCCCTGTATTGACCAACCAAGTCTAACAGGCATGGAACTCCAACCCACAAACTGGCATGTGGCAGTTATGTGACACATGCATGCACGTTCGCATGCTTACACTCAACATTTTGGCGGTTGCACCGGTTATAAATGTACTAGCAGTCCACATTTGCCCTGGGTTTTCTCGCGTTTGCATTCGCCTGTGAACTTGCAGCGTTGATCACTTAAATTGCTAACCTAGACAGACGTATTCCATAAATTTCATTACTTTTAATTGATATTTTCATCGCGTTGGGATTTGTTTTCGGTCAGTGTAGAAGAGAATTGTCTCGCAGTAACAACTGTCTCGCGTCACTTAAGTAATACATAGAGTCCACGGTCTAACAATACCACCACTTGCAAAGTAGGTTAGAAATCAGATTAGCTAATAATGTTGCTCACGCAGCATATGTTCGCTTTATCGGGCAGCAACAAAGTTATTGACTGTGGATGGTATCGTCAGAATGGAAATAATGAAGTCACTGTAAAAAAAGTCATTAATTTTGGGACTTATCTTGAATGGATTCCCACGTAGATTTCGTCGAAGTTGTTATGGCTCATCTTATTCATTCTAGGGTGATTCCACTTTGACTGCTAGAAGGTCAAGATCTGTATTTTAGCAATATTTGAAGACCTAACAAATGCGTTTTTCAGGAAATTCTTAATGATCAAACAATCCCTGATCAGAACAATGGTATGGTAGAAATAATTTTTGACTTGGTGTTCACGATCCACATTTTTATTAAACTTCTTGTAAATTGACGTATACTTCTTCTTAATTGTCACATCATCAAGAAAATAGTTTTGTATCAATCTTCATATATTTAATTTCCACTTTAACCAAACACAAGGCTTGACTGTTCTTTTACAAAGCGAAATAACAACTTAACCTATGCAAAGTGAAACAAAGACTGGTCTGTGCCCATTCGCGCCAAAACGGTTACAAGTAAGTCAAATATTATGACAGTCTCACAGAAATGAATACACACAAGAACCATAGCATTGTAATATATCGACATATCGGAGTACCTATACATTAATAAAACCAAATGTGAATATTGTCACAAAAATATGTCTCTTACTTCGCAGAAAAGTAGTACGATATTACTGGTATCGAGAATTGGGGTTGGAGTGCCGTAGTGCTCACGTAAATAAAGAACCATTAACACGGCTATAAAAATCTTCGGATTTACTCCTTCGTTTGGCATTGCTTCAAATTTTTGAGAACATTATTGTACATTTTCGACTCGGTATTCCTTTCTAAATATTGCGAGATATTTATATAACGTTGTTTCTGATTATTGCAGGTTAGAGAATAACAACCTATAAGTGTCAGAATAGGATAGCGATGAAGAATCAAGGAAATTTTTCACGTAACCAAAAGTCGGAAATGCACCGTCGTGGAGTTACAGCCAATCAACGACGAATGCGCCTGTGTTTACACTAACTAGCCCCGGCTAATATCCGTTACGCTAAAAGGCGCAGTTACTAATTAGATTAAGATAAATATTTCCGCTGAGCAGTCAAAGCTATGTAGACTTTAAATCCTCACCATGGCTGGTTGCGTTCGACGGAAATTTTGTGTGATGTTCCTGAGTAAAGCGTGACTATTTAATCAGCTACGTTTGAAGTACCGTAGTGTCACTAATTTACCAGACAAACTTCCACGTGCTCTTCGCTGATTGGCTGTCGTTCTCCGTCCATATATTCACAACGGTTTGTTTCCGAGCCATCGTTACCTAAAAAAATTTTGCTCCACTAGACCTCCCATTTGCTTAAAAGTGTACTGGCCAACATGCGTCAGTCTTTTCTCACTCGAGGAAAAAATCGAGCCTAAAAGCTCTGACTTCTGGTGCAACACGCTGTTTTGTGTGGTACCTGTTGACGGACTGCTGCAGTACAAAGGCAGGCGCTGCCAACTGTCGAACCCGGGTTTCCTGCTTGCTAGGAAGATGCTCTGACCGCCGCGTCATCCGGTCACTGTGGTCACTGCAATTGCAGCACGCCCTATTAGGCCCAGATTCTCAACTGACCCACACACACTATTAATGTGGTGTCTCTTGCCATTATCCCCATTATTCGCGGAATTTCGCCGATTCCCGTAAGCGTTCGAGCCTGATGTGCATCCGCACTGAAGAGATCATTGATCATCCTCGCCTTAATTACATATATGTGGTGTCTGTTCTCTTGCACATGTCCGAAAGAAGAGAGACTACATATATATAAAGATACATACGTAGCCAATTGCTAATTTTATTTTATTTTGTTGAAAGCATGCGATTTTTGAACGATCTTTTTTCACTGCTGACGTGTCCAGCAGAAGGTACGAGACACAGCCACGCATACGTACTCAGGCACAACTGAGTTACGGCTAGCGCCCTACAGAAAGCCCAACAAGGCAAGGCTTGTTTTATGCTTTCGTCGTATGTGATACAGGTAGTTCCTGAACGGTAATCCATCCGCTAAACGCGGATATAAGCAGACTCAAGATTCCAGTAAGATAGTATCACCGACAATGTTTATTGTTGTTGTGGTCTTCAGTCCTGAGACTTGTTTGATGCAGCTCTCCATGCTGCTCTATCCTGTGCAAGCCTCTTCATCTCCCAGTACCCACTGCAACCTACATCCTTCTGAATCTGTTTAGTGCAGTCATCTCTTGGTCTCTCTCTACGATTTTTACCCTCCACGCTGCCCTCCAATACTAAATTGGTGATCCCTTGATGCCTCAGAACATGTCCTACCAACCGATCCCTTCTTCTGGTCAAGTTGTGCCACAAACTTCTCTTCTCCCCAATCCTATTCAATACTTCCTCATTAGTTATGTGATCTACCCATCTAATCTTCAGCATTCTTCTGTAGACCACATTTCAAAAGCTTCTATTCTCTTCTTGTCCAAAGCATTTATCGTCCATGTTTCACTTCCATACATGGCTACACTCCATACAAATACCTTCAGAAATGTCTTCCTGACACGTAAATCTATACTCGATGTTAACAAATTTCTGTTCTTCAGAAACGCTTTCCTTGCCATTGCCAGTCTACATTTTATATCCTCTCTACTTCGACCATCATCAGTTATTTTGCTCCCCAAATAGCAAAACTCCTTTACTACTTTAAGTGTCTCATTTCCTAATCTAATACCCTCAGCATCACCCGACTTAATTCGACTACATTCCATTATCCTCGTTTTGCTTTTGTTGATGGTCATATTATATCCTCCTTTCAAGACACTATCCATTCCGTTCAACTGCTCTTCCAAGTCCTTTGCTGTCTCTGACAGAATTACGATGTCATCGGCGAATCTCAAAGTTTTTATTTCTTCTCCATGGACTTTAATACCTACTCCGAATTTTTCTTCTGTTTTCTGTACAAATTGTAAATAGCCTTTCGCTCCCTGTATTTTACGCCTGCCACCTTCAGAATTGGAAAGAGAGTATTCCAGTCAACATTGTCAAAAGCTGTCTCTAAGTCTACAATTGCTAGAAACGTAGGTTTGCCCTTCCTTAATCTAACTTCTAAGATAAGTCGTAGGGTCAGTATTGCCTCACGTGTTCCAACATTTCTACGGAATCCAAACTGATCTTCCCAGAGGTCGGCTTCTACTAGTTTTTCCATTCGTCTGTAAAGAATTGGTGTTAGTATTTTGCAGCTGTGACTTATTAAACTGATAGTTCGGTAATTTTCACATCTGTCAACACCTGCTTTCTTTGGGATTGGAATTATTTGATTCTTCTTGACGTTGAGGGTGTTTCGCCTGTCTCATACATCTTGCTCACCAGATGGTAGAGTTTTGTCAGGACTGGCTCTCCCATGGCCGTCAGTAGTTCCAATGGAATGCTGTCTACTCCGGGGGCCTTGTTTCGACTCTGGTCTTTCACCGACAATATCAGCAACAATACCACAACACATCAGGACGGTATCAGGTCCGTGTCTACATCCCCCGCGAGGAGAGGCAAACTTATCATTCTGTAAATCATTGTTGTTGCCACTCACTCGATTCAGGACTAAGGCAGAGTTAAAGACAGACCAGTACAAGTGGTCTGTGATCTGAAATGCATCGCACTCTTTTGCTACAAATGTTGTTGTTGTGGTCTTCAGTCCAGAGACTGGTTTGATGCAGCTCTCTCTACTACTCTATCCTGTGCAAGCTTCATCTCCCACTACCTACTGCAACTTACATCCTTCTGAATCTGATTAGTGTATTCATCTCTGGGTCTCCCTCTACGATTTTTGCCGGGCGGAGTGGCTGTGCGGTTCTAGGCGCTACAGTCTGGAACCGAGCGATCGCTACGGTCACAGGTTCGAATCCTGCCTAGGTTAGTTAGGTTTAATTAGTTCTAAGTTCTAGGCGACTGATGACCTCAGAAGTTAAGTCTCATAGTTCTCAGAGCCATTTGAACCATTTTTCTACGATTTTTACTCTCCATGCTGCCCTAAAATACTAAATTGGTGATCCCTTGATGACTCAGAATATGCCCCACCAACCGATCCCTTCTTCTAATCAAGTTGTGCCACAATTTCTCTTCTCTCAGATTCTGTTCAATGCGTCCTCATCAGTTATGTTACCTACCCATCTAATCTTCAGCATTCTTCTGTAGCACCACATTTCGAAAGCTTCTATTCTCTTCTTGTCTAAACTATTTATCATCTACGTTTCACTTCCATACATGGCTACAAGCCATACAAATACTTTCAGAAGTGACTTCCTGACACTTAAATCTGTACTCGATGTTAAAAAAGTTCTCTTCTTCTGAAACGTTTTCCTTGCCATTGCCAGTCTACATTTTATATCCTCTCTACTTCGACCATCATCAGTTATTTTGATCCCCAAATAGCAAAACTCATTTACTACTTTAAGTGTCTCATTTCCGAATCTAATTCCCGCAGCGTCACCCGATTTAATTCGACTACATACCACTACCCTCGTTTTGCTGTTGTTGTTGTTGTTGTTCATCTTATATCCTCCTTTCAAGACACTGTCCATTCCGTTCAGCTGCTCTGCCAGGTTTTGCTACAAATAAGGCATATAATAGTTTCTGAAAATACTTTACAGTAATTTGTTGCTAGTGTTCCAGTATTTTGGCACAGATTTTGCCTAATGGTATTTGGACATGTGACAAGGTTGTATAGTTCTAAGCCACTTCATAAACCATATAGTTTCGGTGAAAGGGGGTTCTCTTCCTGGCACATATTTATGTTCTACATCAAGAATAACTTACGAATATAACAGATGTAAATACTCGGCGATGGTTTATTGATCACAGTTCGTCAGATTCGCTCAGTTCTTGGGCACTGTTACATGGTTCGTAATGGGTCGAAGTGTTTAAACGACCTTAAGGCGGAACGTTTTCCTGAAAATTGAGATTCAACCATGTCGAAACGACCCTCCTCGAAAGGAAGATTTCGGCTTACATTTAATCGATGATGAGGTCATTACTGAAACGGGCAAAGTATTCCGCTGCTGTGCAGTTTCGGTGTGCGACTTGTCTCTCATACGAAAATTATTTTCGTGCGATATCGATGGCGGCTGCAGATGAAAGTTCTTCGGTTTGCCTTGCGTACTGTTTCTCCAAACATAGTCAACAGCCTGTTGTCCAAATAAATTCCCCCATGCAAGGTATCTAAACCTCTCCGCAACACGCTTGAGTCCAAAGATCCCACCAGTGTAAATCCACTGGCACGCGTTGTATTTAATCCGATCTAGCGAGGACTGTAAACTCTCGAATAGTACTTTAGAGTAGTCTTGCTTATTCTCTTGTTCGCCAGACGCAGTGCCGTCCGCTGTGGCAGAGCGGTTCTAGGCGCTTCAGTCCGGAACCGCGCTGCTGCTACGGTTACAGGTTCGAATCCTGCATCAGGCATGATGTGTGTGATGTCCTTAGCTTAGTTAGATTTAAGTAGTTCTAAGTGTAGGGGACTGATGACCTCAGATGTTAAGTCCCATAGTGCTTAGAGCCATTTGAGCCAGACGCAATGTAGTGTCCAGAATTTGCACAGTGGATAGAAGTCGCTCCTGTTCTGAAAACTCCGCTGCGAGACAATCGCTTAGAACGCTGGGAATCCCTCAACAACTAGACTTGGCAAATGTCGGAATGGGTCCTACGGAAGAGCATGGCGGATGTCCTTCTGTGTCCTCCCTTAAGCGGAGGTTGTGCTGCGTCTCTGATGGCCTCGTTGTTGACAGGATGTTTTAAACTCTAATCTTCCTCCCTTCGTTTCCGTGGCGCGCGGAGTGCCGCGTAGATTGGTGGATGTAAACAGAGCGACACGACACGACACGGCACGGCACGGCACGGCACGGCTCGGAGCGGCGTCGTTGTTTGGGAGCGCGCGCCACGTCCCCGATTGTAAGCGTCGGGGCGGGCGCTGGCGTGACGTCACGCGCCGCTTTTTGTCCGCCGGCCGGCTGCGGCGGTCGGCTTTTTGCGGGGGCGGACTCCTCCCGGGCCTGGTTGACTCTTGACACCGGCAAATGCCCGGTTCCTCTTCCGCGGCGCTTGTCGCTCCCAAGTATGCACCCGCTTCTAACCCGGCATTTCACCGCTGCTGTGGGCAAGTCCTTTACAATACGCTGTGGCTGTGTGAGACGTAAAAGAGTATCGTTAGGAGTATCCCAACGCAACTACAGAGCTGATACTATTCATGATACATGTAAAACATCTAGTGTACAGTTTCTGAAATTCCGCGAGGCCTTCCGCAGACGATGCGAAAGGCTGCGACGCCAGAAACTGTAGTGAAATGCGGAAGTCGCCTGTTGTCAGGGATTGACATTTGACGCTTAGCGTGCCCTAAACGTTAATACACGAAAGCATTGCACACGAGCAGTGTTACTATCCTGGGTGATTTTCGGTGAGTGGGCATTAGGTCGGGGTCTAAAGCATCTTCTGTGCCTAGCGTCTCGTCTCCTAATGCCAGAGGTATCAGTAGGGGCTGTAAAAACTCAGATAATTGTTTCAGACTCAAGAGAATCCAGCAAATCAAACGGTTTCACACGTGTATACCCAACAGTCGGTTCGGGTCGGATGGGGGTCGTGACGTGACGTGTTGCCATCAAACCACGTCCTAAGCTGTCGGTGTCACGCCGAGGGTGTTCTTCAGCTGATGGTGGGAAAGTGCTGGCACTATTTGCTTTATCTAACAATCCTCTTCTTGTATTCTTTTCTTTCTGTGATATTCTCTGTACGTCGTAGAATATTATTGTTTGGACGTCGATGACACTATGATGTCGAAGAACTGATTTGGTGGTTCTCTGGTCCCAATGCATGATCTGCTATTGCCGATTTATCCGTGATGCCCAAAAGACAATTCCTCTTGTGTTTCTCGGCCTACAACTCGCTGACTGGAGTAAGGTTCTCTTCAGTGATGAGTCCCGCTTCGAATTCTGCCCCAATGACCAACGAAGACGCTCCTGACGGCGGTGGATACCAACATGATTGTCACCCATCACACGACCCGTCAACCACAACTAATGGTCTGGGATGCCATCTCTTTTCATAGCAGGCCACCTTTCGTTGCCATCCGCGGAACCTTTACAGAACAATGGTGCGTCGACAATATTCAGTGTCACGTTTTATTGCTCTTCTTGGTAAGCCATCTTGGGATTGCATTTCAGCAAGATAATGCCTATCCGTACGAGGCGGGAGTTTCTTTCTTTCTGCTGCTTGTCTTTGTGCCTGCCAAACCGTACCTCGTCCAGCAAGGTCGTCAGATCTCTCCCCGAATGAGAACGTTTGCAGCATTGTGGGCAGGGCCGTCAAACCAGTTCGGGATTTTGACGGTCTAACGCTCCAGTTGGATAGGATCCAGCACTTACTCCTCAGGAGAAGATTCAACAACTCTATCAAACAAAGCCAAGCCGAATACTTGCTTACATAAGGACTACAGGTGGACCAACATGTCACTGACTTGCTCAGTTTGTAAAGCTCCTTCTCTTGAATAAATCATCCATTTTTTCTGAAATTGTGATCATTTGTTTGTGTGTACGACATATCTACGGATTTCTGTCGCATTCGAATAATTCCTTTATGATGTATCTTTATTTTTCTCTTTTTTTTCATTTTCCTCTTATATATACTCTGCAAGATGATACCTCCAAGAGTCTTAACTCCTGTGGTATTGTCACTCCTGGATTTTACGACCTCTCTGGAAGTTCCGCAAGGAAATATTTCTTAGTCAGAAATATAGATGATCCGACAAACCGTGTCCCAAAACACGTCCCTGCTCTGTTGAGGCCACCTGGTAGGTCAGCGTAGGTCACGTGAAGAACGCGTTAGATTTCATCCGGCGGCTGGAAGGGTAGCGTTTGAATGACTAATATTAGTAAGTTTCAATGGAGTATGTCTCTCTTTACTCGCATTCTTCCAATGGATTCGCGATGGTTAATTGTTGTTGAATTATTGACTCTCGATTTACGTTTTATTCATTTACTAGTTGTATGAGCAATCAGACGAGTTTTCTATGGGGACTGTATTATCGAAAATCTTCTTATGGAGAATTTCGAGGAACGCGCCCTGGAGTTGGCGGCATTGGAAGCTACATTGTTTCTTAAATTTGTGAGAGATACGTCTTTTATTTTGCCTGGCGTTGGGAACATTCACAGCTCTTTAGAAAATAGCAGTTAAATCCAACCAAATATTCTGTTCAGTATGGAGATGGAAATGGATACTTTCCCTTCCCTTCCCTACTGTGTTGACCAGAAGGAAGGTGATAGTACGTTGGTCCAAGCTGTTTTTTTAAGAAGCCAACTCTCACCGATTTGTATTTCAGGCTTACAGTTGTCACCATATGGCTCAGCGTCACCATCCATACGCTGTTTATAGGGCGCTTGTCACCTCAGCCCTTGGAAGTTTCTCAGATTAGTTAGCCCACTTTAAGGTTACCTGTAGACAAATTGGCTACAGTGAAAGACAAACGAGATGTGCGTTACGCTATCGACCAAGGGTAAATGCTTCTTAAGTCTACAGTGTTGCTGATCATGGGGGAACACTGTGCAAAGTGTATTTTTCGACGAAAATCTGAAAGATAAGAGCCTGTAAAAGATGATCTTGGTTCGTGTAAAGAGGATTTTTACTGTAGCCCATAGAGTTGTGGTATATGCACCGGATAGACGGTCTGGACTGTGCACGGCTGGTGTATAGAATATAAGCGTCGCACAGGCTTAAAACAACCGGGAAATTTGGCGATTGTGGACTATTGTTTTAACACCGGTCATTCGAGGGAGTATATCAACGCACAGACTCTGGCGTGCATTTCCAGTTACTGGGGTAGTCCTTTCAAGGAAGCCATGGGGATTGAACCAGCTTTTAACTTTATAAGCAGAGACGGAGGTTATTGCAAAAATTCTGCTTGGAATCCTGATCTCTCCCTGGCCAATACAGAGCAGGACAGAGTTATCGCTATATTGTCACCAGTTTATAGTTACTATTGCACTGTTGCAAACGTCTGGCGTTGGTCATCATCAGTTGTGTGGATACTAATTATTTACGGCGCGCGATGTTTTTTGTACTCATCATCTTTTGATACCGTCGTCGGTGTAGCGCCCTCTGACGAGGTTTTAAGTTACGAAGCATAGATCTATGGTTTCATTTGTGCCTTGAAAACAGCTAGAGGTACACCTGTGGAAAATAACGGCTCTTGTCCAGGACGTTACCCGACTGCCTTCCCATAGGTTATTTGATTGTACGAGACGAAGTCAAATTTCCCACTTTTTTGTGATTTTTCTCTCTGTTCGACAGAACGAGTTGGCTCAGGGCTTAAGACATTTTCAATTACATTTGGGAGCAACTCGTACGGCCACGTAGATTTTGGTTTTCTGTGACATCACTATATCCATCACGGTGAATGCAGGAGTGAAGAGGAAATGGCCAGTTACCCAGTCACAGCCGGTGATCAGTTTGTAACGTTCGCGTCGTCGACGTGACGTGGACTGCTAGGCTTCGTTGCTACTCTTTGCTTATAGTTACTTGGAAGTTTAAGTCCGCCGGTCCTAATGATCATTGTCAATTCCTTTCGTCGTTGGGGACCTCTACCGAACCGAGCTCTCCACAGGGTTTAAATTTTCCCTGTTCGTATCGAACAAGTAGCACTCGTGATACGCGTAGCAAGCTAGTGAAGCGCCGTGTGCACCCCACGTAAGCTCTGCGGAACGCACACATTATTCGCGCCCGTGTGGCCCCGGCCCCGCTGCGCTGACTTTTCATCGCAGGCTGGCGAACTCTCGTCTAATTAGCAGTCGCTCCCCGTCCCCCTCCCACCACGTGAGACGCCGCCCCTATTTGTTCTAATCCAATCACGCCGCACCACTTTGAACTCTCGTTACCGGTTAGACCCGCTCCAGTGTTCGAGCTGAGTCGCGTGCCGACATTTATAATCGCATTTGATGACTGCGCGCAGCTTGAGAGTGCTTGCGCCGGGGCTGTTCACGTTCTACGAGGACTCGGAGCTGCTCGTACGTACTCTTCGCCAGAGAGCGCAGGGCCACTTCGCCGACTAATAAGCGAACCTGCTTTGCAGTTACCGCAAAATTGGGCAACGTTCAAACGAGTAGCGATTGCTGCTGCCTGCGTTATGCATCTGCGTTGTAGCAATTGGGCTGTTTTTTTTCTTGTTTTTTTTTTTTTTTTTTTTTTTTTTTTGTTGAAATAGCAAAATTAACCGAAGGTACCCGTTGGGAAGCCATGTGTCTTGTAAAGAGAGTGAGCTGATAAAATTCAACATAGCAAGAAAATACTTCTTTAGCCATTACTAGTTTCGCTGTAACAATCTTGAGTAATTTACATTTATTGATATGAAGTGGTTGGAGGTAACTGGGACGAAATCAATGCGAGAACGAAAGTTATATCACTGTTAGAGGCCTGCTGAGGCAGCTTACTACACTGGTGTACACAATTTAAGGAAGACAGCAACTTTCGCATGATGTATCACTACGAAATAACATAGTTCGATTAAACTTTGACCGTAAGTAGGTGGTTCAAATGGCTCTAAGCAGTATGAGATTTAACATCTGAGGTCGTCAGTCCCCTAGACTTGGAACTACTTAAACCTAACTAACCTAAGAACATCATACACATCCATGCCCGAGGCAGGATTCGAACCTGCGACCGCAGCAGCGCGGCTCCGGACTGAAGCGCCTGGAACCGCTCGGCCACAGTGTCCGGCGGACCATACGTAGCAAGTAGAAAGACCTGTTAAACAGTGCAGAAAGTAGTTGAAAGAAATAGGGGTTGAGACGAACGGAAATGACACTTTTATTCAAAGACAGTTATTATACTGAAGTCGCCGTGATTTATGACGGTCTCCTGAACATTACTAATGACACGTCATGGTTCCTAACAAGGTGTGTGAGCACGATGCATGCTTGCAATGTGCTCCTATGCTGGCCGTATGATTGGTCAGTTCTTGCCATGCGGCGTACTATTGGTCCACCAGCGCGCGGCTGACAATTGTTGGATGCTTCTTTGCGGATGCGCTGCAGAACGTCGCCTCACCAAGAGATCGATGTGATTCACGTAGTGGAAATTGGCAGGTCAGTCTAATAGCCGAATAGCTACTCGTTCCACGACCCTTCCACATGAGCAGTTCGGTCCCGTAGTGCATTTTCCTCCATAAAAATGAAGCCAGGGCCAAATGCACCCATGAAAAAACGTACTTGGGGAAGGAGTACGACCGCCGAGAGTACCGTGTTAAAAGATTTTGGACTCCACGCAACATTATGCCTCCCTAGACCGTAAAACCTCGACCACTAATACGATCATGTTCGACAGTGCGCAATTTACCCTCATATCGGGAAAGGGGGAGGGGGGTCGCGTAATGCAACTAGGGACATCGTCTCGTCTCGTTCCGACAGTTGTTTGCTTTCTCTCTCGAGATCACAGGTTCTTTAAAAATCGCGGATTAGGCGTTTTTCCTTGTGTGTGTGTGTGTGTCTTGTAATGTTACCACCACGCGACACACCAGTCTTGCTTCTGTTGTAAGTCTGTTCTGTATCATGATTCATATAAAATAAACAGTAATAATTTGCAGTCAGAAGTATCTTTTTTTATTTCTTTATGGTGACTAGTTTCGGGCACCTGTGTTAATTTCCAAACCATCCGCACTGTGTGGCAAATAGAGGCGATAGCCTATCTACAAAAGCTGCCCCTGCAGCGTTCAAAGTGACAGCATGAGCGATTCAAAAGCAGTTCGTAAACTGCATATATTGGACATGTTGTTGTGGTCTTCAGTCCAGAGACTGGTTTGATGCAGCTCTCCATGCTACCCTACCTGTGCAAGTTTCTTCATCTCCCAATACCTACTGCAACCTACATCCTTCGGGATCTGTTTAGTGTATTCATCTCTTGGTCTCCTCTACGATTTTTACCCTCCGCGCTGCCCTCCGATACTAAATTGGTGATCCCGTGATGCCTCAGAACGTGTCCTACCAACCGACCCCTTCTTCTAGTCAAGTTGTGCCACAAGCTCCTCTTCTCCCCAATTCTATTCAATACCTCCTCATTAGTTAAGTGATCTACCCATCAAATCTTCAGCATTCTTCTGTAGCACCACATTTCAAAAGCCTCTATTCTCTTCTTGTCCAAACTATTTATCGTCCACGTTTCACTTCCATACATGGCTACACTCCATACAAATACTTTCAGAAACGACTTCCTCACACTTAAATCTATACTCGATGTTAACAAATTTATCTTCTCCAGAAACTATTTCCTTGCCATTGCCAGTCTACATTTTTACTCCGAAGGTCTCTTTAATTTTACTGTATTCACAAAGACCGTCTCTCATCCTGATTACTTGTGGGGTTGTAAGGATCCTACCTACTTAAATTATTTACAAAAAGTACAGGAACCGTCCAGCTTTTGTGTATTTTATTTACACCAAGACAGATTTCTGTTATTTACCCATTATTATTTGCCCTGTATATCATTAATACAAAGTTTTTATGTAGTATCGACGCGTAGTAAGGTCGCCGTAGGTACCTTATATTCTGTAATTAATCAACTTTTTTGATTTTATCGAAAGGCTATTTACAATTTATACAGAAACCAGATGGCAGTTATAAGAGTCGAGGGACATGAAAGGGAATCAGTGGTTGGGAAGGGAGTAAGACAGTGTTGCAGCCTCTCCCCGATGTAATTCAATCTGTATATTGAGCAAACAGTAAATGAAACAAAAGAAAAATTCGGAGTAGGTATTAAAATCCATGGAGAAGAAATAAATACTTTGAGGTTCGCCGATGACATTGTAATTCTGTCAGAGACAGTTAAGGACTTGGAAGAGCAGCTGAATGGAATGGACAGTGTCTTGAAAGGAGGATATAAGATGAACATCTCCAAAAGCAAAACGAGGATAATGGAATGTAATCGAATTAAGTCGAGTGATGCTGAGGGAATTAGATTAGGAAATGAGACACTTAAAGTAGTAAGGTAGTTTTGCTATTTGGGGAGGAAAGTAATTGATGATGGTCGAAGTAGAGAGGGTATAAAATGTAGACTGGCAATGGCAAGGAAATCATTTCTGAAGAAGTGAAATTTGTTAACATCGAGTATAGATTTAGTGTCAGGAAGTCATTTCTAAAAGTATTTGTTTGGAGTGTAGCCATGTATGGAAGTGAAACATGGACGATAAATAGTTTGGACAAGAAGAGAATAGAAGCTTTCGAAATGTGGTGCTACAGAAGAATCCTGAAGATTAGATGGGTAGATCACATAACTAATGAGGAGGTATTGAATAGAATTGGGGAGAAGAGGAGTCTGTAGCACAATTTGACCAGAAGAAGGGATCGGTTGGTAGAACATGTTCCGAGGCATCAAGGGATCACCAATTTAGTATTGGAGGGCAGCGTGGAGGGTAAAAATCGTAGATGGAGACCAAGAGATGAATACATTAAGCAGATTCAGAAGGATGTAGGTTGCAGTAGGTACTGAGAGATGAAGCAGCTTGCACAGGATAGGGTAACATGGAGAGCTCCATCAAACCAGTCTCAGGACTAAAGACAACAACAACAACATCATTTTCTGGGGAAGGGTCGCCGAAAAAATGTTGCGAAAGTTTCGAAATTCTGTGGAAAGTTTGCTGGAAGTGGCTAGGTGTTGTCATTCTTAATTACTTGGTAAATATAGGCCGGGTATTTGCAGACCGTCAATTACACACACACACACACACACACACACACACACACACACACACACACACACGCACACACGCGCGCGCTCCCGCCCGCCCGCGTTGTTTTTAACTACAGTACTTATCACAAGCTGCGAGATCGTCGCGAAAAAAACAGTGACCCGTGTATGTAATAAGTTTCCTTTAATTTACGTCTATGGTCACAAACTTTTTGTTAACAGATTACCGGTTTCGGTCTTTAATGACCATCATCAGATCTGCAGCAAAAAATGGGAGAAACATAAATACACTATCAAACTGTATACAGTTTAAGAACAATACATAGACCATAATGAAAAGTAGTACTGACAAAATTTACATTTGTGCGCTTTAAATATGAAGAGGCATACATGTTTCTTAAAAACAAAGTCCTAATGTATTGCAGTCATAGTGGCATGGTCAAATATTAAATGCGGAATCAGCACTTATAAATAACATCACATGCACGAGTCGTGTTGTCAGTAGTATTACTGTTTAAAACAAGCTGCCGTACAGTATCCACAAGATGTTTGTGTAGTAAGTCCACCAGATATCGCTCATGTCGGCGTACACTTGTTCTCAATAATTAATTGAAACAGCGAAAATAAAGGGGAATACAATAGTTGAAGTCTGTAATAAGCTTATAACGTGTAGAAGGCATTACAGTAATAAAAAGCAATAAAAAGAACAACACGACAAAAGTAATGTTGTTAAAAATATTTAAATCGTACAAATGTAAATTTTGTCGGTACTACTACTCGTTATCGTCTATTTATTGTTCTCAAGCTGTATCCAGTTCGCGAGTGTATTTATATTTTTCCTATTTTTTTGCTCTGCAGATGTGATGATTGTTATTAAAGACCGAAACCGGTAATCTGTTAACAAAAAGTTTGTGACCATAGACGTAAATTAAAGGAAACTTACTACAATACTTATGTTACTCTGTCAAAGTTTTAATCTAAGACTATACTCTTAACGAGCAGATTATGAAAGCATACGAAATTTTTAAATTCGGACAATAATTATGCGCAATTTTGAAAATCAAATTGTTGTTGTCCCCGGAAGACGTTAGGTACACCGCCTGCAACTGGAAATGCGGTTTATTAATGCAGGTTTCAGTGTCGGCAAATAATTTTCTTATCAGACAGCTTAACTAGACATAAGTGCGCCTCGCTGAGAAACCCAACTTCATGATAAGGTAACAGATACACCTCAAGTTCGGTAGTAGTTACACTTTGTTGTACATCAGCATCAGACAACATTATTAGCAAACTAACAAAATCTGATGGGGCCGAGGTCTCAAAAAGGCGCTTTTCTAAACAAAAACAAAAAAACCGGCAAATACTTGGCCTACGAGTCTGCAGAGGGTCTGCAGAGGGTGCAGAGGGCCAAAAATTACTACTTACTAAATTTTGCTTTATTTATCTTGGACTGGTCTTTCCAAAAATAGATCACCCAGTCGTAGCTGTTCATCTGTTCGGTCCCCAGATTTATCTGTTGGGAAGATACATAACGATGGCTGGTTTTTGCGGCCGATTACGTTTTCCGCTGAAATACGATCGAGGGTTGTTCGGGAGCGGTATCAGCAGGGCGCAGCGCGATAATCCCTGACCCGGTTTACGTCGGCGAGCCCGCACCAGGCCTCCGGCTGCTTCGCATCTGTCGTCCCCCCCGACGTCTCCCCTGCGGCTGCACATCGTCCCGCCACCCCGTTCCCTGCTTCTTGCTGCCCCCGCAGACTCGAGGCCACACTATTTGCTGTTTTCAGAGTCGCGCCTATTTGAGGCAGCGGCGTTTCATCTCGGCCCCAGACGCCCTGGCCTGCGCCCCTGCCGTTGCTCGCGCTCGCTTGCCTGCCTGCCTCTATTTGTTGACGCGCTTTTTACCAGCATTGCGGGACTGATAGCCTCATTCATCATTCGCTCCCCCCTCACTCCTCACCCCCTCCGACAGACGGTGAGCAACCGGATCCTCCTTCCCTTTGTAACGACGAGGGCGGGGTCACCTGTTACGCCGTTTCAGCTGAAATTACTTGTGTCGCGAGGGTGTGAATTATGGGCATGCGGGTGCTTTTTTAATTTCATCTGCAAGATTAGTCGCACTCAGTTAATTCTCTAGGAGCCCCTCGTAGTTAACGCGTATATTTCATTATCTAAGTAGATCTGTAAAACCGATGTGTTCATTTCCGTAATAACGAAGCAGTAATTAAGTCGCGACTAAAGTGTTACACGTGTGTAGTATTCAGAGTAGGAGGTGAAATATTAACGGCTTAAAAGGGAACTGACTGCACTACGTAAAAAAAAAAGTCCAATAAGCAACGAAGATATGGAATGGATTGACAACTGAAGAATTTATATCCGTCTCAGAGCGCGGTAATTTGTTACATTTTAATTACTAATTCCGATCAGTTGTGATGAACTTGAACTTCAGATCGGCCTAGAACAGAGAGAAATAACATAATGTCATACTTAGAGTTCACATTTACTGTCGTTCACGCTGTAATATTTCTTACCTAGATGAAATAGACATACAATTTAAAATAAAAAATCCGAATACTATATCTGACACGAAAAAATTAGAGCAGAAACCGTGCAGAAAATTTTGTAAAGCGTGATTAGTATTAGATTATCTGTACGGAAGAGAGATGTGCAAAATAGTCAAGCTTAGCGATTAAAATTCTTCTAGGTATTACGCCGCGTCATTGCTAAATAGTCGTGCCCTGAGGAAGGCCGTTGCAATTCGGCCGAAACGTCGGTTTTAGTTTATTATTGCTGTTCGATTTATCAATGACGCGGCGTAATACCCAGAAGAATTTTAATCTCTCTGACACCGGCCGCGGAAGCCTACGTTCTTAAAGTCAAACTTATCACGTACACACGGTGGCCGAATGCTTTTTCTGGGTTGCGTTCCTGTATGTACTTTCGAAAATGAGAAAATAAATGACGAAATAAGAGCAGATTAAAATACTTACAATGAATGGATAAATAGCTCGACTTCTCCAATAACAATTGATCAAACATACAGCGGGATTATAAATCTCGGAGTAGGAACATACGAGAGGTAAGATGGATGAATTTAGGAATGGGCTACATAGAGACACAACAGGCAGTGCCGCTGGTGGTGCTGGTGGTGTATTTTGTTGATGGGACGCCACTCTCCTCCCATCTGCTCCATCCACAGTATTTCCAGATAATATTTTGCAGAGAGAAATTGTGTGCCGGCCAGAAATTCTGTTTCGCGTGCATAACTATTTTGCTAGACAACCCACCACTTACGGTACTCCGGTTCGTCTTGCGCCCCCACTCAAAACTGATTAGCCGCAGGTTTCTCCTCTATTCAATCGCAAATCCCGTGTGTTTTGGCTCCTCATCCTTTTGAGGCTACATCTGTTTACATTTGTTTACTATCAAGAAGTTTGAACCACACATTACTATTATTCTCTAATTTCACTATTAAACTTGGAGTAGAAGTAACCATAAACAATAATTTCACTTTTTAAATACATGAAAATGGGTTTAGGAGGCTGTACTTCTTTCTCAGGTGATGTACAAGTCTTACCGTTACAGTTTTTGAGTTTCCTATTTCCGTTTGGGTCCAGATGACCGCTTTCATTGTATATATCAAGGTAAATTTGCCTATAATCAGTGTCGGTATGAAAAAGTCTCTCGTTAAAAGTTCGAAATACACCTGTTCGGTTATATAAAATTTCCTTCTCTTTGGTAGCTATAAAATTAGAGACACAGTGAAAGAACAGTACACTGCAGTCGTAATTTCGCACCTTTTTTAGACATATGAGCCCACACACGTCTATCTTCTTTCTTCTCATAATAGAAAACATTTGTGAATCCCGATATACGAGACGACGCTAAACACAGCATACTAGTAAACTACTCGCGCCCTGCCAATGCGTTGATCGATTTTCTCCCACCGTTTATAGGTTGCGAAACAGTAACGCTCTCCTACGCCCCAACAAATACTTACTAAGTAATTCGAGCTGTGCCTTTGATCTTGTGTCGCCGTAACATTTCCTAAATTTTCTCAAAACGACAGCGACTATTAATACTAGGCAAATTCTTTTTCGCATAGTGAAACAGATGGCAGAAGTTGACAGTAACGAAAGAAATTCTATGATTTGGACATCACATGGAGATAGAGCATACTCTGAGAATAGGGCTACTGCGTATGTTATGTTTTCCCTGCTAAAGTGTGGTACACGAGACTCGAAATACCATTTCGTTACTCACAGAAACATTTTGTTTTCTTCTCTGCACGCATTTAGTGCCCGTCTCCGATCGAGTCTGTAGTTCTTTCAGATCATTACCCTCAGCAGACTAGGAGTAACTGAAACGGTCGTTAGCCGCATTCTTCTATCTCTTGGCAGTTTCGGGTGTCCCTCTAATATCGTATTCTCAGCAGAGCAAATGTATAGTGACACCGAGTATCGAAAACACGTTGTCCCTCGCCATGATTTCTTTCCCCGCTTGCGAATCATGTTCGACTCACGCGGAGTCGACAAATAGTTCAGATGGCTCTGAACACTATGAGATTTAACATCTGAGGTCATCAGTCCTCTAGACTTAAAACTACTTAAACCTAACTAACCTAAGGACATCACACACATCCATGCCAGAGGCAAGATTCGAACCTGCGACCGTAGCAGCAGTGCGGTTCCGGACTGAAGCACGTAGAACCGCTCGGTCACAACGGCCGGCGCGGAGTAGACAGTATTCGTTATCCTCCAATTTCTTCTTTGGCATCCAAAGGCTTCCGGCTCTTCGGTAGCCCACAGCGGGAAACGGCTATTTCAACAGAGCCGGACAACAGCTACTGCCGTACGGCGATCGTATACGCACCGTACCTTGCCACTTCAGAGGTCGGACGTAGTACGACAGAATTGTCGTGTGTGCCTGTAATTGCTTGCTCGGTACTGTGGTCTGACAGTTGACTGCAGAACTTTCATCTCTTTGAGTTAACTGTAACCATTAACGCCACTACAACCTTGTTGACTGCTCGTCAGTATGTTGGAGAGAGAAATGTCTTCGTGAAACGGAACCCACTCAAATAGCGTATCCATAGGCACGATTATACCCGTGGTAACTTGCTAGGTTAGCGAACAGGTGTTTATGCGTAGTGGCTACATCAGTAATGACGTTCAGTAACGAAATAAATAAATAAATAACGAGTGATTTGTAGCTGTTATCTATCTTCTGCGTGCGCGTGTGTGTGTTTGCGTGTGTATGTGTGTATGTGTGTGTGAGGGAGAAAGAGAAATGGTTTAAATGGCTCTGAGCACTATGGGACTCAACTGCTGTGGTCATTAGTCCCCTAGAACTTAAAACTACTTAAACCTAACTAACCTAAGGACATGACACACATCCATGCCCGAGGCAGGATTCGAACCTGCGACCGTAGCAGTCGCACGGTTCCGGACTGCGCGCCTAGAACCGCAAGACCACCGCGGCCGGCGGAGAGAGAGGGAAAGAGAGGGGGAGTGAGACGGGGGGGGGAGAGGAGAGAGACAGAGACTCAGGGAGTGTGAGTGGTCGGGAACGAGGGGCTGCTCTATTGCGTGCGTAGTGATACATGGAGAAAACATAATTGCTGTACCATATGGTCACAAGTAACCTAGCAACGACAGTGCCTTCTTAAAACACGTAATGACACAGTACATTCGCGTAACTGTAGAATAAGTTATTGAACTGTTGAGGGAGGCGTCGAGTAATATTCCCCATAAAGGCGGCGACCACCACAACCTCCCAGCTTCTTCACACTTCATGAATAAGATCCTGATACTGTTCTATACACGTGCGCTCCGCTGGCCGGTCACACATGCGTGGCTGTATCTTTGGCGTCAGCGGCCTGCGCATGCGCCGGACTAGATGTGGCTGCCTGCACCTGTTCCCCGCGGGGATCGGCGCCGACAAACAGGACGTGGTGCTGGCCGAGCGCTTCTTTCACGCACCTTGGCCGGCGGCTTTAAAAATAGCGGCGTAACGACCCGGCGCACGTGGGTTCACACTGAAGAAGAGTCGGCTCTGCGGAGGACTCCCGCTATTAGCAGTGACCCTTAAAAGTTGGCTCAAATGCACGGACGTCTGTTCATCATACGAACAAGAAAGTTTTTGTTTCTGCCATTTGGATTGATTACACGTAATTAAGATAGAAACTAACAAATGAATACGTGATATGTAAACATATTAGATAACAACAGTATGAGGCAGGACAATGGCGAAGAAGGTAAATCTGGGAGTTCGGGGAGGTGTACAATGAACCAGATATTGTCGCGAAAGCCAAGACGAGGTAACTGAGTTGGGCCGGTCACATCTGTAGAAGTGAGAAGGGATCAAGACAGAAAAGACTTGAGAAGAAACCCGACGCGCGATCGCATTTAAGCAGACGGAAACAAAGACGGAGAGACCAAGTGGCGAAGGATCTTCAGATACTTGGAGCAAGGGGAGAAGATGCTAGTGACAAAACGCTGTGGGTGAGTCTGCTAGACGAGGCCAAAATCTTACTGTGATTAGTGGAGCCGAAAGGTAAGAGTAAGTTACATAACAGTGTGATTCGTGGAGCAGTTTCGCAGATAGAGGTCAAATAAAATAAAAAATAAAATGGTACCGTCTCTGAATTTACAAGTCACCTCTGATGGTAGTGGGAGACAATCCATTTTTTCCTGTTTTTCAGTACTCCCCATTTTCTTCTTCTGCGGGTTTCAACTCGAACTCAGTTCCAGGGCCTCGCGGGATTACCCGAACGGTCTGAGGCGCTGCAGTCAGGGACTATGCGGCTGGTCCCGACGGGGGTTCGAGTCCTCCCTCGGGCATGCGTGTGTGTGTTTGTCCTTAGAATAATTTAGGTTAAGTAGTGTGTAAGCTTAGGGACTGATGACCTTAGCAGTTAAGTCCCATAAGATTTCACACACATTTGAACATTTTTTTCAGTTCCAGGCAACGTGAAACATATTCTCCCTCTTCGTGTCCCGTTGGACACGAGACCTTGCTTAGAGGACAATCACACTTAAGGCCTGCAGCAGTATTCTGGACTGTACGCTCACCCGAGACGGCCATGATATAGTGAGATTACACAGTTCTGTATTGTTTTTAGTCTCTGGCGACGTTTTGCTTTAACCCGTGTCCAATAAATGTCTTGCGAAACAGTTCACAAAACAAAATAACAAGGAAAAATTACGGGGTTTTAATATCAAGAGGCATACCTTCTCCAAAGCAGCGACAAATTATTACCTGACTTCCGTAGCATCTGCCTTTCAGACAGGTGTCACTAGTTCGTCGACCGCTGGCAGACTCAACATTTCTCTTCTCCGTAACGGCTGGATGCCTTGTCTCTGTGGAGCGGAAGAGTCGCAGAGCCTGCCGCATTACACGTCTTTTTTTGTGTGAGCGGTTATAAGTACGCTGTGGGGTGCAATTAGTTTGTTTGCTATGTACCCCCTGCATTGTGGTGTTGCCTGAGACGATAATGGACGCAACTGATGTTTCTTATAGGAGAAGATACAGATATACTGGTAAAAAGCAAGCTCTGGCATCGGTCTGCCACACAGCAGCCATTGACAGAAAAACATTATTTCCAACCAATGGCACAGACCGGAACGGCGTTTGCTTTCTGAAGTGTTTCTGCTTCTAGGCGTATTCATTTTTCATCAGGCGATTCAGTGAAAGAAATATGAGGGTTTCCCAGAAGGTAATGCACCACATTTTCTTTCTTCAACAGTTCTTTATTGAACATAATGAGAATTGCACACACGAAAGAATGGTGTTTTATCTACACATCCTATTTTTCCACGTAATCTCCGTCCCGTTGTGTGGTCTTCATCCAGCGCGAAACAAGAGCTTGTATGCTCTGTCGGTATCAATACTTGTAGTGGTGGCGGAGCCAGTGCTTTACTGTGTGAATCACGTCCTCATCGTCCTCACAGTCCTGAAAATGTCTTCCACGAATGGCATCCTTTAATGGCCTAAACGAGTGTAAGTCCGGGGTAGCTAAGTCAGGTGTGACAGCCGTGGATGGTCTCCGCGATCGCTGCAAATCGTGGAGCTCCGCCGAACCGTCTTCTGATGACCTCACCTTTCATGCACAGCGAAAAACTGTGCTTCTGCCGACAGCAAATGCTCCATAGACTTAGCAAAAGCGTTTGTGAATAATCCCCACAGTTTCTTTCTCTGTAGTGAGAAATTCAATGACGGCACGTTGCTTGTAACGTTCATCACCTATAGATGCCATTTTGAAACTGACACCCGGCACCTGTAAAACACAATGCATGCACGTTTGCATGCTTGCATTCAACATTCTGGCGGTTATACTGATTATTAGTGTTCCGGCATTTCACATATCCACTAGCTTACCTCGCGCTTACACTAACCTGTGATCTTGCAATGTTTTCACTTAGGTATATTACCTAGACAAGTGTATTCCCGAAATTTCGTTACTATACATTAACTGTTTTTTCATGTTACGATTTTTTTCCGTCAGTGTACTTAACACCTTGTTGACTTTGGTGTTAAACTTAAGGTACAGGCTGCAGAGTATGGTGGGATGCTGCTTCGTGTCGCATGACATTAGACTAATTTTCCCTAGATTTCGTTTCAGTGAATGGGAGGGGGGGGGGAGAAGAAAAATTGGAAGAATAGAGTGGAGGGCCGGCCGGAAATGATACTTAAAGATGGTTCAAATGGCTCTGAGCACTACGGGACTTAACATCTGAGGTCATCAGTCCCCTAGACGTAGAACTACTTAAACCTAACTAACCTAGGGACATCACACACATCCATGCCCGAGGCAGGATTCGAACCTGCGACCGTAGCGGTCGCGCGGTTTCGGACTGAAGCGCCTAGAACCGCTCGGCCACGGAGGCCGGCACTTAAAGATAACGGCTGACCTTTGTGAAGCGCGCTGATATGATTTGCTGTACGTGTGGACAGCCGACTGTCTGGCCTAGCGGTTCTAAGCGCTTCAGTCTGGAACCGCGCTGCTGCTACGGTTGCAGGTTCGAATCCTGCCTCGGGCATGGATGTGTGTGATGTCCTTAGGTTAGTTAGGTTTAAGTAGTTCTAAGTTCTAGGGGACTGATGATCTCAGATGTTAAGTCCCATAGTGCTCAGAGCCATTTGAACCATTTGTGCTTGTGGACAGTTGCAGACTGCGATGTTCCAGCGTGCTTTCCAGCCATCGCTTTGCGAGGCGATTCCGCGGCGGTAAAGGCGAGAATTAATGAGAGCAGCGAGTGGCGCCGCCTCTTTGACACGCGGGCCGTGCTAATCTGCCGACGCATGCGCAGCAGCAGACGCAGGCGCTGCCAGAGCAGAGGCGGACGTTAATCGCGGCCGGCCGGCACGCTTCATTAGCGAGTCCACGCTCCTTTATTACTGCCGACCCTGCTACCGAACATTAACCTATTTGCATTCCCCACACTGTCTGAAGCTGCCCTGCTGAGACGCCTGATCGTCAGCCCGTCTCTCCTTGGCTTGCCTTTGAATTCATACTTGCCTTAGTCTGCGCTGAGCTTACAAATAGTGTATGCCAGGGTTTCCTAACTGTGTCCTACGAAACATTGCTGTTCCACAGGAAGTGAACAACTGCGACGCGAAAAACTTTTAATATCACGGATTTTCCCTTGAATTTTCACGATGTTCTCTATTATTTTAAAAATTTCAGTATGATGTCTGTACTATATGGTGTTTCAAACTGAAGCAGTCACTGAATAAAATAAGTTATTGTCATTTTTAAAAAAAATTATTAGTCTTTAAAATTAACAAGATGTTATAAAGTGTTACAACAGAGGAAAAGTTTGGAAACCACTATTGTACGTGAATGCTATAGACACTGATGGCCTTCTCTCTCTCTCTCTCTCTCTCTCTCTCTCTCTCTCTCTCTCTCTCTCTCTCTGTGTGTGTGTGTGTGTGTGTGTGTGTGTGTGTGTGTGTGTGTGTCAGGGAGAAAACTTGTCTGGAAAGTCGGGAATCCTTAGGTAATAGAATTTTCTTATCTACATACGCTGTCAGAAATTGTGGACTGCATGGTAGAGATAACTTCCCATCGTACAATCTACTAGGATTTTCCCCGTTCCATTTCATTGATGGAGCGCGGTAACATCGCTCGCCAAAACGCCTCTGTGTGCACTGTCGTTCGTCTAATCTTGTCCTCGCCGTTCATACAGGAACGAGACTTAGGTGACTGCAGTACTGTGATGTCACAAAGTCGTGGGGTACTTCCTAATATCGTATCGTACCTACATTTCCCCGGCGTAGTTGAGCAACTCGACGGGGCATGGACTAAACAAGTCGTTGAAACTCCCCCGCAGAAATACAAGGACATGCTGCCTCTATAGCCTTCCACAATTGCGAACGTGTTGCCATTGCAGTATTTTGTGCACAAACTGACTTCTCGGTTACGTCCAATGAAAGTTTGATGGGATTCACGCCGGGCGATCTGGGTGGCCAAATGATTCGCTTGAATTGTCCAGAATGTTCTAAGCATTCGCGATCAGTTGTGGCCACGTGACAAGGGGCATCGCTGTTTGGAAACATGAAATACATGAATAGCTCCAAATGGTCTCCAAGTAGCCGAACGTAACCATATCCAGTGAATGCCTCAGTCCATTCCATGTAAACACAGCCCACACTATTATGGAGCCACCACCAGCTTGCTGAGTACCTTGTTGACAACGTGGGTCCATGGTTTCGTGGGGTCTGCGCCACACTCGGAGCCTACCATCAGGTCTTACCAACTGAAATCGGGACTCATCTGACCCAGTCGTCTCTGGTCCAGCCGATATGGTCACGAGTCCAGGAGAGGCGCTGCAGGCGATATGCTGTGAGCAAAGGCACTCGCGTCGATCGCATACGCTGCCATTGCCCATTAACCGGAAATTTCACCGCACTGCCCTAACGGATACTTTCGTCGTACGTCCCACATTGACTTACGCGGTTATTTCAAGCAGTTCTGCTTCTCTGTTTACACTGACAAGTAATCGCTGCTGCCCTTGCTCGCTCAAAAGAGGAAAGGCCGCTGGTCCTGATGGAATACCAGTTCGATTTTACACAGAGTACGCGAAGGAACTTGCCCCCCTTCTTGCAGCGGTGTACCGTAGGTCTCTAGAAGAGCGAAGCGTTCCAAAGGATTGGAAAAGGGCACAGGTCATCCCCGTTTTCAAGAAGGGACGTCAAACAGATGTGCAGAACTATAGACCTATATCTCTAACGTCGATCAGTTGTAGAATTTTGGAACACGTATTATGTTCGAGTATAATGTCTTTTCTGGAGACTAGAAATCTACTCTGTAGGAATCAGCATGGATTTCGAAAAAGACGGTCGTGTGAAACCCAGCTCTCGCTATTCGTCCACGAGACTCAGAGGGCCTTAGACACGGGTTCACAGGTAGATGCCGTGTTTCTTGACTTCCGCAAGGCGTTTGACACAGTTCCCCACAGTCGTTTAATGAACAAAGTAAGAGCATACGGACTATCAGATCAATTGTGTGATTGGATTGAGGAGTTCCTAGATAACAGAACTCAGCATGTCATTCTCAATGGAGAGAAGTCTTCCGAAGTAAGAGTGATTTCAGATGTGCCGCAGGGGAGTGTCATAGGACCGTTGCTATTCACAATATACATAAATGACCTGGTGGATGACATCGGAAGTTCACTGAGGCTTTTTGCAGATGATGCTGTGGTGTATCGAGAGGTTGCAACAATGGAAAATTGTACTGAAATGCAGGAGGATCTGCAGCGAATTGACGCATGGTGCAGGGAATGGCAATTGAATCTCAATGTAGACAAGTGTAATGTGATGCGAATACATAGAAAGATAGGTCCCTTATCATTTAGCTACAAAATAGCAGGTCAGCAACTGGAAGTAGTTAATTCCATAAATTATCTGGGAGTACTCATTAGGAGTGATTTAAAATGGAATGATCATATAAAGTTGATCGTCGGTAAAGCAGATGCCAGACTGAGATTCATTGGAAGAATCCTAAGGAAATGCAATCCGACAACAAAGGAAGTAGGTTACAGTACGTTTGTTCGCCCACTGCTTGAACACTGCTCAGCAGTGTGGGATCCACACCAGATAGGGTTGATAGAAGAGAGAGAGAAGATCCAACGGCGAGCAGCGCGCTTCGTTACAGGATCATTTAGTAATTGCGAAAGCGTTACGGAGATGATAGATAAACTCCAGTGGAAGACTCTGCAGGAGAGACGCTCAGTAGCTCGGTACGGGCTTTTGTTAAAGTTTCGAGAACATACCTTCACCGAAGAGTCAAGCAGTATATTGCTCCCTCCTACGTATATCTCGCGAAGAGACCATGAGGATAAAATCAGAGAGATTAGAGCCCACACAGAGGCATACCGACAATCCTTCTTTCCCCGTACAATACGAGACTGGAATAGAAGGGAGAACCGATAGAGGTACTCAGGGTACCCTCCGCCACACACCGTCAGGTGGCTTGCGGAGTATGGATGTAGATGTAAGTGAAGGTCTTCGGCCACTGCGTTGTCCGTGGCGAGAGGTAAGGCCTGAAATTTAATGTTGTCGGCACTCTCTTGACATTGCAGATCGCGAAATGTTGAATTCCGTAATGATTTCCTTAAAGAAACGCCCGTTGCATCTCTGTACGCGTTCAAAGTTTCTTAATTCTCACCGTGCCTCCATAACGTCTGAAACCATCTCACACGAATCACCTGAGTACAAATGACAGCTCCTCGAATGCACCGTTCTCTTTTACAATGTGTACGCTATACTTTCGCTGTCTGTGTATATGCATATCGCCAATATCTGTGTATATCCCTAGACTCAGCAGTTAAAGTCGGTTTCACGGGTTAGTTTGCGTTTGCCTTCAAGCATTTGCATGTTTTGCTCCTTCAGCATCATATTTACGCTTTCCCTTGGATCAAAGAAGCTTGTAATCATGTCTGCTGTCTTACTTTGTATAAGCTCAATATCACGTGTTAGTCCTGTGTGGTGAGGGTCCCACAGACTTGGCAGTATTCGAACATGCGTCCCACGGTTTCTTTGTAAGCAACATCCTTTGTAGGCTGTTTTCCTTTCCCTAGTGTTTTGTCAGTGAACCAAAGTTTGCCATGTGCTTTATCCACGGCTGAGCGTATGTGATGATTCCATTTCAAATCCCCTCAAACTATTACATCCAGATATTTGGAGGAGTCGACAGATTTCATCTGTGATTGACTGATACTCTAGTCATAGGATGCTACATGTTATCATTTTGTGAAGTGCAGAATTTTATATTTGCCAACATTTAAAGCAAGTTCCTAATCTTTGCACCCCCTTGGAAATAATACCAGGATCTAACAGATCATTTGTCCAGCTTTTTACGGACACAGTTAACTGTGTCATCTGGTAAAAGTCTTGTTACTGTTAATATTGTCCACAAGGTCATTAATGCACAACTTGAACAGGAACCGGTGCGAACACATGAAGTTCTACACATATCGATCATCCTCCACCGTAGAAAACTCTTACCATGAAGTCCTCAATCCAGTCACAAACTTCGCTTCACGTCTCACACGATTGTACTTCCGATAATGAGTGTGTGCGTGGTACTGTGTCAAATGCTTTCCGAAAGTTAAGAAGTACTGCATCAACCTCACTGCCGTAATTAATGGTTTTCAGTACGCCATGGGAGTTCCGAAAGATTCAGGTAATTCTGAAAGATTCTAGGGGGAGCGGAATTGTTCGTTGACAGAAAGAAATGTTCTGAGTCATTTTATTGCAAATATGTCGGCTATACTGCTTTTGACATGATCCATAGGAGAGTCGCGTAACGTAAGGCGAAGATTTACGTTCAGTTGTTGTAATGTTTGTTGCTCGATCGCAACTACCTCAGGCGCGCCTGCCCCTGGAATCTTCGTTATTGTTCGTGTAAATGAAATTTATGATGATACACTTTATGTGCAGTAATTTTGTTACGAACTATTACGTTTGGTAAAAATTCCGTAACAACAAGAAATACCATTAATTTCGGATATATCTTATCTCCAGCGGGCGCACATATAATGAAGTATATATATAGTGTGTGTGTGTGTGTGTGTGTGTGTGTGTGTGTGTGTGTGTGTGTGTGTGTGTGTGTACGTATACACACTTATTGGGCCCGTATATTGGAACAGCAGCTTTCGCTAATTTGATAATTTAATTTTTCCTGGGTCCCCATGCTAGAGAGCACCTGCTGTTAGTTCACAGAACCATTACTAGCGCTAGTATGATACGTACTTACTAGGTACATTCAACACCTCCCTTTTTTTCGTTTGTCACAAACTAATCACACGAAACCTGTGGAACTTTCGCCCATTCTCAAAGCAATATCCCTGCGGACGCACGCACGTTTTACAACGTTGACGCCATGATTTCGTGGCTGCTGCAAACGCATCGTTAGGAGGCTGGTTTCATATCTTGGAAATCGCGTCCCTGTCTCGTGCATTGTTACAAGCGATGAAATGAAAGAAAGTCCCGTTGATGCCGCCATCACGCGTCGACCGTGCCTGGCAATAAGCCACGCACGCAGCCTTAGTGTACCCCAGCTGTCTGCGTCTAGTGTAAGTCGTGAATTGGTGTGAATGTGTTTCAGATATCTGTGGGTCGGGTAAATGAGGCGGGACATAGGGAGCAGCCCGGTGTTCACCTAGTGAGATGTGGAAAACCGCCTAAAAAGCACATCCAGGCTGGCCGGCACACCAGCCCTCGTCGTTAATCCGCCGGGCGGATTCAGTAGGGGGCTGGCACGCCTACCCGAGTCCAGGAAGCAGCGCGTTAGCGCTCTCTGCTAACCTGGCGGATTAGTTTTGTTGAAGTTTCTACCAGATCGAAATACATGATAGCAGAACTAAGGAAAGCAACCCACGCCCCACCCTTCCGTACCCTCTCGTGCACTCTGGCACAGGCAAGCGCTTTCTTGCCTTTTTGCCCGAAAAGGCTGCTCTAGATCCTTCACAACGACCGCCAATACCTTTCTGCATTAGACACACAGTAAATGAAAAGAAACAGGGAACTAGTAACTCAGAGAACCCCATACATTTACGTGACTTGGAGGGGGAGATAGGGTTTACGTTCCGATCGACACGGTAAACAACGCCCATTTGTTAAATGCGATAACATCACCATACAAAGGGGAAGGAACGCACAGAGAGACGGATAAAAATAAGCAGCTCAATTTTAAGAGTCTTCTTTGCGAAAAAGTACTACGAGGAACAGAAATTATACCTCGTTGTAGCCGTTTAGTGCCCTCGAGGTACGTATATTTGATTATTGGGCCTGAGTGTGAAAAATGTAAACCAAATCTTTAACTTCTCACATGACGTATTTTCAGACGAGCCTAAAGAATGGTAAATGTTAAACAGCGTTATCAGAACTATGTGATTACGACTTCATACGCATACGTCCAAGAGTATTTCATAATCTCTGAGACGTGGCTATTTTTAGTTTCATCAAAATCATCTTCAGGTTAACAACGCTGATGCGATGAATTTCTAAGAACTGTGTGTCTAAGCGTGGCGCGGTGGCTCGTATCTGTACACTTACGTCAGTCTCTCTCTCCGTTTCTCTCTCTCCCTCCCGCCCCTCTCCTCACACACTTGTCTACTGGAAATAGAATCTTTTTGAATAGCGCAAACCAGAATCAAATATTCGCAAATTAACAGCATACTTTTTTCTCTTTGTTTGCATTTGCTCTGATTTACTTCATTTGATATGCTTAGTTATGCCGTTCGCTTAACACGAGAAAGAACGTTGAGTTTGAAATACAGAATTGTTTCAAGTGGCGTGAACTAAATAATTAACTTGAAAGATAACGTAACGCTACACTTTCAACTTCGTCGAGTTGAAAAACTGTACGTAAATCGATTTCGTGGTCAAGATGAGCTTCGGATGCACGTTCACGTCGTATCGCAATCAAGCATTTTATATTACAATTGTGTATACAGTCACGATCAGTGGATATGCGGTGACCCTGCAGCTTTGTAATCATGTTTTCAGTGGCGACGATTGTATACCGAGCGCGCACACACGTTGCCGTCAGCCTCAACGCTCGCACATTTCCGAAAATAAACGCCGGCCACGGTGGCCACTCGGTTCTAGGCGCTGCAGCCCGGAACCGCGCGACTGCTACGGTCGCAGGTTCGAATCCTGCCTCGGGCATGGATGTGTGTGGTGTCCTTAGGTTAGTTAGGTTTAAGTAGTTCTAAGTTCTAGGGGACTGATGACCTCAGATATTAAGTCCCATAGTGCTCAGAGCCATTTGAACCATTTTTTGAACCGAAAAAAAACACACAATAAAAGTAATATGTGAACAGAAGCACACTGCAGTATGGAAGACAAAGAACGTAACAATACGTCATGTAAGAGAAGACAGCTCGCAGAATGCCATGCGTAGAAGTATGGAACCGGAATTTCCCTGTAGATGGTGCTAGCCGGCTGTGTAGATCCCGTGAGATCGCGTCTGCAGCACCACCTTCTTCCTGCAACGGCTGACGACGAATGTCAATACACAGTAACCCAAGTCCCATACATTGGTATCTGTTTCAAACCCGTGAACATGTCGAGTTTTGTGCTTAGGAACTAAGATTTGCGGACAGCAGTGATTTTCTGTTATCTTTGGAAGAAAACTGCTGCAGAATCGCACCGAATGCTTGTCGAAGATTTCGGCGAACATGCTCTTGGGAAAACACAAGTGTTTCGAGTGGTTCAAAGAATTGAAAAGTGGCGATTTTGTCTTGAGAAACGTAAAGCGCGGGAAACCACCGAAAAAGTTCGAAGACAACGAATTGCAGGTCTTATTGGATGAAAATGGTACTCAGACTCAACAGGAACTCGCGGAACAATTGAATGTGGTGCAGAAAGCCGGCTGGCCGCTGTGGACGAGCGGTTCTAGGTGCTTCAGTCGGGAACCGCGCTGCTGCTACTGTCGCAGGTTCGAATCCTGCCTCGAGCATGGGTGTGTGTAATGTCCCTAGGATAGTTAGGTTTAAGTATTTCTAAGTATAGGGTACTGATGACCTCAGGAGTTTAGTCCCATAATGCTTACAGCCATTTGCACCATTTTTTTTTAGCAGAAAGCCATTTCTTTTCGGTTGAAAGCTATGTGAAAGGTGCAGAACGTGGGAAATGGGTTCCGCATGAACTAAATGAAGCAGCAAGCAAATCGAAAGACCACTTGTGAAATGCTATTCGTTAGAGAGAAAAGAAAGTCGTTTCTCCTTCGAATAGCGACAGGTGAGGAAAAATGGATATATTTTGGGGATCCTAAGAGCCGTAAATCATGAGGGATTCCAGGTAATCCATCGTCATCCACTACAAGGCCATATCGCTTTGGAAAGAAGACAATGCTCTGTATTTGGTGGAATCAGAAGAGTGTCATGTATTATGAGCTGCCGAATCGTTTAACACTGATCGCTACCAACAGCAGATGATCGAGCATTACGTCAAAAACGACCGAAATATGGAAAAAGGCAACTCAGTGTCATATTGCTCCATGATAACGCCTCACCTCACGCAGCAAAACGGGTCAAGAAATCGGTCGAGGCGCTCAATGGGGAAATACTAGGGCATGCAGCTTATTCTACTGACTTAGCTCCGTCTGATTATCATCTGTTTGTATCACTGGGACACCCTCTCGCTGAACAACACTTCAATTCTTATGAAAATGTATCAAAATGGCTCTTTGATTGGTTCGTTTCAAAAGAACTTATTTTTTGTGTGGTTTTCATAGCCGGCCGGAGATGTGGGAGTAATGTATAAATAGCGGTGGAGATTATTATGAATAAAATATTTTTTATCAGTTTCAAACAACATACTTGTGAACATTATAAACAAATTCCGGTTTCATTCTTTTACATCTGGTTCACGCTAGATGTCATGTTCCTTTTCCGTTTTGTGAAGTGAACGTTACGATGATATTAATGTTTTTATAATAACGAATCGATGTTCATGGGGCATTGTATTAACTATTATCCAAGCTTTTGGAAAAGAAACCTACCCTTTTGCTTGCATGTGTGAAACGAGTTAGTAGCCGATTCTTAACATTAGCATACGTGGGATACTTTAACTTGTGGTAAAGGTGCGTTATAACTTTAATAAAGTAAAGTTACTTTTCCACATAAAACACAATTGCTGTGGAACCGGAGAGCGGTTAGAAAATTTTACTACCAACAGAGGTACAAAAGTGGACGGTAGACAAAAGTTGAGTATCCTTATTCTAAAGTATCAATTTTTTTCTCGTTGTTTTCTGTGCTTATCTCATTTTCTGTGCTTCCCACTTGACACTGATTTGTCAGTACGAGTAACTGGAAAAGCTTTTTGGAGGATGTCCCCTGAAGAGTATTTGCTGCAGTGGTAACATTGCACGCTCAGGCGCTTACTCTCGAATTTCTGCAGAGTTACTTAAGTTTCCTGCAGTTTACTCAGTCTTTGTCTTCGGCACGTCGCTACTTGTTAGGGTGTGACAAGAAGTCTATTAGTGTCTTGCAATTCCAGCCATTGCTGTTTGGCACCGTGAAAACGGTAGCGTCCTTTACGATGCTAATATAATGTATCCTAGATGCCGCATTCAACCCCTCAAAGCGTCTCCTGTGAAAAGTTTGGCTCTTTTGTAGGTGTACCGATTTATTGCACCGTTGTTGTATTCGTACGGTAGATAATGAGTTGATGTACAGTGGCGATGTGATGCGATATCTAATTGCACTTTGATCAAGTGGAACATTACCGTATATTACACATTGGATACATATCACATGAAAAGTTTGTAAGTACAATAATGGTTGACATGAACTTTCTCTCATTTTGCAGGTAAGACGCCATTTTGCTGTCTGGCCGCTGCCCGCTATGTAGACAACATGGTGTGATTGGTACGTGAGTAGTGCTTACAACGGATTGTTTCTGTTACTTGGTTACCATGACGAAACCAGACTTAAAGGTACTCAAAAACCTGTTCAGAAATGCATGTCTAAGATAAACTGCAACGTCTCATCATCTCAATTTATATTTCCGTGCCCTGTTTTTATTGCTTACTCTCGTTTACCGTACGCTCCACTTGTCTAGTGGTATACGTGAGTGGTTCTTTCATGTGCATGCACGTGGCAGGATGAGGTGGGTGGCTGTAGAGGAGTAACATGTTCTCGAAACACTGTGGAAAGGCAGATTCGTGAAGTCGTGAAACCAATTCGTCATATTAAGTACAATGCCTCTCGTTGTAGTTGAGCCATCCTCCGTAAAGCTTTATTGGTTCCACAAAAAGCACAATATGAAAAGCGCACCGTATACATCTAATTCATTCCGTTCCCCGTGGTCGATCAGACCTCGCAACGATCCCAAGCAAGCGAATTGTGGATAGTAGAGGAGGATTAAACGTCTTTTAATCTTTTAAGAGACTTGCTGCTCGGGAATAGATTCACAACTAAACTTCCACAGTGCATCATAAGATGCAGTGAAAATCACCAAGAGATCGAAACTACTTATCTGCCCGAGAATAGAATTCAGATCTTTGGAAAGAGCGTTTCATGTGAAAGTTTAACATATAGGTTTGAGTTTAGGTGCGATAAACACATCTGATCTGTGAGGAAGCTTTATTACGGCCCATACCGAGCTAAAAAGTAAAGGTTTCATTGTGGGAACTGTCCCCAGGCTATGGCCGAGCCATTGTATGAAAAATAGTTCCTCGCAGGTATGAAAATTCCACGTATGTATGTGAACAGATTCTTTATATTCAAGTTGAAAAAGTAAAAGAGAACTATAGAGATATTTAAGTAGTTTTTAGTTCAGGTCGATTGGCTCGTTCGGGTGGGGGGGGGGGGGGGGGGGTCGGTAAAACGGTTGTTTGGGAAAGGCAAGTGTCAGAGTTCAAATACGGTGCCGATAACATAGATGATAAATTTAATGTTTTCCTTAACACATTCCTCACGCTCTTTGAGAGCTGCTTTCCACCAGAACGTTCTACAAGGGGTACTAGCTGTAAAAGGCAGCCTGGGTGACAAGGGGGAAATTGAGTCGGTAATTAAGTCACTGATGACTGTGGGCTGTCATGGATGTGTTGGAGTGCCTATCAGGATATTACAGTATTGTACTGCATATGTTAGCCCTGTACTTTGCCATATTTATAATTTCTCCTTTGAGAATGGTCAGTTGTCTGAACGATTAAGGTACTCAGTAGTAAAGCCTGTTTTTTAAAAAGGGAGAAAGGAATAATGTAGACAATTTTAGACCTATTTCTATGCCATTATTGTTTGCTAAAGTAATTGAAAGGGTGTGTATGTCAGGATACTTGATCATTTTATTTCACATAATTTGCTACCAAATGTACAGTTCGGTTTTAGAAGTCGTTTAACAACTGAAAATGCTATTTTCTCTTTTCCGTGTGAGTCACTGGATGGATTAAACAAAAGGTTACGAACGCTAGGCATATTTTTTGACTTAACTAAGGCGTTTAATTGTGTTTATCTCAAACTATTGCTGCAAAAGTTGGACCATTATGGAATACTGGGAGAAGCACACAATTAGTTCACCTCTTACTTTAGCAACAGATAGCAGAAGGTCATTATTCACAGTGTTGAGAATGGCTGTGATGCGAGTTCTGAGAGGGGTGCCTCAGGGATCAGTGTTGGGGCCATTCTTGTTCCTTATTTACATAAATAGTATTCCCTGTAGTATTACATGTAATAGTAAAATATTTCTGTTTGCTGATGACACTAGCAGTATTGGCTCGGTTTCAAATAGTGCAGTTCATGGCTTGTAGAAAATACCGCTAAATCACAGTAAGACTCAGTTTTTACAGTTTCTAATATAAAATTCTACAAAACCCGACGTTTTAGTTTGACAGAATGGGCATATGATAAGCGAAACTGAACAGTTCAAATTTTTAGGTGTTTAGATAGGTAGCAAACTGTCGTTGAAAGCCCACGTTCAGGATCTTCCTCAAAGACTTAATGCTCAAGTTTTTACTATTCTAGCGGTATCTGAAGTAAGTGATCGTTCGACACGAACATTAATCTACTTTGCGGACTTTCATTCTCTTATGTCGTATGGTATTATATTTTTGGGTAACTCTTCCCATTCTAAAAGAGTATTTTTGGCTCAGAAACGGGCAGTTCGGGCAATAAGTGGTGCAAGTTCGTGAAACTCTTGTCGACCCCTGTTCAGTAGTATGGGTATTCTGACATTGGCCTCCCAATGTATGTATTCTATACTGTCGTTTCTTGTTAACAATATCAGCTTATTCCCAAGAATAAGCAGCTTTCACTCACTTAATACTCGGCAGAAATCCAATCTGCATTTGATCACACTTCCTTAACTCTTCTGCAGAAACGTTTGCAGTACACTGCTGCGTTTTCAGTAAGCTACCATAAGAATTAAAAAATCTTAGCACTAATCCACGCCCTTTCAAATCGAAAGTGAAGTGTTTCCTCATGCGTCACTCCTATTCTCTTTGAGCAGTTCCTTGAAAAATTAAGCTGATTCCTATGTTACATTATTGATTGCGTTTACTTAAACTTATGGCTTGACTTTTTGGGTTCATAAGCATTTTATTCTATTTGTTATTACTTCTGTGGTGTAATTTCATATACTAACACGCTCCATGACCTTAGAGAATTGCTCCTCAATTTGGTCCTACGGAACAAGATGCGTAAATGAAACATAAATAAATGAGTTATGACGCGCGATGAATTTTCATGCTAATTTGTGTGTACTCAGAAGTGTCACGGTAGGCCGCTGTTACGTGCGTTCTCCAACACAAGCTTCCGTTCGCCATTCCATGTGTACACTTCACGAGGTGAATGGACTTCCCTTTGTTTGTAAGAATGGATGCTTTACATCGGTGACGCAGAAGTAAAGCCCCCGTCATGATTATTATTTTATTAGTTTATTCCAGTTCTGCAGTATCTAACATACATGCTTCTCTAGACAACACATTACTTATTTCTAAACACCAGTACTTCCAAAACAGCAGCAGCAGCAGCAGGAGGAGTGTAAATGTAATTTTCTTGTCCCTTTCACGGACAGATACATTGTCGCTCTCTATTCTGGCTGTTCATCTATACCTCAAACTTTTTTCTCTGCATCGAAAATAACTTGCGGTTTTATAACCGTGAAAACTGCACGTACTACGTTTCAACAGAATGAGCATCGATCCTGCAGCGTGCCGTTCTGATCGTCCGGTTGCGTGACATCGTAGAAGTCGCAGAGCGTCCGTTGATCAAATATTCTGGCGCCGTGTTACTGCCAGTTGGCGCTTCATATTTAAGGAAGGCACTGTGTCGGTCCGCTTTTGGACGACGATCGTAACCGGATTAGGGCCGTCGGTTTTGTGTCACCTGCGACCTATATCCTGCCCTGTGATTCAGCAGCCCAGTCCCTTCCTGATTCGCTTCAGTTCTCTCTCACGGCTATGTTCCTCAGACTGAGTGATGGAGCAAATTATTAGTGGCAAAAGTCAAATTACAGTGGCACCAGCCATTACCAACAGAAATGACTCAGAAATGCTCATATACACTCTGTAGTACAGGTGGGCGATTTGCTTAAAATCGACCCGCGAAAGAAATGCGTGGTAGAGAGAGGAAGCGAGGCACACGCATTGTGCTCTGCCCGGGACATATTTTCTGTTATTTCCATGTTAAAAATAGTAAGTAATTCTTGTCAACTATGGAATAGTGAAAATTCGGGAATACATCTGTCTACAAGGTGCGTTCCATAAGTAATGCGACCAAATTCATAAAATATCATTTATTGAATATAATAGTACAAATAATCAAAAATTTTCAAAATAGCACTCTCTTGCGTCGATACACTTCTGGAGGCGATGTTTCCATGCCTGTAAAACATCCTGGAATCCCTTTTCCGGAATGTCCTTTAGAGCTGATGTAACGTGCGCGTGGATGCTTTCAATCGTGTCCCATTGTTTTCCTTTCATGACTGACTCCTTTTAACCGAGGAAACAAAAACAAAAAAAGCCAGTGGGAGTCAGGTCAGGACTGTAGGGAGGCTGGGGAACCAATGGGGTGTTGGTCCTGGCCAGGAAGTCGTTGACAATGAAGGCGCTGTGACTGGGCGCTTTGTCGTGGTGAACTTTCCACGTGTCCTTGATGTCGCTTCGGTAGCGCGGGACCCCCCTTTTCAGTCTTTTGAGCCCTTCCAAGTAGAAAGCAGAGTTCACTGTAGTCCCGGTAGGTACGAATTCGTGGTGGACAATGCCTCTGACGTGAAAGAAGACAATGAGAGTGGTTTCGATCCTGGACTTGCTCATGCGTGCCTTCTTGGGACGGGGCGACGATGGGGTGTGCCACACTGAACTTTTTTTCTCTCAGGGTCACACTCAAAAATCCACGACCCATCACCAGTGATAACTGAGTTTAAAAAATGAGGATAATTTACACACATTTCCAACATTTCTCAGCACAGAAGCACTCGTATGTGCTCGTGTTCGTCGGTCTACACTTTTGGGACGAGTTTGGCACACACCTTTCTCTTGTTCAAAACTTCGGTCACGATGCGGGAAACGGTTGTTGTTGACATGTTTAGAGTTTGCTCTATCAATTGAAGGCTCAGCCGTCTGTCAAACACTCTCGCACACGCGTCACGTTTTCGTCGAGTCGTGCGGTTGGTGGCGGTCGACTTCGAGGTTCGTCGGTGATCTCCTCTCGGCGCTCCATGAACGACTTGTGCCATCGGACAACTTGTGATTCGACAAGCAATCAGTCACAAAGGCATGCTGAAGTAATGGAAAAGTTTCGGTGGCGAACTTCCCAAGTTTAACGCAAAATTTGAGAGCGTACCGTTGCTCTACAGAATGATCCATGGTGCCGTGTTACATAAACTCAAAACGGGGTTGACGGAAACGCACGTCCTGACTCTCCGGCAGCTCGCAGGTGAATGAGACAAAGAACGTTTTGAAGCTAACACCCCCCTCCACTTAGCCCAGCCGGTTACAACAAGCTGTGGTGTACCGTTGTATCAGAAAAAAATTGGTCGCATTACTTATGGAACGCACTCTGTAGGTAACATATTTAAGTGATTAATGTTGCAAGATCATAGGTTAATGTAAGCGCGAGATAAGCCATCCATTACAAATGTTAAACGCCGATACATTAATAACCTGTGTAACCACCAAAATGTTGAATGCAGGCATGCAAACGTGCATGCGTTGTGTTGCACAGATGCCGGATGTCAGTTCGTTGGACGGAGTGCGATGCCTGCTGCACTTGGTCAGTCAGTACAGGGATTGTTAATGCTATTTGTGGATTTAGAATTATCGTCCAACGATGTCCCATATTTGCTCGATTGGAGACCGGTCTGGTGATCGAGCAGGCCAAGATAACACGTCGACGATCTGTAGAGCATGTTGGGTAACAACAGCCGTACGTGGGCGAACGTTATCTTGTTGGAAAACATCCTTGGAATGTTGTTCATGAACGACGGCACTAGAGGTCGAATCGCTGATTGACGTACAGACTTGCTGTATGGGTGCATGGGATAACCGCGAAATCTCTCCTGCTGTCACACGAAATCTCATCTCAGACAACTAGTCCAGCCGTACGTTCAGTGTGTGTAGCATCCAGACAGGCTGAGTATACACCCTCAACCCACAAACGGCCATCATCGGCACCGAGGAAGGATCAGCTTTCATCAGAAAACAGAAGAGACCTCCACCCTGCTTTAATGGAGCTCTCGCTTGACACCACCGAAGTCGCAAGTGGCGGTGGTTTGGAGTGAATGGGATGCACGTTACAGGGCTGTCATTCAAATAACCGATTTGTAACCGTTCGCTGTGTCACTTCATTGCCAGCTGCTGGTCAGACTGCTGCTGCAGACGCAGTACGATGCGCCAGAGCCATGCGCCGATCATGATAGTCTTCCCCGTCGGAATTTGCGCCACTAGCACCACTTATAAGAGATTGGCGCGCAATCTGAATAGACGTCATCTTTCAGGTATAGAAACACGATTACCAACTGAAGTTTATGCCGCACAATTCGTTGGTGTTGCTTTTTTTCCCCGTCAGTATACAATGAATTAGCTGCAACCACTTACTTCTGTAGGAGTTTATTTTCACATGATGACATTTCAAGATGCCGGGCATCCCATCTTCATATTATTACATTTTTTTACGTAATGTGAATATAATTTCTTCATTAACGGACGTTGTAGAATTTTGCAGTGCTAATTTTTAGGAAGGCTATTGTAATAGGTGCTAAGTATGGAAACAATATTTACGACGCGTAAGTAGCTGTAAACATCTGAAGATGGGGTGAACATAAAATGGATGTACTGTCAAGAAGGAAGACTCTTCGGAAAAATAATTTGTTGATGCGGCCTGTCGGAAAAGGGATATCATTCGTAGTGGTGCGTCAACCCATAACGTTCCCCTCAGCATTCACCATCCTGCGTGCTTTCTGATACCGGAACGGTATTACTACTCTGAAATTGTTGTAGAAGTTACTAGAAATGAATTATTTTCCCGCGCACCTGGCACTCCCAATTACATCCAGCCACTTCAAACGGCGCTTCTTCCCGCTGAAGATGACTCACAGCCTGCTGTACCGATCGTCCGATATATGCTTAATTTGGAAATCGTGAGCTGTGTGAGTTTCGTCGTCAGGCGAGGACTTCCTATTTGTGTTGAGAAGGCTTCAGTCTGGCTGCTTCTTGCTTCCTTTTTCGTTGTTTAAATACCCTAACTGCCTTGACGATGCAGTTAGCGGTCAAGGAACGCTTTCGCTGTTTTCTAATATTATTTCTAGTTGTGTTGACATGCTGGTGGCTTATGCTCTAGTCTGCTGTGCCTCATATCTGGAGAAGTGGACGAACACGTAACTGTACCGTTTACGAAGCGTCGATGCTTATGACTTACATTGCTTCTGTGGAGGCTGTAATGAAGGGCAGTATTTCAATCGGTATCAACACCACGTTTGTGGTATAATGTGACGCCTTTATTTGCTGCCTCCATAGTGTGGTGTGGATAAAGTTTGGGAATATAGCTCGTTGTGAGCCAGCGATGTTTAAACAATGCTGTGGCGTGTGGTAGAATTAGGATTAATCAGCCTCTTCACCAATCGACAGAGAGGGCACAGTGGTGAACACAGGAGTGATATTTAACGTGATGTTTTCGTTAATAACACTGCGTTGAATCCCTCTCCAAACTAGCATAACTGAAAACTGGAAGAGTTGCTGTGATTTATTCCACTCCTCCCCCTCCCCACTTCTCCCACCCAACGTTTCTTTACCCTGTCTCAAGACTCGTTTTGGGTTGGCCTCACAGAAGCAGCAGAGAAAAAAGTCAGTCTGCAACTGTCCGCGTCTGACCGCCACTGGCGGCCGTCTCTCGGCATGTAGGAGGTAAGACAAGCGTCACTAATCGCAGAACGGCTTTTCCTTAGCGGCTGAACACCTTGTAGTCTGGTTTCGTACCGTCCCACACTGCAGCTTGCCAGATGCTGAAGGCCATTTCGGCCGCCATTTATCACACGCACGCGATCTGCTTCTGTCCGGCTTAATTACGCTCCAAGCGTCCCATGAATCAACAGAATTTGGCCGCGGCCTCGCTACGGCAAACGTTGATTCCCTATTGAAACGGGGCGGGGGCATAATTTGCCGCTGTGATCCGCGCCGCTGCCGCTGCTACTGCTGATTTAGTGAAATCCCGGGCTGCGTCGGACGTCTGCGCGCGCTTGCACGCTGAATTATAGCCCACCAATTCCATACTACAAACTGTTGTCGCAGGCGGGCGCTTGTGTGTACCGTTGGCGCCCCGAAGCTCTGTAACGTTCGGAGCAACGAAATTATTACAAATACAGCACTTATTTCTTGAGTGGGTTTTAAGTAACCAAATTAGGAGAGAGTAAAAATAAAGAATAAAACTGGGCTTTATCAAAGATACAGTGTGTTAATGTTTTAAAATTTATTAAAAATGATGAAGTATGCATAAATACTAAATGTATACACTCTTTAAGGAACGTAAAGTATTACTAATGTGGTTATTTCACATTTAATAATTGATCAGACAGGTTTTACAACCTTCAGTTTAGCACATGGTTACTTTAAATGTACAAAATGTTCGCCGTTGGCGATTGTACACATAACAAAACAACGAGCGGTCACCGCAACTACGTCAATGTTACAGTGGAGATCGCTGCACATGTCGCTGTAATCTCCTGGCGAAGTTCCTCCAGCGCGTGGCTTACGTCGATAGACGTTATCTTTCACAGTTCCCCACAAGTAAAAGTGCATAGGTATTAGATCCGGCGACCGTGGAGGGAACTCAATGGGCCGTTTTCGTCCAGTCAAATGTCCCAGAAAATTGTCATCAAGGAAAGCTCATTCGGCAACAAAGCTAATCGATCCACCACATGAAACTTATTGCTTCACCGGCACAATTCAGAAGCGTTTTTCGATCTCTCGATCACCGGAGACGACAAATAACTCCTCTACGATAATCCAAAACCCAAAAGCCAATGGCTGAGTGCGAATGAATCACCAGAAAGTACAGCTGAGCCTGGTTTACACGCCTAAAAGGCTCGTTTGCGTGTTCCATGGAATATTCGCGGGTCGTTCATTTTGATGAGCTGAATCCTGGACAAACTGTGAATACAGATCTTTACCGCGAACTGTTGCATCGCGTAAATAAATCTTTAATCGACAAGTGTTCAGTGATTGTCAACGGAAAAGGCGTTGATGATAATGCCAGACTGCGTTTCGCAAAACGAACCGTGGAAATAGCGAATTGGTGTGGCAGTTATTGTGTCACGCATCATACTCGGCTGATATTGCGTCATCGAATTTCCATTTTTTTCGATTGGAACAACATTTTCTAAGTGACAAAGAATTTGAGAATGTGGATGATGTCCAAACAGCTATCATCATAGTTTGCTCAAAAACCAATTGATTTTTATCGATCAGATATTGAAAATTTGCGCGTTATTTGACAAAAGATTGTTGATAACTAGGGTGATTTTACTTCAGTAATTAAAAATAAAAAAGTTCACAAGTTATCTGTTCGAAATCAAAATGAAGAAAGACATTACTTTCCAGTCCTCATAATATATATGATTATGTAGCAATGTCACTTCAGAATACATTAGCGTATTTTTACAGTTTTTACCATCGTCTCTCTCCCCTAAATCTTAAAGAATATTATTTATTGCCTATGAATCTTACGTTTTGTTATCAGTTGCCATCAGCTATTATATGCTGATTGTGTTAATCACAGATTTCCTTTTTTTAATTGTCAGCTATGCCACTTACGTAATAAGGTGCTGGATGTCTACCGCGTGCACAAACACAGTTAAGAAAAACATATTTCGTAATTTCCACGGGCAGATGCAGGTTTGTTGTTAAAATTCCGATACCGTACGTTCCAGGTTGAATCCAGTAGTACACATCTTGCGAAATATCCGTGACAGTAAAATTGGATAAATTCCAACTCGTACGGGGTTTTATTAACCATCATACTTCCTTAGTAGCATTAGTGAATGCAAGAGGGATGTGAGTAAATAGTAGTGGTATACGATGTACCCTACGGCATTCTACATAAGGTGGGTTTGTGGACTATAGATATAGATGTACTGAAAATAATTCTGCCAATTAAATTTTATGTTTTTAGTTAAACAATTGAAAACCTTTGAACCGGCCTGAGGTTGTGGTTTTCATATCGTAGATAATTGGTGGGGTATGTTTGCGTAGCCCAATAAGTAAGGCGTATGTAAGTTGGACGTATAGGTGGGCGTATCGCAGTGAGGGCACTGTACTGCCTCTGGCCGTGTGTACGGGGCAGACAACCTGCCCAGCGGGTTCGTGCGCGGGAGAGAGCTGGAGGCTAATTTTAGCTGCGCTGATTGCCGTCCTAAGATACGGCAGCACCAAACGGTAACCTGCCCACACAACTACCCCCAGCCACGAAAGGCAAGAATGTCTGTGTTAGGCCCGCCGAGCAAAGTTGTTATTTGTGGTCCCCTACCTCGGTTGACGTTCCCTTTCGTGTGCTTACACAGCAGTACCATACGTCACCCTTTTTCGTGACGGGACTCCATATTACAGAAGCAATGGCCCGGCAGGAAGAGCGAGACGTATCACGAGGTGATTTATTATCCTTGTCGCTGAGCCCGTACAGTTTTTCCTTCGTTTTCCGATATTTTAATATCGTTCGTGGATCTGTTACGAGACAGTATCAGTATCTTCTTGGCATTACTAGAGTGCTGCTTCAAGAATTTCCAACTATGTCGAACAGGGTCACTAAAGTAAAATGTAAAAGATGTAGAAAAAATTTTGCCCCATCCCTGTCACTTACAGTCTTCGATTTTCGGTTCGTAGTGCAGTTCATTTGAGCGCGCTGTTTTTCAACTGGAACACAGTAGTTTGTGTACAAACGCTGTCGTGAGACACAAATCTACATCTAAATCCACATGGATATTCTGCAAATCACATTCAAGTGCCTGGCAGAGGGTTCATCGAACCACCTTCACAATTCTCTATTATTCCAATCTCGTATAGCGCGCGGAAAGAATGAACACCTATATCTTTCCGCACAAGCTCCGATTTCCCTTATTTTATCGTGGTGATCGTTCCACCCTATGTAGGTCGGTGTCAACAAAATATTTTCGTATTTGGTGGAGAAAGTTGGTGATTGAAATTTCCTGAAAAGGTTCCGTCGCAACGAAATACGCCTTTGTTTTAATGATTTCCAGCCCAAATCCTGTATCATTTCTGTGACACTCTCTCCCATATTTCGCGATAATACAAAACGTGCTGCCCTTCTTTGAACTTGTTCGATGTACTGCGTCAATCCACCTCGTAAGGATCCTACACGGCGCCACAGTATACTAAAAGAGGACGGACAAGCGTAGTGTAGGCAGTCTCATTAGTAGATCTGTAACATTTTCTAAGTGTCCTGCCAATAAAACTCGGCCTTTGGTTAGCCTTCCCCACAACATTTTCTATGTGGTCCTTCAAGTTTAAGTTGTTCGTAATTGTAATACCTAAGTATTTAGTTGAATTAACGGCTTTTAAATTAGACTGATTTATCGTGTAACCGAAGTTTGAGTTCCTTTTAGCACTCATGTGGATGACCTCACACTTATCGTTATTTAGGGTCAACTGCCACTTTTTGCACAATTCCGATATTTCTTCTAAATCGTTTTACAGTTTGTTTTGATCTTCTGATGACTATTAGTCGATAAACGATGGCGTCATCTGCAAACAACCGAAGACGGCTGCTCATTTTGTCTCCCAAATCGTTCATATAGATAAGGAACTGCAAAGGACCTAAAACGCTACCTGGTGGAACGCCAGAAATCACTTCTGTTTTACTCGATGTTTTTCCGTCAGTTGCCCGCATCTCGTGGTCGTGCGGTAGCGTTCTCGCTTCCCACGTCCGGGTTCCCGGGTTCGATTCCCGGCGGGGTCAGGGATTTTCTCTGCCTCGTGATGGCTGGGTGTTGTGTGATGTCCTTATGTTAGTTAGGTTTAAGTAGTTCTAAGTTCTAGGGGACTGATGACCATAGATGTTAAGTCCCATAGTGTTCAGAGCCATTTGAACCTTTCCGTCAGTGACTACGACCTGTGACCCCTCTGACAGGAAATCGCAAATCCAGTCACATAACTGACGATATTCCATAAGCGCGCAATTTTACTACGAGCCGCTAGTGTGATACAGTGTCAAAAGCCTTCCGGAAATCCAGAAATATGGAATCGATCTGAAATCCCTTGTCAGTAGCACTCAGTACTTCATGTGAATAAAGAGCTAGTTGTGTTTCACAGGAACGATGTTTCCTAAACCCATGTTGACTGTGTGTCAATAGACCGCTTTCTTCGAGGTAATTCATAATGTTCGAAGACACTATATGTTCCAAACTCCTGCTAAAAACACATTGAAGATACCCCTCTAGCGATTGTCCGCAATTTGAAACACCAACTGATCACTGCTCCTAACGAATTAAGGCTTAGCCAGTACCTCATGGAAAACTCAACAAATCTTGGCCCTGCTTTTTGGGACAGCTGGGAGGGCGTGTTGATCCAACTGTCTCCGCACGATCATCATGGCCTGTAGAAGTTCATTACTAACATTAATACAAAACCCGCTACCCCGTGGTGCGTGCGGGAGGTTAGGGGAACACATGGATTGTAGTCTGGATCAATGTTGTTGGGTTACCTTGACGGACGATTGCAGGATTTGTCACCTGCCTGATGAAAGCTGCAGAAGAAAATGCATGTGGTGTCACAGGACATCTCAGACATGCATTGTTCAGAGGCGCGATGAGTCAGGTTATGGGCTCGTATGATCTACGGACGGCGGACACTTCCCGTGGCTATCGAGGATAATTTGAGGACCGTGCAGTATCGGGATAGGATCATCGAAGCTACTGTCCGATCCTACAGTCTACATTTCAGCGATGGATTCGTCTTCGTAGACAGTAAAGTACTAGCACAACCAGACCGCCTCACGAAAATCTTCCTCCAAGGAAGCAGGAATCAACCGAATAGAATGGCCCGTGCTTTGTACTGACATGAACCCTATTGAACATTCTTGGAAGCAGTTGAAATTTGGAAACGCTGTTGACGCGTAGGATGACCTCAGTAGGGCTGTCATCGAAGAATGGGACAGGTTACAGCTGCAACGTCTCTGATACCCTAAGGAAGTATGCCGGTGATGGTTCGAGCCTGGTATGGTGTACGGAGTGGGTCACGACGCTACTGAATGTTAAGAGACAGCAGATCTAAGATAGAAAGTCTGTGCTTTGCTTTTTTCTTTTCTTGTTTTTTTGAAGTAAAGCTGTTGTTTCTTTTTCTCTCGTAAGGCTCGTTCTATCATTCCCTGCTCCTCTTGAATCTCAGCCCACGTTCGCGCTTATGCAAAACCATTTCTAGGTATTAATTTAAGTCAAACATGCCAAGTTGCCTGATTCTCAAACATCCCCCACCCCGTAGAAGCCGGTGTAGATTCAGTGATCTTCGAACATACAAGTTACTTTTTTTCAGAAGAGTTGATGTGTTGGGAAGCTAGGGGGCGCGGAACAAGAAATCCCTTTGTAATGTGACACGTGTGCCTGTTTAGGAAAAGCTTATTTGTATATACAGTATGACTGAGCGCGGTAGCGTAGTGGTTAGCACCCTGGACTCGCATTCGGGAGGACGATCGTTCAAACCTGCGTCCGGCCATCCTGATTCAGGTTTTCCGTGATTTGCTTAAATCGCTTAAAGCAAATGACGGGATGGTTTCGTCGAAATGGTACGGCCGACTTCCTTCCAAAATTCGACCTTGTGCTCCATTTCTAACGACCTCGTTACTGACGGGACGTGAAACGTTATCTCCTCCAGATTAGCGAGAAGAAAGGACATAAAAGGTGAATCCTGCAACGCATTTCTTTCTTAGTTGAATGATATCACTTCCATTCTCCAGATCCTTAGAGACAGTTCATTGCATAGTTTACAGATTAATGTTATAATTGTTTGTGGCCTCGGGCGTATGAATCTTTTACGTGAGGCAGATGGGCACTTGCTGTGTCACAGAAAATTATTTCCACAGTGATTTTTTTTTTCAATGGTTCCACTACGCCCCATTGAAGTTTTGGAACTGCTTTGGGATATTATTTGTTAATGCATCTATGATTAAGATTAGTATGATCACATTCTGTTTGAGAACTCAGATGACAGGTATAAAACAAAAAATGCATACCCGAATCTTACGGAATAGTGTGCACGGCAGCTCCACGACATAATACAGTACAGTAAAATACGTCTTCGTTGATGTTTAAATTGATTTCGGATATTTGAGCAGTGTTAAGACGCAGAACTAAATGTGCAATGGAACTGTGGAACAAGAGCGGCGACCTTTTGACGACGTCAGAGAGTTTAAGAGAGAGGCGAGGAGTGTTGCGGCGTGAAAATGTGAAAACTGTTTTAGTGGATGCCGTCAGGGGAGAACGTAACTACTGACACAAAAGTGAGAGATACGGAGCCACAGTGGGGGCGAAGCCTTGGTTGACGTTGATAGACTGTCTTTTGGCTGCGTCATTCTTGGCCGCTGTAGACTCGTCGAGTTGAGCGAGAGCCAACGTGGTGGTTTTGCATTTAAGAGACCTTAATTCTGACTTCCCCCTCGGCCGTCCACTTTCCATTTCCTGCGGTTTCCGAATGTGACAGAGTCAACATCTTCGCAAAGAAAGTTGACTACACACAGATTGGAAAGCGTAACGCTTTATATTCCAGCCTCCTTCTTATCAGATTTGTGAATGTGTTCCGATATAGCCGTCCGTGGTGGCCGAGCGGTTCCAGGCGCTTCAGTCCGGAACCGCGCGACTGCTACTGTCGCATGTTCGAATCCTGCCCCGGGCATGGATGTGTGTGATGTCCTTAGGTTAGTTAGATTTAAGTAGTTCTAAGTTCTAGGGGACTGATGACCTAAGATGTTAAGTCCCATAGTGCCCAGAGCCATTTGAACCATTTTTGTGTTCTGATTTACAAATCGAAACTGAAGACTTATTGTAGATAGTGTAGAACTGAGTATTGTTGTGAAAAGTTCACAAATTTGGACACATTCATGAGCGTTACATAGTTTTAAGTGTCTGTTTTTCTGATCCGTTTTAATATGAATTTGTAGGCAAATTTTCACACACCTGACCTCGTAAACAGTGCCAGGATAGACTTGATTTACAGCGACAACTGTGTTGGAATGCGTCTGATAAGCGACGTCTATTTCTTCGTAGACGTCTGGGAACTGTTGAAGATGGATTGTGTCAAACTGTTGAGCTATAAATCTTTATCTCTCAGTTCGCGCTCTTTGTCCCTTATGCAACTCATTTGCACAGATTGCATCTGTTACAGTAAGCGAATGTGGTAGCAGAGGATGCAGAAGGCCCGATCATATTTTCCTTAGGTTTGCGCAGGACCAATACTTGATTTTGAAATTCCATGTGTTGTAATAGAGACTGCTCTGAGAGAATTTTTTTACCATCTTAGGTTGCCTCAGTAAGGTACAAAATCTGGAAGCGAAAATTAGAAGAGTGAATGGATGCAGAGGCCTTTTGGCAGGTCAAACAGTGTTGAAAGATTGTTGGTAAGTCCCTGAGTAACCTCACATCTCTCTAAGTTTACTTTCGTGTTCTTTTCACGAGATATACGGAGGAGGAGGAGCTATATACTGGTTGACGCTTCTAGGAAACTACGCACTCGGAATTTTACCTGTATCCTACAACGTGATGCAGAAAGCCTCCTTGCAACGTCTCCCACAGAAACTGACTGAGCATTTTCGTGACATTTTCGCACTCACTAAATAAAACTGCAACGAAAAGCGCTGCTCTTGTTTCCTATTTTTTCTGTCAAACCTGTCTGCTAGGGATCCTAGTATGACGATCAGTACTGAAGTGTTGGTCGTACGAGATTTTGTAAGGTAACTTCTTTGTGGATGGATTATTGCAATGTATGTCTATATGGCATCTGCAGTACTTGAGATTTGTTTTATATGATGGTTCCATTTTAAATTGGTCCGGACGCATACACCAAGATATTTTATGGTTGTGACTGCTTCGAGCGATTGTTCTGTAATCGGCTAATCGTACAATAATATATTTCCCTGCCAGTTTATGCGCACTGCGTTACATCTGTTTATGTTGCGGGACAACTGCATCCCCGCACGCTAAGCGTCGGTCATACGCAGGTCTACCTGCGTTTCCCTAAAATTTTCTAACGTAGCGACTCCTTTGTATACAACAGCAGCATCCGCGAAAAGCCTCAAGGAACTTTCGACGTTATCTCTTGTGCCATTCATGTATATTTTTTGTAAAGTCGCTGCCGAAGTTACTGTTACGCCTGAAGTCTTCTTTCCGTTGAGAATGCCATGCTGTGTTCCATTTACTAGGGACACTACAAATCTAGTCAAACAGCTGACGCCAAAAAGGCGATAAATTTTTCCGTTTTCGGGTTTTAAAACAGCTAGTTCCCAGTGGTGTCTGGCACTCACCAGATCTGTAATGTTCGCCGCGTCTCGCTTGACCGACTTGACCTTTCTCGTCACGTGCTGCATCCACTATGCACTGGATATCAGCGTGCAACATCGCTGCTCTCTTGTTGCAGGAGTTGAAACTAATTATTAGCGTGTCCATGATGACCCATGTTAAATCGAACATCGCATTACGCCAAATTAAGACTGTCACGTCGAATGGACACACAAAATTCCGCACGAAAATAAAGTGTTCTGTTTGTAACCATAAAGGAACCGACGTTTTCCGTTGTCACTGTGCTTACAAGGAAACTTTCCCATCGCACCCCCCTCAGATTTAGTTACAAGTTGGCACAGTGGATAGGCCTTGAAAAACTGAACACAGATCAATCGAGAAAAACAGGAAGAAGTTGTGTGGAACTATGAAAAAAAAAAAGCAAAATATACAAACTGAGTAGTCTATGCCCAAGATAGGCAACATCAAAGATGGTGTGAGCTCAGGAGCGCCGTGGTCCCGTGGTTAGCGCGAGCAGCTGCCGAACGAGAGGTCCTTGGTTCAAGTCTTCCCTCGAGTGAAAAGTTTACGTTCTTTATTTTCGCAAAGTTATGATCTGTCCGTTCGTTCATTGACGTCTCTGTTCGCTGTAATAAGTTTAGTGTCTCTGTTTTGCGACCGCACCGGAAAACCGTACGATTAGTAGACGAAAGGAGGTGCCTCTCCAATGGGAACCGAAAACATTTGATCGCAAGGTCATAGGTCAACCGATTTTCCCACAGGAAAACAAGTCTGTTATATTCTATTCGACACTGGTGACGGCATGTACGTCACATGACAAGAATATATTGTCGACCCACCTAACTTGTACACTTGGCGAATAGGTAAAAAGATTCTTCTACCTTGCCCGATTTGGGTTTTCTTGTGCCTGTGGTAATCACTCCCAAAAGACGGACAGATAATAATTGTCTGAAAATAAAAATTAAACTTGAACCAAGGACCTCTCGTTCCACAGCTGCTCACGCTAACCACAGGACCACGGCGCTCTTGACGTCATATTCTCCTTGATGTTGCCTTGATGTAGATGGGCTACTTAGTTGGTATATTTTGCTTATTTTTTTCATAGTTCCACACAACTTCTTCCTGTTTTTTTTTTTTTTTTTTGATTGATCTGTGTTCAGTTTTTCGAGGCCTATCCACTGTGCCAACTTGTAACTAAATGTGAGGGGGGGGGGGGGGGGGGTGCGATGGGGAGGTTCCCTTGTTAGTATGGAACAGGTGATGGATAGTATTCGTTTGAGCTGCCTACATCCTGATATTGGTGTTTGGTGGAAAGTACGGAGCGCTGCGTGTGCTGTGTTTGGCTGGAGGAGCGCGGGCGTGCTGGAGTGCGTGACGTGAGTGCGGTCGGCAGCCAGGTGCTGCACACATGCGTGCCGCGGCGTACCTGACGCGTCCCAGGCGGCCCTGCCGTTCCAGCGACACACACAGACCTGCCTCCTCCGATATACACTACTGCCTGGCGGCCCCGCACTGCACCCTGCCACTGGTTGTCGCATGGCTCAGTCGTCTCGCCAAGACTGATAGCTGTACTCCCCCCCCCCCTAGTATTGCCACTTTTTGATGTAAGAAGTAAGGAATTGTTGTTGTTGTTGTGGTCTTCAGTCCTGAGACTGGTTTGATGCAGCTCTCCATGCTACTCTATCCTGTGCAAGCTTCTTCATCTCCCAGTACCTACTGCAGCCTACATCCTTCTGATCTGCTTAGTGTATTCATCTCTTGGTCTCCCTCTACGATTTTTACCCTCCACGCTGCCCTCCAATACTAAATTGGTGATCCCTTGATGCCTCAGAACGTGTCCTACCAACCGATCCCTTCTTCTAGTCAAGTTGTGCCACAAACTCCTCTTCTCCCCAATCCTATTCAATACTTCTTCATTAGTTATGTGATCTATCCATCTAATCTTCAGCATTCATCAGCAACATCACATTTCGAAAGCTTCAATTCTCTTCTTGTCCAAACTATTTATCGTCCATGTTTCACTTCCATACATCGCTACACTCCATACAAATACTTTCAGAAATGACTTCCTGACACTTAAATCTATACTCGATGTTAACAAATTTCTCTTCTGCAGAAAAGCTTTCCTTGCCATTGCCACTCTACATATTATATCCTCTCTACTTCGACCATCATCAGTTATTTTGCTCCCCAAATAGCAAAACTCCTTTACTACTTTAAGTGTCTCATTTCCTAATCTAATTCCCTCTGCATCACCTGACTTAATTCGGCTACATTCAGTTATCCTCGTTTTCCTTATGTTGATGTTCATCTTATATCTTCGTTTCAAGGCACTATCCATTCCGTTCAACTGCTCTTACAAGTCCTTTGCAGTCAAAAGTTAGGTAGCAATTTTAATTACGTTATCATTACATTAATTAACAAAATGAGATAATTATAGAATTTCGTGAAAGAAACTAACACCTTTTTAACAGTAATACTTATACATTGCAGTGCTTTAGTTCTGACAAAACATGCTTAAAAACATTAATAGATCTACCTTATTTTCTCCACCTGTACTTCACATGCGACTACTTGTTAGACGTTAAGGAATAAATGCGTTAAACAAATGAATTTGATAGAAATGACACATTATGGTTAGTAAACACTGATAACCACTTGTCTGAGGCGGCTTCTGTACTCTCCAAAATACTGGTAGAAATGGTCCCATCAAGACAAAAACTCTTCATACGATTCCTCCTCACAAATTATTTCACGTAACTGGAGGATTGCAATGCAGCTTTCAGAGCACAAAAATCGGTGCTTTTATTTAAACCGAAAAACTGTAGCTTTGCTGCAACATTCTCCGAGAAATCGTACGAGTTTTCAAGGCAATTTAAAGCTTCTTGATGTAACTGCATTAAACTTCTCTCCAGTTTGGTTCTTCGTGAGGAAGAGAGAACGTCCATGACATTCGTACGAGCAATTGCGAAGAACATATCTACTTTCCTGTCTTGAAGTTTTCTCTTCAGTAAGCACATTCCGCCATAAGCTTCATCCATAGAAACAGTGTCTTTTTCAAGGCGTTGATGCACTGAACAAAAACATTAGCTACATTGGTGAAGAATAGTAAATGAATTTCTAGCAATATATTCTTAAGCTCGTCTTCTGGATCAAAATACTTCTTCAGAAGTGTAGAAGAGTCCCCTCCCAGTGATTTGAAGTACCTTTTGATGGCATACCAGTTGTGGATCAGTCTTTCTACAGCACGTACGAAAGAAAGCCAGCGGGTTGCAACGTGTCTCAATATCTGCATCCAACATCTACAAACTGAACGTAATTCTTCAGGTCTCCGCGGCGCTTCGCAGACATGGAAATACGAGTAAGTATTTTCAGAATAACATTTTGTACCAGGCAAAAAGGAATACAGACGCCTCAAAAATGAGATTGACAGGAAGTGCAAAATGGCTAAACAGGGATGGCTAGAGGACAAATGTAAGGATGTAGAAGCTTATCTCACTAGGGGAAGATAGATACTGCCTACAGGAAAATTAAAGAGACCTTTGGAGAGAAGAGAACCACGGGTATGAATATCAAGAGCTCAGATGGCAGCCCAGTTCTAAGCAAAGAAGGGAAGGCAGAAAGGTGGAAGGAGTATATAGAAGGTTTATACAAGGGCGATGTACTTGAGGACAATATTATGGAAATGGAAGAGGATGTAGATGAAGACGAAATGGGAGATACGATACTGCGTGAAGAGTTTTACAGAGCACTGAAAGACCTGAGTCGAAACAAGGCCCCCGGAGTAGACAACATTCCATTAGAACTACTGACGGCCTTGGGAGAGCCAGTCATGACAAATCTCTACCAGCTGGTGAGCAAGATGTATGAGACAGGCGAAATACCCTCAGACTTCAAGAAGAATATAATAATTCCAATCCCAAAGAAAGCAGGTGCTGACAGATGTGAAAATTACCGAACTATCAGTTTAATAAGCCACGGCTGCAAAATACTAACGCGAATTCTTTACAGACGAATGGAAAAACTGGTAGATGCAGACCTCGGGGAGGATCAGTTTGGATTCCGTCGAAATGTTGGAACACGTGAGGCAATACTGACCTTACGACTTATCTTAGAAGAAAGATTAAGAAAAGGCAAACCTACGTTTCTAGCATTTGTAGACTTAGAGAAAGCTTTTGACAATGTTGACTGGAATACTCTTTTTCAAATTCTAAAGGTGGCAGGGGTAAAATACAGGGAGCGAAAGGCTATTTATAATCTGTACAGAAACCAGATGGCAGTAATAAGAGTCGAGGGGCATGAAAGGGAAGCAGTGGTTGGGAAAGGAGTGAGACAGGGTTGTAGCCTCTCCCCGATGTTATTCAATCTGTATATTGAGCAAGCAGTAAAGGAAACAAAAGAAAAATTCGGAGTAGGTATTAAAATTCATGGAGACGAAGTAAAAACTTTGAGGTTCGCCGATGACATTGTAATTCTGTCAGAGACGGCAAAGGACTTGGAAGAGCAGTTGAACGGAATGGACAGTGTCTTGAAAGGAGGATATAAGATGAACATTAACAAAAGCAAAACGAGGATAATGGAATGTAGTCAAATTAAATCGGGTGATGCTGAGGGAATTAGATTAGGAAATGAGACACTTAAAGTAGTAAAGGAGTTTTGCTATTTAGGAAGTAAAATAACTGATGATGGTCGAAGTAGAGAGGATATAAAATTTAGACTGGCAATGGCAAGGAAAGCGTTTCTGAAGAAGAGAAATTTGTTAACATCGAATATAGATTTATGTATCAGGAAGTCGTTTCTGAAAGTATTTGTTTGGAGTGTAGCCATGTATGGAAGTGAAACATGGACGGTAACTAGTTTGGACAAGAAGAGAATAGAAGCTTTCGAAATGTGGTGCTACAGAAGAATACTGAAGATAAGGTGGATAGATCACGTAACTAATGAGGAGGTATTGAATAGGATTGGGGAGAAGAGAAGTTTGTGGCACAACTTGACTAGAAGAAGGGATCGGTTGGTAGGACATGTTTTGAGGCATCAAGGGATCACAAATTTAGCATTGGAGGGCAGCGTGGAGGGTAAAAATCGTAGAGGGAGACCGAGAGATGAGTACACTAAGCAGATTCAGAAGGATGTAGGTTGCAGTAGGTACTGGGAGATGAAGCAGCTTGCACAGGATAGAGTAGCATGGAGAGCTGCATCAAACCAGTCTCAAGACTGAAGACAACAACAACAACAACAACGTCTGTTTCAAGACAATCAGTTGCATGCCTCGTCATATAGTGGACAATATGAGCTGAACAGCTTGGCCCAAAATATCTGGCATGTGCATCATGAATCAGCCAAAGAACAGAAGCTAGCTTACCCTAATCGATGTTAGTGTTGTCTGCGGTGTAGGCAGTAATCCTGTCAAAGGGAAGCCGTTTTCATTAACTACATTGTCATATTTATGAATTGAACTTCCTGTTTCACTTGCACTTTCATAAATTTCCATGCAACTTGTTTCGTACACCACTTGTAGCTGTGAAGTATCTTCCACAGAGACGAAATGTTTTATTATTACCTTTATTGCTGGCATCTATTGTAATTGAAAAGAAACAGTTTCGGTCACATATTTTAGGGAAGTTGGAGCCAATATATCTTCCAACAAACTTTCTCCCTTCGATGTTCCACACGAATCAATGTTAGCAACATTGTAATCCCCGAAAATATATCAGTTTATTCGAAGAGCTCATGCTGGCGTAAATGTGGTTGTGTTTTACAGTGTGAAGCACTATTTTTAGTTCTGGCGCAGTCACTGTGTGTGTGTGTGAGGTGTTTGAGAGGTGAATTGGTTAGAAAAATACGAATCCGGATTTGTCGTTGTATTTTGTGATCTTGTATTTCCCTTGTGCGTTTCAGTTCTAGCTTTTTGCTTAAGATCTGACTCACTGCCATGAGTTACAGAGAATTTACGCTGAGCTGAAACATCGGCCGGCCGATTTGGTCGAGCGGTTCTAGGCGCTTCAGTCTGAAACCGCGCTACTGCTACGGTCGCAGATTCCAATCCTGCCTCGGGCATGGATGTGTGTGACGTCCTTAGGTTAGTTAGGTTTAAGTAGTTCGAAGTTCTAGGGGACTGATGACCTCAGCTGTATAGTCCCATAGTGTTCAGAGCCATTTGAAACATCTGGCCTTGTGGCATAGTACAAGAACAGGTTTCACCCACGATCCCCAGGTATTTCGATATGAGTGTACTTGTATGTCTTTGATGAGCCTGAATAACGTCACAGTTTATGTAGATTTAGTCTTAAACAGCATGAACAATCTCGTTGGATAGCGGGATGCAAGATCTGTTTAAATACGCAACGGAAGACGAGGTAAATAACACAGCGTGCTCAGCTTTACCAAGGAATGGCGAGATATCACGACATTTCGTTCTTCTGAGGCTCCAAAGAGCGGAAAAAAGAGCTGCTTCGAACTTCAACGGTGCTCATATCAAATACGGACTTCAAAATATTTAAAGACAAAAAGACAAACGCTTGTTTTTACGAGGCTGGTGTTCATAATACGTGTCGCAAAACCTCAAATACGACGAATCCCCTACAACGTGGAAAAGAGAGAGAGACAGACAGAGAGAGAGAGAGAGAGAGAGAGAGAGAGAGAGAGAGAGAGAATACAACCAGTAACATCATGCCTGTGCGAACAGAGAATCATCTGCCGTCAGAGAGGAAAGCTCGTCACCGTACCCAATGTAGACTACTATGATACGATTTTATGGACTATCTGTGCAAATATGTGACTGTTTCGTTGAATATCTAACAAATAGAAACCTTACGTCATATTGGACGGCGGAAGTCCAACAGAAGCTAAAGGACATCGGGCTTCCTGCAAGAGACCATGGTAGGACCTCTAATGTTCTTCAATACACGTAAATGATTTATGAGCTAGTATGCTGCACCATAAGACACTTCTCTGATGATGCTGTTGTCTAGAGGAAAGTGTACTCATTACTGGACCGCAAGCAAATGCAGAAAGAATTTGGAAAAATTTGCTGTATTCCCAGGCTTCCACGTCGACGCAGCAACCCACCATACAGTCGTGCACCGCGGGTTGCCGAAGTTCCGGCGCACGTGCAACATTACATCTGGAAATCGAAAGGATTGAGTCCGACATCAACACAAACACGCAGGGTTGTTTTCAACCAAACCTCCAGCAGCCGACACGGTACCGTGTGCCCCCAGCCTCACCATCCAAGGTCATCGCGGCATCCGCGAGTCACATGCCTCTGGCGTTATCCTTCCGGCGGGCGAGTATTCCGTTTGCCACCCGACCCCTCTGCAACCAGTTCACACTCCGGGCTTACACCAGGTGCGGCTAGTAGTTTGCGAATCGGCGTCCACCTCGCCGTGCCAACGAGGAGTGTCTCATCTCACTGCAGAGTTGACGGACTTGTCCATCCCCAGGACACCGTATGCTCACCATCGCCTACGGTCTCCAGGACTATCATCTTGAACCAAGCAGTGCAAGTCATATCTTAAGAAATTGTACTGTTGTGGTCTCTTTCATTGGACTTAATAAATATGCCATTGTCCTACGCCACTTGGGCGCATCATTTTGTAGCGTGTTTGTTCATGAAAGACAGCTCATTTTAAATTTGAGTAAATGTTAGATAATGTTTATAACGAACAGGAAACACTTGGTAGTATCCAAATATAAGATTAGTGGCGAACTTGTTAAATGTGTCAGGTCATAGAAGATTTTTGGGGTAATGCTAAGAAGCCAAATGAAATGGGCCGGCCGGCCGGAGTGGCCGAACCGTTCTAAGCGCTACAGTCTGGACCCGCGCGACCGCTACGGTCGCAGGTTCGAATCCTGCCTTGGGCATGGATGTGTGTGACGTCCTTAGGTTAGTTAGGTTTAAGTAGTTCTAAGTTCTAGGGGACTGATGACCTCAGAAGTTAAGTCCCATAGTGGTCAGAGCCATTTGAACCTTTTTTTTTATGGGCCGAACACTTAAAATCAGGATTAAGGAAGGCAAATGGAAGAATTCAATTTGTTGGAAGGATCCTGGAAAGTGCAGTGCTCACGTATATATATCGTATACTACACGCTCATTCAAGTAATTCTAAGTATTGTTTCGGTGTTTTGAGTTCTTGTCAGATATGCACTGCTGGGATCGTATTAGGCTGGAAATCTCTTATGTAAGCATAACAGAGATGATGGTGGAATTTAAATGAAGACCGTTGGGAACGAAGGTGATGTAGTTTCCCAAAGCTCATTTGGATAAATTTAGAGAATCTCAATTCGAGGACGACGGAGTTATCGCTCTGTTGCTGTACTAATATTCTCGTTAAGATTTTCCGATTAGTAATGGAAGGATTTGGGCGCGTACGTGGATGTACAGACAGTAATATTTCTCCTTCGCTCAATACGCAATTGGACTAACAATCGCAGATAATGGTACGAAATACGTTTACCATGCGCTGCACGGTGGGTTGTGTAGATGTCGATCTAAAGCATCGTTGGCAGAAGCCACAGTCTCTATCCAAAAATAACTTATTTCACATAACTACCTCTACGGCATGAACGTTCGACGTGTGAGCAGTCAACTACGTAATCTCAACTTTATCGCTCACAGTGGTTGTTTACCTGCAATAGATGATTTATCTGCTTCGGCATCTCTTTTTTCATCTCCGGAAACCGTTTATAATATCGTTATATAACTAGCTGGCGCAACAACTCAGACAATGGACGATTTTATTCCCTGTGCGGCCATTCACATTTAGGTTTTCCAAGTTTCGCTTAATCGCGTAAAAGAAATGTCAGAATGATTACTTAGGAGAGCACACGGTCGATTTCTTTCTGTAATCGGAACTCCTGCTGTCTGTTACGATCTTTTCACGTCGGTGCATTGAACGGTAATGGTCTGGTGGTTAGGAATTTACACAGCCTGATATAATAAAGTATTCATCGGGATATAGTGAATCCCGTGACTTGTAAGTCCAAATTAGTTAAGGTTTTGGCGTTTTGAGGACACAGTTTTATTGTGTGGTGACTATACATTTTAGTTGTGTGTGTAACAATGTTCCACGTGTGGTCATGAGAATGTGGTCATGAGAACTCGTACCTAAGACGAAACCATTTCGGAACAAAACTGAAACAAAACATTCCCTTGTGTCTCGAAACACAGTCTCAGGAATATAGGTGTAAACAGTAATACTGATGACGCAAGTCATGCATTGGTTAGGGAGGCGGTTTTCCCCCTCTGGGGCGCATGTCAAAAGTTTGCACGAGGTTATCCTGTACATCTTAGTAGAAACAGAGTTTTAACCTCTTCATGTTGCGAAGCTCACCTTTCAGAGCTAGCATGTCTAAATCATCTACTGCTCGGCTGTTCCAGTCAGCAGGGCAAACTTCATAACGCAATCGAAAACCAGATTTCCTCGCACAAGTCTTTCACGAACCGTACTGACAGGCGAAAATGTATAAGTGCATTTTTAAGATGTGAAGACACCGAGTCACAGTAACAACACTATGTGATGGACTAAACAGGGGCACACCAGCAACTGATACCAGGATGCGAAGCCGTTTGCACTAGTTTTTATAATTAGAGATTTGCGTGCGATGTTAATATCAAGCCTGATTAGTTATTTGTTGCCTATGGCGAACCCCATAAACCTAAAAAACAAAAACAAGTCAAAATGATTTGTGTTATTTGGAATGACAACCTGTATTTAAAGTGTGCGATGTATCGAGTATTACGATACGCATTTTACGATAATTGATACTTCAAACGTGTTCAGGGTAATCGAATTTTAATGCATTGAAAATGGGAGTGGGGATGCAGTATGTATCGCTGCTGTTGTGTTTACGCACGTACTTGCGAAACGTGATCTGGTAAGATCGAAGGAACATAAAAACGTCATAGGCTAAAGTGTTGAGCTTATTAATTTTTGTCTTAACGTCGTAGCTCAATTTTTCTGGACGACGTGCCTTTGCTTCCAAGGGAATCACGAAGACCGCGACAAAATGTAATATGAAAAGTTTAATAAGAAATATTGAAAGTAAAAACGCTGCAAAGCAGTGCAGCGGACGTAAGCTGGATGTATAGAGTACCAAGATGAACATCTGATTTACAGACATTTCACGTACTTAACTGTCGAAATGACTAATTCGAAAAAGTCATCAGTTGAATAGCTAGCCACTCAAGTGCAAATATAACCAATTTTCTCATTGCACTTCAGAATACGGTAGAGTGGTTAAGACATTGTTATCGTTATCCGAAGGAATTATACTTATATCTCCGTGCACCACTCAGGCTGAGATTTTACATTGTTACTTCAGACGAACGTTGAAATGGTTCGTTCAAGAAAGCTACGGCTATTCCTTTCTTTGATCCTAACTAAGCGAAAGCACCGCCTCTAATGACGTTGACGTCGGCCAAGCTTTAAGCCAACATCCTTGGAGTTGATTCCATGGTAATGTGAGACGGGGCTGACCTAGACAAGCTGCTTGCGCAAGCGACCACGCTTCATTTCCTGAAACTTTGACTTCACTAGGCCAAGGCTCCTACACTTGTTTGTATCAAAGCTTCACCTTGGTGTCGCTCAGCAATCAGTGTTCCTCGCAGGCAAGTAAACCACACGCTCAGCCGTTAATAATATTCTCTATCGAGACGCAATTTTCTTAGTGAAAACGACACATCTGAATTGCCAAAGGATAAGAGTAACGCTGTCACTGAGAATGTTATCGTTTTCACCGATAGGAAAAAGGACAGCACTGAAATATTTGATTAAAAATTGTAATTTTTTTTTTGATTTGTGCATCAACAGTGTACTTGTCATTAACGTTAGTTCATTAATTTGTATGTTCTCCTCGTAGCGTACTTCACCTTAAACTGTTGTCGACACAAACCTGTTCTGACGATTCAGCACTGCTCTTCATTTTTCTTCAAAACCGTACAGTATCAGGCCTATGAAATCTATCTGTAAGATCAGAAGCTAATCTCATTGGTATAAATGTATAATTCTTAGTGTAGAAATAAAATCTACGGAAGAAAGGAAGTCTTCCTCCAGTTAACTGTAATTTAGGAGAATTATTTATCGTTTCCAATCGACTTCTTAAACTTCGTGGATTCTGGCGAGTTTGTCCAACATTGCAGTTTAGTTTCTTTGTGAGTTACTCTCTTTTGACGTTTTCTGTCTAAATTATTCGTCGCAATAATTGTTTTTACCCGAAAGCAAATTGGAAACTAGCTTGTGATATACCGCCTCTATGTCGAACCAGTAAGAGCACTTCGAGTGGTTTACGAAGCAGCAGCGAATAGTAATGAGACCTGTTTAGTAGGAAATGGTTACGCTGTTGGCTTCTCGTCTACAAATTGTTGAGGCGCTCAAATATTTGTGATTCTGAGACAGACCTCTGCCATTGCTGCTGATTCAAACGCTCCGAGAACTTCGTCGCCAGGGCTTCTGTCTGCTTTCGAATTCTGGATTAGTCTGTCGCAAACTGCCCAGACAAGTTGTATTTCCTCCGACTAACCGCCTAGGCTTCTGCGCCACTGTGAGCCCTTCCGTTAGGAGTAATCCTATTTACTTCTCCGGGAAACAGGTTACTGTGGAGCAGTGCGCAAGAACTCTTCTTACGATCCTTTGTTAACTATTGTCGGAGATGCTCCAGCATTACTAAGTTGTTCTCTTGATGTACACTGAAAACGATCTATATTATACACAGGAAAGAGTCCCATCCGAAAACTCCTGTTTATCCGTATTTTCTCATGCAAAGTTGTATTTAGTACTGTTCGTGTAACCTCTCAAGAATTTCGGTATTGAAATATTCACTTCGTCTTTTTATTTATTTTTTACATCCTTCCTGTCTCAAAATTCTGTTATTCGCCCCAATGTAGGTAATACAAAACAAATTGTGAAAACTGTTTCTGAAAATTATTCTTTTTGTTCGTAAGACTCAAGCTGCAGGTCAGTAAAGATATTCCTAAATAAAGTCCCTGTAAGCTAATTACGACTTACCTTCTTGAATGATTGTTGTATGTTAGAGTTTGTTTATTTTTGTTGTAATTTGCGTGGTTTAACAGAAATCTATAATGTTTTCGGAGTAAATACAAGAACTTGATTCCAACATTGTACTGAACTTTTATTGTCATATATGTGTGAATACCAGTAAATAACTCCTACACTCTGCCACCTGCCTTCCCTGGAGTAGAGTTATTGTATGGTTTTTCGCTGAAGTCTATTTCTAATGTGTTTTGAAACTAGCTCAGTGTGTGTATTGAGGACTCTGCAGACATTACAACTTTCCAACTACCCTTGTCGTATTTACGTAATGCAGTGTAGAAATTGTGGAATCATATTCATGTAGGTGGAAAGTTCAAAGCCGTATCCGGCTTCTCAGATTTAGGTTATCCGTTGTTGCCGAAAGGCCGCCCGTAGTGAGAGAGCGGTTGAGCGGTTCTGGGCGTTACAGTCCGGAAACGCGCTGCTGCTACGGTCGCAGGTTCGAATCCTGCCTCGGGCATGGACTTTCGTGATGTCCTTAGGTTAGTTAGGTTTAAGTAGTTCTAAGTCTAGGGGACTGATGACCTCAGATGTTAAGTCTCATAGTGCTCAGAGCAATTTGAACCATTTTGTTTCCGAGAATCATATAAGGAAAGGGTCTTTGAAATACACACAGCGAATTTCCTTTCCCAGTACTAACTTTTGAGCTACTTCTCTAATGACAACGCCGTCGACGGGATGTTAAACCCTGATCTTCCTCTCTTCCGTATAGGCGTTTCTTTCCTCTGATGCTTGGCCATCGATTCTGTTTTTTGCTTGGTGCTACTTGAAAATAACTACAGTCAAATATGAACATTTGAGTTTTCATAAACTGATCATCTCGGATTTTACCAAATTGTTAATGTCGGTAAAATACGCTTACAGGACTCATTTAGTACGAAGACATTTCTGTTGGAGTGTCTTGAACGAGGAGACTTTCTTTTATTTCTGTTGTCTGTATGTAAACTGAATAGCGTCATCTACAAGGTGGTACATCTGAGGTTTCGGATGAGATTATCTCGAAAACTATACTATACATACTATACTATAAAAATAGTAGGTAAGACAAGTTCCTAAGCTCAAAGGGGGACATCAAATGATACTATACGTGACCCCCCAGCCCCTCCTCCCCCCCTTGGATGGGGCGGGGGGGAACTATTAAATTTTAAATGGAAACCCCCATTTTTAATGCAAATTTGGGTTCGCCATAAAAAAGTAATCAAGTTTCGTCTGAAACATGTTTTCAAACCTTTGACAGATGGCGCTGAATTCGAGAAAAATTAAAATTATGAAAGAACTCGGATTTATTTAGAATGATCCGAGAAGGACGCATCAAATTGATACAAAATGTGCACCAATTCTTTCATTACGCCAAATTAAGTTTTTTTTTTTTGCGAAATGTATCCTACCCACCACAGTTTTTGATGGAGGGAGGCGGAATGGTATTAAAATCTCGTTAGAGAACTCCTCTTCACAAATGCATTACTCACCCGACTGTGGCGCTACAGTATACTGAGTCATAGTTCGCAGTTTGGCTACTTTTTTTTGTGCATTGAGCAAGGAAAATGCGTACTGCCCTTTGTTTAGTGAAAGAACCACCCATGGAATGGTTTACCTGAATATGTTACAACAATCTTTGATATCACTGATCGATGAGGATGTCCAAGAACGAAATGTTTACTTCATGCAAGATGGTGCACCACCCCACTACCTGGCTGACACCCGGTATTTTCTCAGTGACCGCTTTCCAGGTCAATGGACTGGCCGTGATGCGCGAATTGCATGGCCTCCGCGTTTCCCAGACCTGACTCCACTCAATTTTTTTTACGGGGATTCATCAAGGACATCGTGTTTGTACCTCCTGTGCCGGCCTCTCTAACTGAACTTAGAGCAAGAATTTACGCCGCCACTGAGCAAGTTACACCTGCAATGCTACAGCGAGTTTGGCAAGAAACTGAATTCCATTGGGATGTGTGCAGGATAACCATCATACAACATCTTTAGTTTCAGGTAAAAAAATGTGTTTCCCTACAAAATAACACTAAACCCAGCTCTGTATCTTCTTTCGATAAAATTATATGAATTTTTAAAGTTGTAAACTCCCTTGTGAAACGTCCTGTATTTCCCTTAATATCTAAGTAGGAACAACGCATGCCAACATTCTGGGGAACCTTCTTTTATAAATGAGATGAACTCATCACAATGCTCTATTCTATTGCAGTAGTAAATGTTGGTGCTACGTAGGACCTAACCTCAGATAAGTGGCTTCTATTTTGTTTGTCTTTGACTAAATGAATTGCCACTATGGATAACACACTGTATTCCTGAGAGGAGCCTACCTGAAATTCCTGTCCTAAGAAAGTAATCCGGTTTCCCATGGTTCCCCCAAAATATGCTCATTTTCATACTTGGATAATTTTTCCAAACGGGACACGGGTTTCCCATGGTTCCCCCAGAGTCTGCTCATTTTCATACGTGGATAGTTTCCCCAAACGGGACACAATTTCTTACTCGACGGAGCTAGTGCTCGGTTTCTGTTGTTGAGTAGGGGATTGACAAAGGATGTTTGTTTATTGCTGGTGCTGGTATACATACGGGTCTACTACCCAGATACTAGAGATGGGCAAACTCGTTCATCCTTGGGAACTAGTTCACTGCTGACCGTTCTTTTTTGGGAACCGTTCATTTTTACTCGTTCACCGTTCATTTGTGCTTGGTATATGTTTCTTATGAAAAACTGAAAACTAGTAGTGTAGGCTACAGAAGGATGGAGGGCACCAAGAGGAGGCACTTACCTCCCCCCTGGAGTATGGAGTTTTTATTCATTACAGAATTCTTACACACTTTTAGAAGTAATTTCTGCGAGTCTGTAGAACCTCTCGTTTACCAATCCGTAGCCTTCTAAGGCTCATCGCAGGGAAATAATATAGGGTGGCGCACGGAAAACCGGCCCCGATTACAGACTGCTCGCCAATTACGGACGATGTGTTGCCCGTTACGAGCAGATACAACAAACAGACAAACATGTAATAATTAGGCAGTGAAGAAATAACAAGCTAATGCAAGCAACAGTTGCGAAACAATCGATGGCGGTGTGTAGAGAGCTGGAGAAGAGAACTTGAAAATCTCACGCGACGCGCGTGGGCTATAGTTCATGTAGTCTTGTAAACCTGTTGGTGGCTGTTTCCCAACTTAATACACCACCAGTATCTTGTATAAAATTCTTCGTTTCGATTTCCACTACATAGCTATGCTACGTTGTAAACAATAATCGTTTACACCCTATATATACTTCACGTTGTCCCTGGTTCGTAGGCGAAGTAGAGACTTTATGGAAGCATAAAGTAAAATGTGGTTTTCTCATACTTGCGTCACAAGCTTAGTAAAAATTAGGTTTTTATGTCGCATTATTAAAGTTAATGCAGGAATAATAATAATAATAATTAAGTTCGCAGTTATAAAGTTTTTGGTTTGAAAGCTCCTTCTGAACAAATGTTTTTGAGATAATAAATAAATACGATTTTATGGCAATCTATGTCTTTTCAAAGGGAGAGGCACCGCTTTTCCTACTGAGCCAAAATGACCCACAACCCACTTTTTTTTCCAAAGAAAGTAGATTAGCAGGTAATGCAAATAGGAAACAACCAAACTTAGAGCCTTCCTACGTGTGATGCTTTGTATGTGAAAGATACACGAAAATCGTTTTATATGAATTTTCTTACACTAAAAATTAAGCAAATTATTGAAAGTTAGCAGCTAAATCAAGTCGATGAAACCAAAAAATAAGAATAACAAAAAAACTTGCCTTATGTCTTCTACTGTTCATCGACATTATGAAGTGAGCTGATATGCCCTTTTGTTACCCGAAAAGACGTAACTATTATATACAACGTAATTTTTATGAAATTTACGTAACTATAAAATACTTATTGATTATCGGTCGTCGACGCTGAATAGCCAGAACCAAGTGCAAGAACAGTTTGGAACACATGTAAAATAGGCGAGCGCAGTGAACGAAACGAACAACTAGATACTGAACTAACTAGGAGCAGTCGGCATTGGAACTGAGAAGAACGACGAGTGCGCCCGAGGGAGACCGAGACTGAGACGAGCACGCGACCGAGGCTGGAAGGAGAACAGCCGAAGTGACCGCCGCGACCGAAGTGAACTAGTGAACTATGAACCGATCGTTCCTTGGAATTAGTTCCTCGGTCCTTTCGTTCATCTTGGTGCAGGCCGTAGCTTTTCGTTGCGCATTATAGGTAATGTTCGATAATCCAGAGAAAGCACTATCCAGTCATTTCCCCAACGACTATTGAAACACTGCTTGCTTGTAAAAAAAAAAAAAAAAAAAAAAAAAAAGAAAGAAAGAAAAATAGGAAAAAGTTAACGACGTACTGATTTAACCACTTTCTAGAATCACCGTCTTTTTTTTATGTTACACTTGGCCATATGTGGTAACAGTATTAAAAACAATCCTTATTAGCTTCTGTATAACGAGGAGTTACAGCTGTAATAGCTGAAGTACTGACGAGGAGAACATTGGGAGGGGGGGAGGGGGGAGTGACACGGAAACCTCGTTAGCGCAGCAGCAACAGCAGAGAGAACCTGTACACAATCAAGCACTAGAAGAAATTGATTGCAAACGTTTGATTGAGGTAGGGTGCAGAACTGGCACGATTCGTAGTGCAGAACCGGGCGCAGCGAGAGCAGTGCGGAGCTGGTCCGCAGCTGCGCAGCCGGAATGCGGCGGGTCGCGAACCCGGCCTTCACTTGACCTGCCGGCGGCGTCAGCGCCACTTTGCGCCTGCCTGCCTGCTGCCCGGTCGCTTTCACTGCCTTCGGACGACGTCTGTATTCCCTCCCCACTCAACCTCTGCCCCATACAGACATGTACGCCTTTTTCTCCCCTTCCACACTTGCACCCTCTACGCTCCACTTTTCCAATTAAAAATTGCAATAGAAATGTGCTCATTATTCGAGCAGATACGTACCTACACGGACTGTGAGCTATGTAGAGAAACATTGCAGGGTGACGGGAGTTTCAAAAGAACCATCTCAGTTTACATTGATATATCTTCTACATGCATGCATCTGTAAGGGACAGTCAAATGAAAACGAGACAGTGCGGCGGTGCCGTTCTTTCCGTCCCTTTACGACGGACCTGCACCTACCTGTAAACATTGTCTCAGCAGATCATCAGTAGGGAAGTCGAGTGAAACCTACTGTACTTCGACATGAACCAGGCTGCCATTAAAGTCACTAATCTACGTTTCGGGAGAAACACGAAATAAAAGGTTGGAAATTTTGTCCTCAATTAATGTATTCTGAAACTTAGGTGAACAAGTATCACTGCCAAGCCCGTGCTAGTCTTAACACAGTCACTCACAATCCCTTTCACTCACACTAGCAAGTTTATGGCGTTGCATTTCCCGAAAACTTAATAGCTACAAAAATACTAATTGTTTTAGATCGATAATGCTCGCCAAATATTAAGTCTGTCGGCGCCAAATGCAGTCACAGTTTTTAGCCACCGACCTGCTCAGTACACCACGCAGAATATATGTCTTTTCTCGTCACAAAATTCATTTAAAAATTCCGAAATTTCTACACACACATCAGAATAATTATGCCGTCACTTTACAACATTTTTGATGTATGAAACACTGCTAGATCCGGCAACTTATCATTTTCATCGGAACTACTACTACTACTACTACTACTACTACTACTACTACTACTACACACGTCCGAATTGTTTCATGGCTAGGCTCCGACTCTTCTCTAGAATACTCTGTCTTCTCTACCAGCAGAGAAAGGCGCGCGAAGAATATTGCTTTACCATTGGTCAGTTTACTCAACAGCCAACGGCAAAACATTCTCCCGCGTCAATCCGCGCTTTTCATCAATTACCAATCGTAAAACAGTAAACCTAACGACTGCACTTTTTACCGACGTAATTATCTAATATGCTGAAGTTTTGCTTATGCATCAAGTTATTTACTATTGTCATTTATAACTGCATCAACTTTCCCTTTACCATAAACTTACTTTACAAATCTATTCTACAAAAATCCCCTTTGTCCATATCCATACTTCTTCTAAATGTTCCCACACTAAATCGTACTACATAACTCACTAAATAATTATCTTCATATTAACATTAATCGTCACTCACGCATCATTCATACTGCTAAAACACATTTGTAACACTTTACATACACAAAAAGACATAATAACACTTTATGAAAATACTAGAACAGTTTATGAAAAACATTCTATTACTTTAGTGCACTCTAGTGGGCACAATCGAAACTAAACTCACAGTCCCCCTCTCCAATATTGTCCTCTATCGGCTGATGCTCTGAGACACATCTCCCACTTAACCGCCTCCAAGGCAGGATGGGTATACGGCACTACGCCTCAACAGACTGTATAACGAGCATGGTCCGGAAGTTAGTAACAAAAGGTTACCATGTGTATAGACACGCCCTGTGTTAAGAATCAAGAAGGAACTGCACAAAAATTCACTGCTGCGCCATTTTGGGTTAGATGTGCTCGACGTGAGGACAGCGAGAGACCTGTGTGCATTTGATTTCACTATGGAGGCCGAGAAAGAGGAACAGCGAGGTGTAATGCGGTTTTTGAGCGCGGGAGGAGTGTAGGGAAGTGTAATTCACGCCGGAACATGTGCTGTGTGTGGCGAACGTAGTATGTCACGTGCGCTTTTGTTTGCTGAGAGTAAACGATTTTGAGAAGGTCGGGTGTCACTGAAGAACAGCAGTCAACCAGGACAGGCTCATCGTGTCATCAACTCTTCTGTCATTATTGCGGTTGACGCTGCCGTCAGAAATGAGCGACGGCAGACAGTGAAAGATATTCGGGTCATATCGAGCTGCAGTCGTATTACCGATCACGCCGTCATCGGAAGTTCCGCAAAAGCTGTGAGCAATGGGTTCCACCTAGTTTGAGGGTGTAGCACAAGTTGAGCAGAATGTTGACATCACTTCAGCAGCTGGTTCGGTATCTTCCTGGCCCGTATTGTCGCCGGAGATGTGAAATACATTCCTGGAAATGGAAAAAAGAACACATTGACACCGGTGTGTCAGACCCACCATACTTGCTCCGGACACTGGGAGAGGGCTGTACAAGCAATGATCACACGCACGGCACAGCGGACACACCAGGAACCGCGGTGTTAGCCGTCGAATGGCGCTAGCTGCGCAGCATTTGTGCACCGCCGCCGTCAGTGTCAGCCAGTTTGCCGTGGCATACGGAGCTCCATCGCAGTCTTTAACACTGGTAGCATGCCGCGACAGCGTGGACGTGAACCGTATGTGCAGTTGACGGACTTTGAGCGAGGCCGTATAGTGGGCATGCGGGAGGCCGGGTGGACGTACCGCCGAATTGCTCAACACGTGGGGAGTGAGGTCTCCACAGTACATCGATGTTGTCGCCAGTGGTCGGCGGAAGGTGCATGTGCCCGTCGACCTGGGACCGGACCGCAGCGACGCACGGATGCACGCCAAGACCGTAGGATCCTACGCAGTGCCGTAGGGGACCGCACCGCCACTTCCCAGCAAATTAGGGACACTGTTGCTCCTGGGGTATCGGCGAGGACCATTCGCAACCGTCTCCATGAAGCTGGGCTACGGTCCCGCACACCGTTAGGCCGTCTTCCGCTCACGCCCCAACATGGTGCAGCCCGCCTCCAGTGGTGTCGCGACAGGCGTGAATGGAGGGACGAATGGAGACGTGTCGTCTTCAGCGATGAGAGTCGCTTCTGCCTTGGTGCCAATGATGGTCGTATGCGTGTTTGGCGCAGTGCAGGTGAGCGCCACAATCAGGACTGCATACTACCGAGGCACACAGGGCCAACACCCGGCATCATGGTGTGGGGAGCGATCTCCTACACTGGCCGTACACCTCTGGTGATAGTCGAGGGGACACTGAATAGTGCACGGTACATCCAAACCGTCATCGAACCCATCGTTCTACCTTTCCTAGACCGGCAAGGGAACTTGCTGTTCCAACAGGACAATGCACGTCCGCATTTTATCCCGTGCCACCCAACGTGCTCTAGAAGGTGTAAGTCAACTACCCTGGCCAGCCAGATCTCCGGATCTGTCCCCCATTGAGCATGTTTGGGACTGGATGAAGCATCGTCTCACGCGGACTGCACGTCCAGCACGAACGCTGGTCCAACTGAGGCGCCAGGTGGAAATGGCATGGCAAGCCGTTCCACAGGGCTACATCCAGCATCTCTACGATCGTCTCCATGGGAGAATAGCAGCCTGCATTGCTGCGAAAGGTGGATATACACTGTACTAGTGCCGACATTGTGCATGGTCTGTTGCCTGTGTCTATGTGCCTGTGGTTCTGTCAGTGTGATCATGTGATGTACCTGACCCCAGGAATGTGTCAATAAAGTTTCCCCTTCCTGGGACAATGAATTGACGGTGTTCTTATTTCAATTTCCAGGAGTGTATGTTGTCATAATTTTGAGCCGGAGGGCCTCAGTGCCAACAGTGGCGCCACGTGAATTCACTACCATCGAAAAAAATCCAAAGCCGTGCACTCCAGCTCCGGGAAAGCGATGATGATCTTCTGTGACTGTTCGCCGACTTTCTGGAGCACGGCGACACAATTAATGCACAACGTTACGTGGGCACTGAGCGCGCAGTCTAAGTCCAGACACCCAGGAATGTTGACGGACGGCGTCAGTCTAAAGAATAATGCCCACGGATGCTTCGACTACGCTGCAAAAGTTTCGCTGCATTTCCTCCGAGCAGTCCCGATCCCTCCCCATGCGATTTCTATATTTTTGGAGCCATGAAAAAGACACTCGAGGCCGTGCACGCCGGTAACACTCATGAAGGTATTGCCCGTTTTGTTTCCCAATGGGATAAATGTATTAACAGTTACGACGATGATTTTTGAAACTTATTTTTCATTTGTGTGCCCCGTATACAGCAATGTTGTATTTTGTTTTTAAATTTCGTTTAAGAAGAAGGGTTCCATTTACCTTTCACAAATGTTCCATGTTTCTTCCACCAAACTCCCGAAAACATCCAGACAGTAGTCAAACTTGTCTAGTCGGCCGCTGTGGCCGAGCTGTTCTAGGCGCTTCAGTCCGGAACCGCGCTGCAGCTACGGACGCAGGTTCGAATCCTGCCTCGGGCATGGATGTGTGTGATGTCCTTAGGTTAGTTAGGTTTAAGTAGTTCTGAGCCAATTTAAACTCGTCAACAGTTTCGCGACCTTGCTGGAGTTGAGCCATTCAGTGTTCACATTCAAATGGTTCTGAGCACTATGGGACTCAACATCTTAGGTCATAAGTTCCCTGGAACTTAGAACTACTTAAACCTAACTAACCTAAGCACATCACACACACCCATGCCCGAGGCAGGATTCGAACCTGCGACCGTAGCAGTCCCGCGGTTCTAGACTGCAGGGCTAGAACCGCACGGCCACCGCGGCCGGCCATTCAGTGTTTGCTAGATACTTTACATCGCAGTTCACTCAGAGTTGTCGGAATGGGAGCTACATAGAAGGAATCTTTGGCAAACAAAAATCGCATTCGATAAGATCAGACGATCTCGGAGACCAGCGCTGCAATGCTATATTCGGAAGCACTTCCACAGACACAAAACTCCGTATGTTGAAACTTCTTTATTAAAAATTTTACTTAAACTGCTCAGTGTAACTGAATGCTAGTGAACCTACTTTCTCTTTACTTATCATGTCAATACTGAACCACAATATTCTAACGTAACGCAATCTGACTGCTCAAAAGATAACCTGTCTTCACGTAGTTAATTCAAAATAATGGCCCTGACTAAAAAAAAAATCTTAACAATAACCTATACATTTCATTAAGCACCTACCTCACAAAAATCTTCATCACGCGAACTACTGCAATAGAGCGAGCGTCAATACTGCCAGCTAAATAAAAGATTCTAACTACCAAAGCCACTAACTAGTAATGGGCATGTGGCTAGCAAAGTAAAGATTTTGTTGCAAAACAAAGTATTTTCTACCGTAGTATGTGACATCCAGTTCAGACAGAAACATAAATCGTCATTGACATCTAGTATAGAGGTACGCTAACACTTCAGACCTCTACCCTCCATCAATTCTAACTTCTCACATTTAACATCCATCACAGCTGGCCGTTCACCTCCAACTGCCCAACAGTATTTCCATCACTGCTGGCGACTAACCTCCAACTGCCCAGCACTACTGGCGATTAACTTCCAACAACGAGGCCAGCCAGCCATAGAGTCTCGTACAAAGAAAGCGCAGTCAGAGATCCATTGCAAAGCGCTACACAGCGCTGCCAACACAGAAGCAGCCCACTTACAACGGTGCTATGGCCGTGGAGGAAATGTGCAGTCAGCCTGAGCGGTATGACAGTCGTGCTAGGGGACGGCTCACGGCCGCCCACGATGTAGAACAGATCCTCTTGATAAGCCGGATGAATGTTTGTTTTTCTTTTGAAACACGCTGAAAATTGATTGATAGCGGAATGAGAAGAATTAGCCGAGCAGAAAAACGCTCTTCACTTCCTGATCTATCAGTTGCCGAAAATGTTAGAAAAATGGTTCAAATGGCTCTGAGCACTATGGGACTTAACTTCTAAAGTCATTAGTCCCCTAGAACTTAGAACTGCTTAAACCTAACTAAGGACACCACACACATCCATGCCCGAGGCAGGATTCGAACCTGCGACCGTAGCAGTCGCACGGTTCCGGACTGCCCGCCTAGAACCGCGAGACCACCGCGGCCGGCGAAAATGTTAGTTTGACATCTTGTTCGAATGGGGTGGCGCCTTGCTTAGTAGACTGGACTCGTATTCAGAAGGAAAGTGGTTCAAACCTCATAACCACAACTGGATGAATTTTTTTAAAACATCGCGTTATCAGTGGGGCCCCATTTGGAACGAACGAAATGATTGCAAAAAGACAATTATAAACGTAACGTGCAGACAACTATAAAAGTAGCGTGCGTTGAGTCATACACGTTTAGAAAGCGAAGTGAGGCAGTTGTTGACGATCTAGACCGATATTCGGTACGAACAGGTCCCTAATTCCTTTCTGGCCAACCAGATTTAGGCTTTCGCGAATTCCCTAAAACGCTTAAAGGCAACTGACATTTTTCTCCACCTGGACTAATCGTAAGTTTCTAAATTATCTTTGTGATTTCATGTGAACAGTATCTCTCTTCCTCCCGTCCATTCTGTAGAAATTACCGAACACTTTGGCAGCCTTCGTCATTGAGCATTAGAAATTATGACTGAAGAGATAAAACTTTTTACCAGACTAGGATTCAAGTCCAGATCGCTGCCTTTTCAGTCTTGCTCTTTGAGGCGTGGTGGAATGGCGTATTTGATAGTACACTGCCTGCTTAAAGCAGAGTCGTGGTTAAAATCACGGTCCGGCACACAGTATCAAATCGTCTCATATATTCAAAACTGTGTAAAGTTTGATATTTCTTTGTCACTATTGAACTGTGTTTCCGAGGTTTTTCGTGGCGTAATAACCAGTTGGTATATGTTCGGATTTCCAGCCGGACTGACGACGAGAGCGGCCTGAGTCCAGATAGTGAGGGCATCTGTGCCCATCACTCGTTGTACCTGATAAAGGCGAGTGTGTCGGTCGTCGAAATGTTGTACATGAATATAAATTACAACTTCTGTTAATTGGAATGAACGGAGTTCTGAGCACATAATATTTAATTAGACCAATCAGAGAAACTTATAAGTATTAAACAGCAGCAGAAATGAGGTTAGCGACGAATTTAGCATTAAAATTGCGGACCGTGTAGTAGAAGAAATGAAAAGGAATTCTGCAGCCTTTGTGCGAAAATAATGCACAACGCACGAGGTATGGAGGATATAAGAAGCGAAATAGCGCAAGCACAGAGGGCATTCCTCGATAAAAAGAAGTCAACCAGTATCAAAATAGACCTTAATTTGCGAAAGAAATATCGAAGAATGTTCTTCAGGAGTACAGCATTGTATAGAAGTGAATCATAGCCTGTGAGTAAAACAGGAAGGGAAGATAATGGAAGCGTTCGGAATGTGATTACGGGAGGAGGCTGAAAATTGAGTGAACTAAAAAGAAATACAGTGGTCGTCTTCAGAAATGGCGAGAAAATACATACGTGGAAACAGTGTGGGGATGACAGCACTTGGGTTCGGACATCAGAAAATAACCTAACCTAAGTCTCCATGGTACTAGAGGAGTCGTAGAAAGAGGTACTTGTAGGGGAAGACAAAGATTGGAGATTATAAAAGAAACAATTGAGGCCCTTGGGTTGAGATGCTTCTCTGGCATAAAGAGACTTGCACAGGAGAGGGAAGCATGAAGGGCTTCGTCAAACCATTCCGAAAACTGTCAGAAAGTGGGGGAGGAGAAATCATCTATGGTTGGACACAAGAAAACACACCGTCCAGTAATACCCACTCTTTTTATTCTTTATCAAGACCTATTTCTACCACCTTTACAGCCTAGAAGTTACGAAAGGCGTCAGGCTGAGAGATGTCTGCTTCGTAGAAAACACCAAACACTCAACACACGGGGCGGGATAGTTAAGAGTGTAGAATACAAACTCCTCTCTCCAAACATTTCTTTGTCGATGAGGACAGGCTCTCCGTGCGTGCACGAAAGGTGCCTTCAGCGTGCGTGTTTTCAGTGGAGCCGGCTTCCTTGTGTGTCTAGCTCTCACGACGGCCCGATTTGCCACTAAGCGTCGTGTGTCAGGGCGGAGTTGGCAGGCGTGGATATTTATAGTGGTGGAAGCGTCCTGCAAGGACTCAGCGGGTGGCCGCTGCGGCTCGCCACGTGTGCATCTCACGCGACACGGTTTTAGCTACAGTAGTTCCCGGGCCATAGCTCAAATATTTTAATTGTACCACCATCACTTACAGAGATTGGACGATCTTCTTCTTATCGACATAACGGCACATGGAAGACTGCTAGGGCAAGTTACTGTCATCGTGTACCATGCAGCACTGAGCATTGTAGAACTCAACAATAAGCATGAACACCATTTTAAAAGCTGGCTTCATTTGAATGCAAATGCGGTAAGGACTGACAATAAGTGGAGCAGAGGTGGGTGGGGAATCTTGCTTACGACGATACGGGCCGCGGTCGCGTTCTCGCTTCCCGAGCACGGTGTCCCGGGTTCGATTCCCGGCGGGGTCAGGGATTTTCACCTGCCTCCAGATGACTGGGTGTTTGTGCTGTTCTCGTCATATCATCATCATTCAACAAAAGTGGCGAGATTGAACTGAGCAAAGGTTGGGAATTTGTACGGGCGCTGACAACCGCGCAGTTGAGCGCCCCGCAAACGCATCATCATCATCATCATCATCATCATCATCTTATGGCCCGGCACCTGGAACGTAGGTCCCTGAAGGGCGAAACTGGTAGGCTGTTCACGTTCTACTGTTGTGAGCATCTATGGAAAGTGGCTGATGGGCAGTGAAACGTCGGGTAGCCATCAAGATATCGGACGTCCACGCCTCATCACATAACGTGGAGGTCTAAGCCTTACTCTCACTGTAAAGCGAGGTAGGCAGCATTCTGTGCCACATCTGAAGGTAGATCACACTGTCGGTGCAAGCACACTTGTTTTGGGGCAATCTTTCAGCATACATTTGTGATTATAGAGCTCCACAAAAGACGACCCCTACGTGTTCCTATGTTGACCCGGCGACATCGTCAGTTCAATAACAGTTGCAGTGGACAGGGAGACAGGAACCATGGACCAGTGGAAACGTATCCCCTTGTAAGATGAATCCCGTTACTTGTTACGTCAGATCGATTGTAGTGTCCGAATATGCCGTCTTCCAGCTGAACAGCTGGTCGATACACAGCACATAACTGACTCCAGCCGGTAGGAGTTGTATTAAGCTATGGGAGGCATTCACTTGGGCTCCCATGAAACTGGTGGTAGTAATTAAAAGCACCGTGATAGCTATGGACTGTGTCAGACGTACCACCTGTTTCCCTTGATTCTTCCCAACTGCAATGGGATCCTCAAGCAGGACAACTGTCCACGTCACACGGCCAGAATCGTCGTTTGAGGAGCATGTCAGTGGGGCCTCGCCACCAAATTCGTCTTATCTTAATCCGATTTAACACATCAGGGATGGTATTGCGCGCGGCTATGCCCTAATGTACGAAAATCGCGTGACCTGTGCGCAGACAACATAGCTAGAACTTATCGAATCCATGTCACGCAGAATCTGTGTTGTATCGTGTTACAAAAGTGGATCAACATGCAATTAAGCTGGATCTCAGAACGTTTCGCCTTATAAGTTTGTACACAGATCGATATAAATTAGCGTAAGAGCTGCATCGAACCAATCTTGGAACTGAAAACGACGAGGACGGCGCTGCTTCATCTTAGTAAGTGTTTATTGTGAGGTTTAGCACCTACATACTGTTGTTGGAGTATGACAGTATTACAGGCAGATTTACAAAAGCTTTGTGCCGCGCTTAACGCTTCATGGTAAACGATGATAATATCTCACTCTAGCAGGCCAATATGACTTTATCACGTTGACCAGAAGCTGAAAATGCAATGTGAATATTTCATCTAATGAATAGTGTCATGTTACATCTCCTCAGCGTTCATGTCATTTTCTTTAAGTACGTGGAAGCTGTATAGAAGCACCTGAAAAGAATTAATCCTTACTGAAACCGCTGCTGTCGTTTCAGCGTTGCTAACCTAGCAGTAGCTACGTATATGGATTAAAAAAAAAATAAGCTCTAGAGAATCGGAATAAAATGTTAAATATCACACACGGGTTTGCTTTCTGTTCTCCGATGTCACACATAGAAGGGTTTAGACTATTTCAGCTCCGGTATGATATTCCCCGCCGTAAAACTCAATTATAGTATGTCAGCTGGTGATGACAGCGTTCGCCCTGTACTGTAATTGTCCAGCTGAATTGCAGCCAATAGATTACGTAGTTTATTATTGTCTGTCAAGGGAAATTTTTGAGCGTCCGGTTTAAGCCACGCTGCAGTTAACTATTATCCACCGTACCCCTTCGTGTCACCGAATGATGCCGCTAGTGAAACAAATTTTCTAGAGCTGCACGTCACCAGTTGTGAGATCGTTCATCTGCAACCCGCACAAAGGAATTATTGCCTGCCAACAGTGAGTTCGCGGCCGGGTTTCCGGGTTCGATTCCCGGCGGGGTCAGGGATTTTCTCTGTCTCGTAATGACTGGGCGTTGTGTGATGTCCTTCGGTTAGTCAGGTTTAAATAGTTCTAAGTTCTAGGGGACTGATGACCATAAATGTTAAGTCCCATAGTGCTCAGAGCCATCAGTGAGATGCTGTTGACATTTTCTGATTGTCCGTGGCAGTTCGTCTAGGAATTGAGTCTGTCGCCTATGCGACTACCGTGAGCGAAGACGTAGACGCCTTTTAAATTTTGCACAATGACATGTGCGTCGCAGTGCAATGTGTGGAATAATGAGCGTACGTCGTTTTAAGAGTAATAGATGGGTCATCTTGTGAGGAGACAATCGTTCCTGCTCATTCTCTCGGTGATAGACGATAAGTGTCTTCGTCAGGAGAGAACAGTGTCTTAAGGTGCTTCGGGCGAGACTGCGTAGAGGTAAGTAAGTGTACTGAATTCACAGGCAATACGATTAGCGGAGTTCTCATAGCAAATATTAGGTGTCTTATAGTTAGCGTGGTAAGTGGCCCAATTTCGGTAGTTCAGGCTGTAGCACTGGTGCAGCCTGATAATTGCTACAAGCTGCAGATACTTCTCCTGAGCGTAATCTCTCTCTCTCTCTCTCTCTCTCTCTCTCTCTCTCTCTCTCTCTCTCTCTCTCACACACACACACACACACACACACACACACACACACACACACACACACACACACACGTGCACACCATCAAATTAACTATAGTTTTTAAATCTTTAGTTTGACAATGGCTACACGTGACCATTAGAAATGACATTTTTTGAAACAGTTCTGCCAAAGCCTAGGACGTGTTTTTTTCCCCCTTATAAACAGAAGACGTCGAAGAAATTCAGAGGCGCGCTGCTAGGATAAGAACAGGTTAGTGAAGCCTACACTGATATGAAATGAAGATACTCAAAAAAAGTAGGATGACAACCTTTAGCAGACAGGCATAAGTTGTGCGACGATTGCATTCCTCTGTGATATATCTTGCGTAAGTGTCACATAATGTACCTCATGTAGGTAACGGCTTCCTTAGTGGCTTATACTTAGTTCAGGTAGAATCCTTTGTACCAAGGACAGGAATCCTTTAATGTGCGTCGTGTGTGTATCATTTATGACGAATGCTAAGTATCAGCTTCCTTTGATTGAAGGCCATATTTACCTGTTCACCTATGGTATTTTGCTAGCAGTACCACCAAAAACGGCACAACATCTGTTAACTTCTTCGTATAACAGTTACGGAGCATTAGAAGAGCAAAATGCGAGAAGGATTAGGTAAGAAGGTCCGACGTGAGGTACGTCACAGGTAAATTGCAATCACAATTGAATTTACCTTTTTTTGTAATGTTCAGAGGAAAATAATATCAGAAATTAACATTGGAAAATGTATTTTAATCGCGACTGTATTGAGGCTATGGTTCCATTCGTCCTCCATTGTAACCATACTTTTGAGTATAATGCATTCAGTGTGTTTTGGCTTGAATAAAATACCGAGTAAAGTGATCAGCGTTACGTTTATCGGATGTATAGTGATCCAGTTTAATTGTAGATATTGGCTCCGCTGCGGAATTAAACTGTCTCGGGTGATGGAAGCTCCAAATGGGTAGCCCCAGAACTGTGCTCATCAAGCTGATGATGGCTTCTGTATATGCCAACGCCCCTGCTACAAGGGCAAACCTACGCATCGGTCATAATGCTACATTAAGATGCTCAAATAAGTGCCGTGTTCATTAACGATCGCAGTATTGGGCACTCGATAACCGGTTTATTTATCCTTGCAATTTGTGAGAGCTGGCGTCACTCTCAGCACCCTTTTTCCATTCTCTTCAGTCAACCTACTCAGCACATTGCAACATTGGAGTTGAGGCGGAAGATGTAAGTAATATTTCCACTCTGAGATGGATATTTTGTCAATAACTCTTGCTTTCTTGTTGTAATTCCATGGAGTTTTTCAGCCGGTTGATGTTAAATGTTTCCGTGGATGTAAAAATAAAAAAAAGCACTCCGTCTTCGGGCCACGAGTAGCCTACCGGGACCATCCGAACGCCGTGTCATCCTCATGGAGGATGCGGATAGGAGGGGCGTGGGGTCAGCACACTGCTTTCCCGGCCGTTATGATGATATTCTTGACCGAAGCCACTACTGTTCTGTCGAGTAGCTCCTCAATTGGCATCACGAGGCTGAGTGCATCCCGAAAAATGGCAACAGCGCATGGCGGCCTGGACGGTCACCCATCCAAGTGCCGACCACGCCCGACAGCGCTTAACTTCGGTGATCTCACGGGAACCGATGTATATTTCCGTGGATGTAACAGGACATATTGTAAAACTCGTGTGTGCTTCTCCAAAACGTGTCGAGTGTGCTCGTGTATGAATTTGTTGCTTCTCCATTGTAGTACAGTATTTAGTTACCGAAAAAAAGTGAATCGAAGCGTTTAGGGCGCGGTGTTATAATAGGATGCTGATAATATAGTGGACTGATACGATAAGAAAGAAACACAGTCGTAGCAGACTCGGCGAGGAAAGGAACACGTGGAAAACTGAAAACTGCAGGGTGATCGAAAAGTTGCACACATCACGAAGTATACATGTATGTTGTTCAATAAACTCTCACAGATTGTTATTTATAACATATGCTGTAAATTATTCCCGTGTTCAATAACGCGTAAATATACGTGCAAAACTGTCATACTCCGGCAACAGTTTGTAGGTGGTAATCTTCACAACAAACATTTACCAAAATGAAGCAGGCCCGTCGTCGTCGTTTTCAGTTCCAAGATTGGTTCGGATCAGCTCTTAACGCTAATTTACATCGATCTATGTATATTCTTACAAGGCGCAACGTTATGGCTGCCAGTTTAATTGCGTGTTGATTCACTGTTGTAACACAATACAATACAGATATTGCGTGGCATGGAACCGTTCTTGCAATGTCGTCTGCGCACAGGTCAGGCAATTTCCGTAAATTAGTGCCGGTGATTTGTGAGTGCAGAGCCGGCGCGCGATACAGTCCGTGGTGTGTTCCATCCGATTAAGGGCAGAAAAATTTGGTGACGAAGGCATCACTGTCGTGCTCCTCACATCACGATTCTGGCCTTGTGCCACGGACGGAGATGTTAAATCATAACGTGGGGTCCATAATCCGTCACAGATGATTCTACCGCCGCGCGGTCTGATCGCTGTGTCACGGTTCGCGCGGCTGCTGCCGTCGTCCTTCCTCGGGCGCGCGCGACCGTGTGTGTGTGTGTGTGTGTGTGTGTGTGTGTGTGTGTGTGTGTGTGTGTGTGTGTGTGTGGTCTTTAGCGTCCGTTAGTTTACTTTGGGTTAACCAGCGTGAACGTTTAGGGACTGATGACCTCAGCAGTTTGGTCCCATCGGACTTGCCACAGATTTCCAATGATTCGACCGACAAAATATTCGCTGAAGAAACGAATTGTTTCATTAGATGTGTGACAACTAGAGCCGTCCTGTTGCAACTAACAGTAAAGTTGTGGTGGCTCGAGAAGCGAAATAAACTCCATAATGATGTTTGGTACGCAACGTTGTAATTCCAAAGAAAATAATCTGTCCCCCTGCGCACTGTCTGACGAAGTGGTATGGCACACCTCACTCAGATTTTCTGGCAGTGCAATGTGTTCTCATTAAAGCCATCTAGAAGTTGGATTGACCAAATTATTGTGTTTCCATTACTCACGAACCCACTAAGGTGAAACGAGGCCTCACCACTGAACAAAACACATTCCAGTTCTGCGGTTCTGTGGATATGAACAGATGATCGAAACCATGAACAGTACGCTAGATGCTTTTCTTTATCCAGAACTTTTAAATCTAGCAGGCTACAAAGATGATTTGAACTTGTGGATCGCTTTCTAAGCACTAAGATACGAAATCTGAGTTTTGACAGATAGTATTTTCAGACTTTTTTGAAGATGAACGCAGTATCTCATCCTTCACGTCAGCAAGGTTCGTGTCCGTCAGAGTGGCTGGTCTCATGGTTCTCTTCTGGTCTGCGACAGTCCGTCTTTCCCAGAGTCGGGCGATTAATCCCCGTTTTTTCACAGTCCAACTTTTCACGTAGTCCAATCGGGCCACTGTCACGAATGATGACGATGAAATGATAAGGCCAACTGAAACACCCAGTCCTCCGGCACAAAAATCCCCAACTCGCCCGGCGATCGAACCCGGGACCGCGTGATCCAGAGGCAGCAATGCTGGCCAATAGACCACGACCTACGGACTGTCATCTCATGGAACTTCATCCTTTGGATACGAAGTAACTAGTGTGCTCATAGCCTGCTTGTCTTGAACAGAACAAAGTCTCTGAAGTGGGAGACTGAAATCCGCGTTTTATTTTCCGCCAGTCGGCGGCGGAGAGCATTTCGTCACTTTAGTGTTACGGGGATGCCTTTGGCGGTAGCTGAATACCTTTGTCTGTATTTGTCCTGAGAGTAGATCGAGGCAGTGTGTGATGGGCCCACTGTCCTCTGCCCGGGGTCACTGAGCCAACAGCCGCCGTCTGTCTGCCTTGGCTCCGCGCCACGCGCTGCTGGGGACTTGCCGTTCCACGATGGGGCAAAACACACCGTCATCTCATCCCGCACTTCACACCTGTTACCCCAATCATTTATCTCTCCGGATGTTAGCTACTACTAGGGGAGGCAGAGGAACAAACTAGAGCGGGACGCTTAATTATAGCTGAAACGAAATCGAGCGGAATATGTAGCTAGAGAATTGTGGATAGAAAGTACGAAGTTCTTCAGTGGACTCTTAACAGATTAGAAAAGACCGAGACGATGGTCTAATGGAATGTATAGATGACGTGGAGGAGATCCAGGGATGCCTTCCAACTTCTATTAGAAACGAAAACGGAAAATGATCAGTTTTTGCAGTGGAAAATCTAAAAAAAGTCGTATCTATCCATCTGTGAAAATACCTCTGAAATTATGCAGTAGCTTCGATGTAAAATAATAACTGACAGGTCCTGTACGCCGGACGCCTCTTCTTCGCGTGTCTACAACGCGATTTTGTAAACGTCTCTGGTACAACGCCTCCTCCAAGCCCTATACACGGCTATTATTTTCGCCTGCGGCCTTTTGCGCTTCGCAGCTGAAAGCTGTCGAAAGTGCTGCCAGTTGTCAGGGATTTTCCTTATGTTGATTGTAGGAGTGTCTTAGTGATGAAGAATAAATGTTGTAAAACGTCATGCAAAGTGCAGAATTTTTTCATGCATCTCAGTGTTTATGACGACTAATCTCGTGATATGTGTGTCGTACAGTGATCTACTTTTGGATACACATTCAGCGGCATATGTGGGTAAAGCCTGCAAGAAGTGTTGCGAATAAAGTTCGTAGCACAAGAGTAATAAATTTAAATGTCATGCATTATGCAGTATTTTTTGTAAAGCATCTCATTGTATATATTTAACTGGAAGAATGCAGTAAGTTGAAACTAACAGTACTGATAGTCTGCAAGAATCAGCAGAGTCTTCTAACTGGGTAGGTATTGGGAAGTGTCCCCACAGGGTTCAGTCTGGGTCCATCATTGTTCTCAATATATATTAATGATTTGCTGTTATGTATTCGTGAAGATGCAAACCTAGTTCTTTTTTCTGATGATACAAGTATAGTAATCACGCCCAATAAACAAGAATCAGCGGAGGAAATTATAAATAATGTCTTTCAGAATATATTAGGTGTTTCTCTGAAAATAAACTCTCACTAAATTTTGAGAAAACACAGTATCTACAATTCTGTACAGTAAATGGCGTAACATCATTGATAAATATTAACTTTGAACAGAAGTCTGTTGCTAAGGCAGAATATTCAAAATTTTTGGGTGTGCGCTTTGATGAGAAATTGAATTGGAAGAAACGCATTGATGACCTGCTGAAACAGTTGGGTTCAGCTACTTATGCTATAAGGGTTACTGCAAATTTTGGTGATAAACATATCAGGAAATTAGCCTACTATGGCTATTTTCATTCACTGCTTTCATACGGCATCATATTTTGGAGTAATTCACCATTAACAGAAAAAGTATTGATTACACAACAGCGTGTAATCAGAATGATAGTTCGAGTCCACCCTAGATCACTTTGCAGACATTTATATAAGGAACTCGCGATATTCTCAGTACCTCGGCAATACATATATTCACTTGCGAAATTTGTTACTAATATTTATGCATCCCAATTAAAAAATAACAATGAAGTGCATAGCTACAACACCAGAAGAAAGGATTATGGTCACTATTCTGCGTTAAATCTGACTTTGGCACAGAAAGGGGTGAATTATGCTGCCACCAAAATCTTAGCATTAAATATAGCATTAAAAATATGACAGATATCCAACCAACACTTAAAAACAAAAGAATTACTGAATGACAACTCCTCCTACTTAGTAGATGAATTTTTAGATACGAGTACTAACTGTAAAAAAAATTGTGTTGTATGAAGAAAACTTACGTTAAACTGACACGTTCCATTTCATTACGGAATGTCGTATTCACGGTCTATGGAAAAAATGTTGATGCAATGTATGATGTCATCTCCTTAATTACGGTAAGTAGATGGTTCTTCCCCCTCAGGAATTCTATTAATATGGACTGTAAAACAGGAAGAATAACCAGCTCCAGCAATTCTTGTCGGACTTACCCTGTCCCGTGTGTCACCCTATCGAGCCTGTGTGCTACCGCCACTAAGCAGCACTAGTCAGTCGCTGCAGGAGTACTGGCTATTCTTCTTGTTCTACTGTCCCTGTTAATACATACCGCTCTACCGAATATCGCGCTAGACAAATTTGGGAGTGTTCTATCGAATGGTCACACAAAATTCCGCATTAAAGCCTTTTCAACCTACAGTTTTCGTTGACACTAGGTGTGGCAGAAAACATGTTATCAACAGCATTTGTTTTGGGCCGATTCCATCGACACATTGCGAAAACGAGTTTCCACATATCCGCCGAAACAGCAGAGAAAATGCACCCGACAACTCTCCGGAGAGACAGCCTGTAATATATACAACCTCTCTCTCTCTCTCTCTCTCTCTCTCTCTCTCTCTCTCTCTGCCTTGACCGCCAAGTGAAATGCCGTTCCGGAGCTACCTCTGGCTCATTCTCAGAGTAAGCCTTTTTTGTGAAGGCACCAACCAGAACAGCTTATTTCTGGTGGTAAAACGTCTGTGACGCATTGTAGATTCCGTCGCCCCGCAGGAGAATCCGTCCCAGATCAATACCACCCCCGCCCCCCTCCACCCCACGGTTACAAAATCACCGGAAATTCCCAGAACGGACTCTTCTCGCTGAATAAATCATCAGCGTTCGAGACAGCTACTCACGCTGAAACCGCCTACGTGTTCGAAGATCAATAACTGGAAAATATTCCCCTGCGATGTTACGGACGAACTGTTCTTTCTTCAGGTTCGCATCCCCTGATTGGCTCGTTACAGACCACGATGTAAGGTTTCTGGCGTCGTAACCACGAGCAACGTGATTCAGATGTCCCGTCCCGCTATACTAGTTTAGTTTCCATGCTGTTACAACTAAAAAGTCAAAGTAAGAAGCGGGATGATTTCTTTAACAACGGGGTCTTTGAGATTCTTCCTCTACCCTCCTACAACTAACTGACTGACTGCAGCATATGAATGACCTCAACGCCAACAGGACATGAAATTCTTCTTGCTTTCTTTCTTTCTTATGTAGTATATCGAAAGATAAACTGAACGGTGTGACGCAGTAGTTAGACACTGGACCCTTATTGTGGAGGGCCGCAGTTCAAATCCGTGCTCGGCCACCCAAAATTATGTTGTCCAGTCTGTTAAAATTTGTGTATACATATCTGAAGGCCCACGACTTGCCCATGTGTGGGTCTACGCAGAGTGAAACTCGGCTGCATATACGAGGGTCAAATTTTCAAATGTGTCAAAAATCCCTGCTGAGGTCATCGTTCCCAAGACTTACACACTACGTAAACTAACTTAAAATGACTTATGCTACGAACAACACACACACGCACACACACACACACACACACACACACACACACACACACACACACACACACACACACACACACACACGCCCGAGGGAGGACTCGAACCTCCGGTTGGAGGCCGCGCAGTCCCTGACGTGGCGTTTCTGACGGCGCGGCTACAAGGGTCGTTCAGTAAGTAATACAACACTTGTTTTCTGAAAACAGGTTGATTTTATTGAGGATTCGAATACACAGTATTGTTCCCCACTGTCTTGGCTACAAAACCCTATTTTTTAACATAATCTCCGTCCAACGCGACGGCCTTATTACACCTTACTGTGATGGTCTTTATGCGCGCATGGTACCACTCTGTCGGTCGACGATGGAGCCGGCGTCTTGATGCTTCAGTAACCTCCAAATCATCCACATACTGCTTGCTGCGGAGTGCATCCTTCATCGGGCCAAACAGATGGAAGTCGGAAACTGCAGAATCCGGGGGTGTAGGGTGGATGAGGAAGAACAGTTCAATTAATTTTTGTGAGCTCCACACGGGTGCCCAGAGTTGTGTGAAGCTGGACGTTGGTAGGGAGAAGTTCGTTCGCTTTTTTGTAGTGACGAACACGCCGAAGCAGTCTTTTCAGTTTCCTGAGGGTACCACAAAACATTTCAGAGCTGATCGTTGCGCCACGAGGGAGGACGTCAAACAGAATAACCCCATCAGAGTGCCAGAAGACCGTCGCGCGGACTTCACCAGCTGAGGCTGCGGCTTTGAACTCTTTCTTCGGAGGAGAGGCGGTGTGGCAATTCCGGTTCGAAGGGATGAACGCATGTTTAATCACCTGTGAGGATGTTCGACAAATATTTGTCACGATCAGCCCCGTAACGCGCAGGCAATTCCGCACAGATGGTCCTTCGTTACTCTTTATGGTCTCCCGTTAGACAGTGAGGTGCACACCTTTGAGTACCCCAACCGGTGGACGAGTGTGTCGGTACTACCAACAGAGGCATCCAGTTGAGCAGCGAGGTATTTGATTGTGATTCGTCGATCAGTACGAATGACTGTGTCCCATGTTCCAACGTTGTGGGATTCACAGCTGTGTGCGGCCGGCCGGCACGCGGGAATCAGATAGGTTTGCGCGATCTTGTTACGATGATGAGAGACGCCTCGACCAACAACTCACCGTGCTTTTGTTCACTGCTAGGTCTCCGTAGACTTTCTGCAAGCGACTATGAGTATCTGCGATATTTTTGTTTCCTGCCCGAAGAAACTCAGTGCCGGCTCTCTGCCCGGAACGCATCCCCATTACAGGTCCTATTTTGTGTCTACTTACAGCGCCGCCACCTGTCGGAACTTCATGAAAATATAAGGGGAAATAATATACGATGTCCCATAAGTTCCACATTTTTCAATCGAAATCGGACGAGGAAAAAATGTGTTGCATTACTTATTGAATGCCTCTCCTACATGTTAGTGGGAGAGGGGGTCGTACTACATTCAGAAGTTGCAGCTCGCCTCCACAGTCAGGTGGTGATGAAGGAAAGCTACGTCTCCAAAATATTGTGCCAGCAAGACATATATCCGAATTCGATTCTCAGCTACAGTGAAGTTAGAACCTGAAGATGTACACATCACCACCCTCCTCGCGATATGGATACAGGCTTAACACTTCGTAACAGGCAAGCGTATAACATTATGTTACTTTTGCATCGTTATTTCTATGGGACTGGCTATGGCTTTGATATCGTTAACCAAATATCGTTAAATCTGTGTGTACAATAGGAGCCGTCGGAAATACTCAGTTCAGACATTCGTTCTTCATTGCGGAAAGCCGTGCATATGGTTTACCTGTGATTCTTAGTCTATAAAGGTGTACCTCGCGGTAAGTTCAGATAACCCTGCAGTCCATCATTGCCCCTGACCATATTTTTATAGGTGTTGTATTGAACGGATTGCGGAATCTTCAAGTAAGTGTGTAAATAGCAAAATAAATTGACTATTTCTCATAGTTCATTGTCCTTGCGTTGTGAAGGTGTATGCAAAGTCTGTGTGAATGTTTCAGGGTGTGTTGGAAGTATTAAAGTTTTCTTTCATGCTTTCGGACGCGACGAAAATGGCCGTTTATGAACTTTTGCGTTTTTATAAATTGCACTAGCGTCGTAACAGGCGTTGCACGATCAGCTATATATCCGAATCGGTGCTAGGTAAGCCACATGGGTACTACGTTCGACTGAAATTTTTCCACGTTTATCAGAGTCACCCCCTGTCGTCTTAACCTCTTAGATATCTCTGGGAATGCTAGCGGCGTCATTGTCCCACAGTATATATCTTTTCAAACCGGGAGTAGCTGAACTTTGAAATCGTAAAGCTAGATAAAATAATCTGGGGAACGCAGAGAAGTCCTTAGTTCAATGACATCAACTTTTGTGTTTATCACGAAGTACGTGATAAGTATTGTTTTTTGCTTGTAATGAGGTCCTCAGAAGAGAACAAATTTCTTGAATGACAACATTTTGCCACACCGGCCGCCGTTAGTTGGATTAAAATATAACTTTATTTTGAGTTTTCCATTACTGCACAGCACTGGTATTCAGCGATTTTCCAGTGACTGAAATGCGTACAGGGTGTAATATAGATAAAATACAAGTATAAAACAACCGTTTGTTGTTTAATCGAAAGTCAATAAAAATAAACTGAAGACCCATCAAATGGCCATATTTGGATCAGAGACAAAATTTTTGTTTGATGCATACTAGGCCAACCCACTAAATTTTAACACTGTGTGTAGTAGTTGTTATTCTTTTTGCTAAACAGTTGCACTTTTGCTATGTTACTTGTCGGTATTTCAGTCACTGGGCACCTGAAATTGTGCAGTAGTGCAAAATACAAGATAGAAAGAAATTTTGATCTAACCAATGGCAGTCGGTGCGACAAACTCTTGTCACTCAGATAAAGTAAGCGTTAAAGACGTCTATAGCCATTTTTAATGTTTTATTTATTGATATTTGCAAAGCAAGTTTGATAGTCCGATGGTTCCAAGGCAGATTTTTCTCGTAGAAACCTGACAGCGCTTCCCACGACAATTAAGTTTAGCATAGTATGCGTGGTTCGTCGTAGTAGCGGATTATGGAGACGCCCTTGAAGCCGACATCGCTATCCTTGTAGGCTGATAGGAGTGTCGGGCCGTGACAGGCAGTTTAATCTCCAACTACGGACTCGCAGTCCGCTGTAAACAAGCATGTTTATTGTGCAGGCGGCAGACGCCGTTTGAGGCAGAACTGTGTGTCGCGCTGGGCCGGCGGTTGACCGACTACTCAAGCAGTTTGTAGGCACCACCTGCCACTAAAAGCATTCGATACCGGTAGGAGCTGCACAGCTTTGCTTCACACCAGAGAAGTTTCTGTGTTACATCGGATAGGATTTTGTACGGAGTAACCCAAAAACGTAACGTAGGAGGGTTGGACTGCGCACGCCCATATTTGAGTTGTTGATTGATTGCCTCCCATGCGCTGAGATCGACCAAGTCTGCCATTTGTTGGGAACCTACTACTTGGAAATCGTGCAACGATAATAATTGTCGTATATAAAGTTCATCAACCAATGTAGAGGTGGAGGTCGTATTCAGTACTAGCAGAGAAAATCAGAAGGATGAGGTCATCAGTCCCCTAGAACTTAGAACTACTTGAACCTAACTAACCTAAGGACATCACACACATTCATGCCCGAGGCAGGATTCGAACCTGCGACCGTAGCAGTCGCGCGGTTCCAGACTGAAGCGCCCAGAACCGCTCGGCCACACTGGCCGGCGTATCGACTTCATTGACTTAGTAACACTAAACTACGCCTTTGAGAGTTTTTAACTACCTTCAGATAGTTTCGATCTAAATTTGATCTACTGCTTTTGTAAGTGCATTAGCGCCCATTTGATGACGTCTTTGATGTCGCGACATTGGCACGCCGTTTTTCATTATTCCTTTTTAAGTGATGGTTATTGTCTCTCCGGGCTCAGCTTATAATGGAAAACAGCACATCCTTCAGTAGCCACAATGACCTCACTCAGATGGAAGCAGTTATAGATGTTGTAGGTCAGTTTTAGATCATCTCTGTGTGACGACGAGAATTAAAAAATCTTCAAAACCATAACATTGCTTTAATGACTGTGATTGGATAGTGACATTTTTATCGTACTCTGATTCTTCAGATACAGCAACATGATAACTTACGGCTGCAGAACTAAACAGAATATAAAATGTGGACTTGCAGTAGCGAGGAAAGCTTTCCCGAAAACGAGAAATATTTTAACATCAAATACAATTTTAAATATTAGAAAATCATTGCCGAAGGTGTTCATGTGAAGGGCAGCCTTATACGTAAAAGTGAACATGAGCTATAAGCAGCTCCGATAAGAAGAGAAGCTTTTGAAATGTGATACACAGATGAGTGCTGAAGATTAAATGGCTATATCGAATAACTTAAGAAGAGGTACTGACTTGAAAGGGGCGAAAGAAATTTGTGGTCCAACTTGAGTAAAAAGACTCGGTTGATGTGCACTAATGAATAGTTAATTTGGAACTGGAGAAAAGTGTGAGGATAAAAATTGTAGAGGGACATGAATACAGTAATTAAGTTCATGTCGATGCGAAGATGGAGATGCCTGCACAGGGTAGAGTTGTGTGGAGACCTTCATCAAACCATTTTTCGGTCTAATCACCACCAACAACAACAATATTAAAAAATGTTCAAATGTGTGTGAAATCTTATGGGACTTAACTGCTGCCGGCCGGGGTGGCCGAGCGGTTCTAGGCCCTTTCGTCTGGAACCGTGCGACCACTACTGTCGCAGGTTCGAATCCTGCCTCGGGCATGGGTGTTTGTGATGTCCTTAGGTTAGGTAGGTTTAAATAGTTCTAAGTTCTAGGGGACTGATGACCACAGATGTTAAGTCCCATAATGCTCCGAGCCATTTGACCATTTTTTGCAGCGCCCTAGACCGTTAGGCTAATCCCGCGCGGTACAACAATATCAGCAACAAAGTAAAGTGAGCAACGCGGCTCCATGTGTGAATCAAAAGAAAACTAGAAAAGGAGCAAGCTGTAATTTGTGCTGTTGTTCCTGGTAGCCGCTTGCGTCAGAGCATTCCGCCTGGACCCCTGCCACTGCGAGCACCTGCGGCCTACGTCCCCAGCTTGTCCGTCGCGAGCCGCTGGAGGACGCCTTCCGCGGCGTTGCCGGCCACTGCCGCCAGATGGCAACAGCGGCACGGCCCGTATCGACCATGTGCATCATGTGGCCATACACGCCTCTCGTTCGCTGCGAGACACACATTTTTGTACAAAGGGCCAGTTCCATGTTGATAGAGGGCCTGAAATATTGATTTCGCCGATGGAGAAAACTAACATTAATACTCTGCTATGGGATCATCGGGGGGAAGCAGCAAGTGTGAGAAACTGACGCGTCACACCTTGAAAACCTCACATAGAATCACGAACATCGTTGACAGCATAATGAAATTGGCTTTGATATAGGTATATCTCACGCCTTTTTTCATTTTTTCAACTATTTTCATTTTTTCTTTGATGATGCTTTATCATCGTATATTATTTCTCTTCTCATAATCAGCGTCTTTGCGTTGTTGTTTAGGCGGACGAATTCTGTGTGTAGTACCGACGTTGCACTCTCACATTAACTCCATGAGCATGAAAAACTGTTTCTCCTTATTTGGCGACTATTTTCATGTTTACCTATATACTCCGCAGGGTATGTAGTCATTTGTTGCCCAGCGTATCTACAAATATTGCCCGTAACTTTTCGTATGTGGTCCAATTTCGCTTGTTTTGTCGTCGTCGTTTTGAGATGCGTAAGTAAATCTGAAATAATGCCAAGAGATGTCGGAGCCCAGTGCTGAAGATACTGGACACATATCCCAGAGGTTTTGGATCTAAATCTTAACCCATTCAGCAGGGTTTAAATATGCAATTGTTTCCCTAAACGAGTTGAATGTATACTGGCATGTGTCCATGAAGATCACGGCCGAAACAACGCCCGCTCCCAACCCCCCTCAGTCACGCTAATCACTTGGTGGTGTATGTCCAATGAATTTGATGTTGGTGGTACTTTATTTACGATGCATAATACATATCATATTTAACTCTGCTGAAGATCGTGCTCGCGCAGCAGATTACTTGTAATTTTCTCCACTCGAGTTTGCTGAGCAATCCTGTAGAACTCTTCTGAGCCAGCGTATAATATATGCAAGTGCGTAGTAATTTGTACAGTTTGGTGAAGGAGATGCATAGAAACAATCAGTCAGACCTTGTTTTACGTGGAAGAACGCCATCACGAAAAAAATAATAGCTTTAATTCTGCACTTGTTGCGATAAGAAAACAAGTGGAATTAACCATGCATTATTTCTTATGCCGTACATACTTCTTCGGAATATCAGAGTGGATTAATTCACGAATAAAGGTTGATACTTCAGTCGTACTCAGAAGCCACGTATACAATGCGTTACGTAGAATTTCGAATAAGGCACTCAGCTACTACAGATGTAAAGTTCGTTTCAGTGCGTTAATAAGCACGCTTCGCAGAGGCAATTCAAGAGCGGCTTCCCCTCCCTCTCTCCGCCCTTCGTGTGTGTTTGAGCTGCAAATCTCAACCGAGATAATTTGCGCGGGTAATTCGGAAAGCTTGATAATGGACTGATAACAGTTGGCATTTATTTGTATGACTTCCAGCAGCTTTACAGATCAATCTAACGGTGAAAAAATAGACCCATTTCCGTTAACATCCTGTTTGACGTACCTCTGCACATTTGTATAAACTCCTGTTTTGAAACTTGACAGATACTCTGTAAGCACGTAGCCAGAATTTAACAATGGTCATTTAAATTTCGTAATTATCGCGATTCGTTGTGGTTAACTTATTGAAAAATTTGTTCTCATTTTTTCTTAGCAGTAAATTTGGGTATTTCATGTAACAGAGATGATGATGGCAAAATATTTTATTTTCTCACGATATCATATTCATAGAATAACAAGTGTACATAAACTTGATTCCGATAATGTCATACGGTAGCAAAATGATAATTTAGATTTTGCCACATTCCTGTAATTCTGCACAATAACAGAGCAACGCTGCATCACCCACGAAACGACGTTGTCAAAAGAAGTACTCTGAGCATCAAGAACATACGCAATCATGCACTCATTGCGTATACCGCACATGCTTAATATTATTATTATTATTATTGTGCAGTGGTTTACAACGATTTACAATATTAGGAAACTTTCTAAGAACGGTCTGTAAAGCATGCGCTTTCAGTTAATATTATTTGAACTATTTCATTTGAACTGGGGACTGGTTAATTTCATGGATTAAGCAAAGTATTAAATGATCTGCTTCAGTATTAAAATACTAACACATCCTACAAGATTTTGTGAAACCGTAAATTCTAATTAAGATGGGATCAGACAGTTAAGAAGCCTACAATTGGCTTATCGAACACCAAATTTTATAGTGAGATTCCATTACATCAAATGGTTCAAATGGCTCTGAGCACTAAGGGACTTAACATCTGAGGTCATCAGTCCCCTAGAACTTAGAACTACTTAAACCTAAATAACCTAACGACATCACATACATCCATGCCTGAGGCAGGATTCGAACGTGTGACCGTAGCAGCAGCGCGATTCCAGACTGAAGCGCTTAAAACCGCTCGGCCACAGCGTCCGGCTATGGATGTCTGAAGATAGCGTTAAATAATATTGAAATTGAGAACATTTCGTACATATAAAAATTAAAAATAAAGGTAGCCGCTTAGCACATGTCAGACACATTAAAAGATTCCGGAAATATTATCAATGCATTCAGCTGAGCGACAGAGGACTGTGTTTGGCGAAATGAGTCACACAAAAAATTATGATATACTGGCCTGATAGAATTACATTTTGCTGGAGACATGAGAGTTGAGCTTTGTGTTCAGTAAGGATAGAGGCTGAAGTAGTGGATTGCAATCTGTGTGAAAGCCGGGACTTGAACCGAAGTCTCCTGCCTTTCTAGGCAGATGTGCTAACCACTGCACTGTGGCATTCTGGCTACCGAGTTAATTGAAGATTGCGTTATGGAGGGCATTAGACTGTGTTAGTCCCTGCACCTGTGGTAGCCTCAGTGCGACGGCAGGATAGTGGTTGGCACAACTGCCCAATAAGCGAGAGACCTGGGTTCAAGTCCCAGGCTTGGCACAAATTTTAATTCACTACTTCGGCTCTATCCTTTTCTACTTCGCTCGTCGTTCACAGGTGATTATTATTCTGTTGAAAACGGCGCAATGAGCGACCCGATTCCGTGAAGCTGGCATCCGCGAGGTGGAGCGCGCGGCGTTGCGCCACCGGCGAGCGCCGGGGGTCGAACCGCGGCCGTCCGCGCGATCGGCGGTGAAAGTGCGCCGCGCTCGCCTGCCTGACCTTTCGGCTGCAGCTCTCAGTCAAACAGGGACAGCCGGCGAGCCGCGTCCTGCGCGCCTTTTGTGGTTTGTGGGCGGCCGCCGCCCCGTTATGAAGCCGCTTCCGCGCTCCACAGCCCAGGCGGTTACCCCATTACCTCTGACGCCCCAGTTCCCATTTGGCTCTTTTAGAGGAAGAATACAATAGCAAACTCTTTGGCATTCAGTGCAGCGCCGATACCGCAGACAGGTACACCGTCCGCCCAAAAAATACCTGGCAGCAGTGTGCGACGATTAGCAGCAACAGAAGGCGTGTCTCAATTTCTTATCCGGGGGAAGGGGTACTTCATGAACATTTGCTGTACCCATATCATCTACTGCGCATCAGGCCCTAAGACCACGGAATCATAGTACATAGTTTTGGGCATAACATAAGGAAATGATAGAGGGTCGTCACTGTTAGTGACTTTTTATAAATGAAACTGTGGATGACATTGAATCTTTTGTATGAATGCTGGCAGGTGAAGTAGCAATAAATACAGATTCCTGGCATGTTAGCGCAGTAGCTACGGTTCTAGCTCGTACTAACGAAATACGTGCATTCTCTTGCACGTTTTGAGTTTGCCTCACACAGCTTGACATTCGAACGAAAACGACACAAGGACACCTGCGGCGACTTGTTGAAATGCTAAAAAAGGGCAATTTTTTCCGGAAAAAAACGATCACCGGTTACGAGACTTGCTGTCATCAGTACGAGCCTACCATAAAACGACAAAATGCTGACGAATGGTTGACGCTTTGATGACAGGCAATATTGAAGCTAGTGTGTTGAACAACATCTCACAGAAGAGCTATTTTGACAGTTTCATATGGTTTTATGAACATTTTGTCCATTTTACTCAAGTGGGGCGAGACTGTTGCAGGTCATCGAAACTATTGAACCCACCTTCATAACTTTCTGTTTTTTTATTAATCCAGCCACGAAGATTTTTGAACTGACAGAAATATCATGTGATACATGGAAACTGCAACCGTCCCTCACTACTGATGGTGAACCCAGTTTTTTTTTTTTTATCCGTGCTGCAGTAGTAGTTCTTTTTAACCCGGGCAGTTTCGCCCGTGGTTTAAAACGTCTCACCCTTCAATTCAGTGGATTCGGGTGAAATACACTACTGCCCATTAAAATTGCTACACCAAGAAGAAATGCAGATCATCAACGGGTATTCATTAGACAAATATATTATACTTGAACTGACATGTTATTACATTTTCAAGCAATAGGGGTGCATAGATCCTGAGAAATCAGTACCCCGAACAACCACCTCTGGCTGTAATAATGGCCTCGATACGCCTGGGCATCGAGTCAAACATAGCTTGGATGCCGTGTACAGGTACAGCTGCCCATGCAGCTTCAACACGATAACACAGTTCATCAAGAGTAGTGACTGGCGTATTGTGACGAGCCAGTTGTTCGGCCACCATAGACCAGATGTTTTCATTTGGTGAGAGATCTGGAGAGTGTGCTGGCCAGGGCAGCAGCCGAACATTTTCTGTGTCCAGAAAGGCTCGTACGGGACTTGCAACATGCGGTCGTGCATTATCCTGCTGAAATGTAAGGTTTCGCAGGGATCGAATGAAGGGTAGAGCCACGGGTCGTAACACATGTGAAATGTAACGTCCACTGTTCAAAGTGCCGTCAATGCGAACAAGAGGAGACCAGGAGTCTAACCACTGGCACCCCATACCATCACGCCGGGTGATACGCCAGTATGGCGATGACGAATACACGCTTCCAGTGTGCGTTCACCGCTATGTCGCCAAACACGGATGCGACCATCGTGATGCTGTAAACAGAACCTGGATTCATCCGAGAAAATGACGTTTCGCCATTCGTGCACCCAAGTTCGTCCTTGAGTACACCATCGCAGGCGCTCCTGTCTGTGATGCAGCGCCAAGGGTAACCGCAGCCATGGTCTCCGAGCTGATAGTCCATGTTACTGCAAACGTAGTCGAACTGTTCGTGAAGTTGGTTGTTGTCTTGCAAACGTCCCCGTCTGTTGACTCAGGGATCGAGACGTGGTTGCAACGATGCGTTACAGCCATGCGGATAAGATGCCTGTCATCTCGACTGCTAGTGATACAAGGCCGTTGGGATCCAGCACGGCGTTCCGTATTTCCATCCTGAACCCACCGATTCCATATTCTGCTAACAGTCATTGGATGTCGACCAATGCGAGCAGCAATGTCGCGATACGACAAACCGCAATCGCAATAGGCTATTATCCAACATTTATCAAAGTCCGAAACGTGATGGTACGCATTTCTTCTCCTCACACGAGGCAACACAACAACGCCGGTCAACTGCTGTTTGTGTATGAAAACTTTCCTCGTGTGAGCACGTTGTAGGTGTCATTTGCATATCACAGCATCTTGTTCCGTCGGTTAAATTTCTCGTATGTAGCACGTCATCTTCGTGGTGTAGCAATTTTAAAGGCCAGTAGTGTACGCATGTGCAAGTGCAGGCTGAACACACGGAAAGTTCTGAAATGTGTAGCCCCAGTGAGTCACAAGCCGACCCCATGCGATGATAGAAATGGTAATGGATGACATGTGGTCTTTATTGCTGCCTCTGACCGTGAGCTGTGCTTGACCATGAGAGATGGGTTACAGAGTGTTGAAGCAATTGTCGTCATAGGAAAGCTGGAGAGGAGCAGAAATGAATAGCAAATAAGTTAAGACAAGAAAGAGAGATTTAGTTATCTTGTACTGCCACAAGCATACGAAGTTCCAGTAAAAATAATGCAGTAGAGTCCATCTCATACAGTAGCAACAACAGTGAGGTTGCAGCGTCGACCGGGTGGCGTCTGCATAGCGTCCCGTAGCTCCGAGCTCAAGTGGGGTGAGCGGCTGCTACCTGCCGTCCTAATAGCGGCGGCCGAGGATGCTCGTAGTACAGAAGCTGCTGAAGGCGCGGCCATTGAACGTGCACCATTTCATTACCACCACTGATACAGAAAATGTCTGTATGCATCGAACAAAGAGTCGCCAGGACGTTAGATTAGTTCTATCACCTCACTTTACGTGAAAATCTAGATGTGAGCGATTTTTAGAGTCAAATTAAATAAAAAATTGTGTAATATTTGAAAATAATGTGTGCAGACATTTTTAAACTGAAATTAGAGTCATTCATGGGTTCGGTAAATCTACATTACAATGTACAAAAAGCATTGCACGTGGTCGTGCGGTAGCGTTCTCGCTTCCCGCGCCCGATTCCCGGCGGGGTCAGGGATTTTCCCTGCCTCGTGATGACTGGGTGTTGTGTGCTGTCCTTAGGTTAGTTAGGTTTAAGTAGTTCTAAGTTCAAGGGGACGGATGACCAGAGATGTTAAGTCCCATAGTGCTCAGAGCCATTTGAAAAAGCATTGCAGTCGATAGCAAACGAACGAATATCATAATTTTAAACATATTCATGTAAAGGTACTTGTGCATTCGTATGCTGCCACGGTGCATAATATTTACCCTTACTACGAAGAAAATCTTGCGTTTGAAAACTTTGTATGTCCGAAATTGAACATATTTGAGTGAAATTATTTTTAAAACAACCCAATTCATTCCATTAGTACGTTAATCATATTGTTTTCAGTGATACAAGCAAGAAAATGGCAACAGAATGGACAATTGTGTAATTGTCAGTTCAGTCAGCTGCAGCAAAAAGAAATGGGTCAAAGTCACCGAATAGCAGTAAGAACAGAAGTAACTCATGTTGGTAGAGACAATAAACTTAGGGAAATCCTTAACAATCTCAAGATGCAGTGGATGCTAAGGGCGTCCACCTGTCTCCGTCTGCAGTCTCTGTTCTTAGGGCGTCTCTGTTCTTAGGGCGTCTTTTCAATTCACTTTAACGTGTCTTTCTTGACCACACTGGCAATGCCGCATCTTCTGCCTTTTCCTCCTTCCTTCACGTCGGCAAGCGTTGTTCCATTGCATTCGTTGTAAATGTCCAAACTCTCTTGTCAGAGACTTCACACACTTCACTGCAGAATTTCTGCGTTTTGAATCCTGTTCGTCTATTTTTTCCATAGAGCTTAAGACATGGATCATCGGCTGGATGTAATAATTACATCTTTATACAGCAATGTCATCAGAAAGTCTAAGATAGCTAGAATAAATCTTGATGAGTTACGTCCAAACCACCTTTTTTGCTGATGACATTGTACTTTTTGCCTACAGTGCGTGTACATTATTATAAATAAAAAAGAATGGAAAAGTGTAATAGACCTAGTTAAAAAATGGCTCTGAGCACTGTGGGACTTAACATGTGTGGTCATCAGTCCCCTAGAACTTAGAACTACTTAAACCTAACTAAGCTTCGGAACCGCGGGACTGCTATGGTCGCAGGTTCGAATCCTGCCTCGGGCATGGAAGTGTGTGATGTCCTTAGGTTAGTTAGGTTTAAGTAGTTCTAAGTTCTAGAGGACTGATGACCACAGATGTTAAGTCCCACAGTGCTCAGAGCCATTTTTGAACCTAAAAAACCTAAGGACATCACATACATACATCCCCGAGGCAGGATTCGAACCTGCGCCCGTAGCAGAAGCGCGGTTCAGGACTGAGCGCCTAGAACCGCTCGGCCACTCCGGCCGGCAGACCTAGTTCGAAAGTAGCCCTGACAATAGACTACAATGGGATTACAATAATATATAACGAACATATCGAAAACAAAATAGTGCAAAGTTACAACGAAGTGATAGAACCAGTTGACGGGTTTTTATATTTACGACTGTCGAAGGCAACGACTTTATCAGCAGCGAAATATATAAACTTAAGACGAAAGTGGGATGATGTGGCGACCCGAGTAAAGTTTTAAAAATAAAGCTCCTGAGATGACTGAAGAGGAAAGTTTGCAGCGAGTTTGTATTACGAGTTTCAACGTGGGATAGTGACGTATTTTAATGGGTCAAGCATAAAAGAAATCTGAGGGCTTCTCCACGATCTAGGGAGAGATGCGTCTTGGGAAGTGCAAGAAACGAAAGGAAAACAGACAAACAAACTAAACTCTGCCCGCACAGGCCATGAAGGCCCAAAGGTACCGACTGGCCGGCGTGTTATCCTCAGCCCACAGGCGTCATTGGATGAGTATTGCTCATCAGTGTGGCATCCGTACCAGATCGGGTTGACGGAGAAGATAGAGAAGATCCAAAGAAGAGCGGCGCGTTTCGTCACAGTGTTATTTGGTAACCGTGATAGCGTTATGGAGATGTTTAGCAAATTCAAGTGGCAGACTGCAAGAGAGGCGCTCTCCATCGCGGTGTAGCTTGCTCGCCAGGTTTCGAGAGGGTGCGTTTATGGATGAGGTACCAAATATATTGTTTCCGCCTACTTATACCTCCCGATGAGATCACGAATGTAAAATTAGAGAGATTCGAGCGCGTACGGAGGCTTTCAGACAGTCGTTCTTCCCGCGAACCATACGCGACTGGAACAGAAAAGGGAGGTAATGACAGTGGCACGTAAAGTGCCCTCCGCCACACACCGTTGGGTGGCTTGCGGAGTATAAATGTAGATGTAGATATGGAGGGGCATGTGGTAAGCATACCGCTCTCCCGGCCGTATGTCAATTTCCGGGACCGGAGCCGCTTCTTCTCAGTCAAGTAACTCTCCAGTTTGCCTCACAAGGGCTGAGTGCACCGGTTTGCCAACAGCGCTCGGCCGACCGGATGGTCACCCATCCAAATGGACTAGGCAATATACTCGAGTGGAAGAAATGATTATGACCATACTAAAAATTAAATCGAGATAGAATCTGTGTAGCCAGACGTATAGATGGTAAATGGACCGAGGAAGGTTTTTTGCTGCACTTCAAGAGATTGGAAAGCAGAGATGACTAGTTCCATAAGGAAGAATACGCATTGTAATATTGTACACCATATCTGCTTTTGGGCGAAGGTACAGAAAAAATATTCTGTAACAAAAAGGTGGAAAGGCATAGATGCGTATACAGATCGGAAAAACGCGTGTATAAAGAGAAACAAATTTCGCAGAGTTGAAGTTCCTCCGTCATTTCGCTGTTCTTTTCTTCATGCACCAGAGAACAGACTACACTTGCAGCACTGAATTCGTTGAATCCAATGCTATTGCGATATAGAGTAGCTCCTCACAATCTACTTGCAATGTTGTTACCTTTTTTAAAATCAAAATAACAATTTATAACACTCTTTTGTAGCAACCCGATGCCACAACTGACATTCGGCCAAATACGCGAATAATACAATGCCGTATACATGTATGACCTTTGCTGTAGGGTGGAACTTTTTCTTTCATTTTATCTTCACTTTCCATTACCACTCGTACTTCCCCTTCCTCGCATTACTATACATATTAACAGTGAGCCCTGACGCACAACATAAGTCCACTGGACGAAGTTGAAGTAACTGCAGGTTAGTACCAAAAAAATTAATTTCTAGATTTATCGGGAGTTTTCCATTTCCAGTAAAGTGATAATTTTGAGTAGCTGTTTTTTGGCAGTTACAAACGACCTCAGTTGCGAGTAGGCAACACGCCTTGCTGTCTTGGGAGAAGGAAGACAGACCCCAGAACTTAGTAATCTGCTGTAGTCTTAAAGTTTTAGTGACAGCAGCGTATTTCAGTTTTTCTCATACGTATGATCAATAAAATTTTTCGGCCGCGGTTGATGAATGAAAATACGTCGATGTTCCACAACATGAGTGTTTAGGCGTACATCATTTCACGAGTTTGTTAAGTGTACAAGTATCCGCAAAAACCACCTCCTTGCTTCATGTAAACCACGCAAAACGGAAACGTCAGCATGCGTTGGCTGGCTGAGAATCGTCCCCAGCGCCGCCATCTGTCTTGCAAATTTGAATGTGTTTATTGCAGCTTCTGGCGTTAAACGATGCCGCTGTTACTGTTCGTTGCTTTGGTGGGGAAAAAAGGAAAATATTCGCGGGATTTAGGCTGTGCAACTTTAATAAGGCCACTGCCGTAACGAAGAGGACTTTTTTGCTAAAGCGTTGCGCGGCCCGCTGTCGCTGGCGCAGCCGTTTCCTGGATTCATGAAGCACGCACAATTGGCCTTTGCGACTGTTTTTAAATTCTGCACTACCGTGCGTTCTTCTGTTTCATAATTTACCCATTAAATTCGCATGAGCTGCTTTCCAGGCATAAAAGAGCAAGGAAAAAAAGGGAGGTTACGGGAAGTAAACTTGTGCTTCGAGCCGAGATTGCGAAAGAGCAAGGAAAAAAAGGGAGGTTACGGGAAGTAAACTTGTGCTTCGAGCCGAGATTGCGAACTCCCTGATGCCGCACCTGTATTTTTCTGTTCTATTTCGTACTCATTCTGTCTATCCTGCGATATCTACACTCCCGTATGAGTAGCAGTGATCCTCCTCGCATCACACACACAATAATTATTTTGGTTTTCATTTAACTCCCTTAACAGTGAGGTAACTAGAGTTCCCAACACTTCCAATACTTATTATTGTTCCTGTATTCGGAGGATGGAACCGCGCGACCGCTACGGTTGCAGGTTCGAATCCTGTCTGGGGCATGGATGTGTGTGCTGTCCTTAGGTTAGTTAGGTTTAAGTAGTTCCAAGTCTAGGGGACTGATGACCTCAGATGTTAAGTCCCATTGTGGTCAGAGCCATTATTCGAAGGTTGTGTGTTGAAGTTTCACGTGAGATATGTTCTTGGGAAATGCTCGTTTGATGCTGCCTCCAGAATTAAACTATTAAAGTTGCACGCCCTTGGGAAAGATAACGGCAGTAAGTTCGTCCTTGTTTTTAGCCGTCCGCAATACGAACATAGCCAGGTTATATTGGCTGATGCTAAAAGGCCAGTTCTGTCACTCATCCGGGTTATTGACCCTCCGACCATGTACTAGAAAGGCTACTGCTCCGCTTCAGGAGCGATATGTTTCTCTGGCGTCTCTTAGATCCCTATCAGATGTGCTCGCAGATACTCCGTACAACCGTCAACATCGTTGAGGCACATATTCCACGGCACCGAACGGCAAGACCCATGCTTCGTGAGGGGAAAGTGTACAGAAGTAAAGCACATTTTTTCACTTGTATCAGCGATGAACAGGTAGAAATGGGTTGAGGAACACGCATCATCGTTCAGTCCGAATAAATGTTCCGCCACACCGTGTGACGAGAGTTAACTTTTAAATTCACGCGGTGTTCTAATGGCTCTGAGCACTATGGGTCTTAACATCTAAGGTCATCAGTCCCCTAGAACTTAGAACTACTTAAACCTAACTAACCTAAGGACATCACACACATCCATACCCGAGGCAGGATTCGAACCTGCGACCGTAGCGGTCACGCGGTTCCAGACTGAAGCGTCTAGAACCCCTCGGCCACTCCTGCCGGCTCACGCGGTGTATTGGCGAAATTTAAGTTACATGTAAGTGATATTTCTCAAATATTTACAGTTAACGCCTTCTCTGATGAGGCAACGGCCAACCTTTGTCGCGCACGCACTCAACTTTGTGACCGGTCCTCTCTCTCTCTCTCTCTCTCTCTCTCTCTCTCTCGTTATTTTTTTTTTCCTTCTTCATCAGTCCCTGGACTTACACACTACTTAAGCTAACTTACGCTAAGAACAACACACACACATGTCCCTCCGGCGGGAGTGTCCGCGCAATCCCTGACATGGCCATGGTACTCGTTCTTTGCTATCTAATAGCTAAAAAGAAATTGAGGTAAGGGATATTTGTCACTTTGAAATCTACACCTTATACAGTTTTAAAAAGCAAAAAAAAGAAAAAGTAAAAAATGAAAAGAAACTGCCTCTACGAAACGCATCAGAAGAACTTTAATTTGCAGCACATATTAGTTGTCCCCGTCGACGACGGCGTCATTCGAGGCGAAGCACAATCTCGGATAGAGAATGAAATCGGCCTTCTCCTTTTCAGAGGAACCATTCCTACATTCCCCTTAATTCCCAGAAAGCCTAAAGCTGGACAGCCAGATGGGGATTTGAAGCCTCCTTCTTCCACGTGGAGTTCACTCTGGTAACCAATGTCAGGTAGAAGTGTCGAGACAAGGCTACTGGCAGATCACAGAGTGAAGAATATTTTTTCTGCATTCTAACTCTCGCAGTACTACTAGATGTCAATACATTGCAACTTGTTGTATTTAACTGGATCTCTGTATTTTGACATCATTCGAGAATCTTTGATAAGAGTATTTTACTATGTGACACGTTCACTGAAGTGAATTATTTGCCGAAAACAGTGGGTAGTATCCTCGATTCGCAAGACAGGCATATTCTGCCTGAGAAAGACTTTCTGAAAATAAACGCCCATTGATTAGAAACTCGACATTGTTTCGGGGGGACAAATCAGTCGACAGGGAATAGACACTGCCCAAAAATCAGAATTGTGTTCTGGCTTCACAGATTTAAAGCAAAACTTATCTAATCTCTGAAGAGCACTATCATAACCTAATCCCGATTACCAGTGTAACGAAATAACTACAGCAGCTGACGTTTTTGTCTTTTCAACAAAAACATTCGCCACAGAATAGCGACTGCTGAGCAGTTAGAGATACACAGGCGGTATAAATGCAGATATTTTTATATGTGGCACCTTAATTTGTGCACACTTGAGTGTGATGTTTGTTTCTTCTCTGCATCGAACAGTCTTCCCGTAGACACGTCACATAATTTGCTAACTGGTGTTTTGTGCGCCACGAAGAGGTTTGCGCCTGTCAATAAAGAATAACCATTTTGCATGCGTATATCTGCACTTTAACGGCTGACCTGATGGAAGTAATGTTGTTCAGTACACCGTCCTCTGTCACCAACAGAAACACCTGTACTCAAACCCGTTACAGCATGGATACTGACAGCTCCAAATCCACAGGCAATGGGAGAGTGGATTGTGTGTTCATCTGCCCAAACACAAATTAAGGCGAATTCATTTCGCTTCCCAGTGAAACCTCCAGTTCTTCTGCAGTAGCCACAGCTATTCTCGTTGTTTCACATTACCTGCAGGACCCCACAGTAAAAATGTTTCATTTTGACGGATTGTAACAGCTTGCTCCAAGGCACGCAGACACCAGTCCTCATCAAGGAAACAAATCCACTGATAAGGAGCATAATCAGTACCGTGAAGGAAAACGAAAATATCGGGAAAAAGGTAAGATTTATATGCATCAAAGTACACGCCAATAGAAAATATGTGGCAATAATCAATGACTGAGCGGGGACCGGCGCTCTGAACTACACACTTCTGACCGCTATCAGACGTGACGATTATATTGTATAGAAAAAGAAGAAGAAGAGGAGGAGGAGGAGGAGGAGGAGGAAAGCATCCTATGGGAAGACGAATATCTACAGTCGAAACGCAGAAAAAGAAAATATTGTGGGCAAATACAAACTTATCATCGTATCACTGGTTCGACACAATTAAGGCAAATAAAAAGTTTGAAAGTTCCATAATTCGCCTGACATATGATTAGAGGTTATTCCTTAGCCATCTCCGTAGAATATAATCCTTATTGTTAATGAGATAGTATGACAATAGGTCATATCAGTCACATTTTCTTCGAATTTAAACTGTACGCAAACCAGTGAATTGATTTCATAGAACAGTTACTCAGATCTCAACCCAACCATCTAATACAGTAGCTCTCCTTCATCAAAATCATACATTAATTTCAAAAGTAATTACGAAATTTTTAAATGAACGTAACCTTACTATGTAAAACCCCAGAAAATTTCTAAAAGACCTATAGATCAAACATTACGATTGACCGTCAAAATTCGTAGTTTTTCCGCGCGGACAGGTGAAACGTAGTGAGGACTGCAGCACTTGTCAGAATTACTGTATTTCTCTTCTCTAGGGTCCTCGAATACAGTGAAAGCACAGTCTTCCGTTTAATGTGCTTTTTTTGTGTTTCATGATTGGCAGTTATTTAAATAACTGCAGTTAGATAAGAGCCGCATATTCTATTTGCGATTTCTGTCTGTTACGTAGAGAATATATTGAAGCCTGTTTCATGTGCGTATACTGATTTGAATAAATAGCACCGAAGACTTATACGTAAGGTTTTAGTTCCAAACTTATTAAAAGTTCAGTGTCGCTTTCAGGTGCTGAACAACGTAGTATTGGGAGTGAATGATTATTTTTATTGTGTACATGACGCCGATTTTGGTAAGAAAAACGTTTATCATTAGGTGATTATAGTCGGATTACGTACATCGTGATGTCCTGTATACATAAGTTAGCGAATATCGACAGCCAGTAATACATGCAACTATGAAAGTCTTCTTTACTGACTGTGCTCAGTACCTTGATATCTCAATGCCAGAGGGAGCTGTTTATGATACGTTGGCATTTATGGCTCATATATTTACTTAGTAAATGAAATATGGCTGAAACTTCTATGCAAATTTGCTTAGTAATTGCCTTTGGGGCACTTTACTAAATGTTTTAAAAAACGCAATAGATAGTTATTATTCTGAAGGATTGATTTTTTTTTCTATGCTTTGAGGCAGCGCGGACTTTGGAGAAGACTGGATACACCGTATTCCAAGGACATTAGAAATTAGTATCACAGCAGTTTTCTACTGACCCAAATTTTTTTTTGTATTTGTACTGCGTGCGTGTTTGCGTCCTCAGCTCTTTCCCCGTTTCGAAGCAGAGCTAAAGCTTAAACCCTTCTTATCTGCAGAATGAGCAGTAAACAGAGCGACACCCATGCGCTGCTGTTTGAAATGGAGTAGAGAATGCAGTGCAAGCGCAGACTGGCGAGGTAACAAAGGCCGCGGACTTAATAATAAGCGATCAGCAGCGGCAGCGGTGATGTCATGGGCGGTGACGTCACCGCGCGCCTCCGCTGGCCGGCCTCGCGTTGTCCCCGCCGACCTGTGCCTGTCTGTCCTCTCTCTCCCCCCCCCCCCCCTCCCCCCCTCCGGGCTCTGTTGCCGCGAGCACAATGCTACCTGTCGGCCGTCAGGGCAACATCGCGTAGCGGCACGATTCACTCGCACCTACACATTTCTCTATTCAACAGAACTCATTCCTTCACTACTCACATGTGTCGCACAACTCTCTGTATTCTTCGTCCTCTGTGGTATGTAGTGACGTGCCGTCTGTGCTTCCTTAGCTGGTCAAGGTACTCCAGCAATTTCGATCTCCAAAATTCCTTCGTTGCAGAAGTAGCTCCTTCGGACTGCCCGCAGAGATGTCGTGGTATGGTGTGGTGTCTTGCGCGTGCCTGCGGCCAGAACCCACGCGTTCATAGCGAGCACGGCGAGAAACTACACGCCTTTTCGCACCGCTGGTTGCTTAGACCACGTACATAGCCGGATGCGAATCAGTTATCGGCACTATTACAGTTTGTAGTAGTGCTTAAAATTGTCACTTGGGCAATACCAACGGTAAATGATCTGTAGCAAACTAATTGCGTTCAGAAACATTGCGAGAGGCGACCAGTGGACTAGAAAACGTACAGCCCTTACGATTATTACATGGCTTCCAACCGTGCTGCACCTATCGAGGTGGCACAGGATCAGCAAACTGGACTTTCTTTCCGGAGAACAGCGGTTCGATCTCTAACGTGCCATTCGGATTTGGGTTTTCTGTGGTTTCCCTAAATCACTGAAGGGAAGCGCTGCATTTGTTCCTTTGAAAAGAACAAGGCCGATTTCCCTCTCCAGTACAAGTTTGTATTCAGTCTATAATTAATTGCACTCATTTCGTAATCGTTCTCCCTTCTGCTCGCTTTTCTTGTCGGAACCATATCTGGGTAGCTGTATTCTGTTTAATGACGCACCTACAAATCATAGTTGCAGTAATAAATCCATATACAGGGTGGTTATAATTAACCTTTGCATATTTGAGACAGTATCCAAGAAAAAAGTCATTGTAGAGCAATGAATCTTAGTGGAAACGTTTGTAAGGACGTACGGGAGAGATATAACAAGTAAATCTTTCAAAGACACCCATTTTAATTTCCACATGAGATGGTAACATTTGGAAATGCGTACCTCGTTTACGTTCCATGTTACGTAATGGCCTGGAAGTTTCTACTGATACGATTCCACAATTGCTCGGTGCACACTTCGAACGATTCACTGTGGAATGTTCAGCTGTCGTGACACAGCTTGTACACTGCTTGAAGCCAACAGCATTCTTAGCCATGGCAACAATAATTTCAAAAATTTGTGGCGCAATTGGCTGTCGGCCTCTCCTAGGAATAGTTCCCAGATCGCCAGTTAATTCGAACTTCCGAAAAGTGTCTTTCAATCCCGGTGGGGCAAGAGCACCTCCTTGTATTCCTGTAATGCGTCTGTTCTGGGGAAGAACAGAAGCGCTGTTGTTGTTGTTGGTGGTGGTGGTGGTTTAGAAAAACAGCTTTACAAGTAAATTTGTGCTCACCTTGTCCAGACCCACGTTTAATGTGTGCAGTTGTAATGCAAACTGATGTTTACGTTTGAACACTGCGCCGCCTTGCCAATACCGGCGCCTAACAGCATATGGTACTACTGACAATGTAGATCCTGCAGATCATTCCTATACAGTTGGGTATCCACACTGTAAATAGTGTTCTGTTTGTGCTGGTTCAAGTATGAAAGTTGAATTTTGTTCCTGCTACCTTTAGAATTTGAAAGAGAGTGTTCCAGTCAAAATCGGAAAGGAATTTCGAATAACAATATGACACACACACACACACACACACACACACACACACACACACACACACACACAGTCGTTAGTATTATGAACGCTTGTACCCACACTCGAGATTTAGTGAGTGGCCATCACCGAAGAAAGGCGCGTGTGGTAAGATGCTGTGGCGGGAGCGCAGGTAGCCGCCCTGAAGAGCTGGGAGGAGGGAGGCGACGGGCCAGCAGCGTTCCCTTTGATGAGAGTGGGCAGCCAGGCTCGTAATGCAATAAGCCGGGGCCTGAGGGAGCCTCCGGTGGTCTCCGCTCTCCGCGTTTCCTCCGCCAAGATTACTCCCGGCTGCTCGTCTGCGGCGGAGGCCCGCAGCCGGCTAACCGGAGGAAACTTGCGGGTAGGCGCAGTCGGCATATGGTGACGCACGGTGGTTGCCAGGGACGAGTCACGTGGGTGATGGCGTGCATCCTCCGGATGCGGACGGACTGGTGTTTCCGCCGCCGTTGTTGATACTGCCCGTCGGCGGCCTCCCAGACCGCGTGGCGCGCCGAGCCAGCCAGATTCACCTACTGGTCGTCATCTGTGACGGCCGGCATTACTGTCGTTCATGTAGGCCGAAATTTGACACGTTCACGTCCAGATTCGGCTTTCCCAGTGTTGATAACGTGGTAGGCAATTCTGAACCTTTTTGCACATTTCATATTAGACACTTCCATTTGTAAGTTTCTCTTGCTGCATATTCGTGTCTGAGTAAATACGGCTTTATCCAGACTTGCAAGGGATGTGTAGCTCTTCATGTGAACTTTGTTTAGCAAAAGGTAACTATTGTGCTTTATTTTACTTATATTTTATTCGATTCTAAGGAAAATGATTGTAATCTTCAAAAATGGTTCAAATGGGTCTGAGCACTGTGGCACATACTGAAGTGTACTTCTGTTCACATATTACTTTTATTGTGCGTTTATTTTCGGTTCAAAAAAGTGGTTCAAATGGCTCTGAGCACTATGGAACTTAAAATCTGAGGTCATCAGTCCCCTAGAACTTAGAACTACTTAAACTTAACTATCCAAAGGACGTCACACACATATCCATGCCCGAGGCAGCATCCGAACCTGCGATCGTAGCGGTCGCGCGGTTCCAGACTGAAGCGCCTAGAACCGGTCGATCATAGAGGCCGGCGCTGGACCACATGACGCTGTTGTAAACCAAATAATCTATAGTGTGTTCACATGTTGGATTGGCCTGCTCGATCACCACATCTGTCTCCAATCGAGCACGTATGGGATGTCATCGAAGGACAAATCTAACGTAATCCACAAACAACATTGGTTCAAATGGTTCTGAGCACTATGGGACTCAACTGCTGTGGTCATCAGTCCCCTAGAACTTAGAACTACTTAAACCTAACTAACCTAAGGACATCACACACATCCATGCCCGAGGCAGGATTCGAACCTACGACCGTAGCAGTGGCACGGTTCCGGACTGCGCGCCTAGAACCGCGAGACCACCGCGGCCGGCACAAACAACATTATTCGTCACTGTATTGACCAATCAAGTGCAGCGGGCATAGAATTCTATCCCACAAAACTGACACCCGGCACCTGTACGACACGAAGCAGGCATATTTGAGTGCTTGTATTCAATACTCTGGCGGCTACATCGATTATTAACATAACACCATTTGACATTTGCAGTGGTTCATCTCGCACTTACATTAATCTGTGATCTTGCAATATTGATAACTTAAATACAGACATATTTTCGAAATTTCATTATTCTACATAAATTATTTTTTGTTATCGCGGTTTTTTCAGTCACTGTATATTAAATCGAGTGTTAAAGCACCACAATGCGACCCTGCATATTTCAAATGAACGAAATGTTTCCAAAGGCAAAAGCCACAAAGTACCAGCCATATCCTGGGTAAAACTGGGCATAGGCATTCGAAATTTTTGGTCTTTTATTCGTGTACCAGCCTTTTTGCAACATCCTCTGCAGGAGTATAATCAGTGTCATTAGCTGTGAGGACACTTCTGAGTCACTGACGCCGCTGTGTTTCCGTTCACTGTCGTCGTTATTGCTGCCCAGTTCCATTGCCGCCTTGCATCACGGACTCATAGGAGCAAAATATTACCACGAATGGATTAACACGACATTCAAAAACACATATGTTCGACCTTCGTGCGCAGAAATATATACGTTCTTTGAGAGTTATTTTATTGGCTTAATGTTTATACAATATGGGCTGTATAGGTATGACTTTAAGTATAGCCGAGAGGATATACGGTGTTCGCATTATTCCAACAATGCAGAGATAATTAGTCTTATATTGGCCTATCCTCGAAATTTCTTCGCAGTTTATAATTGAGCTATCCGGGCACTACTCGCGACCTACCTTCACAGGTTCAAATCTGTCAGTACCTGTCTCTCGCTATATAAACTTAAAATGAGCTCCCCTTCATACTTCGCTGGACTGGAATTCCCGGTAGAAAGGATATTGCAGAGAGACGGCTTAGCCACAGTCAGGGTATCGATTCCAGAATGAATCTTTCACTTTACAGGAGCGCCCGTCCTGCACAAAGTTTTAATCTCTAATGAAGTTTCCAAACAGCACACATGATAGATTCATTCTGCAAACTAACATGCGTGAGAAACAATAAAACGGTTCTCCATACCACTGATATAGAGATACCAGAGCGTACTCCAGGGCAATGGAGAGACGGAAGAGGGCCCAGTATCTACCGCTGTGCCGGTATCACATATTTCGACTCATACATGTGGAAGACCATCAAACACGAAGTTTATTGACAAAGAACAGTTACACCGGAGGCGTTCTGGAAGAGCTTAAAAACGTCGTTTGCTACCATCGCACCAGACAGACAGACAGCCACAATTAGCACATCATTTCGCAGCATCAGAACTATTTAACTGGTGGTGATGGTCTCATCGAGGACGTACAGCGTTTCAGCAACGACGCAAGATTGATACTCTCATTCCATCGTTTCAGAGATATTGCCTGAAAGAGTGTATACGATGGTTGTTGAATTAATCTTAAATATCGTACGAAAATGTTACAACAGTCCAAATCTACAAGCAACTACCCGTAAGGCAACTAAACTAAATTCTTCGTGTTCTTTTTGTTTGAAATATGATATCACGTGACCGTCCCAGACAGAACTCGTAGGTGCAAGGTACCACCGGCAGTGCACCGGTGTGTATGTAGCTGCTCCGCACATGTGGGGTGGGAGACAGCTTTTCTGTGCCGTCAGCTGTCTGTGGCACAAACATGGCGGCTAACTTCTCTGCTATTTGTCGGAGCGGCCGCAATGCAAATTTCTGGCCAGCAGGGCGCATCTGCGGAGATTCGGCACGAATTTATGCATGAGTAACGCCAATTTTTTTATTTTTTATTTAAAAGACTGTAACTGCGCTCTTTTCTCCTATTAAAAAAACAAACCATGTGGGTTCAATGAAGTCTGTTTCTGTTTAGAGCGAAGTGGGACATCGGTTTTCATGGGGTTATACGTTCAGGATCAGAATTCGTACCCTGAGATTTTACACGCTCACAGCAGGGTGGCTAGCTGGAACTATGCCGATTAAATATTTACCTCTCGTGGCTGCATTTTAAGCACTAGGAATAGTGTGATAGTCATATGAACCTCAAAGTTTTCGTTAGACTTCTGTTGTCTCCGTTTATATACAGTATGCCTGAAACCTCTATTATTAAAATTGTATATATAATAGATAACTGGAAACTGTGTTTTGAGAAAAAGGACCAGTGATCAAAAATCCTATTTTGTTTATGGTAGCTGACAAACCGGTCGCGTTTTCGTTTTGCCAGTTTTCTATTAGAAACGAAAACAAAAAAATAGTGAAATATCGAAAAAATCGTTTTCATGTATTCGTGAAAACATCGTTGAAATTATGAAAAAAACATGCGTAATGTACGAATGTTAAGAAGCATGATTCCCAACAGTGTCTATACGCGGGGCGCAGCTTCTTCGTGTGTCTACAACGCGGTTTTGTAAACGTCTCTGTGGCAATGCTTCTTCTTAATTGTATAGACGACGACTGTTCTAGCTTACAGCTGTTTGCGCTTCGCAGTTGTAAGCTGTCAAAATGGATGTCAGGTGTCAGGGGATTCCTTCAGTTGACTGGACTGTAGAAGTGTGTCAGTAGTAAAGAATAAATGTATTGAGACTTCATGCATGATGCGGCAAGGTTTATGAAGTCATATCTCGTGGACTATGTTATCGCACGATCACATGTGTGTTTATGTACATTCAGCAGCAAATTTGTCATCCAAATACATTGCGAATAAAGTTAGTAGCACAGTGGTAGTACATTTAAACGCCATGCATGACGCGGCAGTTTTTCAAGCATCTCATTACTTATGACGTCATATCTCCGCAACTGAGATAAGTATGTGGTTTTGACCCCCAGAGAAATTGTTGTGTGACAGTAAGGGATATATGTACCAAGTTTGGTTGAAATCGATCCATTCGTTTAGGAAGAGATGTGGAAGACACACACGCTACGGCAAGCTCAAAAAGAGATATATATATATATATATATATATATATATATATATATATATATATATATATATGTGTGTGTGTGTGTGTGTGTGTGTGTGTGTGTGTGTGTGTGTGTGTGTGTGTGTGTATACATGATAATCCTCTTTCCTCAAAGATTTCTCTCCTTCACACCTCCTCCGTATTAGCACAGACGACGTGTCACAGATCTCATTTGTACTAAGATAGCGGTACACGCGAGTTGTCTATTTACTTCCACCGATTTGAGTGGAATGCAGAAGTTCTAATAAGTTCAAAAATGGCTCTGAGCACTATGGGACTCAACTGCTGTGGTCATCAGTCCCCTAGAACTTAGAACTACTTAAACCTAACTAACGTAAGGACATCATACACATCCATGCCCGAGGCAAGATTCGAACCTGCGACCGTAGCAGTCGCACGGTTCCGGACTGCGCGCCTAGAACCGCGAGACCACCGCGGCCGGCTTCTAATAAGTGTTCGCCAACCTGCAGTCTTCTGTAGTAGTTGTCTCCTGCGCAGGCTGTGATAAACTCTGCGAGGAACAAATATTTCAGAAATAATTAAATCCCAATTAATTTGTTTATACGTGACGCCTCTCGCTTTTTATTAGCAGAACACGAGAAACTGCTAATTGTATTGTACTGTATGGAACTGGGGACCTAAAAACGACGGAGAGGCTTCATCCCCGCCGTAGCCCGCAGTGGTTCACAATCTCACAACAGGCTACAGAAGTCCAGCAGTCCACTCACCCCATCGCCAAACTTTCTGGACGGTACTTTTTTGGGCGTCGAGTCGAACGACTCTAGTTTTCTTCACATTGTCTCTGCGATTGATTTAGTTGCCTTCGTCAGGTGGCGCGAGCTGTTTTCTTAGAGTGGGGCCATTGATCGCAACGTGAAACGCAAACGACTGCGTCAATCGTCGAAATATTATACAGAAAACTGGAATCACTAGTCCAGCTGGGTTCTTTATCCTCTACCAGTCACGATCGGGAAAGAGAACCCATAGTGCAAGTTTAATTCAATGCTAACATTTTATTGGTGAGGTTAAGTTTTAATTGTCTTTTTTTGCATGAAATGTGTGTTGTTCGTTATATGAAATTTATATGATGTTGATGTAAGTAGGTTTATTGTGTCTGATAGTTTCCTTTTTGTGCTTTTCAGGTGACATCACTCAGAAGGGATATGAAAAGAAGCGGACGCGACTGCTTGCTCCCTATGTCCCCAAACAGTCTCAGGGTGAGTTTCCTAACATATAACTGGAATAACACTAATTATCGCCTTATTGTATGAATGGTGTGTCCCTTGTTTCCGTATCTCGCTGAAATTGACTTCCATTTTATATTGCCCGTTGAAACGTTTCGTACAATGACACATTAATCCCTGCCGTTTGATGTGCTAGGAGATGATTTTCTTGTACATACTATCAGTTTTCACGATAGTATACTAAATAGCTATGATCTTTATTTGCTGTTCATGGTGATACAAAAAGGGCACTACAGCCAGAAAATTCCTAGTGAATTTTAACAATTCCTGTTCGCGTCTGCTCTAGTATGGTAGCTGATGGGAGTAGCTGAATTGATAAAATCAAACCACATCGACCGGGGTTAATTGCTTTCTGGCCGCTGACAACGTTTGCTAGTAGATCACACTGTTTTAGAGCAACTGTTGACGAAACAGAAATAGCTAATGATGGCTGAAATCCTGTATGTAATTGAGTTCAAAATCATATTCTTTACTGTCATGTCAGGCATATTAAACTCCACGTCGTCTGCAAGTTAGAATTGATAAATAGCGGAAAGTATTTTATCACAGCTCAGTATACTTCGATTTTTTCGCGTATAGTAAATGTTCTCAAATCTAACACGCACTTCTAGTAGAAAAATTGGTGCAAGTGACACATACTATGTTGGAGATAGCTAGAGATCCTTCGCTCGGACACAGTGACTTTTCTGCTGCTTCTGTTGTGCTCTCCATTCCGAAGACTGGTTTGAGGCAACTCTCCCTGTTACTCTATTTTCTTCGTTTCTGCTTAACTACCGTAGCCTACATGCGTTTGAACTTTCTTGCTGTATTCTAGCCTGGTCTCCCTCTACAATTTTTACTCGCCCACCCCTATCCCCCCCCCCCCCTCTCTCTCTCTCTCTCTCTCTCTCTCTCTCTCTCTCTCTCTCTCTCTCTCTCTCTCTCTCTCTCTCTCTCTCCCTCCCTCTCCCTCTCCCTCTCCCCCCCCCCTCTCCCCCCCCCTCTCTCTCTCTCTCTCTCTCTCTCTCTCTCTCTCTCTCTCTCTCTCTCTCTCACACACACACACACACACACACACACAGAAAGCACGATCCCTTCTTTTATTCAAGTTATGCCATTCGTCATTTCGATCCAGGACCTCTTCATTTGTTGTTCGATGTCACCAACTAATATTCAGCATTCTTATATAGCGCCACATGTCTAAATCTTCTATTCTCTTCTTGTCTGAATTGCCTTTCGCCCACGATTCACTTCTTCACAAGACAAATACCTTCGTTAAAGACTTCCTGACAGAAAAATTTATATTCGACGTTAACGAATTTTCCTTCTTCAGATACGTTTTTCTGGCCACTGTCATTCTACATTTTACTTCCTCTCTTTTTCGGCCATCATAGTTTATTTTGCAGCCCAAATAACAAACTCACCTACTTCTTTCAATGTCCCGTTTCCTAACATGTTTCCCCTCATCATCGCCTAATTCAACTACATTCTATTACTGTGGTTTTAATTCTGTAGATGTTCATCTTACGTCTTTTCAGGATGATATCTATTCCGCCCCAGTCTTCTTCCAAGCGTCTTGCCATCTGTGTCAGAATAACCATGTAATCAGCAAAGCATAAAATTTCCATTTCTTCTCCCTGAATTCCTATAAAAAGTTCTCCTCGGTTTCATTTGTTACTTGCTCAATGTACGGATTGAGTAATAGTGGGGAGGGGCTATCTCACTCCTTTCTCAACTAATGCTTCTCTTTCATGTCCTTCGGTCCTAATATTTGCACTATGTTTACTGAACAAGTTGCAAATAACATTTTTTAATCTTGGATTTGATGCCAGCTACCTTCAAAATTTTGATGACTGTTATTCTGTCCACATTTATAAATGTACAAATACTCCTAACGTATGTTTACTTTTCCTCAACCTGTCTTCTAAGATAAGTCGTAGGGTGAGCATTGCGTAACGTGTTCCATCATTTCTCTGGAACCCAGAATGATCTTAACTCAATGACGGCCTCCGCCAGTTCTTCCATTTTTCTGTAAATAATTGGTTTAATTATTCTGCAGCCATCATTTAATAAACTGAGGGTTTGATATTATTCACACCTGTCAGCACGTGTCTCCTTTGGAATTATTATTACGTTCTTCATTCCCTTCTCTCACATATCCTGCACACCAAGTGGACTAACTCTGTGATGACTGGCTCTCACAAGGGTCCACATAATTCTGAGGGAATGTCATCTACTCTAGGGACCCTGTTACCGCTTTGGTCTTTCAGTGCTCTATCAAATTCTTCTTGCAATATCGTGTCTACCATCTCATCTTCACCTGTTTCCTCTCCTGCTTCTTTATTATGATTATCGAGCTTGTTCTTCTTACATAGACCCTCTGCATATTCGTATCCCTTCCATGTTTCCTTTCTTTGATTATTACTGGCTTGTCGTCTGAGCTCTTCATATCCATACAATTGTTTCTCTTTTCTCCAAGGTTTCTTTAACTCTCGTCAGAATAAATTCAATATCTCTGTAATTATCCGAGGATTTCTATTTGGCCTTGTCTCTTTACCTATGTGATCCTCTTCTGCCTTCCCTATTTCATCTCACGAAGCTGCCCATTCGCCTTGTATTCCGTTCCTCTGTTGCCCACTTTGTTTAATGCTCCCTCTGAAAATCTAACAACCTTTGGTTCCTTCGATTTATTCAGATTCCACGCTCTTAACTGCTCATCTTTATGTAATTTCGTTACTATTAGTCTGTAGTTTATAACCAGTCAATTATGGCCAGAGTCCAGGTCTGCCCCAGTAAATGTCATACGGTTTAAAACCTTGTTTTTTAATCTCTGTCTTACCATTATATAACCAGTCTGAAACTTTGCAGTGTGTCGATGTCTCTTTCACGTATACAATCTTCTTTCAAAATTCATAAACTATGTTTTAGCCATGATTAAATTATTCTACCAGGAGGCTCCCATTTTCATTCCTTTTCCACAATCCATGTTCTCCTATTATTTTTCCTTTTCCTAATACCGAATTCCAATACCCGTTACAATTACATTTTCCTTTCCCTTAACTGTGTGAATAACTGCCCCCGTTTCATCAAAACGTTCTTTCAATCTCTTCATCATCTGCGAAACTAGTTGGCGTGTTAGGATTATACTACTGTCGTAAACGATTTTGTCTCTCTCGTGGCTACGATAGTACGTGCCTAAGCTGTTCGTAGTAGTTTACCCGCATTCCTATTTCCTTATTCATAATTAGGTCTACTTGTGCATCATCCCCATCTAATTTTGTGCTGACAACCCTGTACTTGTCTGGCCAGAAGAGCTATTCTTCCAACCACCGGACTTCATTAATTCCCATTATATCTAATTTCAAACTATCCATTTCACGTTCGGACCTCTAGAGTGCCAGTCTTGTTTCTCCGCATGAATACATCCTGCTGAGTAGACCCCGCCTGGAGATTCAAATGCAGGCCTAGCACAACAAAGCCATATCGGTAAATGATAGATGCCAGATCAGTCACTCATTTAGCCTGTTGCCCCAAACCTATCGAAAGACGGCTGCCCGTCTGGAGGAACAACGGATTAGCCTGGCCTTTCCACAGTTGCAACTGCGGTAAGGGGTACGGCTGTCTGTGTCGCTGAGGCTGGCAAGCCGCCACCCTTTTTTATGTTCACGTGTGTTAAGTTGCATACATTAGCGCATTTTTTGATAAAGGAAAGTGGGAGAAATTTGTATTGCAATCGTGCATTACATAAATTATTTACTAGAGCTATAGACTGTAAATGAGAAGCTTATGTGCTTGAACTGGCTTACAATTAACAAAGGACACGAAGAAAGAGAAATATCTGTCCCTAGCGAATTATATTTGTTAAATGTTGTTGAAAATAGTGGGCCCTTCGCGTATTGTACTTCTTAAATGTTGATGTTTTTTTTTTTTTTTTTCTGGACTGTTGTGATGACTGCTGCGCCATCAGTGCAGGTTTCCCGCAGAACACAGTCACGTCCTGTGCCCACTTCGCGTCATTTCTGCAACTCTCTAGTATTTTAATCTCGTGCGCCATAGTGTTCAGCAGCACCTTTGCAGTTCCCTACCCAAGCACTATCCCCGTAGGCTGTACAGGATACGGAAGAGACTCATTTAATTAAATGTACCGACTAATGCAAAGTAGTGTATTGGGTTACTCAGACGGAACTCGTGGTTTTTATACTGGAGAAGGCTACGAATGTATTAACAAAGTGCCGAAATTTGCCATTGCCGGAGAGTTTAACGGCCTTGTTTCACCTGATCGTTCGTGAAACACTCGCTAGGTTGTTACATACATTACCGTGTTCCAGCGCTTTCTAGCGAGACACTTACAAACTTATTCCGCTTTTATTACTGTAGGTAGAATTGCCTGTACCAGAAACAAAAAAAGTGTCGTAAACACTATGAAATATTAATATTAAACTTCGATTAAGACACACCAGAGCGTAATAGAGAGATAACACGACAGAGGTACGAGACAGAAGGGCCAGCCACTGTATAGATTCCCTTTCCGTTGTGAACGACAGTGCGCGAAAATAATGTGAAAATCGGTACGATTCCCGAACGCTTAGTACTTTGCGCCTTCTTTTATCATTTAACTGTTCAGAAAGAACTTCCGGTACTTTGTTCTTAATAGTGATAACATTATACAAAGCAAGCATCGAAATTCTAGGCAATAGAAGCGACTTAATGCCCGTGAAGAAACAAAAAAATAAAATCAGAATGCAAATGCAATATTTGACAGATAGTGGATCGTGCGATGTGTTGTATAACGAAGTTCTATCAAAAAAGTTTGCAGGACCTTATTATATGGCTCAGTTTGAAATTCGATTCTTTCAGATTAGGCTTTACAGTGACAGTTATTGATAGCAATAATTACTAGTTTACTGATACCTGACAAAGTTTATTTTATCCCCACTATGTGTTTCAGACGATGAAAATTCCACCATCAAGTGGCTTCATGTGAATTACAAAATAAGACATGTACGCGTTCTGTGCACGACTTTCGGTGTATCCTGTGGCACTATCTAGTAGCAGAAAACATACAAAAACGAAACGCTATTTTAATACATTACTCAAAGTTTTGTGAGGTCTTTGATCGCAAAGATGGACAGAAATATAAATTTAAAAATGCTGCTATTGTTTACAGGCGCCTTCGCTGTTGTGTTTACATCACATACACTTCGTAAAAGCCGAAATAAGCAAAGATGGCAAGCAGAACCGAAGTATTTGTCTGTTGTGTCCTCCACGTAAATTCAGCACCCTTTCATTTTATGATGGTTCTTGGTGATAATACCTAGTCTCTATACCAGTGATGATTTTTCCGAAATGAAACTGTTCGTGTTTTGTATTTCAGTCAAGTATCGGCAGGCGTCCACGCGCCCTTGTTTCTGGTCGGGAGTCAAGGTGTGCGGGACAGACTATGCGGACACTGTTCACTCCTTCAAAACATTGATGTAAAGACTTTCAGTTCGTTGCTACTTTTCGTTTTGTGACACAACGACGTTGAAACACTATGGTCTAAGATCCATTACTCGACAAAGCATGCTCATAACTGACTGGTCCAACGCGCATCTATTCTCTACAATTGTTAGTTCAACCTGTCACCATAGTTACTTCGCGGCAGTGCCTTGTACTGTAATAAAGTCTCTGAATTTTTTGGACGCACGGTGTATGTTTCTGCCCATCTTTGCTGTAAAAAAACCCAACTGCTCGAGCCATTTACGAAAGAAGTATTTTTTTATCCTTCTCCTGCTACTAGAGAGTGCCACACGCTTAGCAAAGTCATACACATACATATCGTTTTAATTCACTTCAATCCACCTGATACTGGAGGCGTAACCCTCTGATGCACGTAGGGTAAATAAAGTAAATTGTACCTGGTAACAGTAAATTTGTCGTTTCAATTGGCATGATTCTACATAAGTTTCCACCTCTCGCCTGTACCTGAAAAGGTGGAATGTTGAATTTCACTGCGTCGACTTCTCCAGTCTCCCTCGGCCCATACCGTTTCCACGCGTCGGCTGTTTCGTTTCCTTAAACGTGGGCAGGTAGCTAAATTTTACTCGCGCTAAGCGCCGACACCGCTCTCCTGACGAGCAGCTGCTGTCAGAACGCGTTGTCTCACTAGTTGGGTCTGTCGCTGCTGCAGACTGGTACTTCCGCGTCGAATCCGTGCTTCTCGGGCAGCCGCCCCTCCGCAGATTTGTAACTAGGTCTGAGATCGTTCGCCACCTTCGTAGAAGTCTGACGCGAGCGCAGCTGTTCCACTTTCGCTACCAAACACAACAGGCTAACAATACGCCGCACTCTCGGCAGAAACAAACACATCGACCGCTATATCCCGCCGGATACTTGCGCAACAGCGATCGAAGTCCGTCGCACACTGAGCTTAGTTCTTACGCGGCATGTGAAACAAACGTCCGCTGACTGATTAGACACTGTAGATGTGTATCGATACTAAACCACATGACTAGAAGTCTCTCGCCACATATTTCGGCTAATTTTAAACACGCTAGCCGTCCAAACGACAGGCGAAGGCTGCATTTGTTTCTGTGGTGGTGAATTTTCGGCTACGGCTGGCACACGAGTGTCACCTTAGTTAATTGTAAGTGATAACATAAAGCAGTTGGAGAATAAAAAATTTAGGGATGTTGTAGGGGTGGAGAGAAAAATGTCTTTTATAAAAGTGGAGCACAAACCAAAAGAGATTTTGTATGTGTTTTTTTTTTTTTTTTTTTTTTTTTTTTGAAACCCCAGAATCGATAGTGTAATACGATAACTTAAAGAAGACAGCAGAGTGAAGATCAAGAAAAGGAATATCTGTTCGTCCTGTTTAATGCACACAGCACTAGCTTGCGCGATGTGACTGAGACAGACCTAATGGAATTTGCGCGGAGAACTAACGACCGTTATTTCGATTCTCTGGCCAGCCTGGGTGATCTTGAGGCGATTTTTCACGATCGTTTAGACAGGAATGGGGCTCTTCCTCAATCTCTGATGCGACAGCAAGCAGAGCAAAGTCTATACAGGGTGTCCACAAAAGGACTCCCTGATTTCAAAATTAAATATCTCGAAAACAAAGATCGATAGAGGAATGCAGTAAACGGTATGTTTATTGTGAAAGCTGTAAGAAGTTTATACAGCAGTTTGAAATAATAGTTAAAAAGCTGCTAGCAGATGCCGCTGTAATCGCCATACGTAATGCCTAGTATAAATAGTGATCCGAAGCCCAGAGCGATCAGTTCCACTATTGAAACGCGAAAGGAGGTTAGCGTACCGAAGCAAGAGATTAAAACCATGTACTCACTCCACTGAACAACCCGTTTTTCTGGAGCTAGAGTACCACAGGTTAGAAGAGAGTCCTACGGAAACAAGGCGAAGTTTTCAACCAAAAGGACCCGATGCGAAAACCATTCGTACGCTCTTCGCAAAATTTCAACGAACAGGCAGCGTAACTGATGATCTAGTGGGGCATGTTGGCCGCAAGCAAACCGCAGTTACGCCTGAAAATATCGCCACAGTTTCTGGAATTATTCAGCGAAATCCAATGTCATCCGTCCGTAGAATTGAATCTGAGACTGGTTTAACGCGTTCCAGCACGCAGAAAATACTGAGAAAGAGCCTACACATATTTCCATTCAAAATTCAAACGCACCAGGCCATACCCGTACGAGCTGTGCAACAAAGGGTTGCCTTTGCTAATCAGATGCTCACAATGATTGATGGTGAAGGATTTGATGTTGGCTGCATCTGATTTACAGATGAAGCACACACCTGAATGGATACGTGAATAAGCAGAAATGGCGATCTTGGGGTTCCGAAAAGCCATATTGGTGTGAAGCGAAACCCCTGTAATCTCCTAAAGTTACTGTGCGGGCTGAAGTATGCAGCAGAGGCATTATTGGTCCTTTTTTTCATTCCAGAAACGGTCACTGGTGCACGTTATGTTGCAATTTTGGAACAATTTGTCGCCACACAGCAAGCGTTAGAGGATCGACCAGGTGCTTATTGGTTTATGCAAGATGGAGTCCGACCACATCGGACCGAAAAAGTGTTTCGCTTTCTTGAGTAATACTTCGGGAATCGGGTCATTGCTTTGGAATATCCCAAATTTACTGGTGCAGGCATGGATTGGCCTCCATATTCGCCGGATTTGACTCCCTGTGACTTTTTTTTGTGGGGCACAGTGAAAGACATGGTCTACCCGAAGCATCCCGCCACGCTGGACGAGCTTGAATCGGCGATTTCTGTGGTATGTGGATCCATTTTGGTTGAGACACTACGAAATGTGATGGCGAATTTCATTCTTCGTTTGCGCCACCTCTGTAGTGCCAATGGTGAACATTTTGAAAACATTATAATGTGATTGTTTGCAAATATTGTTTTCATACGATTATTTCACAAACGATTATTTCACTTATGTATGCTGATAAGAGCTGTACAGCGTACAGCGCCATCTATTAGCAGCTTTTGTAACTATTATTTCAAACTTCTGTATAAACTTCTTACAGCTTTCACAATAAACATACCGTTTACTGCATTTCTCTATCGATCTTTGTTTTCGAGATATTTAATTTTGAAATCAGGGAGCCCTTTTCTGGTCACCCTGTATGATTGGTACACAGATGGGGCATCCGCCCGCTTAGATGGATAAAAATTAATGTGCCAGTTCATGAAAACAGTGGACGGGATAAACATTAGGAAATACAAACAAAATGTAAGTGGAAATATCGATCGGCAAAAATGGAGCGAACAACATTAAACGTATCTCTCTCTCTCTCTCTCTCTCTCTCTCTCTCTCTCTCTCTCTCTCTCACACACACACACACACACACACACACACACACACACACACACACACAGGGATATCACATTATTTTTCCGCTGCGTTTGTTACTATTAAGTATCATGAAGTGCAACGATATAGAGGGGATATAGAAAGTCAGTGCAGCACAGAGAATGGACAGAGCGGTGAGCGGCCTGTAAGCATCCTGGGGAAAGGAGGAGAAGCAGGTGCCGTAGGTGTTTCGACCGCGGAATGCCGTCTGGAGCGATGTCCTTGCCACAACAGGCGGGGCAGCGTGCCTTTACGGGCAACACCAGGATGCCGGGCAGCCTACCGCCTCTCCACCGACCACTGGGTCGCGTAGAGGCAAACTGAGGTTCTTCCTGAGAGGAGGAACAGAAACGTTTATATCGACGTAAGGGGGTATCTGCAAATGGGTAGTGACTCTGCTACGAGGAAATCTGTACTGGTACGTTACATTACGCGTTACGTGGTATTAATTTCTTCCACGTTACAAAAGATATTGCAAGTGTCTTCCATGGGATGCAACGCGAGCGTTCTCACGTCGTTTCGCGCATTGGCTCACGGTTTAGAATGTTCCATGTTGTAGCTGAATAGCTTCACGGGTTTCACTGATACGCTGTTCAAGGGTCTTCATATCAGCAACTGCTTCAGCGACATAAAACGTTCCGGATGCCGTTTCGAATAAAAGTCGAAGGATTTAAGTCCGGTGATGAAAGTGGTTAATCACAAGGGCCTCCTCGCCTCACCGATGTCGTTGGGTAGATGATCACGATCACGATGATGGTGATGGTGTGTTGGCGAACAGTAATGCAGAAGTGGGCTGGTGCTCCAGCCGCAGTATTTGTCATCATCGTAAAGGAACACTTTCCCGCAAAATTCAGTGTGCGCAGAAATTCCACACACGTGTACAATTTTGTGATCCCATCCCTACCGAAGGACGCTTCTTCGTTGTAGAATCTTGACACCAGAAACACGGTAATGATGACGGACGGTTGAGAGAACCAACGAAAAAACATTTCTCGTGGAGAACAATCCTCTGCTTTGTTCTGTAATCCGTGCGCACGTTGCAGGTGATGGGAATACTATGAGCTTTCATGTAGAATACAAAACACCGTCCTGTGTCTTATTCCATAGTTGCGGACCAAGCGCTTGGAGCTTTGACTGAGGTTTATCCCAGTACCGTAGAGAATCTGTTGTTAAGGAGATGATGTACGAATATCCCATGGCGGGTGAGGTGGTTCATCTATTTGAAAGCATCCATGCTGAAACAAACGCCGAAAATTGGATGCAGGGGCTTTGTGAGTTGGATGGCGCCGTCAGCCTATGGCAAATGGCTTGGTAAATCCCTGCAACCACTTTACAATTTCAAAGTGCTTTACCCCCGGCGAAAAACGTCTCGGCTTGCCCCTGGAACGAATAACGGATCATTCTTAACTGAAATCGCACTACCTACATCACAAAGAATATTGTTCTTCATCATGCCATCTACGTTGGCAAGAATGTATAAATCGAATCCGTATGCTGTTTAATGTAATGTACCAGTACTAACCGCTTTAGTGCAGACCCGAAACACATGTTGATACTAACGTTTTGTGTCTTTTTTCGTCAAGAATGAGCTGAAGTTTTCTTCTAATTATCAATATGTAGTAATTTTTTTCGCGTAGTGAAAAGAGAAAGTGGTAGAACGGTAATGAAGTAAAGTTGTCGTAAATCATCTGTTATTTAACTTCTAAAGTACGTCAGGGAGATGTAGTTTTAACAAGAAAATAAGGAAAGATGCTTAAGAAAACGTTTTACACTACTGATGCGCCCGCCATTGACGGCCAACACATAACGGCTAGAATAGTCTACTGCACTGCCGAACACATGTTACGATGATCTCTCATTTGATAAACGTCATACCATTGAGGATAGATGCAGATGGCACGTAATCGAAGAATACACGCATTGCTAGTATGCGAAGTCCGTAGCTCATCGTCGTTGTCGGTAGTACTATTATCAGAACATCATTCCAGAATGATAGCGTTTTTTCTGTTTTTAACGAATCAAATGATGTTGTGAGCTGAACCCATCAATATTCTGAACTACGTAAATTATACAAAGGTCAATATGGTCAGAAAATTAATAACAAAATGATAGACATGATTTGACATTCCATAAATTTAATTTGAAGCTTTGAACTAACACGTTTGTATTATTTACAATTTCGAAATTAGTGCTTGGATACTTAGTGCATCGGTTCGTGCAATGCCAAGAACTTTGTATTGGCGGCTGATTCCTTTAGACAAGCCTGCTTTGCAAGCCACAATTGCAACTGATAGGATAGGAGGGAGCACATTTTTTGTGATTCGACGTGAAAGAAAGAGATGTGACTGTTGAATCGTGTATCGAAAAGGACCGATTTATACAATTACTGCGTACAGCGATCTCTCTCTCTCTCTCTCTCTCTCTCTCTCTCTCTCTGTGTGTGTGTGTGTGTGTGGGGGGGGGGGGGGGGGGGGGCGGGCGTCTTGATACCTTCTAACTCGCGTCATAATTTCTGCGGAAAAACAAAGCTCGGATTTGTGAAGAACACTATAGGCAGAAGGAAGCAACACGATTTTTATGTATCTTGTTTGCGGTTGAATTTTGTTTTGTGTCGACAAATAACCTTGAATTTACTGCCTTTGTTGTCCTCTGAGACACGAAAAAGATTCGTGATTCATGCTGCCGTCTGCCGCGACACTGCACCTATGTTTAATTCCTGTCGTGCAATTGTCGGCGGCAGCGCACGTAACCGTTTCAAGGCTAACCGCGCAATAAACGAGCGGTCGCTTCCCGGCGTCTGCTGAATGCTGCATCCCTTTTTGTTTGAAAGAACCACTTCTCAATTCCAGACTTGTTGTCTGTGTTGCCATTATGAGTCTGAAGCGGCGAGGTCATGGTGCTATTCTCGGCACACATTGCCAGCTTTTTCATTTGGCCTCCGGAACATTTCATAAATCTTGCGTATCGTATTCATTACTTCGCGACGGCATTGAAACCCGCCTAACGAGAAACAACGGGACACACCATGTTTCCAAAGTGCGTTGTTTATGTCACGAATGTAAATGAATGAGTAACTATGCTTTGTATGTTAAAAAAATAGTGTACCAACTTTTTTTGGAAAGCAGTTGTTAAATTTAAGCGTTAAATTATTTTCATGTACTTATAAATACGTTAATTTTTTGTATATTGATGTAGTTAAATATATTGATTTGTGTGTTGCTATTTCCCTAACATTTTTGTGTGAAGGCCGTTTTCTGCAATGCAATTAAGTGTGTGCTCAATTTTCTTCTGTGGTCGATGGTGCTGCGCTCTTCTTAACTCTCGATCGAATCGCCTAATAAGAACAGTTAACAAATTTAGTTTTTCGTTGCTTTGACTGTTATGTACTGATTCTCATTTTCTCTTAGCAATTGCATCAATACTCACTTTTGTTTAGTTTTAGTTTGTGTGTATGTAATTTGGGAGCGGCTGTTTGAAGAGTTTTTTCTCCGTGTTGTGGCTTATTTAATGTATTAACACTGTTATATTACAGAATTTATTTTGCTAGCAGCAGTGTGCGTTTTATAACACAACTGAACTCTTAGCGTGGTTTATTCTGTTTTGCCCGTACTACCACTTTAGTGCAAAGACTCGTCATACTGACACGAAAATTTAGCTAACACAGAGCGTGATTCAAGTGGTGCCCTTCAACTGCCCTCCGAATGGGTATTTAATGAACTACAGTGACCGATTTCCTTTAGCCCACTTTACAGAGATGCATCGTTGTCTCATTGGCAAAATCACTGACGTCAACATTTTCGTTTTGTACTTTCTTATTAAAATAATTTCGCTTCTCTGCTGTGGAGTGTTCCAAAGCAGTTGTTCAAGGCGTAAAAATATCTTTGTGTACTGTACAGTGCTAAGTTAAGTTAAAACTGTTTAGTTCTAATATTTTCTACTTCTCTTTATCGCTCAACGTTTTTTCTGACGCAACAGCGAGTGTAAAGCATGCCCTTAATACTTTTGTGTGTGGATGATGTGTAAAGGAAGTGGATACCGTGCAGTCAGGTCTGTACGCACACTTTACTAATGATAAATATATAATGACTTGGTTTTCCTATCGAACCAATAGTATTTACTTCTTACTAAGCTCACTGCGAAATATCGACCCAGCTCATGGTATTAAGTGACCAAAATCAATCATTTGTTAAGTAGGAAATGGAAGTACACCATAGTCTTAATATGTAAAAAGTTTGACGGAAATAAAATAAGACGGTCCTGTTTCCTTGATGACGTGCATTTGCACATAAATTTTAAAACTAATACCCTACGTTGCTATAGGTAGAGTGTACGGAAAAAAGCCGCACTTTGCTATCAGCTTAAGATTGCTCATCTCAGTTCAAGACAAAAATGTATCTAGCAAAACCTAGTCCGACAAACAGGTTTAATGCAGATGAGATTTAAAGAAGAGGCTCTGGCAATGCTAAAACTGTGTACAGTTTGGCCAAGACCAGCTAGCATGAACTCTCCGCTGTCCCTGAGCTGCCTTATTACGTCAGTGACACGAGGCAATACCACGGGGAACAGATATGCAGACTCGCCGATGTTGGAGTCACTTTCGCGCCAAACGTTTGTTTTGCGTTGTTTTGTGTGTTTCTTTCTGTTACTCTTACCTTTATTTAAACATTAAGGCGTAAAATAAAATTTTGCAAAACGTAAATGACCACTCTGTTTCATCCTTGACACAAATGAAGCCAATAGAAGATAATAGTGGATAGGATAAGAACGTTTGTATCCGAAGAGGTTCAAGAACACAATAGCTGGGCTACACGAGATTGCACATTATGCTGTGCACAATAAGAGCACTTCTCCCACTATTCCGGCACACCGGCTTACGCCAAAGCGTGCTTGAAAGCCACGTTCAACTGTGACAAGCAGGTTGTATTACGACCAATAATGGCTGTAGTGTAGGTTGAAAATCCGTATCGCCTTATTTATAAAATGTTCACAAAACAGTACTCGTCGAGTACAGTCTTCTGATCGCTGGTGTTTAGTTAGCATGAATCTGGATGCACTTCTTCATCATGCAACACTTCAACAACCATTCTTTATGGTATGTGAACTGTCTTACAATATCACGGGTACTTCGCTGAGGTTTTTGGTAAACGATATCAAGTCCTCTGTTCGTGGAGTCGTCTAGTCGTTGGATGACCTCTGTCCATTACTCGTGGACTTCTCCAGGCGACGAAAAACCTTATTATTTGCCTTTCAAGATATGCGCTGCCTACGCTCTAGTACCAGCAGCTCGGTTATCGGATGCACTCAGCACCAAACGCATATCGACGTAAGTCATTGTTGGTGTACTCCATCGTGAAGCCGCCGTACATGAGCTTGACGGGGCTGGTTATGGTTGTGCACTGCGCTGTTAGTGGACACATGCATGCGGTTTAATGGACGCCGCTGTCATGCGATGGACAACTGCCATGTGACAAAATGATGCCCTCCCTGTAAACGACGAAAAATAGGGAACGGACGGGAAAAAAAGCTCCGTGGTGGATGTGGGTTTGATGTCACAGCAGTTTACTCATTGAGCTACGACGGCTGATGAGGTGACACACGTTTCCCTCTATATTCCGATTAGCGACATGGACTCGCATTCGGGAGGACGACGGTTCAATCCCGTCTCCAGCCATCCTGATTTAGGTTTTCCGTGATTTCCCTAAATCGTTTCAGGCAAATGCCGGGATGGTTTGAAAGGGCACGGCCGATTTCCTTCCCAATCCTTCCCTAACCTGAGCTTTCGCTCCGTCTCTGATGACCTCGTTGTCAACGGGACGTTAAACACTAACCACCACCACCACCTATATTCCGATGCGCTACACGAGGTGACAGTGTTGCCAGCTCCTCTCTTACATACTTTTTTTTTCTTCAAAGTACACCCGATCTGATTTTCCTAGGTAAACTTTTGTCTTTAATCTGGATGAGGAATCGGATGCCGACCTCCCAGTGCGGCATTTTTTCTTCATCCTTTAAAAGTGAAGAGTGGGTTTTGGTGAAAGAAACAAAAAAATATTTCGTGCAGTAGATATGGAATATTTTAGAAGAAGAGAGAGGAGAAGAAACACAGGAATAAGTCAAAAACAAGAAATAAGAAAACGCATTGAAGACAGTAACATTAAATAACTCGTTCAGATAGGTTGGACACCAGACAGATTTCCAAAAACTAGCGGACATAATTATCATCTAAGGAGAATATGGGAAGAGGAAGACTACTAAACGTACCAAGCGACGGAAGAAGAAGCATGATCAATACAATTAATACCCTTTTACTATCGCCATAACGACGGTACAGTTGCGCCGTAATATGTCTTCTTAAATTTCTAGGCGCAGCGATTATCCTCTTCCAGGAATACGTATTGAGTGTTTTTATGGACAACATCTTTGCCATTTCTTTTCACAATTCTTGTGAGATTAACTGAATCTATCGTATTTCGACGACGAAAAACGACAATAATAATGTAAATTAGAAACCGTTGTGAGGAAATGAGAGAAAGAATTGAAGTACAGGGCTTTATAAAACAGACACACTAGAGAGGAAAAGTAAAGGTTCCAATGGCTCTGAGCACTATGGGACTTAACATCTATGGTAATGAGTCCCCTAGAACTTAGAACTACTTAAACCTAACTAACCTAAGGACATCACACAACACCCAGCCATCACGAGGGAGAGAAAATCCCTGACCCCGCCGGGAATCGAACCCGGGAACCCGGGCGTGGTAAACGAGAACGCTACCGCACGACCACGAGATGCGGGCGAAAAGTGAAGGACTAGATATTCGCTGATGACATCGGATTACAGATAATGCAGAAACTACAGTAAAACTGAGGTCTTGACAGAGAAGGCTGACAATATCAGACTACAGATCTCCTTCGAGAGAAAAGAATACGTGTCAACCCAAAAAGCTACTTTACGACAAGACATGGTGATTGGAAGAGAGCTTGGGGAGATGATACAAACAAATGAGATAGAGAAACCAAAAGTTTACTCTAGCATTCTTACTCTAGCATTCTGGAAGACTGGAAACATCTACAATAAATCACGCCTATCGCTATACGTAAAAGAAATTAAAACGCTGTTATTAAGCCATAAACCTTATCGACAGCAAAACGTTGGTGATGGATCGGAAAGGTACGCCAGAAAACGTGAAGAAACTTGAGAGAAGAATCATCAGAAAAATAAAATCATCAGAAAAATCCTAGAACCAATGAGACAGAAGGAGGCCACAGATTGCTGACTAGGCAAGAGACCGAACAGATATATAATATAGCACGTCTCAAGAAAAAAAGTCAACTGAAATTTTAACGCATATGAAGTGAATGCCAGCACCCCACAAACTAAACGGGGCGTGCAGCATATTAGGTGAACATTAGCAAGAAGCAGAATTGTTCAGAAGGACAGAGGGAAACTTTCAGGTAAGGACGGAAGTACTGCTCCAATACCGACAAAAGAAGTAACATCATTGTATTACATCAAGTAATAGTGAGAAGGATCATAGAAACAATTCAACAAAAAATGGGGTCGGGCTACTGGAAATAACTAGTTGTCACCAGAACAAAGGATTGGATAGTAATGAATGTTTCGAATTGTTCAGCGCAGCTCTTTGACAACACACATCTGTGATAATATACTCTGTAAAAGAAATCCAGAGAAAAATATGAAAACGACGAAATGCCTATATTAAAGATAATTAGTCTAGAAGTTTCGTATTAGTGCAGTTTAAATGAGCACATCTCATGTTGATTAATTGAAGATTATTTGCCTACGACATCGCCGCATGTTCTGAACGTGAAACAACGATTTCATAGCTACGATCACTTCAGCCTTGCCTCCGTGGCTATGACAACACAGTTTTATAACTGCTGGTTTTCCGCAGCGGGTATGATGGTTGGCTGGTGCTCTTACAGTATCGTAAAGTGATGCAGGCCACAAGTGATGATGGGCTCGAGGCGAGGCGGGAGCGTCAAGAGTATGTCTCTCTCTCTCTCTCTCTCTCTCTCTCTCTCTCTCTCTCCACGCTCTGGGCGCCACCCCCGCCGAACCCCTCCTCGACCGTTGCTAAACGTTGCTTTGTGCGCCAGCCATCCGATAAATATTTATGTGTCGGCCGGTGCTGCGAGAGATGCCAGCTTGAGGCGGGGGAAGAGGGGGGGCGGCAGCACACACACACACACACACACACACACACACACACACACACACCATTCATTATAGGCAGCATGTGAAATGGCTGCTCAAGAGTCGAGTCGCATGGTCGCCGAGATGCTAGGGCTATAAACCGATACATAGGTAATCGCTATGGGGCCTGTACAGTAACGATCAAGGCCTCTGACCTTTGACTGCCTGATATCGTGGGATGACCAAGCGACGGACAGAGAAACAACTGTGCTGAATATACCGTGTTACTAAATTTCTAAAGATACCTGTGAATGGAATGATAAAATAAAGATACCCTCATTCGACTTTAAAATGTTTATAAGACTAGTGGACAGTACCAGAGGAGAATTTTTCGGGAATGGATTGAAGTACTGACGTCACACATCTTCGGATCGTCATCGAAATGTTATGCACTTTCTGTGTAACCTGCGACCGTGATGGTTCTCTACCTTATCGATGTTTGAATGTAAATGGATGTACATGGTCTCTTTCCCCGAGGTGTACTTTTGTTTTCACCACTGCTTGCCAGGCAATAATGTTTGACATGAATCCTAGATAGATCTTCGGCGTTTACACTATGAGGTCCTACTCAACATTTCGGATAATATCCCCGTAAAAATCAGAACTTACCTTACACCTTAGGTTCCACCGTTACCATGAAGTTAGTCCTCTCACACTTACAGGCAACGCTTCCGCCATTCTGCCATTGTTCCAGGTAGTGCTGGGAATATGTTGGCTGAATCGTGTGTAAAATTAGTTGCGATTCCTCTTGAATATTTTCTGTAGAGTTAAAACATCGCAATTTCAACTTCAGTTGTACTTTCGGGAAGAGGAAGAAATCGTAAGGGGGCTAGATCAGGGGAGTAATGTGCGTGGAACTTTCAGCCAGACATACACTCACGGTGAGTGACGTGCCCTGCTGTTATGTAGCAGCGTCTGTGTTCTCCCTTTTGTCATGACGTCCGCGTCTCACATCTCCCGTGAGTCTCCTCAAAACTGCGCAGTAGGATTTTCCTGCGACTGTGTGGCCAGATGAAAGAAATTCCTCGTGGGCAGTTCTGTGAATACATAAAAGAAAGCAATTAACGTTGAGAGCGTTTTTCTGGTCAACGGAGAGGATGGTTTCTTCCTCTGCGAAGACTGATCTTTTATTTCACAGTCATAATCGTGCACCCATTCATTGGCAAGGGTCTATTGCCACACAGTCGACATGGGCTTAGAAAAATCATACTTGTGAAACACAACTAGCTCTTCATTCGCATGAAGTGCTGAGCGCTATTGACAAGCGTTTTCGAATTGATTCCGTATTTCTAGAGTTCGAAAAGGCTTTTGACACTGTACTACACAAGAGGCTTGTAGTGAAATTGCGTGCTTATGGAATATAGTCTCAGTCATGTGACTGGATTCGTGATTTCCTGTCAGAGATGTAGCAGTTCGTAGTAATTGACGGAAAGTCATCAAGTAAAACAGAAGTGATTTCTGGCGTTCCACCAAGTAGTGTTACAGGCGCTCTGCTGTTCTTTGTCTATATAAACGATTTAGGAGACAATCTGAGCAGCCGTCTTAGGTTGTTTGCAGACGGTGCTGCCGTTCACCGTCTAGTAAACTCATCAGAAGATCAAAACAACTTGCAAAACGATTTAGCAAAGATAGCTTAACGGTGCGAAAATTGGCAATTGACCCCAAATAATAAGTGTGAGGTCGTCCACATTCGTGCTAAAAGGAGTCGGTTAAACTTCGGTTACGCGATAAATCAGTCAAAGCTGAAGGCCTTAAATGAAGCTAAATGCCTAGTTATTACAATTATGAACAATTTAAAAGTGAAATAATTCTTAGAAAATGTTGTGGGGAAGGCAAAGCAAAGACTGCGTTTTACTGGCGGAATTCTTAAAAAATGTAACGGATCGACTCAAGAGTGCCTACACTACGCTTGTCCGTCCCAAGAAGATTGTGAGATCCCTGTTACGGATATTTTCAAGGCACCCACTGCTGTCCATTTCTTGAAGAGTCCCTGTAAATTTTTGGGGAAACGTTCAGTTGAGGAAATCCTCGTGGTACCGTTTGGACTGCAAGCTTTTTTCTCAGTGAAGACCTGACTGTGTAGCGGCCTTAGGCCATAAAATATGACATGGCCTCTATCAAGTCGAGAAGCATAGTTGAGGCTTTCTATCAGTGTGCATGTTTGATGCCCTTGCCTGAGCTATGATTTCATTCCAATTATCTCCCGGCATGCTTTACATAGTGGCATTATTACCAACTGCCCGCTAAACGAAATCCTATTCATCAGGCACAAATGCCAGTTGCGTATAATCAGAAAAACTCACGCCGTCGTTTGCTGTATCGAGTGGTGGCTATCTTCACTTTCGGCTCATTTCCTACGTTGGCACGCATATACTTAATGTGCTTGTTCAGATGAGCCACTAGCGAGTACTTACGTTATTTGTTAAAAAGTGGTTGTTCAGTTGAAGTTATTTTGTTGTTACATGTGAACGATTAAGTAGAAATTTCAACAACTTAGTGTGTCTTAGGTTCGATTCGGTTTATTTAAATTTTCCACTGTCAGTTCCGTTGCAATAATAGTATAATATATAATATTTTGAAATATTCCCTTGTTTGCGTTAGCAAATTACTTTTTGCAGTTCAGTTCTTACTGCAGTTCGCCGCAATTAAAATTTCAACACAGGTTAGAGCAACAATTACTGCAGCAAAAAGACGTTGATGCCGTTGTGAGTGCAGCGATATGCATGCTAGAATTCTCATGTCTCTCCCTAAATTCTGCAGATTATTGAGGTACAATTTTACACGGGTGGCCCTTTCAGTACATTTGTTACAATCGCCGTTGTTATGCGTAGCCTGCTTATCCGAAGAACTGCAAGAAAAAATGCGGAGGCGAACTATAAATTGGCTTTCCGTTAGTATGTTATTACACAAAAAATTAGTAAATACATCGACCAACCATTAAAAAAATGTATAGGGTGGTGAGAAACAGTCTGAAATGCCTGTAAAGGTGTTGCATGGTAGATTGTGCTGGGAAATAATTCGTAAGACGAAAATCGGATACGATGTGCTGTTTCTGGGTCAGTTAGCGTTCGAGGTAGCAGATTGGGCCGTTGCGTGCGTGCATTCACTCGGCCCATCAGAGACGGTGTCGCCAAAAGTGTGCTTCGTATGGTTTCCGAAGACCGAACAGGAGAAAGATACCAGACTTGGACTTGAGTCCGCAGTAACGATCGAACTCGATCCAAAGGATGACAATCTTGTGCGCTATCACCTATTCTACGCGAACAACTAAGTTGTATCTGGCGGACGGCTTGAATTTGCGCGCGCAACGTACTGATTGACTAACTTCAGTGCTAATTGTCTCCGAAACAACATTGTACCTAATTGTTTTCTTAACATTTATTTCTCAGCACAACCTATCCTCCAACACCGTTGCCGGCCGCGGTGGTCTCGCGGTTCTAGGCGCGCAGTCCGGAATTGTGCGACTGCTACGGTCGCAGGTTCAAATCCTGCCTCGGGCATGGATGTGTGTGATGTCCTTAGGTTAGTTAGGTTTAAGTAGTTCTAAGTTCTAGGGGACTAATGACCACAGTAGTTGAGTCCCATAGTGCTCAGAGCCAGAGCCAACACCGTTACAAATTTTTCTGACTATTTGTGACCAGCTTTGTATACATGCTACCACTGGTTTCGATGTTTCAAGCTCAAAAAGAGTTCACCGTTGTCCGTACGTGACTATTTAATATAAGGAGACGACAAAATTTTAGTGGAGTTCATATATTTGCTGACTAAGATAAATACTTTTGAAAATACCGCTGTAGCTACAAAATAATGATAGCACACGGTTTTCTTAGTTGCTCGTGTGTGCTGCGGCAAATAATTTCCGTGTTCACAACCTTTATATTTAAATCGCAGCACATTGGTCCGTCATTTACTATAACTTAGATTCCATTTCACTTGTTTTCACAACATGTTCCTATTATTAATGTTGGTTGCCGTTTGAAGAACGTAATTCATATACTAATTTTCCCCGTTAACGTCCACAGCGATCTCTACGTTAATGTGTATCTTAACGCAGTACACCGAAACGTAAGTGAAATAAGTCACTATTTAAAAAAAAAAATGGCTCTGAGCACTATGGGACTTAACATCTATGGTCATCAGTCCCCTAGAACTTAGAACTACTTAAACCTAACTAACCTAAGGACATCACACAACACCCAGTCATCACGAGGCAGAGAAAATCCCTGACCCCGCTGGGAATCGAACCCGGGAACCCGGGCGTGGGAAGCGAGAACGCTACCGCAATCACGAGCTGCGGACATCACTATTTTCAACCAAAATTTAAATGGCAGTACAATTACAAGTCAACAAATAAACAGTCGCGCCACGATTTGTGGAGGTCTAACGATCTGTTTCAGCAAAAATATCCTCTGAAAGAGTGCGGTAAATGCTGACGTCAAACATGTATGGTAACGTGTGTGTGTGTGTGTGTGTGTGTGTGTGTGTGTGTGCAAGAACGAATTCAGCCTCTCGGAACGAGTAATGGGATACTTTTTACTTCGCTGGTTGTGGTAATCATTCATTTATCATTTTATTTAATTTTGTTTCGAAATGTCATGTAGTATTTTTTTATCCCTTTGTTTCCATAGCACAGAGCTTAGAATCCTTTGCTGTAACTTTAAGATAATTAAACGGAAAAAAACGCATCCTTTGCTCCAATATCCGTTCACATCACACTTTTGACATACTTAATTTCATTCTATATAATATGTTTTGACCTACAGCTATCATCAGGTACTGTAAATAAAATGAGAAAATAACGAAATTAGAAGAAAACACTAACGTTACCAATTGAATGCAACAGTTCCCTCCAAATTGAGAGTAATGTTTAATATGTTTGTTTCACGTCAAAACAATAATACTGTCTACGCCACGAATAAGCAGTAATTGAAAGATTAAGCCGCCTACAGTAAAAACATTAAAACACCTTTAAAGTCACCTGTCCCTTCTGTATGCATATTTTCCTTACTTATAACAAAAACAAACGGCTGCAAATCACGCAGTGTAAATTCCAAAAGTAGTTTAAGCAGTCTCGTTTATAAATCCTGCCGTAGTCCTTGATAATACACGAAAAATAATTCTATTAGGAGAAAATGTTTACAGTAAATAAAAATTGAACTTGACTTTATTCTCATTTTTTCTGTACTAGTAATTGATTCCCTAGCTCGCCAGGCTGGCTACGGTGCATAGCCGCTCATCACCCGTGAGCCTTCATAGAAAGATACAGTTTTAGTTTTAAGGAAGTTAAAATTACAATTTATATTCTTATCATTTTAAGTAACGAGAAGGGTGGTTGTCCATTGAAAATGTTATAAATCTCTTTTAAATTCTGAAAATTTATTATAGTCTCCATAAAAAAAAGAAACTAAATTCTACACCAGCATTGGGAAGGATGACTGGATAAATAGGTAACAAGACAGTTAAATGTAGGTGTGAGGAGTAAGAAACTAATATAGAGTTCGTATGTAGGATGTATAGTGCGGGAGATTTGGTGGCAGGAGACATCTGGCTTGGATGACGAGGACGGAAACTAGGCCAAGGTTATGGAGGAAAGAGAGGTGGATAAGGTAGAAAAGGGGGGAATCCGATGTGAGAAGAGATAGGGAGGAGTGAGTTCGACCTAATAGCAAAAGGTTGTCGCAGCGGATTTGGTTGTCAAAGGGGGAAGTTATTAGTTAGGTTGAAAGAGGAGTTTCAAGGGTGTGTAGATGCGAGGTCTGTGGGAAGTTTCGGCTTTAGCTCGGTAGCATTACAAGATAGATGAGATTGTTTGTAATAGTATAAACAATATCAATTATTTTCGTACTAGAGTTGTAGAAATATCACATTTATTTAATGTGTAATGCGACGACTTGTCATGTACTGGAAACGGTACGAAAAGACTTTACTGGAGGTATCAAGATATATTAATAATGAGAAAAAATTTAACTTAAATTCAGTTAACGCCGCTACGCGGTGTACTACACTTCACGTGCGTGATCAGCAGCAGATGGGGACGTCCCCAGAGGACACAAAAGCACAACACCGCCCAAGTACAAAGCGGTCCCAGCATTTATGCAATAGTGCCGCAAAAACGTCAAAATTGAGCAGAAACTGGAAAGTAAATCATTTAATGTAGATGAAATTTGGATTAATCAACATAGCAGTTGAATTAAGTGGAACGAATGATTAGATGAGGATAAAGTCAAAGAAGGTGCAGTGACATGAAATGATACGAGCGGTTCTGATCCTGCAGAGCGAAGAAAATACCGTTAAAATTGAAATTTGTCCCAGACCGCGAGTCCAATCCGGATTTCCAGCTTATCCCGCGCAGTCTTCTCCATCATTAGGCTCTCCCCACAGGTCTCCAGTACTGGCTCGAACTTACATTCTCAGTGGCATTTTCCTATATTATTTCTGAACACACTGTTGCAAGGGGTTCTTCCACGGCGAGTGTGTGATAATATCACCGTTGACTGATCTAACTCAGCTCAGCGGAGCAAATGTTACGTGACCTCCATTAAGAATGCACGTTGGTCGCTTTGTAGCATTGTAGCTCTGTCGATGGTGTTGAACTGCGGACTTCCATCGCCGGCGGGATTTTTGCCGGTGAAGTTGAGTGCGTGTGGCAGTCGGCTGCATTTAATCAGCATAGTAAGATGGGTCGACGTCACACAGTGGCAGAGAGGAGCTATCGTGTTTGGAGTTGCCCATGATCACACAGTGAATGGAAGTTGCCCGATTCTCGCGTGTACACGGAAAGGTGTTCCACTCGCAACCATGTAAGGTGGCGTAGCAACAGTGGTCGTGAAAAGATCCTAACCGTCAGTGCCTGAAGGCGAGTCTGACGCCTTGTCAGTGACAAACGGTATCAAGCCCGACAAAAAATGGTTCAAATGGCTCTGAGCACTATGGTCATCAGTCCCATAGAACGTGGAACTACTTAAACCTAACTAACCTAAGGGCATCACACACATCTATGCCAGAGGCAGGATTCGAACCTGCGACCGTAGCAGTCGCACGGTTACAGACTGCGCGCCTAGAACCGCGAGACCACCGCGGCCGGCTCAAACCCGACAGGAATTGCTGCTGTCTGTGAGTACAGATCAGTTTCAGTTTACCACCCACAGTTGCGAAAGGAACCGCGTGCAGAGGGAATCTGGGGTTGTGTAGCTCACAAAACCACAGTGCTCACGTCTTCACTGGGCAGAACAACACGCAGAAACTCGAGAGCAGCGAACTTGAACTTAGTGCGGTACGATGAGTCGTGATTTTGCCTCTTTTCAAATGATGCGTCACGTGAACCGACAGCCCGATGAGGTCAAAGGTTGTACTGAGACGTTTCAGGGGTGCTTTTCTACCTGGAGCCCAGTGATTTCTTGCCGCAAAAGTGGTCCTCGATGTATTTTGAAACATTCTTGGCGGCCAGTTGGTCCGCTTTCTTTTGTATCTTGGTGACGAACGTGCTGTGGACAGTGCCGTCTTCCAAGGTGCCGGCTTGTGTGGCCGAGCGGTTCTGGGCGCTACAGTCTGGAACCGCGCTGCTGCTACTGTCGCAGGTTTGAATCCTGCCTCGGGCATGAATGTGTGTGATGTCCTTAGGTTAGTTAGGTTTAAGTAGTTCTAAGTTCTAGGGGACTGATGACCTCAGAAGTTAAGTCTCATAGTGCTCAGAGCCATTTGAACCATTTCTTTCTTCCAAGGTGATAATAGTGGCTCCGCACATACAGGTGTTGCAGCTGGTGTGACGAACACCCTGGGACTCAGTCGCTTCTCGACCCGCCCGCTAAACGCTCGATCTTAATCATATAGAAAATGTCTGGGATTATTTTGAAACAGCGGGTAGAAATTGGCAGTCAACATCCGCGCTGTGGTGTAGCTCTACGGGATGTAAACATCAATGAGGGGCTTCTGGTAGGAATGGCATACCTTAAAAATCTTGTGCATTCTCTTCATCGCCTAGTTTATGCCATTATCAAGGCCAGAGGCGGTGAGCACGTACGCTACGTAACAGTTAAAGTGAAGCAATCAGAAGACGCGCTCGGATGTCGTTTAGAGTGATGCCGTGACCGAGGAATTCAAATGGTTCAAATGACTGGAGCACTATGGGACTTAACATTTGAGGTCATCAGTCCCCTAGAACTTAGAACTACTTAAACCTAACTAACCTAAGGACATCACACATATCCATGCCCGAGGCAGTATTCGAACCTGCGACCGTAGTGGTCACGTGGTTCCAGACTGTAGCGCCTGGAACCGCTCGGCCACTTCGGCCGGCGACCGAGGAATATGGACTGATCGTGAAAGGCGTCATTGTGTTGAGCGATAAACTGCGGTTCTGTACTGGCGTAGGCCACCATCGTCGGCTAGTATGCTAGCGACCTGTGGAAAAGCACTAATTTTCATACGTTTTGGGGAGGCACCGTGGTGTAACTCCTGGCGACATCGCGTGGGCAGTCATCGGATCAGCGCTGCTAGTTGTTGAGCGTATTCTGATGGCACAGAATTTTGTGACCCACATCTTGCGTCCTCATGTGTTGACTGTGATGCGATACTATCGTAGTGCCACTTTTGAACAGAACAGTGCTCGTCTTGCCGTGATACTTGTCTCTTCGAACTATTTGTATGATGTCGAGCTACTCAAGTCGAGATCCGCATTTCTCCACCTGATAGAACGTGTGTGAGACCAGCTCGGACGTCAATTCTTTCCCAGTGCAAGTGTCCAGCATATCAAGGATCAGGTTTAACAGTTGGGGGCCAGGTTGCCTCAGGAGAGGGTAGAACACTGTTTTTGACACTACCCAATAGAATCAGCGCACGCATCCTGGCCGAAGGGGGTGCAACACCGTACAGATAAGTCGACTCATTTCTCTAAGTCCTTTGTACATTTGGTTCGCGTTCGTAATCACTGAAGGAACATCACATACCCCCTCAACCTGTGAAATTTCATTTCATTTCCTCGTCAGGCTGTGTAAATGATTGCCTTGTAATTCCCACTCGAGTGCTGTGCAGAGGTGGGAGTCGGAGTCAGCACTGGAAGCGAACTCACATAGTGTAATTGTTTAGGCGATTGCTCGCGGAAATCAGGAGTTCCTGGTTGGAGTCCCGTTCTGAGTAAAGTGTCGGTGGTTATGACGTAACGATGGCGGTCTTTCTGCTCCCCGTGAGGTGTTGTGACGTTGGTGCGAGTGTGTCAGTGTGTGGTGGCCGGCTGCGCTGTCAGAGTGTGGTAGTGGTGACTGTTGTTGTTTTGGCAGCTCCGTCGTCCGGCCGGCAGCAGCCCCGCCAGCGCCGAACGCAGCGGCGTGTCACGCACAACGAGAAGAGATACCACTCAGGTAGCCGCCGCGCCGCCGCAGCAGCGCGTAGATGGCTGTGCCCGTCCTAGCTATAGCTCTAGCGTACGCCTCTCTCCAGTCAGCCTTGCCACGCGGCACACACAATTGTTGCGGAAGTTCCCGTCTGAGAACAGATGCAGTCGCCCTGTCAGGTCTGACGAAAGCTGTGATTTATGACAGGGCTACTAGTCTCAACACCTGAGTAAGTATGGGTGTTACTGCTTATGGAAAACCATATTGATCGGACAATAACTGATAAGAGGAATCGTTCTATTTTTGCGAAACTCCCTAGTGCTTCGTTTCGAACCGAAGCCACCACACCCTCAGAGTGAATAATTCTCATTTTAGTCCTTACGTCATGGATGAAATAACTGGTAGTTCTACTGCTTCGAAACATGTTTCTCTAAAACTGAATTCCTCTCCCATCCCCACCCCTCTTATCCTTTATTCATCATTCTTGTGGCTGACCTGATGTGGCCCGCCACGAATTCCTCTTACTTACTTACTTACTTACTTACTTACTCACTCACTCACTGGTCATACCGGACTCGAGAGTCCATTACCGCAGCAACACATGTTCGCCATCTGTCCCTGTCTTGGGCTATTTCCTTCCATTCACCATCAATACCTAGGCTCCTCAAATCAGCCTTCACATTGTTCCCCCATCTACGCCTCGGTCTCCCCACAAGACGTTTTCCTTCTAGGTGCCCTATCAGTACTCTGCGCGCTGCCCTGCCCTCATCCATTCGAGCTACGTGACCCGCCCATCGCAGCCTACGTCATTTAATAATACTGATTATGTCAGGGCTTGAATAAAGTTCGCGAATCTCTTCGTTATCAAGTTTTCGCCACTCTCCTCTAATGTCATCCCTTTTTACTCCGAAAATTTTCCTCACAATTTTGTTTTGAAATACTCGAAACGGCTTTTCATTTTGCACAGTTAGAGACCAAGTCTCACACCCATACAGCATAACTGATAGAATAATAGTTTTGTATATTCTAATCTTTATATTCCTAGACAATATCCGTGATGAAAGTAATCCATTCAGTGAGAAGTAGCACGCATTTCCCGCCCGTAATCTCTTCTTCAGTTAGGATTCAATCTCATTTCTCGAAATGATGTCTACGCCTAGATACTTAAATGTGTTCACTTTTTCAAACTGCATGTCTCCAACTCTTAACATTTCCTGATCTACTGCTGTTGTCATTCTAGTAGCAACCAGGTATTTAGTTTTGTCTTCGATTATCCTTAGACCTACATCTTCACTAGCCTTGATTAACGCATTCGCATTTGCTGTTACAGATTCTTTCCTATCGCTAATGCTGTTTAGATCATCTGCATATCCTAATATCTTAATATTTCCATTTAACTCCACACCCTCTGAATTATCTGCTGCCATTGGTACAATTCCTCTCCAAAGCCAAATTGTTTCTTTCAGAGTAGCATTTCCCTAACGTTAGCAACTATTTGTTTGATATGTTGTAATCTCTGTCTTCCCCTTCAGTGTGTCGCCGTTACATCTCCCTCTTACAAGGGAACTTCCCCATCACCCCCCCTCCCCCACCCTCAGATTTAGTGATAAGTTGGTACAGTGGATAGGCCTTGAAAAACTTGAACACAGATCAATCGAGAAAACAGGAAGTAGTTCTGTGGAACTATGAAAAAAATAAGCAAAATATACAAAACTGAGTAGTCCATGCGCAAGATAGGCAACAGCAAGGACCGTCTTGAGCTCAGGAGCGCCGTGGTCCCGTGGTTAGCGTGAGCAGCTGCGGAACGAGAGGTCCTTGGTTCAAGTCTTCCCTCGAGTGAAAAGTCTACTTTCTTTATTTTCAATTTCTGTGACAAACTCTTATGTTTTCATCACTTTTTTTGGGAGTGATTATCACATCCACAAGAAAACCTAAATCGGGCAAGGTAGAAGAATATTTTTCCCCATTCGCCAAGTGTACAAGTTAAGTGGGTCAACAAAATATTCATGTCATATGAAGCACATGCCGTCACCAGTGTCGTATAGAATATATCAGACGTGTTTTCCTGTGGAGGAATCGGTTGACCTATGACCTTGCGATCAAATGTTTTCGGTTCCCATTGGAGAGGCACGTCCTTTCGTCTACTAATCGCATTGTTTTGCGGTGCGGTCGCAAAACGCAGACACTAAACTTATTACAGTGAATAGAGACGTCAGTGAACGAACGGACAGATCATAACTTTTCACTCGAGGGAAGACTTGAACCAAGGAACTTTCGTTCAATAGCTGCTCACGCTAACCACGGGACCACGGCGCTCCTGAGCTCGGACTTTCCTTGAAGTTGCCTATGTTGCTCATGGACTACTCAGTTTGTACATTTTGCTTATTTTTTTATAGTTCCACACAACTTCTTCCTGTTTTCTCGATTGATCTGTGTTCAGTTTTTCAAGGCCTATCCACTGCGCCAACGTATAACTAAATCTGAGAGGGGTGCGATGGGGAGGTTCCCTTGTTAGTATCATCGAACTTATTCCCTAATGACTTAAGACTTCTGCTGTCATCCTGTCCTTTATTATAGTCACTGTTCTCCATATGTGTCTTTCCTCGCCGATGCCGCGGAGAACCTGCCCATTTCGTATCTTAACAGTCCTCCTTATTTTCAACATCTTTCTATAGCACATCTCAAACGTTTCGATTCTCTTATCTCCCGTTTTCCCGCAATTGGTGATTCACTTCCAGACAATATTTTGTACCACATGGGCATCATCAGAAATTTCCTCCTCGAATCACGCCCGATGTTGATCAGAAATGCGCTCTTTGCCTGTGTAAGTATGCTTTTTATGTCCTCCTTGCTTCGTTCATCGTAATTATGTTGTTTTTGCTTCCAAGGTAGCAGAATTCCTTCATCGATCGCTTGATCTCATGGAATTAAATTTTCATGCCGAAATAATGAATAAACATTTGTGCCAAAGTCGGGACTTGAACCCAGGTCTCTTGTTTCCTACGCAGATGCGCTATCCACTGCACCGCCAACAGGCATTTTGCTGCACGGACTACCCTAGTCCAGCGCCCTCCGCAACACAAACTTCAGTTCATGTCTCAGCCCATCTTGGTTTTCCCCTTCTTCTAGCGTCAGTACTGCCGAGACTCTCCGATATTGCAATAACAGCCCACGTAAAGGAGAAATCCCGCCTTTACATCTGGCGTAGGTGATCTAGTGAGCTGATACAATTACATTTTCTTGCAGATATATTCAGTCTCAACTTTATCTTCGATCCATTTCTTCCTCCGTTCTTATCGAAGAATTCCTTCATTTGTTTTACTTCCTTATCCCCAACTTTTATGTTTCGTTTATCACTAATCTCATTTGCACTACTCCTAATTACTTTAGTCTTTCTTTGATTTACTCTCAATCCACAATGTGTGTCCATTATTCTATTCGTGCTATTCAACAGGCCGTGCAGTTCCTCCTCACTTTCAATGAGAATATCAGTGTCATCAGGGGATATTATCGTTGATACCCTTAGACCCTGAGTTGTGGAACCTTGACAATGCTTTATCTACGTGAACAGTGCCACGATAACACGGGGGTCAGATGTAACTTGACTGTGCGTCGCGCCAGTAATTGTCGTGTGAACCAGTCCACAGGATGTAGGAAGAAGGAAAAAAACGATACCCGTTAAAGCATTGTCAAAATATAAAAAAAAGCCCAGGGTGGAGACTTGCAGGGGAGGGGGTGGGCGGCGGTAATATTGTAGCTACAGAGAATCATGGTTCGAATCGTTACTGCACCAGTAATGTTTCCATGACGCCGTAACTAAAATTCGATTCACTCGAGCTTGTGAAAACAATTCAGTACCTGCCCCCCAACCCCTCAATGGGAGTTCATACGACAAAGAACGAAAATTCTTTTTTTTATTGCTTCCCCCCTCCCCCTCTTCCCCCCACCCTATATATCTTAAAGAAGTCTTGTACGAAAAACACGTGGAACCATGAACTGTGAAACAAATAGTCATCCATTTTCGATATGAGGTCTTAGATTCCTGTCATATTGAAGTGTAACATTGGATTGTCAACAATTTAATATAGGAAGATTGGAGTATAATAGGATAACATGAACTGAAGCAAATGTGAAAAACTTTGAGCCACGAAGGCGCACTTGTAATAATGTGAAGTAAATAAAAGCTCGTAGAGCAGAGGGAGCGCGTTGATTTCATATCGCTTCAGTGGAGGAGCAGCACGTGAAAACACTTGTAAAACTTCTGTCATAAGAGGAATGAGAGGAAAATGGAGATCAAAATTCTGCCCTTTAAATTATGTGTTTGCATACTGTTCTTATTACTGTGCAAGATAGTTATCTCTCAAAATATTTGTCTGTGCGATGTTCTAAGCTACCCGTTATTCATCAGCTGTTTGAAAATACCTTTATAATCCGATGTATTGTTTGTTGCAACCTCGGAACAAGGAGTTGTTTTTGATTCGGTAATATATTTATGACACTGATTCATGAGGAGTCCAGAAATACAATAGGATAAAATACGAGTACCCCATTTGCGTTTGTATTAGGAGTCAGCCGTGTCTGAGTTGTCTTTTATGTGAGACGTACATGATCTCTTACACGTACAGAAATTTACACTCCTCCTGTAATGATAACTAAAATTTGGAGCAATATATAATTAACTTGACTTAAATCATCCCTTTCCTGGTGTAAATATAGATTAGACAGAAAACTACAACTAACAGACAGTATCTGAATTCTAACAGTAGTGTGTGTTGTATGGAGACGGAGCTGTAAGGCTACAGCGGGTGGCGGGCTCCGGTGAGTGGTGTCTGTGTGTGTCGCTTCTGCCTCTCTTGCACGCTGCTTGCTGTGTTTTAAATGCTCACTCTTCGGCTGCATGTTAGTGCCTGCTCTGATACGTAGCAGTAGACGTAGTTGTTGGCGGCAGCACCGGATGTGGCGGCTACAGTAGAGCTCCGTAGACGCAGCTTGTTGCACCTAACTCCAGAGGGCTGCTCGCTGCTGGTATGGCACCGCTCTAGCTGTGCACTGGCGCTCATCATCAGGAGCATGACTTTAGAACGCAGGTACTGGGCACAATACATACCTACTAGAGTTTGGTCGCCTCTCCGAGGGGATTTCCTGCTAGTGAAGGCGAGCACGATGTCTCCCAATGGATTTTGCCCATCATCACTAGGTGTAAGCCTTTTCAGAAAACTCATTTGCTGGTTGGTGAAATTTGGAGAGAAGTTCTTTGAAATTCTGTAGCTGTTTCTTCTGGAAACCTGGAGTTAGCGTTTGTGAGTAAAATCCCAATAAGGTCAACAGTAGAAATCCAGAACGGCGTAATCTTTACTTATCAGATCGTTCACTCATCGCAAGTTCAGTGCCCTAATAAATTACAAAGTATTAATAGTTCCAAATCTGTGCCAGACCTATGTGCTGCACATACCTATCGGTTTAGGAAGTGACCAATTTTTGGTAGTATTATAAACCTATGTAAATATGGATGCGTGAAATAATAGCGTACTATTAGGCAGCTTTTGTGTCTTCACATGACGAGACTAAAATACCATAGAGGTTTGTCATATTACTGAACACATGCGGTACAGGACGCCTCCAGTATTGCTTCACATGTTCCGTTATTAAATTCACTATGGTGATTGTAATAAAGTGAGAGGCTGTGTAGTACAGGCACGGGATCGATCCCTTTTCAAGAAACTATTTGATAGCTATTCAGAAATTAAGTCGCACATATTTATTTCAGAACAAGACATATTCTTTTATCGAGGCATTACAAAACGACTTGACACATATGAAGGTGCAATCAATTTCTTCATCTACATGTACGTGGATACTCTGCAAATCACATTTAAGTGCCTGGCAGAGAGTTCATCGAACCATCTTCACAATTCTCTATTATTCCAGTCTCGAATATCGCGTGGAAAGAATGAACATCTATATCTTTCGGTACGAGCTCTGATTTCCCTTATTTTATTGTGGTGATCGCTCCTCCCTATGTAAGTCGGTGTCAATAGAATATTTTCGCTTTCGGAGGAGAAAGTTGGTGATTGGAATTTCGTGCGAAGATTCCGTCGCAACGAAAAACGCATTTCTTTTAATGATTTCCAGCCCAAATCCTGTATCATTTCTGTGACACTCTCTCCCACATTTCGCGATAATACAAAACGTGCTGCCTTTCTTTGAACTTTTTCGGTGTTTTCCTTCAGTCCTTAACGCGAAAAAATTTTTATGTCCATCGTATGCTGTAACAATTTTGCGAGGGGAACAAACACGGAGGTCGTCGGTTCCATCGGATTAGGGAAGGATGGGGAAGTCGGGCGTGCACTTTCAAAGATTACTACATCATGCAGGTTCCCGGTGGCCAAACGTAAAGTGCAGCTACTCTGGGAGATCCACTGTGGGCTGTCATTATCATATGACAGAGAAGTTTGGTAGACGTGCTAATGCGTTACTACGGAATCGATATACGTTTGAAAAAAAAATTCCAATTTTGGCCCCCAGGTGCTTATTTGGCACTGTGATTGCGAGAAAGACGTACAGAAATCCTGCCATATGTAATTAATTAGGAACATTACGTGGGCAGAAAATGTCAAACAAATGAGAAAGGCATAACGTTGATTTTATTATTAACCGTCAGTTACACAGTTTGTCCAGAATACGCACTTCGACAAGATGATGCATCCGTAAATCGACGCGATCAAGAGCTGATCGCAGTTATTCCGGTGGAATATGAGCAACATGTTTCCAGATTACATTATTATCTTTTTATACCAAATAGTGACACCGGGCCTCTCTTCAGACCTCTCAATCTAGCACTGTAATTGCTGCCGTTCATATAAAACAATTTCACTAACAGTGCACGCTCTCCCTTCTCGATAGCAACACTGTTCACACACATTATGAGTTGCCAAATGACTGCGTTGATGTCGTACCGCCACAGAAACAGTGTACAGTACCAGATTTGCACCAGGTGGCCAGAATGAGAAAAATTTTTGAGCCCACACTGGACCTCCATGAGCAGCAGTACTTTAATTACAACCTCCCGGTACATTATTGACTAATTTCAGGCTGTGGCCAGTACTGTAATAAAGTTCATTTGTATTTTAAAAAATATGACAGCCTGCGGTGGACATAAAAATACATTCTAGCGTTAAGAAGTTACGTTCATGCCGTGGATACACACAGGAGACAACTAACACATAATCAGTTTTTCCGTTTCCTGATTATAGAAATGTGCTCCTATGAAATGCAGTCATTGGTCAGGCAATTTTTTTAAATGTTCTTCGGTGGAAACTGTCGTCGTTTCGGATGTATTTCCAGTCTAGCGTACACGCAATTCCCAGCATGCACTTCAGTTTTTTCTATGACTTCTGTTGAGACGTATTAAGTAACTTTAAAACTGTACGCGATACGAATGTATTATAAATTGAAATAAATCGACATTCGTGGAAAAATGGAAGACACGCTGGGGATTATCATATGCGTATCAGACTGGAAAAGATACGGTTAGAGCTCGATATGTCAACGACGGAAGACGTGCACACGGCGTTCCTAAAATGCTCAACGACGCAGCGAAATGGTGGAACGGTCAAGACATGGGAGACTGGTTTTCGGCAGCAGCAGGTTTCTAATCCCTGTCCGACCACCATTTTTTAAGCTTTCCTTGGTTTCCCTGAATATCACCGAATATGGATATCGGGGAGATTACTTGAAAAAGGCCATGGGCGATTTATTGTTTCATCCGTGTTCAATTCATGAACCGTCTCTGATGACATGGATGTCGACGAGACGTTCAGCTCCAACTTTCATTTCCAAATGCCCAAGAAACGGATTTCCGTCGCCAGGTGACCGAAAATTTTGTGTTACTTTCGGTCACACGTCTAAAATTTGTTGTGCTAGTGTGTCGTAGTCTGTTTTAATGCCTTGATTGAAGAATTGACCTTTACACATGGTAAAACAGTTTGAGTTGAGCTTAACACTGCAGTGAATGTCAGTTGAAATACACTTCCATCCGTAACTGGTCGTTTTAGTTTCAATTCCAATATGTTTAAGTGTTAAACTTCCATCAACAGTTAAAATTACTGTATAATCAGTGTCGGTTTTGTGCGTACGATTTTGTATACAACGCGCGACGCTGCCTTTGCTCTGCACCATGAGACTGTGACACAGGCAGCCTACAAAATCTTTTTCATATTATCAACATTTATCATACATAAATTTTAACTGAAGCTTTGTGCTGATGAGTTTTAAATCCTGTGAACTGTGAGTGGAATCGTAAATGAATTTGTGCAGTTCAACTGATAGCACTGGGCAATAAATAATGACGATTATTTTGAATCGATTTCCCTGTTTGATTGGTTCCTTTTATTCTGAAGTGTAAGAAAATCACTGTCGTAATGGACCTAATTTGCTTTTGGACATTGGTTATTCATTTTTTAAGTTTTTATAATTGTAACGGAAAGATTAGAGTCAGGGCGCCCAGAGGCGTTGAAGCAGTCATTGTTCCCCCGCTATGTGTGTGATAGGAAAGGGAGGAAACCCTAGCGTGCGGTACAGTACTAAGTGACCCTTTTTATATTTGCAAAGTATGCACGTACATGTAACTGCGGTAGATGAGGGAGTCTGCTCTGGAGGGTTAAAAAAATGCTTTCCCGCTCAGGCGATCCTGTGTTTCCGTCGGTAGAGAGAGTCATGGTAGCACTGTAGGGAAGTCCGGTTACATTCATTATGGACTGTACTTGAGGACTGCGACTTCTAATTGCAATAGAAAAAAATATATAATACTGCGTCAGTCACGAAGTTTTATTTAATCCACTATACATTTCTATAGTTAACCAACACCTTCAGGTCGTTCAAATGGTTGTTCTTAGTGGTAAGCTTAACACTTAGGTGAAGCAGCATGTGAGGCGGCCAAGAAGTTAAGGTGTGACATGCACAGTTAATAAGAAGTGCTGAAGTGAGTGACGTGGCGGATGGCGTAAAGATATTAAAGGAGCTTATAGTACGATAGCAATATGCGTGCTGCAGTCTTCCGCTGAAATTCCCAAATGCTTCTCACTGTACATCAGTCACTCAGTGCCGTTGTTATGTATCACATAAATTAAATTTCTTCGCCGCAGAGTTTAAAACCAAAGAGTACACAAAACTGTATCATAGCCATGGAGAAACAGCAAGGAGATGTGGCTGCGTTACAGACTTCTGCTGTACATTGTTTTGTACCCGACGCCGCCATGTTAGTAGCCCGTATACATTAGCAGAGTACTGTTTACAGTTGCTTCTTCTTTCTAATTTCTGTCGTGAACACCGAACAGAATAGTAAATATTCCATTGCTTTCGTGAATAGCACAGCGTTAGGACGGCATATTCAGACGTTTTCTGGTCTTAAAGGCATATTATTTTCTGATCCTTTAATGCGACGCATTTGGCCTCGATATTGTAACTTTGTTTTTGTTATTCCTTTCGAGGACCAAGAGGCGAAGCCAATGACGTAAAAGGACTGCTTTCGTAATCGAACATTTTTCTGAAAAGTACTGATTAAACTATGTTCCGTCTATGTCCTTTTCCCGAAAATGCTGAGAACAAATTTTGCTATGACTGAATTGTTTAAAATTTTTCCTTCTCACGGCGTTTGACCAGAGCGTTCTTCAAGTTATAATGACTGGAAATCTGAAAACAAATTACAGAAATAAAAGCACTATATTGAGAGCAACAAGCAGAAGTAAAATCCAGATATTTAAAAGAAAATATCACTTGAACGTGTCCACTTAGAATGAAATGTGAGTCCTTTACGACTAGTAAGCCTGTAGATGGTGTTAGCTGGCAATTTATTGTTGTTTATATTTTTATCAACGCTCTCCCACCAGAAGCTAATGTTTGGAGCTACTATCATGGCGGACGTTAGCTTCAACTTTGTGACGTCAACACAACTTGCCGTATTATACCTCCATTATCATAGCAGACTGAAAATTGACCAAGAAGTGTTTGCTATGATTCCGTTATGTAAACTGTCTGCCTTTAAATTCTTTGGCGAAAAAATTTAACATATTTGCTATGTAACAACAATACTGGGTGACAGACGTAGATTGATAATCATACGCGAATTTGAGTGGCAGAAAGCAGCACACGTTCCGCTCTTCATCCACTGTAAGTACCTTTAATATCGTGGAGGTATGTACCGTCTATACAACCAAATAAAGGCAGTTTTGTTTATTGCCATACGCTTTTCGCTTCTTTTCTTTGGGAAGCATTGTCAGTGGCCTGAAATACATTTTTCCTTTTATACATACAATAAGTGTATTGTGTGGTAGATACAATACGCTGATATATTACATTTCGTCGTGTCTTTCTCTTGTTTTTTAGATTAGAAGCAACTTTTGTAGCACAAGTTCCGAAATGTGAGCTTATCGATCGTGCTACAGAAGTTGCTTCTAACCTTAAAAGTGAAAAACACAACAAAATGTAATATGGCAGCATATTATATCTATCACATGTATTTCAGGCCACTGATCATGCTTCCCAAATAAAAAAAGCGAATCGCGTATGGCAATAAACAAACTGCCTTCATGTAGTTGCATAGACTGTACATACCTCCACAAATTTAGAGCGACTAAAGGAAAGACGGAAAACAGGGAAAAAATACCTTTGATATCTTTAAACTATCGGCTGCGTGACATCTTTCAATTCTGTGAATAATTCGCTTAATTGTTAACAGTAAAATTTGTAGCGCAGTCTGTTGGCCGCTAGCACGAAACTCCAGTTGTTCACCGCTAACAAAGAGAGGTTCCCAGCGGTGGGACTGAATTTTTGAAACCATCTCTACGATTGATGAAGTTCAAGCTCACAGGTATCACACCCTGCAACCATTTACCTTGGTAGACTCTCGTTTGCTTGTAATCGACAAAAAGATATTAGGAATTTTGCGTGATTCCGATTTTTTTTTTTTAAAAGGAATGCTGCCTGGATTGGTCTAGCGGTGTAATGAACAGCTGAAAGCCTCCTCATGCAGAAGGTTGTGCGTTCAAATCTCCTCAGGTGTTTTAATTGTTTTATTTTTAAATCTTTACCTGTATGGCTCCAGTCATTATTTTTATTCAATTAATAGTTTTAAATTCAATTTTTTGTTTCTGTTCCTTTGTCTCTTCATTTTAATCACTGTAAGAACTTTTCATTTGTTCTTATTTAATCTTTATATCATTTTCTTCCGCTCATAATTTTTGCGAACGTGACTTTAATTTAATAAATAGAGTGTTTAAATATTTGAAAATGCCGATCTATCAGTTAAAAAACAAAAGACGAAATAATTTATTTATACTGAATGTGCAATGTTGTGAACATGTTAAAACTATAGAAATTAGATCGAAACTGATACATAAAATTAATTAAAATCACACAAATAAAGATTTCAAGCGGAAAGAGAATGATAGAAAGGAAAATGAGAGCAAATAAAGACGTTGATTAATGAATAAAATGTCACAAAGAAGTAGAAATAAAAAATATATTTAAACCAATTATTTGAATAAAAATTGTGATAATCGTTTCAATAATGATTGAAAAATAAAGTTTGAAGCACGTAACTAGATTGGAACCTGTATTGATAAAACTACTCTGTCCATTACACCACGCAATCAATACAGTCAACATTTCTTTTTTAACACAAATCTTTGCTGCTTAAAATCCCGATTTTTTCCCCTTGGTCAGTTACTGGCAAGAGTGGCTACAGGGTGTGATACTTGGATCCTAACCTACATCACCGTAACGATGGCTTCAAAAAGTCGATCCCTCCGCAGGAACCTGTCCTTGTAAGAAAAGTCTTGTAAAATGTGCCTTCCATTTGATGGTAATAGTTAACCTTAGAAACGCATAGTGGATGAAATAAAGCTTCATGACAAACGCAGATCTCTATACCGGATGATCAAAAAGTCAGTATAAATTTGAAAACTGAATAAATCACGTAATAATGTAGACAGAGATGTACAAATTGTCACACATGCTTGGAATGTCATAGGGTTTTATTAGAACCAAAAAAAAAAAAATACAAAAGTTCAAGAAATATCCGACAGATGGCGCTCCATCTGATCAGAATAGCAATAATTAGCGTAACAAAGTAAGATAAGGCAAAGATGATGATCTTTATAGGAAATGCTCAATATGTCCACCATCATTCCACAACAATAGCTGTAGTCGAGGAATAATGTTGTGAACAGGACTGTAAAGCATGTCCGGTGTTATGGTGAGGAGTTGGCGTCGGATGTTGTCTTTCAGCATCCATAGAGATGTCGGTCGATCACGGTGCACTTGCGACTTCAGGTAACCCCAAAGCCAATAATCGCACGGACTGAGGTCTGGGGACCTGGGAGGCCAAGCATGAGGAAAGTGGCGGCTGAGCACACGATCCTCACCAAACGACGCGCGCAAGAGATCTTTCACGCGTCTAGCAATATGGGGTGGGTGTAATAAAACCCCATGTCATTCCCAGCGTGTGTGTCAATTTTTACCTCTCTATCTACATTATTCAGTGGTTTATTAAGTTTTCAAATTTTGATCACCCGGTATATATATATATATATATATATATATATATATATATATATATATATATATATATATATATATATCACTGCAGGGACACGGCTGTTTTTATGAGGTATGTCAAATCTTCCCCGTCTCATTGAATTGTCTGGTGGAGCACCGTATGTGGATGGCACTAGTAACACCAATCTGTTGGGAGATACACTTAGGAAGCGACGAGTTGTCACTTGAGAGACGAGTGTTGGCAAGATAGAAGGGTGAGTGCGCAGTGCCGTAACCAGCAGCGGCGCAGCCCGCCTTACGGTTGGCGGGAGGGGCTGGGAGTGGTGTTGAGGCTGTGTGTGTGGTCGCGGCCGGTCTGACCCGAGTGTTGACTGCAGCGGCGCCGGGAGGCGGACCGTCTGCGGCCGGCGGGGGCGGGGGCGGCTGTGGCTCGGGGTCCAGCAGCCCCGGCGCCAGGGCGCGCCGCCGAGGCAACCGGCGGCTCACGCGCAACGAGAGCCGCTACCACTCTGGTGAGTACCTCCTCTTACAGCTGCAGCTGCCCGTAACAGTCGACCACGAGCCATCGATGTCTTCAGCACATACAGAATGGCGTAAAAAGCGACATCAGACACGTCTAATACTAACAATAATTAACATCCCACAACATTTTCTGTGCAGAATGTAAAAACATTTTTGAGGATTTCCCCTTCAGTGTATAGCATTCTCGACAAAGACTACAAGTACACTGAGCAATCAGAAAATTACGACCACCTAAGTAATAACCGGCAGGTCCGTCTATGGCACCGACGACGCTTCGTGGCATGGAAGCAGTGAGGCCTCGGTAGGGCTATCTTTCCCAGCTACTGCTGTAGTTCAATTCTTTTATCTTGGCGGTTCGCGCGTGCCCGCCCAGACGCGGGGGATTGCTGCGTTGCCAGTTGTACGCCCCAAGAGAAGCACCGCCATAGTATGGTTCGCAAATTTACGTTTAGGGGGGGAGCGCGCATTTTATGAAGTAAAGCCACCACGGCCGCATTAACCCTTTCGCTGCTACAGAGACGTGCTCCCCGCGTTCCGCGCTGTGCGCGATTTTGTCATCATTGCACTGCTCGCCTGTGCAAACACATGGTGTCTCGACTGCTTTATCACACTTTATCATTCGATTTCACAAACACTATTTGGCACAAAAATTTGATTTTTACACATCTTCTTGACTGATACCCTCCCCCCATAAGTGAATAATTTTGTTTTAATGTTCAACGCAGTTATTGTGCAGCATTAGATGTAGTAAACCATTTCACGAAATTTTGAACATTTAGCAGAGGTAAAAGTCCATAGCCTATGCTTTCCATATGGTCGATTTTAGTTGCTACTAGAAATTTCAAATAAATACATTCAAACGAATAAAATTCATTAAGTAAGACATTATATATTGTTTTTAAATAAAGAAAATATTAAGCACCGATCAAGGGAACTCGGAACCTTTCACTTAGCAGCCACACACTTTAACCATTAAGCTAACGCAGCTCGTCATTCAATAGAACTCCTGGAGGACTTTAAAAAGTTACGCAAAATACCGACAAACACTGTTGGTATGACTATAAATTACTCGAGTTTCGTCGAAGTACAATAGGAAATAAACAATTACCGCTGTTCTTTATTGCGAAAAAGCGGTTAGTGAGAATGATACAAACACCTTTCCTTGCTATCGCCTGAATTAGGAGGCTTATTGCTTGTTTGGTTTAATTAATTAGTAGAATATGAAGCAATTGGCATAAAGAATGCTTTTTGCAAACTTTCTATAAAACAAAGTCTGCTATGAAGGCATTGCTTTTGTTCAATTACTTTATTTATGACTGAACGTTTCTAAAACTGAAGACACTCGTCCGTGCTCTGCACTGCAGCCGAGCTCTGACAACGTCCTTCTCTGTTCATTGGCTGACTCTGTTTTGTGACGTCAGATGTGCAGAACGAACCTAAACTCGGCCGCTGTCGTAAATGACACGTACATTAGAATCCACAAGTCACCATAGGGTGTTCTGCGGTGATTACTTTTGCTTTCACTGTGATCTCATTTATTTCCCGTTCTATTCGTGAATGCCGCACGGAGAAACGCCTGTCGCTAAGCCTTCATATGAGCTATAATTTTTCTGATTTTCCCGACGTTGTCACTTCGTGAGGTGAACGAGGGAGGAAGTAACATGTTGCTGTTCTCTTCTTGAATAAGTGCTCCCAGCGTACTATCAGTAATCTCCGTAATCTCTTCCTTGATTTATCTAGCGTCTCTTGCAGCGTTTGCTTCTGGAGTTTATTGTCCGCTTCTGTGAAGCACTCCCGCTCCTGGTAAACGAATCAGTGACGCAACGGCTGCTCTTCATTGGACCTTCCGTAGCTCCTTTATTAATCGTACATGTTAACTGTCTGAATGACGAACAGGACTCTATCAGTCAAACGAGCATTTTGTCACCTCACTTGTTTCGTGGATGAGTTCCATTCCCTTAGGATTCTTCCGAGAAATACGAGGTGCGACAATAAAGTAATGACACTGATGTGAAAAAAAATGTAGCTCACCGTTTTAGTCAAGTTTAATGCTGTCTCCTTCAAAATAGTTCCCTTCTGATTGTACACACTTTTTCCAGCGCCAGCGCCATTGATGGTAACATTGCTGGGACTCATCTTCTGTAATATCCTTCAAGACCCTCGTCACAGCTTTTTGGACATCTTGTGTTGTTTGAAAATGGTGTCCCTTGACTGCCGTTATGACTCTTGCAAAAAGAAAAAAGTCACACGGAGCGATATTTGGTGAATAAGGTGGCTGTGGTAGTACTGAAACTTGTTTTGTTCTTAAAAATAGCTGTGCTGACAGAGCAGTACGGGATGGCGCATTATCGTGATGCAGAATACAATTATCATCAATGTTGGAATGGACACAAAGAAGTCTTTTACGAAGTCTTTCTAAAATTTCTTTGTGGTAATATTGGTTAACTGTTTGTCCAAGAGGCACTCACTCTTTATGAACAATTCCCTTGGAGTCAAAGAAGCACACAAGCATGCATTTCACTTTTGACTTTGACATTCGAGCTTTTTCTTCTCGTGGCGATCCCTTGGATCACCATTGCGTACTTTGGCGGTTTCTCTCTGGATCGTATTGAAAAAACCAACTTTCATCACCAGTGATAACACGACTGAACAATTCTCGATTGATTCCCATTTGCTCTAACAGATCGGCTGCCACATTTTTCCGTGTTTCTCGCTGTTGTGGTGTGACATTTTTGGGGACGATTTTTGCACAAATCTTTCTCATACCAAGATCTTCAGTTATTATTAGACGAACCGTTTCTCGATTGATTTTCAGTTCATCTGGAATCATTTTCACGGATAATCTACGATCAGATCACGCACCCTGGCCAAGTTGGCATCTGTCCGTGAGGTTGGTGGTCGCCCACTTCCTTCATCTTCAACATTCGTTCTGCCTACACTAAACATTTTATACCAACGAAAAATGAGCTCTTGACATAATCTCCTCTCCAAAAGCCGTCTGAAGCTTACCGTAAGTTGTCGTCGGGTTTTCATCCAATTTAACGCAAAAAGAAATGACATACCGTTGCGCAATATTATGCGGTTCCATTTCCGTGACGAGAGACACAAACACGTGTTAACTTATTACAGCACAACTCACGACTGAGCAGTTGCATCGCTGTGCCACTTGGACCAGAAGCAGCTTATAGACCAAGGTCAAAGATATTGTGCCTACGCAAGCCTGCAGGGTTGGCACATCTTGCAAAGAAAATCAATTTCATTACTTTATCGTCGCACCTCGTATGTAGATGTTAGTGGTAAGGTAGTAGAGGCTCTAGGTTAACTCTAGGGCGCCTAAGGGGGGAGTGGTTCGTTGAACCTACAATTTTTTTATGTTCCCTGCTTTTGCCCAAGTAACTTTCATACTACATATTCCCTTTGTGTTATTGTTTGTTGGCTATTTTATGAAATGTTGGTGTCAATATATTTTATAGAAAATTCCTGCTTTGAAAGAAAAAATAAATAAACTTATTATGGGTTCAACAACCCCCCCCCCTTGACTTCCATGCTATTGAAAATTTCCCTTAGTAGGATTTCGTATTAGTCATCTCCACAACAATGCAAGTTACTTTCTTGTTGGTTCGTATTCTTGATATTCGCAACAGTCGGTTTACTTTCAGAGGAAGCGATTGTTGATGCCAGTCAGCTGTTATTTATCTTGTAAACCTGCAGTGAGTTAGTGCAGTTCCCAACACGTAACTTTGGTGTCCTACACAGCAAAAACGAAACCAAGTAAAAACTTATTGATGTTGTCAACAATGCAACATGATAAAGGCACTGTTGGAGGAGAGAAGAATAAAACCGAGATAAATGCATATTATAATTCTACTAAAGGTGGAATTGATACCATTAATCAAATGGCGCGTATGTACACCTGCAAGAGGGGAACAAAGAGATGGCCTCTATCTGTATTTTACTCTCTCATCGACATTTGTGCTATCAATGCAACCACCGTATTCATCCAACAACATCCAAGATGGAATGAAAAGAAACACAACAAACGGAAACTTTATCTTCTGCAAGCTGGGATGGAACTAGTGAAATTACAGGTAGAAGAAAGAAGTGCCAATGCAAGAGGATTAACTAACCAAATTGTTCAATCAAAGAAGTGACAACAGAGCCTCCTGCAGGGAAAGGTCGGTGCCGTATTTGTGTAAGAAAAGCTAAAACAAAGAAGCAGAAGTACAAAAGTCTAAATAAACCAAATCAGTATTGTGGACAGTGTCATAAACATGCGTGTTACACACATTCAGGAAAAATTGTGAAGTGTGTCTCTTGCCTTGAAGTTGAGGACTCAGAGTAGTCTGTTGTACACTCCTGGAAATGGAAAAAAGAACACATTGACACCGGTGTGTCAGACTCACCATACTTGCTCCGGACACTGCGAGAGGGCTGTACAAGCAATGATCACACGCACGGCACAGCGGACACACCAGGAACCGCGGTGTTGGCAGTCGAATGGCGCTAGCTGCGCAGCATTTGTGCACCGCCGCCGTCAGTGTCAGCCAGTTTGCCCTGGCATACGGAGCTCCATCGCAGTCTTTAACACTGGTAGCATGCCGCGACAGCGTGGACGTGAACCGTGTGTGCAGTTGACGGACTTTGAGCGAGGGCGTATAGTGGGCATGCGGGAGGCCGGGTGGACGTACGGCCGAATTGCTCAACACGTGGGGCGTGAGGTCTCCACAGTACATCGATGTTGTCGCCAGTGGTCGGCGGAAGGTGCACGTGCCCGTCGACCTGGGACCGGACCGCAGCGACGCACGGATGCACGCCAAGACCGTAGGATCCTACGCAGTGCCGTAGGGGACCGCACCGCCACTTCCCAGCAAATTAGGGACACTGTTGCTCCTGGGGTATCGGCGAGGACCATTCGCAACCGTCTCCATGAAGCTGGGCTACGGTCCCGCACACTGTTAGGCCGTCTTCCGCTCACGCCCCAACATCGTGCAGCCCGCCTCCAGTGGTGTAGCGACAGGCGTGAATGGAGGGACGAATGGAGACGTGTGGTCTTCAGCGATGAGAGTCGCTTCTGCCTTGGTGCCAATGATGGTCGTATGAGTGTTTGGCGCCGTGCAGGTGAGCGCCACAATCAGGACTGCATACGACCGAGGCACACAGGGCCAACACCCGGCATCATGGTGTGGGGAGCGATCTCCTACACTGGCCGTACACCTCTGGTGATCGTCGAGGGGACACTGAATAGTGCACGGTACATCCAAACCGTCATCGAACCCATCGTTCTACCATTCCTAGACCGGCAAGGGAACTTGCTGTTCCAACAGGACAATGCACGTCCGCATGTACCCCGTGCCACCCAACGTGCTCTAGAAGGTGTAAGTCAACTACCCTGGCCAGCAAGATCTCCGGATCTGTCCGCCATTGAGCATGTTTGGGACTGGATGAAGCGTCGTCTCACGCGGTCTGCACGTCCAACACGAACGCTGGTCCAACTGAGGCGCCAGGTGGAAATGGCATGGCAAGCCGTTAGACAGGACTACATCCAGCATCTCTACGATCGTCTCCATGGGAGAATAGCAGCCTGCATTGCTGCGAAAGGTGGATATACACTGTACTAGTGCCGACATTGTGCATGCTTTGTTGCCTGTGTCTATGTGCCTGTGGTTCTGTCAGTGTGATCATGTGATGTATCTGACCCCAGGAATGTGTCAATAAAGTTTCCCCTTCCTGGGACAATGAATTCACGGTGTTCTTATTTCAATTTCCAGGAGTGTATATGAACACATCTGTATTTTGTATTGTAATATGTCAATTTTTTATTGACTCAATCCAATATTTATAACAATTAAAAACATTTATAAACCGATGCCTTAGTTAAAGTACATAAACCATTTTGAAAGTTGTAATTTTCCGTCAGTAAACCTGTGGGCTCGCTGAATTCTCCCTCCCCCCCCCCCCCCTTTTGGCATCCAAGTTAGAAAAAGAGGCTAGGGTTAATAGTACATTTTCTGGGAACAAATATATGGGTGGCTCGCCGCGTGCAGTCGGCCTGTGGTGGGTGGCAGCACACAGGCCGGCCGCGAACCCAGGACCCAGCACACGCAAGGAATGGGGGCGCGTGCCGCGGCGACCACCTCGCATTGCGGGCGAGCCCGTTCCAGCGGCCTCCCAGGCACGACGTCCGCAGCGCACCAGCACTGGCCGATGGCCGGCCACTATATCTACGTCATTACCTGAACTCCTCCATCCACTTCGCAGTGTGTGGCGGAGGGTACTTTGGGGTACCTCTGCCACTTCCCCCTTTTCCTGTTCCATTCACGAATGGTTCACGGGAAGAACGATTGCTGATGAGCTTGCGTGTAGCGTCGAATGTAGTGTTATCTTAGCCGTCTTTTCGCCAGATATAGCGGGTGATTAAAAAGTCAGTATAAATGTGAAAACTGAATAAATCACGGAATAATGTAGATAGAGTGGTACAAATTGACACACATGCTTGGAATGACATGGGGTTTTATTAGAACCAAAAAAATACAAAAGTTCAAAAAATGTTGGACAGATGCCGCTTCATCTGATCAGAATAGCAGTAATTAGCATAACAAAGTAAGACAATGCAAAGATGATGATCTTTACAGGGAATGCTCAATATGTCCACCATCATTCCTCAGCAATAGCTGTAGTCGAAGAATAATGTTGTGAACAGGACTGTAAAGCATGTCCGGAGTTATGGTGAGGCATTGGCGTCGGATGTTGTCTTTCAGCATCCATAGAGATGTCGGTCGACCACGATACACTTGCGACTTCAGGTAACCCCAAAACCAATAATCGCACGGACTGAGGTCTGGGGACCTGTGAGGCCAAGCATGAGGAAAGTGGCGGCTGAGCACACAATCGTCACCAAACGACGCGTGCAAGAGATCTTTCACGCGTCTAGCAATATGGGGTGGAGCGCCATCCTGCATTTTGGTTCTAATAAAACACCATGTCATTCCAAGCTTGTGTGTCAATTTTTACCTCTCTATCTACAATATTCGGTGCTTTATTAAGTTTTCAAATTTATACTCACTTTTTTATCATCTGGTACATAGAAAGAAGAAATATGGTGTTAGAATCGTCCAGGAACGTACGCTCTCGGAACTTCAACAACAAACGACACCTTGATGTAGAATGCGTCTCTTGTCGCATTTGCCAGTGGAATTGCTCGGTCATTTCCGTGACGCTTTCGCGCTTACTAAATGTACCTGCAACGAATCGTGTAGTAGCTCTTTGGGTCTTCTCAATCATCGATCTTATACGGATCCCAGACTGTCGAGTAGTAATCGGGTATTGGTCGAACGAGTGTTTCGTAAGCTACCTTCTGCGTTGACGGACTAAAATTTCGTGACGCTTTGTTCCAATCAATTTGTGCGGCATCTGCCTTTCCTACGATTAGTTTGATGTCGTCGTTCCACTTCAGATCGTTCCGTAGGCATACTCATAGATATTTTATGGAAATAACTGCTTTCAGTGATTTTTCTGCAGTCGTGTAATCATACGAAATGGTCTTTCTCTTTGTGTATACGCAATGCTTTGCATTTGTTTACGTTGAGTGCCAGCTGCCATTCCCTACACCAAGCATGGATCATCTCCGGGTCTCCCTTCATTTCGCTACAGTTTGTGAAAAGTAATGGTCCTATAACAGTCGCTTGCAGTATGCGAAATCAATTTTACGTGTGAAGATTTCTCTCCGTTCAGAGTGACACGCTATGTTCTCTTTGTTAGAAACACTTCAGTCGAATCACGCAGTTGGTCTGCTATTTCGCACTATCGCCTTTCGTTCATTAGGCGGCAGTACGGAACTCTATCGACTACCACGTTTGTTGGTTGTTGCTCTCATTGTCTTCTGTGCAGTGTGTTGCTGGTCCCAAGTCGTCGTCGTCGTCCTTGTACCAACAAATATGAAATGGTCGAAGGATTGCTACTGAGATGAATTTGGAAGGTTATTCCAGTGAAAGCAGTTTCTGCATTTTGAAATAGATATATTTTTCAGTATTTCCACACTCTGCGCTGATAACGTATAATGCTTTTGCCTTCAGCAGTACTAAAAAACTGAATCAAGTCCCTTTGCGACAATTTTTCCGGCAAGAGCTCCATTCCACAAGACATTCCTGCCAAGTACCTGTACTTTCCTCTCAACGAACAAGAATAGCTGTTTCACGTAGAGGTCAGTAGTTTATAACACTATTGCTAATAATCGCTGGTACAACTACGGAGCAATTAATAGAGTTACATGAGTTCAAGTGAAGTGCTTCAGCACTAACTTAAAAATGCAGGATATAACTATAAAGTATAGAATAACCCATTTGTATGAGTACGTGTATATCGAAATTATTCTTACCAAACTGAAAAGGGCGGTACCTAGTGGTACCGTATGGTTCTCATTATATTAATGGTTTGGTAGCAGAAACACACACACACACACACACACACACACTCTCTCTCTCTCTCTCTCTCTCTCTCTCTCTCTCTATCTCTCTCTCTCTCTCTCTCTCTCTCTCTCTCTCTCACTGCCAATCCGTTATTGAATCGAATATCAAGCCGTGTAGTTCTAACTGAATTGCAGCTGTTGAAACGGAGAACGCAGTCTTTTTTTAAATCTGTGTTATCAGAATTCCGACCCGACGCACATTGGATACTGAATGAGCATACGAGCTTGCTAAGTAAACAAGGGAGACACTCACCGGCAATCCCATGATTTGGCAACGTATAATTGGTGCTAAGCTAACTTTTAATTATGATGCGTAATTTAAAACTTACGCCTAGTTTCTACCTTTATTCATGTAAAACATATAGTCTTGTTGAATCTGATGGAACTGTTTCAAATTTAAATGGTTCGAATGGCTCTGGGCAGTATGGGACTTCACATCTGAGGTCATCAGTCCCCTAGAAAGTAGAACTATTTAAACCTAACTAACACACATCCATGCCCGAGGCAGGATTCGAACCTGCGACTGCAGCGGTCGCGCGGTTTCAGACTGAAGCGCCTAGAACCGCTCGGCCAGTGCGGCTGGCTGGAACTGTTTGAACCACATCTTTATTAATATGGGACCATTGTTTGTCTGTTCGTTTTTGCATTTACAGAGTTACGAAACCGATGCTCGTCAGCATTTAAAACTGCATCACCTCGCTACGGGCGGCACTATACCGGAAATACACGACCTTCCGTTAGAAACCGTGGCGTCAGGAGTTCGTGTGTGAGAACTGACGAGCGAGGGTAGTGGTGAGCATGGAGTGGCGGTGTTATTGCAGCGCGCGGGCGAGTGTTGCAGACAGGTGCTAGTGGGCAGACAATGGTCGGTCAGCTCGTAAAGCAGCGGCAGGGCGGCCGTTGGCGCTCGGCCCATCGGCCACATTGTCCGCCGCCAATAAAGCGCTGCTCCACGCCTCGCCCGGCCCTGCTGCGGTAGCCCGATCCCCTCCACGCTCTGCTACACGGAACGGAAAATCGTCTCCGGTCCAACAATCGCCATCGGCAGCAGGGAAGGTGGACGGAATGCTCCTATTTGTTGTAAGGGTCCTGGAAAAATGCGATACGCACGTAAAGGATGTTGCATACGAGGCTCTAGGCCACCAGTTCCAAGGTGCCTCATGTCCTCATCACGTCGGCACGACACCACACATCGCACTAACACAGAGACGCGTTGCTAGGATCGTAATAGTTAGGTTTAGCGCAAGTGGAACAGTTGTTCCTGGCCATCTCAGATGATAATCTGTGGAAAAAGACAGCGGCGCAGTTCCCGCAACACTCGCTTGTGCACATTTATAGAACCGGTATTCGAGGGAAACCGTGTGACCATTACGCTCCCACCGTCGTACGTAGGGGTCACATGTATAAATGGGCAGATATTGCGGCACTTGCAAAGACACATAGACAGTCAATTTTTTACGTATGTCAATGTGCAAATGGAACAGAAAAGAAAATTGGTACTATTGCTACGATGAACTCTCCGCCATGCATTGCACAGGTGTTCGCGTAGTGTGAACAGCAGATGGACAAAAATACGGAAACACCAAGGACACAACACACTACCATGCCAGATACAGTGTCGGAAACCCATTGGCATTCAAAGAAGCTTCCAATCGTCTCAGAATAGGCAATACTGGTCTTGTATGGTTTTAAAGTGGATCCTAGATCGCTATCCTTGCATAGCAGAGCTAAGTTCAGGCAACGATAATGGAGGTGTATAGCGACAATGAGCCCTTGTCTCCAGAACAGACCTCAGAAGCTCAGTAGTATTGAGATCTGGTTGTTGTGGTGACCAGGGGTAATGCGACAGCCCTCCTCGTGCTCACGAGACCAGTTCTGAGCTGTGTGGACAGCGGCGCTGTCGTCGTGGGGCACAGCTTCACAGTTGGGCAACAGACACTGTACATACCGTGCGATGGATGTGGTCAGCCAGAATGGTCACATAATCCTTTGTCCTTACAGAGTAAGCATGGGACCATGGAATAACACAATATGGCTGCCCAACTCTCGTCACCGACCCTTCACCCCCCCTCCTCCTCCTCTTCCTGTTCCTCTCCTCGACCTTCGCAATTTTGCTGTAGGCAACGAGACCGACTTCCGCCGAAGATTCGACCACATACCGATCGTGATCTCCTTCACATTGATTCGAATTTTTTAGCCTTTGTTGGAAGTTTACGTTTCTACATGAAGTGATAGCAATAAACAAATGAAAATCGGTTATTTAAGAAAACATGTACATCATACTCTGCCAGCTACTTAATGCTGTGTGGCGGAGGGTACTTTCGGTACCACTGTCCTATCCCTCCAACCCTGTTCCACTCGCGAATAGTGCGTGGGAAGAATGATTGTCGGTAAGCCTCTGTATTGGCTCTAATTTCTCGAATTTTCTCCTCGTGGTCAATACGCGAGATATATATGTTCGGGGGGGGGGGGGGGGGGGTAATATGTTCTCTGACTCCCCCTGAAAAGTGCTGTCCCGAAATTTCAATAGTAAATCTCTCTGTGATGCACAACGTCTCTCTTGTAATGTCTGCCAGCGGAGTTTGTTTAGCATCTCCGGTAAGCTCTCTCGCCAGCTAAACGATCCCGTGACGAAACGTGCCGCTCTTTGTTGGATCTTCTCTATCTCCTCTATCAGCACTGCCTGATATCGAACCCAGATAGACGAACAATACTCAAGAATCGGGCGAAGAAGTGCCTATTGAGCCACTTTTTTCGTGCATGAGTTAAATTTCCTTAAGGTTCTTCCGGTGAACCTAAGTCTGGCGTCTGCTTTTCCCACTATCTGTTTTATGTGGTCATTCCACTTTAGGTCGCTCTCGATAGCTGCGTCTAGATATTTTACGGCAGACATTGTCTCCAGCTGTTTGTCATCAATAGTGTAGATGTACAATAGTGTATTTCTCTTCCTATGTATGCGTAATATGTTACATTTATTTGCGTTTAGTGTCAACTGCCAGAGTCTGCACCATTCAGCAATTCTCTGCAGGTCGACCTGCAAATTCTTACTATCTTCTGGCGTTGCTACTGTGGCATAAACAACTGCATCATCTGCGAATAGCCTTAAAGTGCATCCGACACTTCCTACTGGGTCATTTATATATATTGTGAACAGCAAGGGTGCTATCACACTTCCCTCTGGTACTCCGAATATTACCTTTACCTCTGTCTATTTACTCACGTTAAGAGCGGCGTTTTGATTTCTATCTGCAAGAAAGCCTTGAATCCAATCGCAAGTCTGCTCCGATACTCAGTAAGCTCGCATTGATTTGATTGAACGGCAATGCGGGACGCTGTCAAATGCCTTACTGTAGTCAAGGAACGCGGCATTAGCCTGAGCGCCGTTGTCCATTGCGCTGTGGATCTCATTGAGGGACAGCTGAGTTTCGCAGGATCTCTGCTTGCGGAATCCATGTTGATTTTTATAGAGGACCTGCTCATTTTCCAAAAACGTCATAATTCTTGAGCATATAACATGTTCCATAATTCTAAAACACATTGTCGTCAACGACACAGGTCTGTAATTGTGTTGGCCTGTCTTACGGTTGTTTTCGATCAGTTTTAAAAGTCAGGTTAAAATCGAGACTAAAAGCAGCATTGCAGCCGAAAACCGATTGTTTCAGCGATAACCGCTATCCCTAATGTAAGACCAATCCGAGAATGTTTGTGTAAAGAGCTGAATTAGATGGTACGGAAAGCAGACGTATATGATTATAAGAGTAGATGCAGGTGTAGAAATAAATTCTTTGTAAAATGACTGTCGTGGTATGTCCTTTGAAACAAATCGATCACAGATCTACGTTTCTTATCGAAGCCAAATGCTTGTGGATCTAAACAGGTGATCATATCATTTACAGAAGTGAGACACAAAATGAGTCATTATGTCAACGTTAGACCCTCACTTAAAACTGTTGGTAAGCCCAGAGGGGGAATATTGTCCGTTTTCTTAGCGAGCCTGTACTAGAGGTATATGCCGTTTCCTACCTGCGACCTTATGAATAGCCGTGATGGGTGCCTGAATGCTGTAATAATGTTTTGTCGTTCTGAGCGACTGTGGAACTAAAGCAAGATACATTATGCAGTCGGTTGCCGGCACCTTAACCAAGAGCTTAACGTCCTCATCATCAATCCATGAAATTCTTGGGATTGGATAACAAGAAATTATACATATAATCACGTTCACATTAACACAAATGTGAGAAAAAGCTCATATTCAGCAGCTTGTTTGGAAGAGTCATGGAGGACGCCATTCGTTCACCACCCGTTTTTCGTGGTAGTCACATCCTTACAATGATCATTAGAATTACCAGTCACTTTATGGTCGAACAAGACTCAATAAAGTCACCCTACCATGATCGTGACGTTGGGGTGTACCGAAGTGCGGTAGTAGTGCAGATCATAGTGGTAACCAAAAGAAAAATACACCGTCTGCGAGCAGGCCTAGAAGGCCCAATGGTACCGACCTGTCACCGTCTCATCAATGGTAACAATAATTGATAATGTGACTGTATGACCTTGAATATGCACATAATCAATGGATATGAAAAAAGCTTGCACTTTTGGACATCTGAGTTAATAGAGCCATTTTTGAGTAATCGTTAAAATGACCCTCAACTCCCGCTGTTGATATTTTCGAGACGGTATGTTTGCTGGAAGCTGGACAATTCGTTGGTTTCTATGTGCATTTGGAGAAGAGGTATCGATATCCGCATTCGTGAGAAGTGAAGCAGTCGTCCTGGAATTATCGCTGTTAATCATGCACTAAGCGAATGTTAGTGGGCATGCGATACTACGCATTTGCTTAGACAAATGGACCAACACACTTTGCGAATGTGAAGAAAACGTCCAAAACGAAGAGACTATATGTACCGTTTACGTAAGACCATGTGCTTGTGCTAGGATGCGAGTATTTTCCTAACGCATTAGATTTTCTAAGGTAGAAGCCTGCGGTGAGAAGCAAAACTTGAGACTGCTTAGGCTTTCCCAGCCTACTACCACATTCGTGGCATGTTCGTTGGATTTGTGGACGGATCCTAAGATCGAATTGACATGTTTCGGCGCTTCAGTCGGCCGCCATCTTCGCATGCGAAACTAGTTCAGCTTCGCATCTGAAGCTGGCGGCTAATTCGAACGCCGAAATATATCAATTTGATCTTAGGATCCGGCCGCCAACACGATAAACATACTTCGAAGCTGAAGTTTTTTCTTAACCGTTTGCGATGAACGAAGGAGAAAAAGCAGCGTTTTTTGTGTGCACGGTTGCCTATAGCATAGGGGGTAGACGACTCGCCACGCAATGCATACTCGTATGTTGGAGGCGCGTCAGCTAATGCTGCTCCAAAAGCGTAGCTGCTGAGTCCCTACGCATATTAAGTTCAGTTTGTTCTAACCCACACCTGTCAACGACGGTTGTAGTTCATTCCATGCAGTTGTGATCAGTTGGATGAAGTTAACATTTTCTTTTCCGGCAGGATGTCCTCCGTTGCATGCCACCGTTTCTCCGCCGTCGGCTACAACGTAATACGTATCTAGTTCTATGCTTATTGGTTCCAAGAATCCATCATAGACTTGTATTTCATACAGTGAACATTTAGGCAATTTCGCTTGTAATGAAATGACTGGAACTGTTACAAGTGGGGGGGGGGGGGGATGAAAGTGGCCCGGACGAGTGGATAAGATTGGACGTGAATGTATGCATACAACCACACCCCGTGACGCACGCACCACGCCTATGCCCGCCATGTGAACCACACCAGTTCAGACCATAGTGCGGGCTGTGTGAGTGGAGCAATGCAAGGGGAACGATGACGCTCTCACTGGAACAGCGGATGTTCGTTGTGGAAAGTAACTCGACGACAAATTCGTGGAAACGGTGTGGTCAGTCGTGTGCTAAGAAGTTCAGCGGTGTCAAAGTGCAAGCAGAGAATGCCATGCAACGCTTAGTCCGAAAATGGCATCAGATTGGATCTCTTGTGAACAAGTCTAATGAAAAAAAATACAAAATGTGCCTCCACACCAGAAAATGTATGCAGTCCAGCAGGAAATCCTTCAGAGTCCTGCCAAATCAACCCGACGCCTGCCCCAAGAGACCAGCATATCACGTCGATCACTCAGAGCTGCACCTGTTCTCCGGGCCATTTTCATTTGCCCTACGCTGTATTTTTATTTGCAGAATTGTTATTGCAGCTTTTAGGGCTCAGTTATGTTACTCAGTTCAGTGATCTTGCTGTCTGTCTTACGGTTGGATAACGTTCTATTGTAAGCGCCCCTACAGAAATGCCGACGTGTGTTCAATATACGGGCATCGCAGTACAACTACACTCTCTAATCACATTAATGTTACCACTTGTCAATGCCTGAATAACTTGTCTTATGAAGCGCGGACCTGTGCGAGACGTGCAGAAGGAGTGTGTATGGGTTCGGGAAGATACCGGCAGGGATGTCGATCCATGGCGACGTTTCTCGGCTGAGGATCGATGGCGCAAACAGCCCGAACGAGTCGGTCCCACATATTCTTGATTAGGTTTAAATCTGGAGAGTTTGGTAGGCAGGGGTGCTCTTCGAACTACGCTCATACACTGCGAACACGTGACACGTTGCATTGTCGTGCTGGTTGGTGTCTTCATGCCGAGAAAAAACAAACTGCATTGTAGAGATGAACATGGGCCCCAAGGATAGATCCATACTCGCGTTGATTCTACCTGCCTTCCAGAGTGACGAAGTGACCAATGGAATGTCCTCCGGTCTGGAGCCTTCCGACGATTGTTGCTGGGTGTTTGCCATACACGCCAACTACCGTCTGTCAGATGGAGCGTAATACGCCTTTCATCTGAAAAAGCCACCTGTCGCCACTCGGTGGACGTTTTGTTGCGGTATAGGCGTGCAAATTACAACCTTTGTAGCCGATGAACATTGTTCAGCAAGTGTGTAGGGAGGATCCCTGAACCAGGCTCCTGCTGCGGAGACCCATAAGCAACAACGTTCGCTGAACGATCGGTGAGGAGACATTGTTGGTGGCTCCTTAGTTCATCTGAGCGATCAGTTTATCGACCGTCGTGCGTCTGTTCTCCCGTAATCATCTCCGCAGCCATCGTACACCCCTTTCATCTGTGGCCCGTGCTTCACCACACTTGTGCCGGTAACCGAAGCGGCACGCTAACAGTTTACAAACTTGCCTGTTTCGGAAATGCTTCCGCCCTTGACAGGGATACAAAATATCATGCCGTGTTGGACGTCAGATTAATCCCTCCGTTTCCGCATTACGAAAGTGACTGCACTGTTATTGTTACTTGAACCGTAAGGACTTTGTCGTGCTCAAATGTTCCCAAAGTTCCTAACTTGTAACATCGGATTGGCTGTTTTTGCAACAAACCTTCGACAAAAAGCTATCCCTTGGCTAGTGATCGGTAGTACACTTGGAAACACTGTAGGTAATAAGAATATACAGTGCCTCCGCAGCGGCAAGCTCCGCGTGATTCGCGTTACTGGGAGCGTTAGGTTGGCAACACATTCGTATCTCTGTATAAGCTACGGGCAGTGGCTAGTTGCTGCATTTATGTCGGGAGAAGGAATTAAACATTATTACAATTAAAAATGAGAGTAATCAATTATATTAATTACCATTAAATACACTCCACTCACTAATACCACAGTAAGTGATGGAAATTTTCCCTTCTTGAAGACATAGTTAAACACTTTTACATTTCCAGAATGAAATTTTCACTCTGGTGCGGAGTGTGAGCTGATATGGAACTTCCTGGCAGTTTAAAACGGTGTGCCGGACCGAGACTCGAACTCGCGACATTTGCGTATCGCAAGCAAGTGCTCTACCGTCTTGAGACGAGATACTGGCAGGACTGTGAGGACCGTGGGGAGTCTGCCAGGGAGTTTCACGTTTACATTTATTTGCGAACACCTTTACCAATGGTTCAAGTGTAATTAGTTATGGCTTTCTTCAGTTCATCTATTGTCTTTAGGTTATTATTAAAACAGAAATGTTTTAGCCGCATCCCGAAGGAAATAGCGGAGCCAGTACGGTGAGCGCGGGGGCCGGCGTAGTAGCGTTGCGTTGTTGAAAAAAAATGAATGATTGGTATTTCCTTTTAGCAGGAATATAAATGAATAAATTATCTGGTAACAGTAAACATCGGAAGTGACCGTCGTATCGAAAAAGATCGGCCTTATAATTCGCGCTGCCGTTATTGCAATCCACGCTCTGATTTCCTCTATGTGCAGTGGCGTTTCTCTTGGCGTGTGCCTTTTCTGATGACCAAATTCGTGAATATTGGGAATTAATGTAGCCGGATAGGTGAAGCAAAGCCTAATCAGTTAAAAAGGTTCGATCTAAAACACCAACTCGATATCGGTTAACAAATCGCTGAAACTATTCACAATGCGTCATTTGTTTCGCGTGGTCCATACAATGTCTTCATAGGCATTAGGCCTGTTTATGAGGGGAGAGAGAGAGAAGGGGGGGGGGGGGGAAGCATTGATATGTTTTCTGATTTGATCATCACCAAACTGAGTGGCAAACACCTCGCTGTACTTGAACTAAAGCCTGCGTCGCTATTAATTAAACTCTATCACACCATTTTGGAATGCAATGATTTAGTGCATTTTCCTTTTCCCATAGGTTCGTCGCTTGCACCACACAAAAATGAATCATCAATTAGGAAGTAATCTTGAACCACACCCGTGCGTTAACACGCTGGTTCCAGGAATGGGGGGAGCGGGGGGGGGGGGGGGGGGGGGGGGGAGTGCGCCGGTCCCAGATCGAATCCGCTCGGTGTATTAACGAGAGCCGTGTGCTGGACAGTCTGGATGTGGTTTTACGTAATTTCCCACATCCTCTTAGGTGAATACCGAACTGATACCCACGTCTTGTCTCAGTTACACGTTTCGCAAACACACAGAAAAAGATCTCACACAAATGGGATAACACTATACGCAGGTAGATAGAGTACACAAATCTCATCCCGGGATGAGCGATGGTGTGACTGGCCACCTTCTATCACAAACATTGCCATATCCAATAATTAAGATGTCGTTCACATGAAGATACGGGATAAAGTTCAGGAAAATGATGATGATTTAGTACATATGCATATTTGGACATTTTTTCCCGGTCCCTTAAAGTTAAAAAAAGGCTGTCTGATACGCTGTCAGTCCCTAGAAGTTGGGCTTCCATCTTTCGGACGTATTTCCGTTGTTACTATGCCTTCTATTATCAGTTATTGATCAGAAGCGCTAATCATCAAATTGCAAGACTGATATGTAACCCCATTTGCGTTGGGGGGCTGTGTGGTAGACAGTGGACAGTGGTACGGTAGTTTTCACATTTCGGACTGAACTGCCTGTATCACTCATTCAGTGCATTCTGTGACAGCGGCGAAGATTAGATCAGAGCTGTTCTGAAGTCAGATGCCTGTCCGGTTTCACCGGTTTTTCTAGCTGCAGGGCTAGTCACGGCATTTCATTCTGTTACTAGAGCGGCAGACGATGGATCAGGCTGGTTTTAAAGTACCCTTTCTCTTTATTCTGTCCTGTGCTAGTATATCTGTGCGTCACTGCTGCAACCTAGATCCATCCGATCGTCTTAAGTTTTCAGTACTGCACATCCCTCCTTAACCAAATTGTCAGTTCAATGATACTGCTAGATGTGTCATATTAACCGCTTCCTTATTTTAGTTACATTGATGCGTTAATTTAGTTTCTTTATTTTCGCATTTCGGTTTAATACCTCCTCATTAGTTATTCGATCTACCGTCGAATATTCAGCTTTTTTCTGTAGCTTATGTCCAAAACTTTATTTCTCTTCTTGTTTGAACTATTTATCCCCCACATTTCACTTCCTTACAAGGCTACACTCCATACAGATTTATTCAAGAAAGAGATTCTAACTCTTAAATTTATTTTGGATGGGAACAAAATTTATTTTTTTCGGGAATGTTTTTCTTGATATTGTTTTCATTGTATATTCTTTCTACTTCCACCATCAACAGACAAATAGCATGGCTCATCTACTGCTTCCCATGTCTCTAGTTCCTAATTCAGCTCTCTCAGCATTGCCCGATTAAATTAGAGTACACTCCATTGTCCTTGTTCTACAATTGTTGATGTCCATCTTACAATCACGCTAGCAATGCTTTTCCAAGTCCTTTACTGTTTCTGACAGAACTGCGCGGTCTCGACAGACCCCAAAGTTTTTATTTATTCACTCTGAACCTTGTACAGTATACGGATTTACTGACAAAGGAAGTAGGCTCACTCACTTCTCAACTGATGCTCCCCTTTCATGTCTTCATAACCGCAATATGGTTTTTGTACACTTTGTAAATAACCTTTAGTTCTCTTTATTTTGTACGTGCTTCTTCAGAATTTCAAATGTTGTAGCCCAGTCAACATTGTGGAAAGCTTTTTCTGAATCTACAAATGCTGCAAACGAAGGTATATCTTTTTTTCTTCTGGTTCTAATATAACCCGTATTGCGTTATAAGAACCTAATACCCTCCAGAAGCCAAACTAATCTTCCCCAGTTAGACTTCTACATTTTTTTCCATTCTTCTGTAAATAATTTTTGTAAGTGATAAGCAGTCATGAATTATCAAACTAGTTCCTAATAAATTGTCGTTCGTAGTGGTATCCAATCCAAAAACAAATAAATTGGCAGTGTAAGGATTAGTTCGGTAGTAGATTCGTTAGCATTTTTTTTCTTTTTTTAGCTTTCGTCATCCAAATTAGGCTGGTTGGGGAACTGCGACTGTTCATGATACAAAAGATAAAATTAAAACAATTATCTGCACCATTAATTTCAGGTGGATCAGTGGTTTACATTAGAAATCTGTTTGCAGAATGTAGCTAGTTGTCTGTTATTCACACAGAACTAATAGCTGAACATGTTCAGTGACAAAGTTGGGACAGTGGCAGTGAACTCTTTTTAGAAGCTTCTCAGGCGTACCAGACGCTACGCGATAACTTACACTATCATCTGTTCTTTAATTACCAAACTCATGGAATTTCTCCTAATTAGAGACTGGAAGGCGCTGTCTGTATCTCCTTTGAAGATACCTTTGATAGCGGAGATCGCGTTCAGTATTATTTATTCCTGACGGCCGGTTTCAACAGTCTGTCATCTGATCTTAAAAATGTTGTTATAGTCCTGTTTCGTTATGACTGTATCACACATGTTACGTGGGCGCTGTAGTGGATAGTATGTAGCACTTTCCACAGAGGTGCGTTAAAAAATAAAACTAGGTTTGTTGCAAATAAAAACAATACAGTGAAATGGCACCTTGTGTAACTAGGGATGTTCACACACTTAACATTCTACTGATGCTTGTCAGATGCTGAGTGCGTAGCAATTCACGTTTGTGCACATGTTTCATTTACATGACTATTTAAGTACATAATGGATTCACATTGTTTGAAGTACACAGCTCAACTCAAACCTGTTTTTATTTTTAACAAACCCGTGTGGTATGTGCTATATACTGTCCACTAAAATGTCAAAATGACATGTGTGATACAGTCGTAGCGAAACAGGGCGTATAACAACTACTTTTTTGAAGATCAGAAGATGACAGTTTTTAACTGTTGAAACGAATCATCAGCAATAAATAATACTGAATGTCATTTTGGCTATTGAAAGTTTCTTTTAATCATGAAAAGTATTCCCAAATCACAAAACCCATATATTAACAAAAAATAAATATACTGAAATCGAGGTTTAAAAGTTGTTTGTGCGATAATATGTTTAAAAAAAGTTTGTAATTTAAACCAGTATACTGGGGGGTTCAAAAAGAAAGAACGGGTTTATTATAGATAAACTATAAAAGATACAAATACATTGCGCATTTCACTGGACAGATAAAGGTTCAAAGCTCTGACAAAGCTGCGCGGTTGTCAGAGTGCAGCAACTTGGCGACGACACCACCAGAAAAACCATTTTGTGTGTCGGAATTTGCGCGAAGTCGTTTCTGTTAACAAAGTTTGTGGAGCTTTCTTTTTTGCGGCGGAAACTGGGTCGGGAACGTCATACATGGACCTGCTACAAAATTGGTTGTTTCCTCAACTTCACGAAGATTCTAGTGACTTCTTTTTATGCATGATGACGCCCTGCCTCACTTTCACCTTGAGGAAGGGCGTTATCTTAACACTATTCCACAACGTTGGATTGGAAGAGGCCTCCCAGGTCACCAGACCCCACAACTTTCGATTTTTTGTTACATGGGTTACATACGAGACAGAATCTTTGACCTTATTATGTCAGCTACTGTTGAAGAGCTGTGAGATCGAATTTCTGAAGCTGTCGAGTCAATAAACAGGGGCTTGTTGATTCGTGTGTGGAATAAAGTGGACTACCGTTTCGTTGTTTGTTGAGCTACATTTGGTGCTCATATCGAGTGTGTTATATGGCTTATGTTTCACAGTCATATCTCTCAACATCGAGGGCATATCATCTGAAAAAGAAGAAATTATATCCAACACATGTAAACTTCATTCCTGCGACGTCCTGTGCCTCCAGGAGACACATAGAGGGCCATCACAACGCCGTCCAAATATTCCTGGGATGACCTTGGTGAAGGAGTGCCCTCACGACCAATATGGAAGTGCTCTGTTTATTCGGCCTGGAATCAAAGTATCCAACATTCAAGTTTACACCGTTAACAACACGGAAATCATTTCTGTTACTATTGGAAGCATTACGGTGTCATCAATATATAAACCACCAGGGGAAAGGTTTGCTTTCAGCCAACATGTCTGTCACCCACAGTTAATAATGGGAGACTTTAACTGTCACAATAGAGTGTGGGGCTATCAAGACACAAATGAGGATGGAGAACTACTGGAAAGCTGGGCAGAAGAACACGAGCTGAATCTCATCCATGGTCAGAAACAGCCTGCGTCATTCAACAGTGCAAGATGGAAGAGAGGGTATAACCCAGACCTCATATTTGTTTCCAAAACCTTGTCCGGGTCATGCAACAAATTCGTTCTCAACCCTATCCCAAAGACCCAACACAGGCCAATCGGGCTAAAGTTTAGACCAGTAATACTGCCACAAAAAGTACCCTTTAAAAGACGTTTTAACTTCAAAAGGGCCAACTGGAAAAAATTTGCGGACACCTTAGACATGGAAATCGTAAATTTACCATCAAACACTGAAAACTACGGAAAGTTCGTCCAGGCTGTTAAAAGATCAGCAAGACTCAGCATACCTAGAGGCTGCAGAACACTCTACATTCCTGGAGTTTCCAACGACATGAAACAAATATATAACGAATACCTGGAGCAGTACAGCATGGACCCTTTCATGAAGAAACCATAAAACTTGGGGATCAGCTACTTGAAACTATAAGCAAAGACAGACAAGAGTCCTGGAAACATACGTTGGATAGTCTTAACATGAAGCACAGTAGCAGAAGAGCTTGGAACGTCATAAAGCGATTGTCCAGCGACCCGGCAGCCCCCAAGGATCAGGTTTCCGCAACAGCTAATCAAATCGCACATAAGCTTCTTTTGAATGGTAAACCAACCAGGAACAGTAAGACTGCCACCTCATATAAGAAGCCACAAGTGACTGAAATACCACCTGAGCCATACTTCACTTCAACAGAACTGGAAGCTGCTATCAGTTCCTTGAAACCCAGGAAGGCCGCGGGTCCCGATGACGTCATTAATGAATTTATACAGAACCTAGGGCCCATAGCTAAGGAATGGCTTTTAGAACTCTATAATCTCTGCTGGTCAAACAAGACGATACCTAAGCTATGGTTGAAGGCCAAGGTAATAGCTATCCCAAAGCCAGGTAAACCAACAGATGATGCTAAGAACTGTCGTCCAATATCGCTGCTGTGCTGCCCTTTCAAGCTATATGAACGTCTTATCTTGAATAAAATAGCACCACAACTAGAAAGGCAAATCATTCCACAACAAGCAGGATTCAGACCAGGTAAATCTTGCACTGGCCAGGTCCTCTGCCTAACACAATACATAGAGGACGGTTTTGAGAAGGGAGAAAAAACTGGCGTGGTGTTTGTCGACTTATCAGCAGCTTACGACACGATAAACCACAAAATCCTCCTGGGAAAAATTTTCAAAATGACGGGAAACTACCACCTTACTGAAGTTGCGAGATCACTGATCTCCAACAGAAGATACTATGTGGAATTTCAAGAACAAAGAAGTCGCTGGAGGAACCAGAAGAACGGGCTCCCACAAGCTAGTGTTTTGTCCCCCTACTTTTTAATCTGTATACAAATGACCAACCAGTTGGACCGCCGACAAGAAGCTTTATCTATGCTGATGATGTAGCCATTGCATGCCAATCTAGATCAATCAAACAGATCGAGAGAAACCTAACATATGCCTTAGAAGTACTAACTGAATATTACAACGGGAACCAGCTTCGACGTAATCCAGCAAAAACGCAAACTTGTTTATTTCATCTAAACAACAAGGAAGCAAACAGGGAATTACAATTGAAATGGAACTCAGTTAAACTTCAACGCTGCCCAAACCCAGTTTATCTTGGAGTCACGTTAGATCGAACATTGTCTTACAAGAAATACGTAGAATAAACTAGAGCGAAAGTCAACACACAGAAGGGCATAATGTGTTAACTTACCAACTTACACTGGGGAGCAAACCCTGAAATTCTACGTGCATGATCCCTGGCATTGTGCTTTGCTCCAGCTGAAATGCATGCCCCGTATGGAGAAGATCGACACATGCTCAGAAGCTAGACGCAGCACTGAATGACTCATGTCGATTAATCACGGGATGCCTGAAGCCTACAAACCGTGATCTCCTTTATATGTGTTCTGGAATAGCCCCCCCCCCCCCCCCCCCCCCACAGATCAGACGGCAAACATTGGCGATGGCCGAACGAAGCAGGCAGTGCGAAGATAGAAGACATCCCCTGTACGCACATCAGCCAGCGGAGGCAAGACTTAAATCTAGGAAAGACTTCATAAAAGTTGAACGTCCACTAACCGAAAGTCAGTCTACAACTAGAGAATCAATGTGGAAACAGAAATTGGATAAAGGCACTCTGAAAAGTTGGAACATTAAAGAAAAACTTCCTGCTGGATCACAATTGGAATGGAGAATCTGGAAGAGCCTAAATAGACTTAGATGTCAAATGGGAAGATCACAGGATAACCTGATCAAGTTGGGATACGCCGAAGAAGAGCCCTGCCAATGTGGAGGAAAACAAACCATGACACACCTGCTGACCTGTCCATCTTTGCTGGCCCCATGCACTTTCCAAGACCTGTGGTGGCCAAAGTGTAGTGTGCCGAACACTGGAGAGAGATATGAGCCTTGCTTTAGACAATAATGACTACTTAAAATATGTGCAGATCATGACTGTATATATGAATGTATAACTATCATTTACTTGTATTTGTAATCTAGTATATATATTAATTAATTACAGATGTAGCTCAGACACGATTAAATAAATAAATGGCTTATGTGCGAACACAAAACTTCGAACCGTGCTCTATCCAGTAACATGCACAATGTGTTTCTGTCTTTTATAGTTTGTAATGAACAACTGAAATCTGTTCTTTCTACGAGGGTTGCCCAGAAAGTAACTTCTGATCGGTCGCGAAATGGAAACCACTGCGAAAATCCGGTAATGCTTTGCACAGATGAGTTGGGCAGTGTCTCTAGTAAGCCCGTTGATTGTGTCACGTCGCTCTTTTCAGTTTTGAGTGAACAGTGAGCACGTAAAGATGCGTAGGGAATAGCGTCTCCCGCTAAATACGAGGGCCTGGTTAGAGATTTCGCCTGTGTCATACAGCCCACGTAACACAACTGTCGAGCAGTTCCTTCTTCATGACGAATCTCGGCCGCACGCTGCAGGGGCCATGAAGACGCTCTTGCAGCGTTTCCGATTAGAAGTGTTTGATCATCCACTATACAGTCCCCCTCAGTCTCATCTCTGCTCACAAGAACTGCTGGCTATGAAGACAAAATTTTTCCACAGGCAATGAGCTGCAGACCAGTGCAGATAATTGGCCGAAAGCGCAGGCGGCTGCTTTCTATGACACTGGAAAGTTGATACAACACTACGACAAAACTCGAAGTTTGAGCGGCGACTATGTAGAGAAGTAGGTGGAAGGTGTACCTAGCTTAACTTGTTGTAGCTGGGATTCACAGTCATAATTTTTTTTTTTTTTTGATGGACATCATCTTTACGCCAGTGACTGTTATAAGTTTTTATTCCACTTTTGCAATTTTGGCCTTAGACCATTATCAAGTGCTGCTAAAAAATACAGAATGTTTAAAAAATTACTTTACAAATTCATAATGTATCTCTGCCTTGTGCCGATTATACAAGACATCAAGACATTTTAACTATGTAGCCATTTTACTTAGATATTATGGCTTTAAGCCATGTCAGCGTAGTGTAAGCAGACACATTTATATGACGTTGTCAATACTGTTAAATACATTCGTGACGTTGTTACACTGTGCGAGCACACGTATTCAAACATAGTAAAACAACAAATATCTGGAAGTGCACATGTTCGTTAACCCATCACTAGTCAGAAATGCATGAGGCCACAGCTGCAGACTACTGTTTGCAGGCTACTAATAACCGTTTTGGCCCGTAACCGGATTACAGTTATTGTTTAGCTATGTGTGGAGCGTCATTGCTGTCCATGCATGTTTTAAAAATAAGTCACGTAACATTTCATGTATAACAATGTATAACCCTTGTGTATGTAATTCGATGAGTAATCCTTACGTTTATCTATGATGGTTTAAGAATAAGTCACATAAGATTTTATAGCAAACTTCATAATTGTGCAACGAGGGCGTACTCTTTACTTCCTAGTACAGTCATTGGATTGCAATGACTCGAAAAATGGTTCAAATGGCTCTGAGCACTATGGACAAAACATCTATGGTCATCAGTCCCCTAGAACTTAGAACTACTTAAACCTAAGTAACCTAAGGACATCACACAACACCCAGTCATCACGAGGCAGAGAAAATCCCTGACCCCGCCGGGAATCGAACCCGGGAGCGGGAAGTGAGGACGCTACCTCACGAACACGAGCTGCGGACGATTGCAATGGCGCTCCACACACAGCAAAACAATATCTGTAATCTGTTTACGCGCCAAAACGGTTATTAGTAGCCTGCAAACAGTAGGCTGCAGCTGTGGTCTAATGCATTTGTGAATAGTGATGGGTTAATGAACATGTGCACATACAGATTATGTTGTTTCACGATGTTTGAATACGTGTACTCGGACTGTGTAAGAACGCCACGAATGTATTTAACAGTATTGACAACGACATACAAATGTGTAAGCTTACATTACGCCGACATGGCTTAAAGACATAATATGTAAGTAACATGGCTACATAGTTGAATTGTCTTGTACAATCGGCTCAACGCCGAGATACACTGTGAATCTGTAAAATAATTTTTTAAACATTCTGTATTTTTCTGCTGCACTTGATAATGGCGTAAGTCCGAAATTGCAATAGTGTAATAAAAACTTATAACAGTGTACCCAACTGTTGCAAATAAAACGTTTCTGGTTTTCACTGTGGTTTCCATTTCACGACCGATCGGAACTTTGCTTTCTGGACAACCTTCGTATATTAATCACCCTTTATACCAATTACCTTTATCTTTGACGTGCTGTAAGCTGGTAATGCCCTTTTAGTTCCAATACTGTGCTATTAAATCTGTACAGACTATGAACTGCTTTTTTTATGTTTGTGTCATCTAATTATGAAATCGTCTGCCGGCCGCGGTGGTCTAGCGGTTCTAGGCACTCAGTCCGGAAGCACGCGACTGCTACGGTCGCAGGTTCGAATCCTGCCTCGGGCATGGATGTGTGTGATGTCCTTAGGTTAGTTAGGTTTAAGTAGTTCTAAGTTACAGGGGACTGATGACCACAGATGTTAAGTCTCATAGTGCTCAGAGCCATTTGAACCCTTTTTTTTTTTTTTTTTTTTTTTTTTTTTTGAAATCGTGTATTTATAACGACTCTCAAGAGTTGTTTTTGCTAGGACGTCCTGATCAATAATTGGAATGTCATATGACGGTAACTAATAGCGAAATGACGTTCAAAACTGACAGTGAATTACATCAGCAAAAACAATTGTAATGTAAGCGACCGATCTGCCTGAAGACGAGTGAGTCAGCCGTGAAAACACGCCTTGGAAGATAGAAGTGAACGTCACAGATAACTGTTTCGCATTATCTTAATTTTGTTGCTCCGTTTCGTACCGACCTTAGGTAAACAATAGGTAGGTCGGCTGGCTGTTAGGGCGGCGGTAGGCACGCACCTGCGAAGGCCGTCGCTAGTGGAGTGGGCCGGTGGCAGGCTCGGCGGGCGCAATGGGACGCTGTTCGCCGGCGTGGCAACAGCGCGTGTGCGGCGTGCAGCCTCCACGGCGCCCGGCCGCTCTGCCAGGGGAGGCGGCCGAGCCCTGCCCCACACCCTCACAGCTCTCAGCAGGCCCACGAGTCTGCGAGTACACTCGCACTGTGTACATGGCGGGCCAGGGGCTACTCAGCGTTTTATCACATGTTAAGCCGTCGGCACACCGACCGTGCTTTCGAGCGCTGAGCCTGTCGAGTTTCCGACGTCACAGCGTGGAATAGCACGTAGAGGAGTCTCTACGAATGTGCACAAAAGTATCTAGCATGTCAGATATTCGGAACGTGCGTTTGAATCAGTGAGATGGAAGAACGCCACCTACGTCACATGCGCGCCATCTCTCTTCACTAGAGTCGCGAGCCGCCATGTTGACCTTCAGTTGAATCCCACATGTCCATTGATAGTTACCGGGCCAAATATCTCACGATATAAGCATCAAACGAAAAAGCTACAAAGGACGAAACTCTTCTAGCTTGAAGGGGAAAACCAGATGGCGCTACGGTTGGCCCGCCAGATGGCGCTGCCATGGGTCAAACGGATATCAACTGCGTTTTTTTTTAAATAGGAACCCCATTTTTTATTATATATTCTTCTAGTACGTAAAGAAATATGAATGTTTTAGTTGAACCACTTTTTCCGCTTTATGATAGATTACGCTGTAATAGTCACAAACTGACAAGTAAGTGCTATCACGTAACATTCCGCCAGTGCGGACGGTATTTGCTTTTTGATGCATTCCCCGTATTAAAATGGGCCGTTCACCAACTGCAGTAAAGGTCGATATCGTGTTGATGTACGGCTGTTGTGATCAAAATGGCCAACGGGCGTGTCTTATGTATGCTGTTCGGTATCCTGGACGACATCATCCGAGTGTCCGGACCGTTCACCGGATAGTTACGTTATTTAACGAAACAGGAAGTGATCAGCCACATGTGAAACGTCAACCACGACCTGCAACAAATGATGATGCCCTAGTACGTGTTTTACCTGCTGTCGCGGCTAATCCGCACATCAGCAGCAGACAAATTGCGCGAGAATCGGGCATCTCAAAAACGTCGGTGTTGAGAATGCTACATCAACATCAATTGCACGCGTACCATATTTCTATGCACCAGGAATTGCATGGCGACGACACTGAATGTCGTGTACAGTTCTGCCACTGGGCACGAGAGAAATTACGGGACGATGACAGATTTTTTTGCACGCGTTCTATTTAGCTACGAAGCGTCATTCACTGACAGCGTTAACGTAAACCCGCTTTATATGCACTATTGGGCAACGTAAAATCCATCGTGGGATGGATGCAACAAGTGGAAAGTCAGCGACCTTGGCGGGTTAATGTATGGTGCGGCATTATGGGAGGAAGGATAATTGGTCCCCATTTTTCGATGGCAATCTAAATGGTGCAGTGTATGCTGATTTCCCACGTAATGTTCTACCAATGTTACTAAAAGATGTTTCACTGCATGGCAGAATAGCGACGTACTTCCAACATGTTGGTTATCCGGCACATAGCTCGCGTGCGGTTGAAGCTATATTGAATAGCATATTTCATGACAGGTGGATTGGCCGTCGAAGCACCATACCATGGCCCGCATGTTCACCGGATCTGACGTCCCCGGATTACTTTCTGTGGTGAAAGTTGAAGGCCGGCCGGTGTGGCCGAGCGGTTCTAGTCGCTTCAGTCTGGAACCGCGCGACCGCTACGGTCGCAGTTTCGAATCCTACCTCGGGGATGGATGTGTGTGATGTCCTTAGATTAGTTAGGTTTAAGTAGTTCTAAGTTCTAGGGGACCGATGACCTCAGATGTCAAGTCCCATAGTGCTCAGAGCCATTTGAACCATTTTTTCTTTAAAAGTTGAAGGATATTTGCTATCGTGATCCACCGACACCGCCTGACAACATGAGTCAGCGTATTGTCAATGCATGTGCGAAGGTTACAGAAGGCGAACTACTCGCTGTTGAGAGGAATGTCGTTACACTTATTGCCAAATGCATTGAGGTTGACGGACACCGTTTTGAGCATTATTGCATTAATGTGGTATTTACAGGTAACAGCATGCGTTCTCAGAAATGATAAGTTCACAAAGGTACATGTATCACATTGTAACAGCTGAAATGAAATGTTCAAACATACTTACGTTCTGTATTTTAATTTATAAAGCCTACCTGTTACCAACTGTTCGTCTAAAATTGTGAGCCAAATGTTTGTGACTATTACAGCGCCATTTATCAGAAAGCGAAAAAAGTGGTCCAACTAAAACATTCATATTTTTTTACGTGCTACACAAATATGTAATAAAAATGGGGTTCCTATTTAAAAAAAAAACGCAATTGATATTCGTTTGACCTATGGTAGCGCCATTTGGTTTCCCCCTTTAAGCTAGACGAGTTTCCTTCTTTGTAGTTTTTTCGTTTGACGCTTAATTCGTGAGTTATGTGGCCCGATCACGATCAGTGGACCACCCTGTATATGCCATTTCTGAGCACCAGCAAACTGAGGATCTCTCGAAAACCGGTCGTCAGTTGCATGACGTAAAAAAATGACGAGAAGCTTCATACTCGTGGTTAAAGAAATACGTATTGCAAGCAGCGAATTATGAGAGTATACCGTTTGAAGGCAACGTAACATTGGGGATCCATTAAAAAAACTAATTTTCCTGACACCATTTGTTGGAATTAATTTCCAATTAGTAACATAGCTACGGTTAAAGGTTTCATGGGATAGTAACATGCAAATACGGTCGTCGCCGATTCACGCTTTGTGTGGTGCAGTTAGTAGCGTCATACAATTGTGTGAAATCAGGTAGTGTGTTGCTGGTTCTCATCTCACTGGACCCATTTTTTCCCAATAGGTTGTAACACCTTCTTATTAATTTAATAAAACTACATTGTGTAATATTTGATGTTATGTAAATATAGGGTGTTTTGAAATTACCGTTACGAACTTCTAGAGCTTGTAGAGGGGAGTGTGTACAAAAAATTTAGTTTGATTAGGATCTCATGTCCGGTAACGTACGTTTTCCGTTCTGCGACGTTTTCAGTTCAAATGTTTAACTCATCCGCTTCTGTTTGATAAACTGAATTAGGCGTGAGGCAGTACCGTTCTTAGGTAACAGTTCGAAAGAAAACATAACGATCAATCCATTTCTCACTTAAGCACATTTGTTTGTATTAACATTTAAACATCACAGAATTACATTATTCCAAAACTTAAAAGAATCCATCATACTGTACGTTCAGAACAGTGCTGATGCATTACAACAGCGGCTCGACGTGGCGACCACCAATATTGTTGCCGGCTTTGTACATACGAAGTATGTTCCGGTAAACACTCTGCATCTCACCTAGTCTTTCATCAGTTTCTAGTGCAGCGGCCAGAACATATGCCAGCAGATCTGCTTCTGTCTCTACAGGATTCTCCGTAAATTAATCTTTGTATACGATCACACAAGAAGTAGTCCCTAGGTGTTACCTAATAACTGTACTGTGACGCGCCTAATTCAAGTAGAGATGGATGAGTTAAACATCTGAGCTGAACCCACCGTAGAACAGAAACTGTATGTTTCCGGACATGGGTTCCTATTTAAAGTATACACGTCAAAAAAAGTTTTGCATCACCCCAGTTCCCAGAACTCCTGAAGATAGGCATTGACTGTGGATATAGAATCACACAGTCCCTTTGACTGTTCAGAGATGTCACTAAACCCGCCCAAAGATGTAAACAATGATGCATGAGCAGCGCCTATTAGACGGAGGGGGTCCGACAGCCGACCAGTTCCAGTCATTCCACCAGGAAGGAGGTACACGGCTCGTGTTGTCTGTAGTTCAACCATGCTTAGACGGTCAGTACTGCGGTTCGATCGCGTCCGCGTTGTTACTTTGTGCCAAGAAGGGTTCTCAGCAAGGGAAGTGCCCAGGCGTATCGGAGTGAACCAAAGCGATGTTGTTCGGACACGGAGGAGATACAGAGAGACAGGAACTGCCGATGAGATGCCTCGCTCAGGCCGCCCAACGACTACTACTGCAGTGGATGACCGCTACCTACGGATTATGGGTCGGAGGAACCCTGACAGCAACGCCACCATGTAGAATAATGCTTTTCGCACAGCCACAGGACGTCGTGTTACGACTCACACTGTGCACAATAGGCTGCATGATGCGCAACTTCATTCCCGACTTCCGAGGTGGAGGTCCATCTTTGCGACCACGACGCCATGCAGTGCGGTATTGAAGGAGCCCGACAACATGACGAACGGAATGCTCAGGATTGGCATGACGTTCTCTTCACGTATGAATGTGTCATATGCCTCCAACGATCTACCGTCGGAGACGTGTTTGGAGGCAACCCGGTCAGGCTGAACGCCTTAGACACACTGTCCATTTATTGCAGCGAAGTGGAGGTTCTCTGCTGTTTTTGGGAGGCATTATGTGGGGCCGACGTATGCCTCTGGTGGTCATCGAAGGCGCCATAACGGCGGTACGATACGTGAATGCCATAATGCCATCCTCCGGCCAATAGTGCAACCATATCGGCACCCTATTGGCGAGGCATTCGTCTTATAAGCCGGTATCGGTATCGTTATTGACTTGACATGGTACTGTATTTTGCTTTTTGCCCTTTCACGTGTTTATGGATATTGAAGATTCTATTTATGTATACTCCAGACCGAACAACCTGACTAACGGGCAACGGAGGATTTTTCGTAAACAGTGTGATTTACGAGCCAGATACACCCGACAACTGCCGCTGGAGCGCGCGTGTCAAGTTGTGACACATGTACCGAATGCACAAGTCGCATCTTCTCCGAGCTCGCCGTTGAAGTTCAAAGGCACGGCCCGTGTGCCCGACAACTTCAGGATGCTTTTCTTTAGTATTTCGGACGGAGTGGGAAAAGAATGCTTCGCTGCGTACTGTAATTAATATGATTTTGTCTTGACGATACGTCGCGGACGCTGTACCTATGAGGCTGTAGTTCTTTCCTATATTCCTCTTTTAATGGTTGGTGTTGGTACTTCGGAAGTAGGCATTCGTGGGACGATTACCGTCTTGTCTGCAAGCGCCTGTCAGTTCACGGTTTTCAGCGCTTTCGCTTTCTGATAGATTAAATCTGTGTCCTGGATCGCATCTCGAATCTGGATTCTCCTTTTTTTGCGGGCGAGTGCTCTACTTAGTGAGCTGTTCATGCCCGACTTGCGATACACCATTACAGCTTTATCTCCGCCAGCACCTATAAGGGCGTGCTGAAATGTAATACCTCCGCATTTTTTAAGTTTTTTAAATAAAACTAACGTTGTCAACATTATACATAGTAAATGAAATGTAGAACCAGTTGCGTCGGTTCTAAATTGCAAAAACAGGCACGCTTGATGTTCTCAAGTTGTGACATCGTCTCGAAGAAGTTTTCAGTGGCCAAAAAAAAATGTTTGTTGGATTGTAGTTCCAGTATTAGATGACAGTGTTTATTTGTAAGCATGTTATTAATTTCGGTCGGAAACTATCATCTTCACTAGTGATCATCTTCAGACCTGCGTGCAAACCTGTTACATTACGTAGCATTATACGGGTGTTCAAAAAGTCTCTCCGCTGTGCCGTAAGATTGTTAGCCGCGCCGCATGCCGCAGTGAATATCCCGAAATAAAACTCAATGAAATACAAGTTATTAATTTATTGAATATTCGTATTTAGTTACAAATTTTCACATTAAATGTTGAAAGTGTTCCCCCCTCTTGTTGAATACACAATTCAGTTGGTCTAATCATGTTTCGAAACACAAGCTGTAACATTTCTTCTGTAACAGACGCAGTGAAAATCGATAATGCAGTTTTCAATTCATCGATGGATTTTGGACTGTTTTTATAGACAGTTGCTTTCGTTGCACCCCAGAAGAAAATGGCAGGTGGTGTTAGGTCAGTCTGTCGTGGAGGCCAAAGTCCCTGTGAAATTATGTGATCACCAAAAACATCAGCAAGCAGTGGCATTGAAAACGCGAACTGTATGCTCGGTTGCACCATCTTGTTGAAAATAACCGTTCAGTATTTCGCTTAACACAAGGGTACAGAATATCACTGCAGTATCGTTGTGCTTTTATTGTTTCGTAGAAAAATATGGGATCCACAATCATGCGGCACAAGCGGCTAATAATCATACGGGACTGCGGAGAAACTTTTTGGACACCACGTATGTGATGGTGCAGTCAAAGACATTAGTCAATCCCGCTTCGTCAAACAAATGCCAAACTTTTATTTCTTTGACGAAGCTGAAATTTGGTAATTATTTTGACTGCATCATCACTTATAATGCTGTTATTTGTGTAATGCAACACGTTTCTGAAGATAGTTATCAACCGAAACTAGTAACCTGATAACAAATAAGCATTTAAGAATTATGATGGAAGTCTTGGAATTGTAATCAGTACTAGTTATTTTCAATTGTTTCCAGGAATGGGGAACAGTTGTTTGAGTAAATCGTACGTATTCTTTTCCGAAGAATCCGCATATGCGATGAACGTGGGGGTTCCTTTTTGAAAATAAGAAGTTGAGCCCGACGACGATGGAGGGGCGATTAGGAGGTGGCCAGATTTTTAATTTTTGTTTTTTATTTATTTATTTATTTATTTATTTATTTTGTACAATGCCTCGTTACCGAAATACTTCTTTGTCTCAAGTTAAAATACACGCCCTAGATAGGGAACATCTTCATGGCATTATTTTGGACCTTTGATCCCAGCGGTAGACGCTCTTGAGAGATTTGTATACGAATCTGTCCATGGAGAATGCGTTCATCTGCATTACCAGGTAACTATGTTCCTCGGGGACGCTGTAGTCTTAGCAAACGGCTGATAGAGGCTTTGAAATCTTCTGAGTACTTCCTAAACCTTAAATTCCAGGGATCTGAACCCAACTGAACAAGTGTGGGGCACCAATTAGCTCGCTTCATTGTTAGAAACCTCCTTCATACACACTTACCAGATGTGGAAGTTATGTAGGCAACATCCAGATTCCAACTGCACCCGCAGAGCTATCAACGCCTGCTGGTCCGCTTCCGCTTGGCCACCTGCTGTGCACGCTGACAAACAGAGATTATTCCGTACTACCTCTCACACTAACGTGGCTGTCCTGTTTGCGAACACAAACACCAGCCGTCCAGAGTTTGTATCATGTGAACAAGGGATTGCTACATTCGGAAATCGGCGTTACGCGCAAAATAAATAAAATAAAGGGTAAGGTGGTGCTGATCATTTTCAATCCTAATGGAGCAGAAATTTTTTTACACATGGTAAATTGTAATGGTGAATGTATTCTAGTTATAAGTTTTGTTTATAAAGGTACATTGCTTCAAAGTCTATTCTTCTTTATTGTACATAGTAGAATTTAAAATGTCGAAACAAGAGAAAGATTAAAACTTTGTGGATTATGCTACGTGAAGCACTGTAAGAGACTGTCGTACAGTTTTGTAGAGTATCGAAGATTACACATTTTAACTGTTCCAGTAGTTGTTACACGTATCTCCCACAGCGGAATTGTTTGCAGTCGGCTGCCTTTACACAAATTTGGTGGAACCGCACTTTGCACCATCTTACCTGATCCATTCCGCTTTCTTCACAGATCTAGTGTCGTAGTATCTGATGTTGCAGAAACCACAAAACACATTTCCTTCATCCAACTGAACTTCAGGTTATTATGAAAGCACTTCTGCAGTCCTTGACCTTTCTTTGGGAGTTTTCAAAATACGATTTTCTCTTCCCTCTTATAAGACTGAGATGAACTGGCGAAGTTACATGGTTAGCTGAAATTTTTTCTCTGCTGGCACGTGTGGTACCGGTAACTGTCGGTGGCGCTGGCAAAACATAAGAAAATTCAGAAAGCCTCACCCTACCCAATAAAGCATCTACGTCAGCGCTGATGTCTGACATCGCTTTAACGTCTATGCTTGCGATCTCAGAACGCAAGTAGATAAACAATTCGAGGCTCTCAGGGAAGATAAGCACAGTAATACAAAATATAATGTAGCTTACGGTAATTCTTTAAGAAAAATTTAATGTTACTATAATTGCAAAGGACCTTTTTATGCTGTATTATTTCTACACTGGGAACAGTTCTTCCGTTGCAGATAGCATATTAAGAGTATTCTTGAAACATATGGGCTTACGGTTGGTGAATGGCAAGGATGCAGACTACGCTCTCCTTCCGTAAAGTTTTGGTGTTCCAGGGTTGCGAAAATCTTCTTTACGTCAGTTGGGGCATCCTATTATAGGACTGTCGACAATAATACTTTCTGTGCTCATTATTCTTCAGATGCACTTCCAGCTAAGCTCTTTTCTTTCCAGAGTTCGTTTAATCTAGTTTATATGCGTATCATAACAAAACGATTTTCTCCTTTTACACCAGTTCCCACAAACAGATAGGTGGAAATGAGGAGCAAATACGGATACACAACGCATAAACAAATTCAGTTTAAAAATACTCTTTGGGATTCCTAAGTTGATAATATTGCAGATCACTCATAGAAATCAACCTGCGCAACAAATACAGAACAACACAGGAAATGATGATACTCGGCACGAACATACCATAGATTAATTGCGGTTGATGCCTGACGGAATAGATAAACATGTGAATGTAAAAAGAATGTTGCTAAAACGTGGCATCCGAAAATTTCCATAAAAATGATGTGACCACGAATTGATCGTAGTCTACTAGCATATAATAGCAACAATAATTTTTGTGTAAAGTCGCACTATAACTTCACCATTGATGTCTGGTACAAAATGAGAATCCGTTTGTTGATAAAAAGATAGAACTAAGAGGTAGTTGCAGGCTCTCTTCTTAACCTCGTTATCGTACGTGTTTTAATTTTCGTAAACCCATATTTTGTGAAGGACTGTCACAAGTAGTATTCCTTCATATGATAAGGGGCGATCAAAGACTTTCCGTTTGAGGGTGTTGCTGAAGCGTACACTACGTGATCAAACGTATCCGGACACCCCCAAGAAATACGTTTTTCATATTAGGTGCATCGTGCTGCCACCTACTGCCAGGTACTCCATATCAGCGACCACAGTAGTCATTAGACATCGTGAGAGAGCATTTCAAAGTGTATTACCACCATTTGAAATTGCCTTGAACATCCAAAAGTACTCCAGTGATGCAGAGGTGGTCGAGCAACTACTTCAGTGAATTATTTCCGGTTGTCGGCTATCAAGCGTGCTTTGTTTTCTCGCGTCCTGTTCATGAAGTGAGAGATTTTCTTGGCTAATCGTGAGTCTTCTATTCGTGCCGTATATCAGTGAATTTTCAGACTTTGTACGTAAAATGTAACAAAATGCCTCGAGCTTGGAATACAGTTCTTCACAGTTTTTCGCTTCAAAATACCGTTTTCGATCTCGGGTCTGAATATTTTACTCAGCACAACGTTTTGTTTGATTGGATGCTAAACTGAGTGTATCCTTCTGCGTCGAACATGCGTACTGCTTCGGCCAGACAGCGGGAACTCGCCGGGAGTGTGGGTGGCGGGCGAGGTTGCCTTTCCCCAGCCCTCTCTGGCTGGTGTCGTCTTCCGCCGCTGACTGCTGTCAGGCGGCAGGAGGCAATATCCGCCCGCCTGGGCGCCACAGGGTTACACTGGTGGACGTGGTCGCTGTAGGGCGTGCTTCAACGCCCAGCGATGTGTTCGCCTGCCGCAGTTTCAGCGAACTAAATCTGACACTGCTCTCACCAGCATAGTTTTAGAACAAGCTCGTCGTTTTGCTGTTCACCTTACTCGTTACGTAGGTTATACCGAAAGTCTCCAAAAGTTCATTGTTACCTATGTTAATAGTGCAAATCAACACGTAAAGCCATTTCTTCCCGTTCTGTAGGCTGACAGCGCTAATTCAACACTGACACTGTTATGCTTTAACGGATCTGCTTCAGTGAATAGCTGTCTGAGCAGTGATTTCAGAGTATTTTATTATGAGTGCCTCTGGAGGAGCAAAATCAGCGAAGATAATTTGTAGAGTGTAGTACATATGTGGTACTACCTGCCTAAGTGAACGAAAAATTTACACTAGTGCATAAATCGCCTGCATTTGGACGTGTATCTGCCTGCGACGAAGAGTATTGGGTAGGTAGTCCACTTCGATAACAGACAGGAGCATCGAGACAGCTGACCGAATGAGTCGTGATGGGCGTAGTGCCAGGATTGATTATATTATGCACAGGTTGAACATTAGTCACAATTGAGTATTTGCAAATCGTCCAATGCGTCTCTATCTACCGCAAAGTTTGTGCCTATTGCTACAGTACCAACTCACCTGACAGCCGCGCGGGGTATCCGTGCAATCTAAGGCGCCTTGCCACGATTCGCGCGGCTCCCTCCTCTGAGGTTCAAGTCTTCTCTCCGACGTGGGTGTGTGTGTGTGTTCTCCTTAGCGTAAGTTAAAGTTAGGTTAAGTAGTGTGTAAGCCTAGGGCCAGATCACGTCAGCAGTTAGGTCTCATAGGAACTTACCACAAAAAAAAAAAAAAAAAAAAAAAATGGTTCAAATGGCTCTGAGCACTGTGGGAGGTAATGTCTGATGTCATCAGTCCCCTAGAACTTAGAACTACTTAAACCTAACTAACCTAAGGACATCACACACATCCATGCCAGAGGCAGGATTCGAACCTGCGACCATAGCGGTCGCGCGGCTCCGGACTGAAGTGCCTAGAAGTTACCACAAATTCCCAATTTTCCAACTGACACACAAACAAAAACAAAGTTCGGAAATGTCGAGATTAAAATAATCCGTTTTGAAGAGGAAAGAGAGAACTTTCTTGACGATAGCCTTCGCCAGGGATTCGGAGTGAGTGGCAGAGCATTTTGTGGAAGTATCCATCTTCGCCTACAGCAAAAATATTCAGAATCCAAGCATCTGCAAGAATATTGATGATGGCAGTGTTCTTGGGATATGAAAAGTCGACTCCTGATTAATTACAAATCCTGTAGGTTAAATATTGAACAGTGACAGATACTGTGAGCTACTGCGAGATCTGGAACACAGTATCAAAGCGAAGAGGCAAGCTTACTAAGCATGTGATTTCTCTTCGGATAAGTCCCACTGTTTATACAGCTGTGATGACAACCTAGTGCATTCAAAATCTTTATTTTGGGCTGCTGATGGAGCCACCAAACCGTCATGAGGAAGCTCCAAGTGATATTAACTTTATTGGTCGAATGAAGGCACACTTCTGTGAATGCAAGTTGTTGTCGCATGAAAAGGTTTTGAAGGCGTAAGAGCAGTGAATGCGGACGACACCATGGTGCGTCTTCCAGGGCGGAGTTAGTAAGATCGTCAAGGAAGGAACCAGGGGCGTAGAGGTTGATTAAGTTTGTGTAGAGGAATAAAGTTACTTACAAAGTTGTCATCTTAAAAAATTGCCTTAATCTTTGAATTGCCCTCGCAAATTTTGATTTTTGGGTAAACCATGTACAAGATCTTAATTTACATACATTTCTCTTTGCGTCGGTCCTGCAGCTGTCTCTATAGGGAACCGAAAAGACGATAGAGCGTAAAAAGTCGAGACAGCAAGGAGGATGCTGAAGATTTCCCTACTCAAACGCCCCAGGTATTTTTCTCAGTAATGACACGGGCAGCATGGAAGCCGCGCGCTATCTTACTGCAGGATGCACTTCCCCGCCACCCTCACTCGCGCTTGAAGTTCCATAGATCTCTTCATGAAGGTGAGCCATCAGAGATTTGATTTAGAACAGGTCAGGTCATATGTTGAGAGGCACGGTCACTGCAGACTACTTCTCTGAGGTATACTAACAACAAAATGCAACTAGCGTTAATCCTCTCCCACTTATAACTGTAGAAACTAATTCGATTATTATGTGTATTTTAAAAGGAAACCTATACTTTTAAAGAATCCATTGTTGCTACTTTCACACTACTCAGTTGCTATTTTTGTCTAATAGTTAGTAAAAAATCTTTTATGTAACTTTATACACAATGTCAACCGTGCTTTATACAAACGTTAGAGTAATACTGAGTATCCTTGAGTCCAAATATCTTGATAAATTGTGGGGCGAGTGACGTCTGAGGTATTCTTTTGCTCTTAAGATAACTGGGGATTTCAGCTTCTTGCCTTATGTCTACCAACAACCTATTACAGAATGAACATTCGCTTTGTGGTGGAGTGTATGCCATTTCAGTCAGCCAGGTCGTTTCAAATTATTATAGACTTTTGCACCAGAATGCAAATCTCCGTTGTGAACCTTCGACAGGGATGTGTAACCTATATGAAACTTACTCTTTCTTATAATATTATAGTCGTGGAAGACACAGCTCACATTAAACTCATTCTTGCTGTTAGTCACAAGTGCCATTAAGAGCGATTGTATTTAGTGGTACGTCGCTAGGTCCCTAAAAGGCATCTGCAAGTATGTTCGCTTGTCAAGGACAAGCAGTGTTGCTATTGCAGTATTCTGCAAAATAAATATTTCTTTTGCTTTAGCTGCAGTGCTTCAGAAGATTGTACCGTAGTACAATTTTGAGTGAAAGTATGCAAAGTTTGCTAGCAGTCCAGTTTGTAGGTCAGTTCGATAGACGGAGCTTCGCGTGTGAATGGATGCTGCAAGTAGCATATATAGTATGCTCTGTCAAGGATATCAACTAGAATGTAACACTTTGTGGCTTTCGAAATAGTTAAACTCAAAGCAGTTCCCTACTGTGGCGGTGATAAAGATAGACCTGTTTAGGTCACCTGTCGCTGTATTCATTTAAAAAAAATTCTCCATTTCGAAATCTGTGAAGAATGTAGAGTGGTGGTAGTTCTCTGAACTCACCTTCGGTGAGTAAGTATGGGACCAAACACCCCAAACTTTCAGACAACTAGACAACTCAAGCTTTGAATCACACCCTACTATATACTGATGCAAGTTTTATTGCGATTTCGCCCTCAGTTCACTGTCTTCCCCAATGAACTAGCCTACTCTTTCTTGTTGCATACCGTGGATGTCGTTGAAGGGACAGCGCTTTGAGGCTTACCGTGGATGCCTGTCTCTGAAATGTACCTTCTCTATCCTTTTAGAGCTCCCGCCCATCTACACATCTCAAGATGCATCCTGTAGTCTTAGATGAATTCCCAGGTTGTGATCTATTCTCTGTATGTAGAAATTCCATGACAACACGATGTCGAAATGAAGCATCGATATTTGTTATTTTGCTAATGATAGAAGTTACTGATGTCACAGTGTGTCAACACGCAATCTGAAGTCTATAGATTGGTATAATGCAATTGTCTTTATTACATTATTGGAATTCAGTTCTCACAAAGGGATATTACCGATTTCCAGTGTAAACCCTATAGCAAATATTTCGAAAATTGAGAACAAAGAACACGTTCACAACAGATAACTTCTATTTTAATGACAACGCAGTTGCTACTCTTTGTAGCAAAAATCACATTGTTGACTAGTTCCAAATTGAAAACGCCCCTTAGTATAAGGATCTGAACCTCCGTCGTTTCGTACTTACGACAGCTACACAATTGACACTGCATCAAACACTTCTGATGTTAACAGTAAGAACATGAGTAACTCAGCCTGTTATCTGAAGGACTGGTGTCGAACATGTGCCATTACTTGTTGCTCAGAATTATTTTTGCGGTTTTAACTAATTAAATATAATTACTTCTGCTTCTGTATGTTCTCCACAGCACATGCTACGACGTCCGGCAGAAATACCATACAGTGTGTGTTAGTGTTGCCCAACTGTTCTTCGTTCGTACACACTCCGAATTTCAACACTAAACATTTCCGTGATACACAACATCTGTAGTCCCTAACTCCCTCACACGTCGTCGCTATCTCGTCTATTAATGCAACCTGACAAGGACGAACAAGTGTTTTGTAGGCTATTTCTCTCGTGAATGAATTACATTTATTTTTCTCGTAATGACACTCAGCCTGGCATATCCTTTTCCTACAATTAGTTTTATGTCATTCCTCTGCATCTCAGTGCGGTATTTACGTTTCGCACAACTACGTTTATATGATCGATTCATCTTAAATCGTTGCTTTGTGTGTATGCCCTGTTATTTGACACCGTGATTGGTCGTTAGTCCAGTGATTGAACGAAGATATTGTAATCAATCTAGAGCGTGTCACTTTATCGATTAACTTTAAAGAACTCTCGAAATATTTATTGCAGAAACTACAATGACTTCTTCGAAAGGCTAGGTTTACACGAAAACAGGAATATATGAGTTGTCTATGTAGCTCAGTACCCATGTGACAGAAAATGCCGAATCAGGTATCGTAGTGCCTGCTTCTTATTTGCTATTCATACCGCAGGTAACTCTGTTGTTGCTTCTGTGTATATGAAAAAATAGTACGCTACATGAAGGTCATCCATACTCTAGGAGTGCTTAAGTATTCTAATACATTTGCTACTTCGTCGTATGTAAAATTGTAATAATATTCAGTCGAACCTGGACAAACTGATACATCTTGATATGTAATTTTGCAGGCTTTCATGGCCGTTGTCACTGTAGTTAAAATCTTCTGGGTTATTAGGCTGCGTTAAATTTCTTCTATGTGTTCTAGCAGTCGTGGACACCAGAAGATTCTGAGGAAGATCCCACCAGAGGGGTCGAAACGTCGATCATTTTAGTAGAAATATGACGCGGCCTAATAACACAGAAGATTTTAACTATACCAACAAGTCTTGAATCAGTCATGGCAGATAAAGAGATAGAAGTAACAGTGTGAAGTGGAACGATTATGTAAACTCAGGTGAAGACAATGGCAAGCTTCGATTTATTTGTAAGAAGTAGGAAACAGCAGAATTTTTATGTGAGAGATTCTGACGTCCACTGGATTCACTAAATCCATAGTACCATCCAGCCAACCAAATTTAGAGCTACCATAGTTTGCCTATATCGCTTTGAAAATGACAATACCGATTTCTTTTCGCAACCCGATCTTGAGCTCCGGCTCTGATGACCTCGTCGTCCACGGGACGTTTAGTCCTAATTATTTTTTAGGATTTGTAATGTTTTATCCAGTTAGTCACTGGATACGGGTGTATAAAGGGCGTCACTTCGTTTCTAAAGGGTGACAGTACCCTGATCTGGATCCCACGGTTGTCTAAAACGCTACTGCTACTCTCGAGCTGGCTGCAAGCCTCGCGTAGCCCGTGTTGTGACCGCAGCCATCAGATGAAACGCTGATTGCTCATTGGCCATCACCGCTTCCGGCCCAAAAACGCTGCCCCGGCCCGCCTCGCTATTGTCGCTGGCCGCCGGCAGAGTGTGGCAGTCCTGCGCGCTCTGTTCTGCGCTGAAAACGCCGCCACACTCATTTGCCGAAACACGTTTAGAAAACAGCTGCTGCCATGGCAAGGCGAACATGCAGCATGCCAGTTTCGTCCTGCTACGGCTTCCAATCACGCAGTGCCTTTAGCAAGATGTGCTCGTCGCAGCAATACTAAGTAGCGGGGACAACACTACACTGAGGTAAGGTGGTTGCCTCGTCACACTGACAAGAAAAGCAGCACGCCCCGAACAGCTAAAATCGAATAAAAATAGTTTTTATATACGGTGGTGTGCCTGTTGGTACCAGGCATCGAAGTCATTTATTAGTAGATCTGTGCATCTGTCGCACAATCGATGTTTGAAAGGTAAATAATCAGATAACCTGCTGTAGCACTAATTGTCGTAGAAACAAAACTATGTAACAGAAAATTACATTATTTTCAGAAAGTACATACTGGTGGCAACTTTCGCATTATAAAGGTAATATTCTGTAATTGTTGATATTACACTATTGCACTGTGGAGATACCGAAAACGATGTAGCATGTGTACATGTTACTTTCCTCACGTGTGCATTCTGTTCCATTGCGCTTTGTTTTAATCACTTCACTGAAACTCCACTGTTGTACTTCGGTGATGAATGAGTAAAGAACGTACGGCGTCATTGTTGTTGTTATTGTGGTCTTCAGTCCAGAGACTGGTTTGATGCAGCTCTCCTAGTGAGTTGTAATTTGTAAATTACGGCTTTGCAATTACTCCATGTGTTAAACATGTACGGTTCCAAGCAAATGCCAGCTTATGTGAAATAATTAGTGATTTATGATCGCTATGAATCTGGTAGCCGTAATTGTTTGTTACATGTGACATTGTTTCTCCAGCGGCTTGTGCTTCGTAGCTTTCAGTTTCGCCAACCTTCAAACGTGGGTTGTACGCAGAGTCATAGGCATGAATGACCGTAGTGGGAGTGGAACAGTCTCCGTATTTTAAAATTAGTTTCATTAATCTTTAGCTGTGGAGTGCTTCCCTTTGTCAGTTTCCATTAGTGTACGTTCGTCTATGATCAGTTTCTTTGTAGCAAAGTGACGTGTATTTATCTTTCTTGCGCGGTAGTGTAGTGTAGTGTAGTGTAGTGCAATCGATGCCGGTTCTCTAATGTGTTACGTGCCAGCTATGAACAGAAGACCTCGTAACAGGTACAGCGTTAGTGAGGTTTACTTTTGATCAGTACAGATTTACGGTAAGTGATACTGGAAATACATTATAGTTGTTGCTATACAATTACAATTGCCAAGTTACTTAGCAACTCAGACACCAACACCCCTAGCAATAGGACGCATTCCTGATAAAGTTTAATAATTTATGGCACTGTCTTTAATATGCCTAAGCAAACATCAGATCGACCCAGATCAGTACCAAGTCCAACTTGTAGTGAAGTTGTATTGCAACAGTTCCTACGGTCACCTAAAATATCTGTATATTTCGGAAGTGCGGTAAACCAACGAAATCTAAGGCGAACTGTAAAAGCTGCAGTAATTATTGCATGTTATGAGGAACAGAGAAGACGACCCCCCCCCCCCCTCCCCCTCCCAAGACTTAAACTCGCCATTTGCTGCCTCCCATCATATACAGGGTGTTTATAAATCAGTTGGTTCAAATGGCTCTGAGCACTATGGGACTCAACTACTGTGGTCATTAGTCCCGTAGAACTAAGAACTACTTAAACCTAACTAACCTAAGGACATCACACACATCCATGCCCGAGGCAGGATTCGAACCGCAGTCGCACGGTTCCGGACTGCGCGCCTAGAACCGCGAGACCACCGCGGCCGGCTATAAATTAGTTATACAAAAGCAACCGGTAATTGTGGAAAAAGATAAATAACTCACATAAATGTTTAATGTAGCACTGAATGCAGTATGTATTCAAGTTTTATGCCTGCAAACGCAGTTAGTTCACGACCTTCCCGCTAGTGAATTATACCAACAATTATCATGGAGTCGTATGACGGTGCAGAATCCAAATCCGCTTCTGCAGTTCAGAAATTTGGAAATTTGTGGTAAGTTCTTATGGGACCAAATACACTTCAGAGACAATTCTGGACTAAATATCACAATCCGCCATCTCAAAGACAAACTGGTATTAAATGGTACAATCGCTTCATCGAAACTGTCCATGTATCACGTAGGATGCTGGGTAATGGTTGGCCAGCAGACCCTGACGCAGCCATTGAACATGTTCTGTAGTTTTATACACGTAGCCATACTAATATATTGAATATATCCAGTGTTACCATGTGGAAGGTATTACGTAAACGCCAGGAACTGTTGCGATCTTTAAGAGAAAGTGACAGAGAGAAGCGAACTGAGTTTTGTGTAGAAATGTTAACAAAATGTCGACTGGAGATGATTTTCTTCATAAATTTGCGTACAGTGACGAAGCCACCGTCCGTACCTCTAGTAAACTGAATCGACATGATGTTCGAATGTGGGATGAGCAGAAACCACTTCATGTAATCTCACATGTACGGAAGTCTCCTAAGGCAGATGTTTTTTGCGATGTAATGTGTAACAAAATATACGGTCTTTTCTTCTTTTTTCCGAGTCTTCTGTAACTGACCTTCCGTACATGGACATACTTGAACATTATCTAAATTGTCAGTTACAACAGGAAATGGGCACAGAACTTATTTCCCAGCAAGATGTCACGCTACCACATTATTATAGTGAAGTGCCGACTTGGATTGAACGTGGTGGAACAGTACCCCGGCCACCATGATTACCTAATCTAACCCCAGTGACTTCTATGTATGCTGTTGAGACAGAGTGTTTGTTCCTGCGCGTCAGGAAAACATCGACAAAATGCGACACTAGCAGTTGCCACCACAAGCCATGGCTTGCTTCGTATGATTTGGCAGGAAACTGATGACAGATGGGACATTTGTCGTGTTACAGTAAATAGCCACATTGAGCATTTGTAAATAAAACTTAAAGATATACTGCGTACAGTACTGCCTCAGACATTTCTGTAAGTTATTTCTCTTTTTGAGAACGGAAGGTTACATATATGTAACTAATTTATGAACACCTTGTATTTCACTCTCACTGCATTCTACTGGCAACAGCAGGTAATTTACTGCAAGCTGATTTGTTCGGCAGCACTTCGTTCTTCTCGACCACACCATGCACATGAACATATGTTGTCATTTAGCTATATGTTCATTAACTTATCTTCTTCACGCGTCTGGTACTTAACTCTGGGCATGTTTCTACTGGCTTCTAGGAGAATGTAAGCTCTCACCTGTACTGCCAAAAACATCAGTGTTGTCGGCGTATCTGCAGTAAATTAAAGTAGGGAAATACTGTTGTGCGTGGATGTTCCCATTTATAGCTGTGTGACTTGTGCTGGCCGCAAGTGGGCCTGCGAGATTGCCGCCACCAGCATGAGGAAGCTGCAGGTGCCTTATTGCCAAGGCTGGCGGCTGCCAGACCAAGGGCGCCGTATCGATTCGGCGTGGCGCCGCCCCTCCACCCCCGCTTCTGTGGGGGCGGAGGGAGGTTGCTTTCCCTCCTGCGTCTGGCGACGCCAGTTATCTCGCCCACAGCAAACAGCTGGCAAAGCGGAGATGTTTTTCAGGAGAAATGCACCACAGAAATTTTGCCTAACTTCCTTTGCGTTGTAGCATTTGAAGCCCCGCACGCCTTTCCGGGATCTTCCTTTCATATGTGCGTTGTAGAGGATTTCTATTTTATTCAGAGATCGAACACAGTGCTTGTTTAAAGATCGTTCTTAGCTGCGACATACTAGTCAGCTGCTTTGGAAGAGATCGTGAGCAAATGATTGTCTACTTCACTCATTTTTTGTGTGGTCGTCGTTCCAGTTTTGTGATTGATTCAGTACTAGATTTTAAAACTGGAGAGCTTCCATTTGTAATTACACTGTTAATACTGTTTTTCAACCTTATAACATCTGAATTATTGATGTTGTTGCAGCTCCGTCTTCACACGACCGTTTCTACATTATTACGAATAAAAACTAATTTTGTCATTTTCTACGCGCTGGAGGATATATTTTGGGCAACAAAAGAGCACTTTGTAAACGTTTGTATTAATAAGTACTTCCATACAACAATCACGTTACAGAGAGAGCAGGTGTGTGATTAGTAGGCAATTTTCCAGACAGAGCAACTGACCTGTAAATACTCGGAGTTACTTGCGTTAAATTAACTATCCGGCAAAGATAGAAACAGATTTTAGAAACTCTTTGATTTGCAGCTTACGCTCCTATTTGAAAATAGCTTTGATTGCAGAGAATACTGTCGCAATGAAACCATTGAGAATAATGTTCCATTTACGACGACGCTTGTAACACCGTCACCAACATCATCACTAGTCATATGCGCAAATATTAAGCAGAGAAACATAATAATAATAATAATAATAATAATAATAACTGACTAGATCTCAGTGGTCCGCCTCCATTGCTTACATGCCAGCTAAGATTCGGGGTTCGATTCTGGGTACTGCCGGAGTGTACTCAGGCTAGTGAAGTCAGTTGAGAAGCGACTTGAATGAGAAGCAGCGCCTACAAGGTCTGAAAGCTGACAACCGCTGTGTACTGATCACATGTCCCTCCATAGAGCATTCAGTATCGTGTCGTATTAAGGGTCTGATCGAGGAGCTTTGTTTTAATTGTGAGCCACTGAGAGCTGCGAATGCACAGATAATAAAATGCATTTTCATAGTAATTGTCGCGGAGTCGGCTACGGATTGGGTGTCTGTAGGTCTTTAAGCTGTTACTATTTATTCCAGTGAAATTCTATTTCCTTACAGCGATTTTTTTTAGTCTGTTATGTTGTTCGTCTCATTCATGTACAATCGATTGCTAGACAATATTGTTTCGTTTTCAGGTACCTGTTACGCATGCATACCGAATCGAATGCGATAAATATAGTTACTATCGTTACATCATACTAGTGCATCTGCCACAGTGTGTGAAAAACCCGTGTCAAACACCTTGTCTTTGTATCAGCTGCCAAAGCAAAAAAAAAAAATTTGAAACATTTGATGGGCCAAGAAAATTTTTGTACTAAAATATGTATAACGTGCGTCTAAAATGTTTGCTGAGTTATTTCTAACAAAATTCCTTTATTTCTGAGTTTCCGTCGTTACAACTCCAAGAAAATGCATGTTTTTCTTTCAAGACGCGTTTCAGTTCACAGATGTGATGCATCATCAATGTTCTATAATTAGTGACATTTACTTTTTGTTTTGCGTTTAAGATCTTAAAACAGTTTAACAGTTTATTAGTTTTTACTTAAGGCAATTTCTGCTTGTTTTTTCCCCTACATCAGGAAATGCCGTCTGCTATGCACGTCTTCGCTTTCTTCCTTAATTAGACACTGATACCTTTAATCTGATTTTTCGCTTCTTTGCAGAAGTATGCAGTTTTGCATTTTATTCGGATGTAAAGTAAAATACATTACCCACGGTACATTTTTTCAAAGGTTTAACGTAACTGCAATCTATCAAATAAGCGTGCTTTCTGGATGCCAGTTTAAACGTGATACAGGCAGTTGTTCAATGCAACCGTTTAATCAAGCCTATATTATTCCAGATGGAATTAATACGAGTGGCACCAGCATTATTCCATTTGATGATGGTTTTTGCAGAAACATGAATCTCGATCAACATGACAAATGTTCCAGGTTCTAGTTTTAATCTGCCAGGAAGTTTCTTATCAGCACACACTCCGCTGAAGATTGAAAATTCATGTTGGAAATTTCCAATAAAAATTGGAAATTTTTGGTAATGTCTTATGGGATCGAACTGTTGAGGTCATCTGTCCCTAAGCTTACACACTACTTAATCTAACTTAAACTAACTTATGCTAACGACAACACAGACCCACGACTGAGGGAGTGCTCGAACCTCCAACGGAGGGAGCAAATTTCAAGTAGTCTACTTTTGTGCTGCCTTGTAGTCGTCAGTCTATTTCAGGAACACATACCGGTAACAAATTTTCTGTTGCCTAGCTCTTCGTCAATTATGACATTAACCCCAAATCCTCCAATATCGATACCATTTTGTGGAAGCATTCGTCGTTGTAGCTCGATCTTATCTCATTTTATCTGTAACATTGGACTATTCCGAAATTATGCGACGAAATCGGTATTTACTATTCACTTCAGACGTGCTGTAGCGTATACTGCTAGCCGATTGTTATTGCCTGATGGAGTAATTCTCGGACCAGCAAACCGTGATCGAAATAGCGCGGAACGTTCATTGGTGATAACGATGTCAGATCGGAACTGAGGAAAAAGTAATTCTTTCGAAAACTGTCTGTATTTAGCTCTTGAACATTAGAGAGCAATAAGACTATAATTTCGATCTTTCCTAACGTGCGAAGCGCCGACGCGACATGGTTAAATAAAATGACACTGTATGTTAGCGATCAAATCCTCATCCTTCATTGCGGATTTATGATTTCTGTGGTATCCGTAAATCGTTTGGAGTATGCGATGATTGTTTCCTGCAACTGGACGATCTAGCCTGTTCTTGGTTCTGAATGTTCTGGAACTACGAAATATACTTAGCAGAAGCTGCTGACGTTGTGTCCATTACGAATTGAGCTTTGGACATTACCTTGACAAAGAGCAGTCGCTTCCTGGTTGAAGATACCGGGCGTCAGACGCGTTATCTGCTGCAGTACGTGCCAACTATAACGTCGCAGCGACACCGTGAAGTCACTGTGTTGTCACTGTCTCTTACGTTTGACATCGTAGGCGAGTAGCCTGCTTCGTGAACGGGGGTCGGTGGACATGTAAGATATGAAGTGTGAATGATCGCATATGTAAGCCTGTGCGTGCTATCATTAGTGTAATTTTGTCCTCACAGCCTTTACGGGAGTGACTCGGATGGAATTGAAGAATTTTAGTACAATGGTGTGGAAAACTTAAGGACGAGCTAGATGAAAGAAATATTACATATTAACACTGCATATAAACTACTCGATAGAAATGAAGAAGAGTGCGGGAGTATGGTGCCGAAAGTATCCTAGTCGTGCACAGAAAGATGGATGTCACATGGCATGATGTCAGCGTGACTACAGCACCAAATGGGGCTGACCTCGAAACATAAGGCAGCTGTAGAAACGGGAAAAGACAGTGTGTGTCAGTCAGCGAGCAGTGTGGTGGTGTTCTTCTTCATTACAACACGGCCCGGAATGGTTTGACACGGGAAAGAATCATCGCGAAACTGGGAGGAGAACGAAGTGTGATGAGTGTAGCCCAGGAGTCCGGTATTGTTCACAGCGTTGTTTCACGTGCATGAGGGACGGTTCCAAACCACAGCCACTGCTGCCCGATGGAGACGAGTGGTCGACCACCATCAACTGCAGCAGCGGTTGGTCGATACATTGTGCAACAAACGACCCACCTCAAAAGCGGATGCATTTGCAATCACGTATAACAGGACTGCAAGGCACACAGTGTCACTCCCCAGAGTGGTATGGGAACTACCCGGGGGAGGTTTCTTTGCCCGACAACCAGTACGTTCCGATTCGTTGACACGTGCACATCGGCTGCACAGTTTGCGATTGTGCAAGAGCGTAGGGGCTGTACCAACGAGGTGTGGAATCGCATCGTCTTCTCGGATGGTTCAAATGGCTCTGAGCACTATGGGACTTAAGATCTCAGGTCATCGGTCCCCTAGAACTTAGAACTACTTAAACCTAACTAACCTAAGGACATCACACACATCCATGCCCGAGGCAGGATTCGAACCTGCGACCGTAGCAGTCGCGCGGTTGCGGACTGAGCGCTTAGAACCGCTAGACCACCGCGGCCGGCTTCTCGGATGAGCGCAGACTCAATCTGAGTAGTGATTTTGGATGTACCCTCGTATGGCGAGATGTGGGAACACCTAATGCACGCAGTAACATTGTCGAACGCTGTCATTCTTGTCGTGTCCTGCCTATTCGTCAAATATGGGGTGCTGAGGAAACCTGCTTTCTCGTATCGCTAGACAACAATTCAAGCAAATGGCATTAATGTTTTCATTACAGAAAATAAATGTCAATACTTAACTTTGAGAATTTTTTGTGATGTGTCGCAAGCAAAGGGCGACATGCAAATCAAAAAACTTCGAGTATATACAATTTGTACTGCAAGAGAAGTAATACAGTTCCTAAGTCGCTTCTGTATATGTGCCCATTCTTGATGCCGCTGTGGAAGTCGTGCAACTGCTAGTTTTCAACTGGGACGTAGCAGGCCGCGCGGCGCTTATGTCCTCTTCAGGTCGAGGTCGCAGCCGTCGGGTTGTCGTCCTAGAGATGGGTCGGTCCTCGTACTGTTGGCTGACGTCTTTTTCACAGTCCTCTCTGCTGTAATGTGCCCGACCGGAACGAACTGTGCTGCCTGTTCTTCCCATTTAAATCCCATCGAGCACATGTGGGATGCATTGCGGAGAGGTATCTGAGCATGTCCATATGCACAAACGATCTTCCAGCAGTCGCCAAGAGTGCTACCACAGGAAATCCTTGGCAGTCTTGTGGCAATCATAACAGCACGTCGCAGAATGCATTCCTGACCGTGGTGAACACACACACCCCTCTTATATCCACGTTCCGCCTTTGTAAAACCCAGGGGATCATCATAAACCGCAGTGACTTACGTAAATATTCTCTTGTGTTCATCACATTGAGAATTTATTTGTTACCTTATGTACTATACTGTAGCAGTTCTTTCTGCCAATGTCCCAAGGTTCATCGAGCTATGTTACTTCGCAGTAAGATGTCATTCGAAACTTACTTTCGCCCTTACGTTTTGCACTCCAATGTAGATTTCGCTCTCAAAAGTCAGAACTTAGAATTTTCTATGTAGATTTTGGGGAGGTACCTAATATCTTTGCCTGCTAGATGAGAGTATTGAGCTTTTGCTGTATATTCTTCCATATGGGATACAAACTTATGACCACTTGTGCTGTTCTTTGTGGCACTAGCTGTCTTCCGATTTGGTGCGTAATGTGGTATAAATGCAGTAATTTTCCGTTAGTGGCTAGTCTTCAGCTGAAAAATGCCGACAGTAAATGCGTTCTCAAGCGGACGATCGTCTCATCGTACATTCACTGATCAAAAGTATCCGGATACTTATTACTGAACATAAATATGGACTATGTCCACCGTTCGCCTTTATAATGGCGTGGGCTTTACTGGAGACGCTTTAAATAACGTGTCTCAAGGTCTGTGGAGGAATCGCAACCTATTCTTCCTCAAGAGCCGAAACCAGAGAGGAATAGTAATGTTAGACGCTGGGACCTGAATCGAAGTCGACGTACTAACTGAGCCCAAAGGGGTGCAGGTCTGAACGCTGGGCAGGCCATTCCATTGCTGGAATGTTACTGTCCATAAACCATCGCCCCAACAATTGCTGCTTCGACAGGCTGCATTGTCATGCTGGTATAGTCATCTTCTCAGAATTGTTCGTCCGATGTATGCACTGCCCAACGCTGTAAAATGTGTTCATATCCTTCAGCATACAAGTACCTTGTACTGACAGGGCTCGGGAAATACTTTACTTCCATGTTAGAAATTATTTTATACAGCTGTCCATACTGAATCAATCGTGAGAAACACCCAGGAAAAGATTCACAAGAAAATCTTTCTTATATGAAATGCTAAAATCTTAAAATTCACCGCCAGTATTTTGCACTTCATTATGCCAAAGCTACTACTGCCTTGTAAGTCTCATTATTGCTTGTATCAACGCGCGGCTCACTTCGTAGCTACAAGTGTTGGTCATTGCTGATTTGACTAGCAGTAGAATGTTCATCGCAGACTTAGAAATGTCTCGTGGATTATCTGCGCATTGAGAGTGATGGACGGGTTAGCAGTGTTGGCAGAAGGCATTCGGAATATTTCGTGTTGTGTGGCTGGTGTATGTTGTTCCGTGTTTCCCACGTTTAAAGTTCTATGAACAGTTGTAGACAACGTGCAAATAAAGCGTTGAGTTTCATCTTGTATGTGTGTGTGATTTGCCCAGAAACTATGTCCGTGCTTCTCCGCTGCATTCTGTTTATTGTTCTCACACCATTGAGCAGTATTCCTATGTAGGCTGTACACTAGATGTGTTACCAAATACAATTCGTCCTACCTTTAGGCCAATGACACTTGAAATGAAATAGAGTGTAAATTCACTGCTTGAACCGCGGAAATATTGTAAGCTATAAACTTTGTTGTTACACAATTTTATGGGAGCTGCCAAAGAGAAAATGTTTCAATAAGACTCCGAAATTATATGTAAAGCTTGACAGAATTGCACTCATTCTTAAATACTGGATGATGAAGTCCGGGCATTTGCGCATCATCAGCCACGTTGCCTCGAGTCTCTCTCTCTCTCTCTCTCTCTCTCTCTCTCTCTCTCTCTCTCTCTCTCTCTCTCTCTCTCTTTCTCTTTCTAAATGTAATACTTGGGTAATTGCGTTAAACTTGTAACAGAAGAATGTACTTGTTAATGCGTAGATTGTGACAACATTTTTAATTTTTGAATTTGCTCATACAGTAGGGAAAATATTAGAAATCGGAATTTTATTGCCTCTGGAAGCCGTCTGAAAATGTGAAAGTGGGTCAGGGTACCGTGTCCCGGTTCCGGAATACTCGTTCAGTAATATAGACTCATCGAGCCAATCACATATTAGTGTAGAAACTCCGACCGTCTCTTGGTTAGGAGTTGACTGCGTCGTGCAGTATCGAAGACATCTAAGAAGACAGAATCTGTTAACCTGCATCTATTGCTTGAAAGATGTCGTGTCTAAATACAGCAATCTGTCTTTCACATGGCAGTCCAGTCCGATGTGTGGATTCTTCGAGCTGCGCACGGCTGGATACTACCGGGTGCCGATAAGTACAGCACGTAATAAAACGCCAGCAGCCACGGCAGCTGTGCACAAAGAGCAGCCGCGTGCAGAATGCGAGTTGCGGCTCGACTCGGCGCCTGCCAGCGGAAGCGATGACGCGGTACCCAGTGCTCTCCGCCTCTGGCCTCACACCTCTAGCGCCAGTGTGCGGCGGGTCGCTCGCCGTGGCTGATGGCTCACCGCGCGAGATCTCCAGGCTGCAGGTAACCCGACTGCGCCGTCGCTGCCACTGCCGTAGCCAGCCGGGTTCTTTCGTACACAGCGATATCGTAGAGACACGAACCGTGCCATTTAACTTCGCTTGCGGTGTCGACAGTAACAATCGAGGCTGCCTGGTGTACCGAACTGTCACCATACGCATGCAAGCCATACATCTGAGAACACGACAGTAAGAAGTGTTTAAGACGAATCTTCGGCGGGCTAAGCTACAACCTAAACGTTACGAGCTTCTTTCCACTTTTAGAGACACAACTCGTACTGTCAACGACGCTACGGTAACGAACGAGCTGTTGAATTGTAGCTTCTGTAACACAGCCGCTGTGAAATTAAAGTACGGCAAGTTCCCGATTATCCACGTTAATGCGACACCGAGACTGTACGGATAATGGAAGACCACGTATAATCCAAAATACACTTGTTATTTACCGGAAACTGCTGTTTACTATCCAAACAAATCGTGCTACATTTTGCATTTGCAAGCCGATTGCATTACATATGCACTATTCTCCGAAACTCGCAACCTATTCACACTATCTCTTAAAACGCACAGACTTTCATATCACAGTCCAGTTCAGAGCACTTTCGGGAAATAATCGTCCTATTTTTTTTCCAGTTTCTTCTTTTCCAGTCACGTTTTCTTTGGCGACGCTTTTCACTTTCCGGTGAGGCAAAACACCGGTATAGTCAAAAGCCTTTTGTCCCGCCTTTTAGCGGATAACGGTAATCTCAGTCGCCTCATGTTCCCTCCACTTTCTTTCTTTTTTCTCTGCAAAACATACTTTGTTTGCTACACCTGCTTCTCTTAGCTACTCAAATCCCGATTCAGAGGTATCACTATGTAACCACTCGTGGATATTTTCTTAGTCTACATCTGCGCAACCAGAAAGTTGTATTCCAAACAAAAAATATTGGATCTAATTTGTTAATGAAAAATAGCTGACCTCTGAGCTGTCAGTCATCGAGCTTGATAAACCGCACGTGGATGATCGGGAGTTTGCTGTATTCACATCCTGATTCAGAGTCGCTCAGTTAACTACTTTCTAGACGGGGCGCTGCCTCTCCGAGGCTTTACATACAGTCATTAATTTTGTCATTTAGTACACAAAAGTGTGACGAGAGTAGCTCCCCACACAGGACGAAGTAAGTAACGGTAACCTGCATTGTGTCTAGCTTATCTCAATATATTAACGAACTATGATGATGAAATGTAGCACCAACAGTCACTTTTATAAAATTTGTTTCGTATGTTGTCCGCGACTAGTCCAGGTCTTCTTCCCTATTTTCTGTTGTGACTTTTCGCCAATGGATCACACAGCTATCGTTTTGTGTTACGGCTTTTCTAAGACTTTACAGGGTAATGTGACCTTTGTTTAAAAGCTTCATTATTGTTTATTAAAATTAGTGCGTCATTCGGAAACAAAGGGATTGCTGTAACGCTAAGTAATGTTTCGTGATATTGCAGTAACTGTTGTAAAATTCCAGGTGCTGATTTACGTGTAGCCTTACATGGGAAGGAAAAGTGATTAGTGGGATTAGTAGTAAGGATTATTTGCTTATGTGTATTTGGGAGAATCATGGGGAATGTTAATTGGTTACATCTCATAGAAGTCACGATGCTTATAAAGTATGTATACCCTTTAACTATATGGAACTAGAGTTTCGAAGTAATTTTAAACTGTATTTGTCCATAATATTCCCCTTCACCGCGTTTCGATGTTTTATATTGGAATATCTTTGTGACTTTTTAACGGTTACCTTCTTATGTTAAACAGTCATGACACACTTACTCGCATCAGCGACATCTCTCATCACGATAGGAATTCATTAAATTGGCTGAAAGCCAACTGCATGTTACACGTGCGAACTTAATTGTTGACCTGCATCTTCCGTGCGCTCCAGCTTTCAATTCTGCCGTCAACTATTTTCGTTGAAACGTGAACTAGACAAAAACGTAGAGCACCATTATTACTTCACTTTGTGGATGATTTTGCGTCTCTTATGAGAACTCTCCAGTTATTTTTTCTCACATCGTCAGACCTGTGCTACACAACCGACGCCTTATTTAGAATCAAATTATTTTTATTGGGCAAACATGATTCGTTCAGGTATTTCTGCAAAGCGTAAGTAAAGTTTGGAGCAAGTAGTAACATATCGGCTTTCTAGTGGAATTCGTCCATCGAATGTGGTGCTAACCATAAAACTATTTTCCCTCAGCGCAGAAGCAGGCGAACTGTAGTATGTGGCCCCTGGCTTTGTGTGTATCATGTGAATGCTGCCGCCTCAAAATGAGAACGGTACTTGTCTCATATTTCATGACAAGCGTTAAAGTTATGTTGTAAAGCAGTGGCTGTTGGTGTTTTATTTCATCATACATGATAGTAAATATTGTGTGCCGTACCGAAACTCGAACGCTTTAGTCTGCTAGGTACGCAAATTTCACCGCAACTCCTGTGTTTAGCAGAAGTTCCATTCTGTAAAGGCTCGTGATTTATGTATAATGCCTTTCCTGTTTAATCGACTTTATATACGGGAAAATGTAGTGCCTGAATATAGATTGCCTTCGAAGCAGAGACCATGTTTTATGAAAATTGGTCGATTTATCTTTTAACAGCGGACCACGTGATGAACTTAAAATTAATGGTGCATGAAATCTGATACTGTAGAGTTAAACTACCGTTAAGGATCATGCTTGTGCATTACGATACAAACACAGGAACGGCGCCGACATGTTAAAATGTAATACAGAGAGGAAGTATTTGATTCCTGGTCGGTAATTCTTAGCTAATATCTGTGCATTCTCGTAAGACATTACACTTCTGTCAGATTATGTAGCACACCAGTACCGAAGAGTGTGTTTCATTTAATCCTTAAAACAAAAATTGTTCTCCGCGCTTGTTTCCTTTTTCGTTGTGTGTATGTGATAAGTAGGTCAGCAAGAATAACTCTCAGCCCTGGTGGATGGTTAGCTCTTGCGTGCTGGCGGCTATGCAGCATCGTGATACTGTCGCTATGCTGGCTACGGCATGGCGAAGCGGTGGGACTGCATGAATAGTGGAGCGTCTTACACGGTAGCCTGGAGAAGTGTTTGTGTTGTGCGCAGCAGATGGAGTGCTGCAAGGTGCTGTTCAGGAGGCGGCACAGCTACCATCACCTGTCTTCCAGGGCGCCCGGGACCGTCGACGTCAGGGATGTTCAAGGTAAAAACGGTCATTTTGCGGATCTGCATTTGTGGTCTCGTGGCAGGGCAGGGTGCGAACGCGGACGCACAGACTGTTGGGTCTTTTCCGGGGAGGAACACTTGGAAAACAAGAAACGAAAGCGGCAAACAAGTTATGACGTCCCCAGAATGAGATTTTCACTCTGCAGCGGAGTGTGCGCTGATATGAAACTTCCTGGCAGATTAAAACTGTGTGCCCGACGGAGACTCGAACTCGGGCCTTTGACTTTCGCGGGCAAGAGCTCTACCAACTGAACTACCCAACTACCCGTCCTGTGAGACCGGGCGTGAGTCGTGCTTCGGTAGCTGAGATGGTAGAGCACTTGCACGCGAAAGGCAAAGATCCCGAGTTCGAGTCTCGGTCGGGCACACAGTTTTAATCTGCCAGGAGGTTTCAAGTTATGACGTCCTTAAAATCAGGTTGTACTAGTCGAGTACTTGGCTTGAAATACTGTGCTAACCGGTACTTCAACCATTTCGTAACGAACGGCAAGTTGAGGAAAATTTGCTATGGAGATACTCTATTGATGAAAGTGCTGAACATACATGCTTGTTGCTGCTGTCCTTGTGGTTTTCAATCCGAAGACTGGTTTGATGCAGCTACTGCAACCAACATCATTTTGAACCTATTTACTTGTTCATCTTTTCATTTCCTCTACAGATTCTACCCCCTACACATGATTTGTGATCAGTTTTCCATTTTTTTTTCTTCTGAATGTAAATTTCTATTAAACTTGCATTTCTTTTAGAGCGTAATTATAGCGACACTATAAACTGCACTATACAATATATAGCCAAAAAGAAAACCCGTCGATTAAAAACCCATGCCAACGAAATCAAGCTATGTCTAATATCGAAGCTAGTCCTCAAATATACCTCTCCAAGCAACTGTGGGAAAAGAAGATATTTATTCTAAATTAACAACACTTCGGTTAGTTTCGAACACGGGAAATAATGGAATTTGCGGTTTGTTCCGCTAGTATTTATTCATTAAAAACTTACTTTTCTTCCTGATAGAATCCCAACAGAAAACCAGCTTCGAATTACTACCCTTGTGTATGAGATCGTTCCACCACTTTGTGGTAGAACGAGCCTTTAATACTTGGTGCGGTCTTAAAAATTGTGCGTCAACAAAAATTTCGATTCTACGAGAATATCCTTAGGAGTACGTACTTAGCACAGGTTTTTCGAGTTTGTTATCTTCTGGCTTTTGTCAGTTGTCAGCGCAGCGAAAGTGAAGTATCGTGGGTCTTCTCATTAGCGTCACGATAAGTGTGAAAGACTCCGACCCTGGACGGCACATTCGAGCCTTTGTTTCGACATGAGACTAGGAAAAGATGTGGGAGCAATATGACGACTTCCCGGAGATAGTGTATTTTTAAAATTATTGTTATGCGGTACTTCTGCCGTCGAAATAGCGCGCATTTTCACTTTTGGACATCGATAGTTATCCATGTATATCATATTATTCAGTTGGAATTCAGAGTCTAAATTCGAAATGAAATTACTGAATAGTCTCATAGTCACCAGCTGTTACCCATCAGATTTGAAATACCTATATCCCATGCAGAATCACACTAAAATACCGCCGTCGTTTAATACGATTACAGTACTCCTTTAATTAAGAAATTTTCCGTGTCCTTACGTAATAAGAACAAGAGTGAATGCACAAAGTGATATACGCATTTTTCCACAATAATTTTTTAAGGTGATGTCACACTTTGGTAAAATATTATAAAGTCATATTCTGGAGAAACATGATAGAATCCTAGTCCGATCATTACAAGCGACTTCTGAGATTTATGCTTCTAATTTTCTTGTTAGATCCCTTTCCCCATCACTAAACCGTAAGATACAGGTTGCACATTCAAAAGAACGACTCTCGAAACCCTCGTCTAGCCAGCCAGACGTAGAGATTCCCTTAATCTTCGAAACTGCTTAGTTGAAATTCCAGAATGGTTCATTTGGAAAGTACAAAGCCAGTTTCCCTCCCCAAGCAATGCTTGTGCTCCATCTCTGAAAACACGTTGACGACGGGACGTTAACCCTCGGTGTCCTTTTCCCCCCTTCGGTTATTGTCAAAGATAGGCCACCGTTGCTGATACCATCGTTTTTGACCTCAAGGTACTGGAACTATAAATGCTAGTCCTAACAATTTGTCGTTGATCGACCCACCAGCTACACCTCGCTTGATTCATTTTTGCCGGCTGCGGTGGCCGATCCGTTCTAGGCGCTTCAGTCCGGAACCGCGCGAGTGCTACGGTCGCAGGTTCGAATCATGCCTTGGGCATGGATGTGTGTAATGTCCTTAGGTTAGTTAGGTTTACGTAGTTATAAGTTCTAGGGGACTAATGACCTCAGATGTTAAGTCCCATAGTGCTCAGAGCCATTTGAACCATTTTTTTAACAAATTTTCCCGAGTTCAGTTGGTGTTACGTCACACATTCCTTGTCTAATAAACTTGTCACAGCGTTCTAAGGCAATAGCTACTTCGCACAGTGATGGTGCTGTTCACACTAATGTATGTGATAAACAGCATCGACTTCACCTGTGCATGCCATTGTGTGGGCTTTCACGTATGCTTAGATACCAACGCTTGATAAAAGTTCACTTGCCTACTGCAAATTCGTGTACATTCTAGGCTTTCATGCTTAAAATACAGGACACTGCACGGATAAAAAGGGCTCCGCCAAAAGGTGACTTACTGTACTGAATACGACATGTAAAGAGCGATCGCGCGCGCGCTTGTGTGAAAGAGGAGTGGCTGATTGGTGTGGTTAATAGGAGGAAAAAATACTTTTCACCTTTTTTCGGTTGTCTGACATTATCCTGTTCCTCTTCGTTTGTTCGTATCCAGTTATTTATTTTTTAAAGCCGTTTCAAGGAATCGAGTAACACAGCGCTCTTTGCTGGCGGCTCAGCTAAAGCGAAAGTGTCGGCGGTTTTGCTTGGAGTCATGTTCGAGCAACAGTTTAGCGCCAGCCTTTTAACTGGCGTTAATTACAGGGAGCAGGAACGAGCAGCGCGTGCTTCGAGGCTGTCGTTCTTGCAGACAACAAAGCGAAATGCTGTTGGACTATTCCGGGCTAATTGTGTGTAAATATCATCAATTCGCCTTTATATTGTTAGCTTTGTCCTGTTAATTATAAATGTGATGTTACCGAACAGTCAGTGATGAGTGTTCCTGTTGAAAGATTGACAGGTAGACAATGTCAGAGTCCTCAGAGGCATGACACCAAGTCTGTAAAGCTGAGCAATGCATGGTGTCTCTTTCAAGGACACGGTCTTTATCAGGAATAAACGTTCATCATTAGTAAGAGAACATCGTACAAAAATAGAGATGGCGACGGTTGTCATAAATACTACACTGAATCTTCTTTCTATGGTCCGATGTTCTTTGCTTCTGTTTCGTACTGAGTATTGGTTACTTCTTGTACAGAGAAGCACTAAAAACGCTAAATAAAGTTCACAGCAACATGTTTCATCACATTTTTTGCAAATATGTTCCTTATTTACTAGTCGTAAACGCAGAATAGTGTCTTTCTTTCCACTACTTTAATTTCACAGACAGGTGTCGTACATTGTTGCTAGATGGAGAAGAGAACAAGACACTAAAACTTGGTGCGAATCTCGCAAACCGCAGTTATAACTCGTTAAAATATACGATGTTTTGTTATTTTGCTTGTTCAAGTTACCCTGTGTTGCTATGCAGCAAAAAATAGAGCAAAATGTTTTGTGTGTGTGAAGGGGAGGGAGGGGGGCAAGGGGAGGGAGGGAGGGAGGGGGAGACAAGTAATCATCCAGAACTGAATTGAAACTTCCTGGCAGATCACAACTGTGTGTCGGAGCGAGACTCGAACTCAGGACCTTTGTCTTTCGTGGGGAAGTGCTATACCAGGACGGGGTGTGAGTCGTGCTTGGGTAGTTCAGTTGGTAGAGCCCTTGCCCGCGAAAGGCAAAGGCCCGAGTTCGAGTCTCGGTCCGACACACAGTTTTAATCTGCCAGGAAGTTTCATATCAGCGCGCACATCGCTGCAGAGTGAAAATCCCATTCTACTCCTAACTCCAAAAAATACTACAGAGAGGTTTGGCATTTAATTCAGGACGTTGGCGCAAAGACTGGTGACGACAAACTTTGTGGCACCACCTCTCTTCCCTTGCCGGCCAAATACTGGCAGTGAAAATTTCTTCCACTACAAGGGATTCGAACCGATTTGAGCGCCACCGCACGGGCGTGTGTTAGCGACCGCGACTACGGAGGTGGGTCTCTTTACTAATGATCAAAACAGAATAAACTGCAAATGACATTGTACAAGATATATCGTATAAGCTACAATGGGAATTTTAAAATGTTAACTCCTCCACAGAATTGCCTGTGGCAGAAACAGTTGGAAAACATTGACATGAAGAAGGGACTGGATGACCGGGCATGTGTTAAGACATCAGAGGATAACTTTCGTGGCACTAGAGGAAGCTATAGAGGGTGAAAACCGTAAGAGAAGGCAGATATTGGAATATATCCAACAAATAATGAAGGACGTTGGGTGCAAGGTGCTGCTTTGAGACGAAGAGATTAACACTGGAGAGGAACCAGTTCCAAGACTGATGATAAAATACTAAAGTAATGACATTCTTGGGGAAATTGTTTCGATCAGAAATCATCAGTGTAATGGCCATTAAGCAAGTTTTAAATTTTTGATGTGCGTTATGTAACTGACGATGAAGGTAAATACATAATTAATAAAGCTAACACACATGAGAGAAGATACGGCACGGTTTCATGCGCGCTTAAAGGGAAAACAAGAAACAGAAACTGAAATAATATTGTAATGCGTTGGTATTTGAATCACGTGCTGGGAACCAGGAAAGAAATACTTTTTCCAGACAAAAATCATCAGAAACGCGATCGATTTTTTTTATTCGGTTGCTTTTGTCGCTTGAAGAACGTGTCAAATACGTTTTTTTCTTTTTATTACGTATGAAGCATTCTAAATTCATATGCAAAAATTATTGCTGCGTTAAAGTTGAGTGTTTACTTGATGCAGTCTATTGGGCGCCTCTCTCTGGGGGCAGCATTCATTGCACATGTACGCCTTGAAGTGTAAAGCGGTGTAATGTGCGTGCAAGTCCTCGAAGAATATCCTAATGAACTGCACAAAGTAACCGTGAATAGCGTCAGCACAGAAACTAGAATACCGGCCACAATATTTGCCATTGACGACTCTCAAAAATCAGGTGGAGAGAGAAACCTGTGGTGAACACTTAAAGACCTCTCGTTCTGACGCAAATACTGTCCCCCACAAAACAATAATTACGTTAGTAACGAAAGAACCGGAAGCATACATAGAAAAGTAATCTGAAATAAAGCCATGAGATCATTAGGGGTTGCAACAAAGCATATACAACGAGAAGAGATTGTTGTATGAGTCTTATGTCTAGCCTCTTTGTAGTATAAGGAGTGAACGAGGAATGCTGCTCCCAGCACTAGAAATAATACCGAAGGTAATGCAATGGAAAGAATGCGTTCACAAATGCTGTAGCAGGATTTCCCACGCGAATTACTCATTATTTATCTTCATTAAGATTATTTACGTGAACGCCGTGGACCACGTGCTCAATCCGGAAAGATTATCACGCAATGGGCCCTTTCGGACTGCCCCATTTCGAATTTCTTCAGACATACAGTTCTTGTAGGTGAGTGCGCGGGCACGTGCATTAGCAAATCGTGATCCCGGAACGTGGTGCCAATTGCAGATTCCTAACGGCTTCCAGCGGCAACAGAAATTTATTTCTCAGTATTCCACGCAGTTATTGGGCGGATTTAAAATGCTGTCACAACCCAGTCGTTAATAAGAGGTATAATCATACGTTAAAGTTGTGACACAGTAAGACGCTGTGTTTGGCTTTAGGCGTTCGAGTACCCCGACTACACTAATTCAGTGTTCGAGAATGAGAGTACTTAGCGACTTCCAACGAACGGTACACACAATTTCTAAACTACGAAACTTTTTCTTCTTAACATCTCCTTCCATAGGGTTACAGGAAAATCGTTTATCGCATATTGCATTTTCGCTGATTTTTCCGCTTTGCTGACAGTATCTACAGATTTCACTGAAGGTAACTGCAAAATTATGTCACTGTAGCACACACATTTCAGCAGATATGATGTGAACAATATTGAGATGTGTGAAGAACCAACTTATGCTGAAAACGGAGCGCAAGTTACCTAGTCTATATTCGTCCCTTGCTTGATAACGAGAGCACTTCGCGATTTCCAAAAACTTTGAGCACTATTTCGTGCCTTTCCTAAAAATTTTCTGGCGTACACAATTAAAGTCAAATATATAACACATTAACTCACTTATTATCAGACGTTTGAAGCTCTTTTATACATGGGAGTTCGATTCATTAAGGAATCTGTTCTCAAAAACACTCCAAGTAATAGACTTAGAGATTTTCAGATCTATTAAGTACAAAACGTCTTCATTTAACTAATCAGATCGCATGTAGCTTAGGTCTTAGCTTGTAATCTCGTAAACCTGAGGTCGCTGGTTCGATGCAGGGTTTTCAACTTTTATTTGATCTCGGTATTTATTAATAAAATGAAACGTTAACTAACTAAATAGAAATTAAAATACTTCTTTATTGCTATAAATCACGAAGACATAAATATGTTAAGAACGCAAATATAATATTACTAAAAGTACTAAACGCAAATATGATATTACTAAAAGTACTAACTTCATTATGGGTACTCGTTTTTGCGTGTGATTAGTAATTGAAAAGGAAAATGTCATTTTGATTAAACATGACGTTTCACATATTTGATAATTAACTTTTTAGTTTCGTAATAAACAGATAAAAAAGCCTCCCGATAGCGGGAATCAGACCAGCGATCTCGTGGTTATGAGACTAAAAAGCTAAGCGCTCCGCCGCTGGCGATGTGGTGACATTTAGTGAACCATTTTATGCTTAAGAGCGCTCGGAATATTCAAATTTTCATACCAGTTTTTATCCGAGTATTTTGATGACTGTGTAGTGTGTTAAACGTTCCTCATTCAGTGTAAACCACGGGTACATTTCTAAAGCTCTACTATGTTCTACTTGTTACTGTTAAACAGCCACTTTTCACTTCCGTACAACGCTATACTCCTGATACATGCCGTCTCAAAAGATTTCTTAGCGTTTTACTCTACGTAGCAAAGCTACATATTTTTAGAAACTCCTTCTTTTTCTGTAGTTACTGTACATTCCGTATCCTATTTACTTCACCCATTGCCAATTATTTTTCTGCCTAAATTAATCTATTGCCGTTAAATGTCTCATTTCCTAATTAATCACGTCAACATCGCGTGATATAATTCGAATGCATTACATTACTCTGGTTTTACTTCTGTTGGTGCTGATCTTATCTCACCAAGGCGCTATCCATTCCCTTCAACTGATATTCTCGTCTTCTACAATTTCACCCTCAACACTTACACATTTCCTGCGAATGATCGTTAGCCCCTTTTCCAAATTTCTGTTGCTCTTTTGTTTTTACCGCTTACTCTCAGTAGAGGTTGTGTAACACGGACGAGAGCCCTCCCTTTCATGCCCTCCGACTCTCTAGTAGTGCAGTCAGGTTTCTACTAATTCGTGGTTTGATGGAGCTCTCCACGGTGGTCGATTCTTTGCACTTCTTTCCGTCAGTGAACGTCGCGATGGTAGAATATGCTGTATGATGCCGCAGCAGACGTACGTGATTGCTCTGTCAGGAAGCCGGAGGGTTTGCAGGGTGGCGTGGACCGCGGACGTGACTGTACGGCCACCCCAGGCAGTGGGCGCGTGCCCGCTGTGTGGACATTAGCGCTCAATTAGCGACAGATCGATGTGTGGCCCTCCAAGGGGCTCGGCCTTCTGCAAACACCGCTGCAGGTCCAAGTGCTCTCTCAGGAGGCAGAGGTGTCTGCCATATCACGCGCACAGGCAAGCTCTTATCTCCTAGGACGAAAGCGTAGGGAATCGGCGAACGGGGTGCTACCACTACACTACCTGTTCGCAGTATGCCGATTTCCGTTTCTTGTTCACTTTCAGAGGTACAAAGAGAGTCGTTATGATATTACAGGGTGAGTCACGAAGGACTTTACGACGATATAGAAAATTATTGAAATAACTTACAGAACCGATAGATGTGTCATTTTGTAGCAAACCACCTCAATTTTCGCGTAAAAGTATCAAGTGTAATTTTGGTTCGATGTGGGTCCATTCGTGACGCGACAAACATGCCACCGCTAATCAGTTGCTTCCCGCCCTCGTCGCAGCAAATCGGGCGTAACTTGTGCAAACGCCAGCGTAGATTCGATTTTTCGAATGAATAGTTCGAATGGCTCTGAGCACTGTGGGACTTGACTTCTGAGGTCATCAGTCCCCTAGAACTTACGACTATTTAAGGGGGTAGGACGTCAAACGGGCCGACTTGGAGCAGGAGATGCATCACAGGTCATTTTAATTTCCAGTGTGTATACTTTTACAAAGAAATTCATAAAACTTTGTCAGCATCACGAGGAAGGATTCAGAATTCACACTCACTGCAGTGGAAATTCGAAAACATAACATTTTTTTACGTGTGAAATTTCATCATTTTTTCACTTACAAATGGCTGCATTTGTTGCTATAGGTACACTTTTCTTCATAAGGTAGAGAGATTCTTCAGTAAATTTTCCACAGCATGCATACCATACTTACAAATGTATGAAACTCTAGAATTTATTTACTTTATCAGAAAACGAATGATCTGTTGTATTTTAAACTTCATGTTTAGAAAAAACACAAATTTTGTAGTTAATTACCTCAATTTTTACCACAGTTTTTAATAGATTCGGAAAATTCTAGAGTTTCATACACCTTTAAGTATCGTTTGTATGCTGTGCAAAATTCATCGAACCGTCTCTCTTACTTACGAAGAAAAGTGTACCTATAACAACAAATGCTGCCATTAGTAAGTGAAATAAATGATGAAATTTCATATGTAAAAAAAATTACTTCGTAATGTTTTCGAACTTCCACTGCTATGAGTGTGAATTCTGAATCCTTCCTGGTCACGCTGACAAAGTTTTATGAATTTATTTGTAAAACTATAAACACTGGAAATTAAAGTGTCCTGTGGGGCCTCTCCTGCTCCAAATCGGCGCGTTTGACGCCCTACCGCCCTTAAACCTAACTAACCTAAGGACACCACATGCCCGAGGCAGGATTCGAACCTGCGACCGCAACGGTCGCGCGGTTTCAGGTCGTAGCGCCTAGAACCGCTCGGCCACCACGGGCGGCTCGATTTTTCGGGTCGGCTAAACTGTTTGGTAGGGGAGAAACATAAACACGGTGTTCAATGACAGCCCAGAGAAATAAATCAGGTAGTGTCAAGTCAGGGCAGCGAGGTGACCATACGACTGGCGCTTCACGATCGATCCACCGATTTGAAAGGCGATTATCGAGGAAACCTCGAGCATCCGTGAGCAAAGGTGTTGGTGCACCGTCTTGCTTATAGTAAACCGTCGCATCTCGGTCGTCTTCATAGATCTGCGGAAGTGAAATGTTTTCAAGCATATCCAGATATACAAAGCCTCTCGGTCTGTGTCACCTTGCCACGGTTCGGGCGGCTCCCCTCGTTGCAGGCTCGGCACCTCCGTCGGGCATGGGTGTGTATGTGTTGTCCTTAGCGTAAGTTAGTTTGGTTAAGTAGTGTAAGCTTAGGGACCGTTGACCTCAGCAATTTGGTCCCATTAGATCTTACCACACATTTGCAATACTACGCAATACGGTAGGTTTTTGTTGTATTGTACTTTGCTATAAACCAGCGAAGACCGGTAAATAATAAATCTTACCGCAATGTAAACACACAATTTTGTAACACAATCGAAAAAAAATATATTGTCTTCCAGAGGCAAGACTCGAATCCTGAGCTCGGCGCGCTAAAGCTGCGTACGTGTGACTAGAACCACTCCGACGTGAATACATGAAGTGTTTTGAGATATGAGGTGCGACAGACCGATAGATTCAGCCGCTGCTCTTGCGGCGAGGTGCGTCACCTGGTAACGTCACATGTTCAACATTTCTCGTCCACTTTTGGGGTATTTCCCGACATTTGCGATCCCCATCTGCCTTGTATTATTTGTTGCAGCGTCATAAACGTCGTTTCGGAGGTTTTTGGACGTTAATACGAATCACTCTGTCTATGATTTTTAAATATCCGAACAGTGACGGAAATATCTGAACTTAAATAGCGTTAGGAGGCGCAAAATGAGGGATTAAAAATGGTTGGCGCCTGGCGCCCAAGAATTAACAAAGCAGTGATCGAAAGCGCACCCCTAACAAACGCTGGTCTGCCCGTCAGGACCGCGGCGGCGAGTTGCCATTTGCGGAGTGCTGGACCCCGAGCCAATCAGAGGCGGCTTGCCACGAACGCAGGCCAATCGTGTACGCGACCGCGGCTGCAATTTCCGATCCCTGGCCGTAAATACAACGCGGCGACAGGCAGTTTCTGACCTAACGTCGCACGGCGCGGATTAAGTTTTTTCCTCTCTTGCCGGAAATATTAACTGGTTTTAATTAACTCGGGCCTAATTGACGCGTAGCGTGGCTGTGAGGTGGCCGCAAATAATGTGGCGGTTCGCGTTCTGCCGGCCTCAGTGGCGGAGTCACGGGGACGGCCATGCACTCATTGTATGCTGAGTCGGTGTCGGCGCTGCACAGAGAGCAGGCGCGTAATTGCAAGGAGCTGCAGCGCGCCGCGCCGCTGCACTTCTGGCCGAATAATTTGGCGACGCTCCCTGCGGCTTGTGCGTAATCACCCACGCAATTACGTCACGTGAATGGTGGCTCCCGCGCTCGTTAGGGGGTCGCCGACGCGGCGTAAAATAATTAGACAGTAATCTATCTCCCGCACTGCGGCACGCCAAATTGAGAGGGGACCGATCTAACGAGATTTTATGTCGCCGTGGATTGAAATTTGGAAGACCGCACCCTTCTTCTCCCTTTCGACTTTTTTCTGTTTCTTTGCTCTGAGCGCGTTTTTCGTATTGAAATCATATGTCAAAACAATTTTCGCGAAATATTTTCGAAGCTGTCGTTTTTAATAATATCTTGCTGGAACCGTAAACAGCACCAGGCAGTCAAATGATGATCGTGGGGTCGGTTCCGGCTGCGGCGACGTAGACGGGGGCCATACAATTTGTTACTGGCCACCCCTAATAATAACTCTCTAATATATAAACAGTTTTCTGTTTTAAGATGATGATAATTCGTTTACACGAGTGCATAGGACGTCGCTTTAGCGTAATTGTCGAGAAACTGAAATTTAATTATACACGCGATTTCGTGTGAAAATTTGAGAAGTAGATTTGTCACGCAGTTGATCTAGAAACTTTAATTGTAGCACTCCCACAGAACTCTAACAATATACTTATATGGATCCATATAAGTATATAGTTCTGGCAACACCGGCCGTGACCTCCTCCTGTGCGGATACACACACATTCGCCGAACTCTTACGGGACTTGGTAAGAATGTCTTTCACGTAACGTAGTAGTACGAATGTAGTGTGTGGAGATACAAGGTGAGAATGAGTGTCTCGCGGGAGGCGTGCGCGAGATAGTCTCAGCAGTCGCGCTAAGCTCTGTGCCCTCGGTGGCTCAGATGGATAGAGCGTCTGCCATGTAAACAGGAGACCCCGGGTTCGAGTCCCGGTCGGGGCACACATTTTCACCTGTCCTCCTTGATATATGTCAACGCCCGTTAGCAGCTGAAGGTATTAATATAATTCTAATTTCGAACTCTAACAACGTCATAATTTACACGATATCGGAAACGTGTTGAAAGTTAATTCCTCCGAATTTTGTATGTGAAATCTCTTAAAGCTTTTTAAATAAAAGAAACGTGATTAACATTCTACATCTTTATTCTTTATGTCGACATATTTTCTGCCATCTGCCTCTGTGCGGCTCCAAACTGCAGCGTGTAACACGATTGTCTGTAAAGTAACTGACAATGCGTGAGAAACAGCGCGTTGTTATCGATTTTCGTTTTCGAAGAGTTCGCCCACACATTGAACATCATCTACTTCTGTAGACAATGTCTGTCCCACATGAGCGCTGCGACATCTGCAACAACCCAATTCACTGGGTTCACTGTCATCGATCATCCCCCATACGGTCTCGACTTGGCCCCATCCAATTTCGTCTGTGTCCAGTACTTAAAGAATACCTTCGAAGACTTGACTTTGATAGCGATAAAGCAGTGCAAGCAGATGTGAGGTTGAGATTGCGGCTCCATTAACACAGTCAAGCCGGCCGCTGTGGCCAAGCGGCTCTAGGCGCTTCAGTCTGGAACCGCGCGACCGCTACGGTCGCAGGTTCGAATCCTGCCTCGGGCATGGCTGTGTGTGAAGTCCTTAGCTTAGTTACGTTTAAGTAGTACTAAGTTCTAGGGGACTGATGATGATCTCAGATATAAAGTCCTATAGTGCTCAGAGCCAATTGAACACAGTCAAACATTCTACAATGACAGTATCAATAAACTGGTCTCTCGTTGAGAGAAGTGTGTTCGTCGTTAGGGAGACAATGTTGAGAAATAAATACATAGACAGGAAAAATAAAAATGTAGAATCTTAACAGCGTTTGTTTTTATTTGATAAGCTTTAAGAGCTTTCATATTAAAAAATTCGAAGGCATTACTTTTCAGCATGACCTCAAAAAATGGAAGCGTGCACTTACCATCATCGGTACTTCACTAAGCACGAACACGATTTTGAAGTGAACGAAGGTGTGTAGATCATGGCCATGGGAATGTGTAAATGGTGAGGGAGGGGACTGATGTTCCTTCAGTCACTTCCGCTTATGTTCAGGAAGTCAGTGTGTCTGATTTTTTTTCCCCCCCATAAGGTCTTCTCCGTCTTGTCCTACCATAATCAGCTTCCTGTGGTTTGCCGGTTCTACTTCTGAACTAAGGAACCGTGTCGGATTTTTTGTTGCACAGCAGGTCGGATTTATCTTTAAATGTGCTCCTTTACCTAGGTGGAATGTTGCCCAGTTACGCTGCAAACTTATCTATGAGCGCAGGCCTTCGTGCAAGCAACTTACGCGTATCTTGTGTGCTACGTAGCTTGGAATTTGTTGGACTACGGCCATTTTCCAGACTTCTGGTTTTTGTGCTACTTTACTTTCCGAAGGTTAGCTGTCGCATTTTGCGCGGTAAATGTAAAGATATAAAAGATTCTACTAAAATCTTTTTTGGCTAGCCATGACCCCAGTGAACGGTTCCTTCCCATTCGATCCGCGTCTGCAGGTAGTTCTCTACCAGTTTCCGGCCGACAGCTCTCAGGAATTTGTCAAGTATCAATATCGCGGATATATAGTTGTGCTTTCCTGTATCCAGCAATGTGTTTTCCTTCCGTGGCTGCCGTGCCCATATAAACGTCGCTATTTCTGTTTTCCATGCTTTGCTCAGCTTCAGAATGGTCTTTTCAGGCGATGTAATTCCTTCGTAGCTAAGCTCTAAGCATTAACGTCATATTGAGACCCGCTGTGTTTATTTTCTTGTATTTAATCGAGTCCCTGATTGTGTTACACCCAAATGCACAAGTCCTCTCTCTATGTAAATGTTAGTTGACTCGTCCAGGCACACAGATCCACGGCTTAATTCGACGTCTGAGATGATACTGAGGTTTGGCTAACGAACACAAACTTTACACAATGCTTGCTCATTATCAACATCCAGTTCCAACATAAACATGGACTCCAGTGTGGCTGCTGTAATTAGAATAAATGATACTATATCTGATACTGGATTTTGTCAAGGCAAAGTATTTGAAATTATACAGTGGATTCTATTGGTGCATTAGACAATTCTTAGAGCGTAGTATTTACTTGTGAAGATACGGCTTACAGTCGCGTCGTGGTTGTCAGTCGACAGACCAGTACAATGCCGAAAGCCTTTCGGAAATGTAGATTGAAAGTCTTTACCTAGTCCACACGCGCTGTTGATTCTTTGAGAGAAGCTACATTTTCTTCAGAAACGTAATGTTGGAGTTGAAAATGCTACTGGGTTCTGCATCAGAAGGTCCTTTACCAACAGTTGTCTGTAGTTCTGTGGTTTCAGTGCTGTGACCCTTTTGTTAACATGCGTGACCTGCTCTTATTTGTAAACTGTGCGCTGCGCAATGGTTTCTCGAGAAGCATAATCGAGCAAATGGGCTAATTTCCCTGCTTACTTATTGTTAAATATAAAAGGGATTCCGACAGGGTATGGTGCCATGTTAGCTTTGAGTAGTCTCAATCGTTTTCGAGTACCTAAGCTGCTAATATAAGTATCTCATTTGTTAATGCGTACGACAGAAGGTAGTATTGTAGTATCTCCATGCGCTAATACATTTGGAGACGCGCGTTATAATATCTTGGCTTTCTGTCAATTGTCGTCATTTTCAACCACGAGAGATTGTGTAGGGGTCACTCAGAGCGACATTGGACACCTCTCTTTATCATCTCTACACAGAAGTACGGGGCAGAGTATTAGAGAGATAAGGCTGTATTACCAAGTCTGTTCATCGCTGTGTGATTATGACCATCTGTAGTTTACAAGCTGTGTAATTTATGAATCAATTTCCAGTCGTGTAAGAACAGTGATTTGTGTTGATCAAATGAAATTACTCCATTGTTTATATCGATGGTGATGTCAGATGCAGTGAAAAGTCGGTTTCGTCCCTGCCGCGCCAGAAAGTTACTTTATTATAGACCCACACGTGATACAGTAGATTATTACGAGTATTGCCCGATGTTGTGATTCACTGTAGCCAAGTTTTATTATCACTACAGAGGCATGATTGCGACTCCTGCTGCTTTATTTCCATATTCATGCTCATACAATACTGCTAAGCTTCTCTGTGGTTATGGTTATTAAAGCCGTTGCTAGCTGTATGTCTGGGGAAGGGGATAGAAAACGCCGACAATCATACGAGAGCGTCTGTGTTCATTACATTCACCCGCGCAGACACTAGAGAGACTGCGAGCCGGAGAGCTCTACACCATTGCTGCGTGCCGTGATTAAACAGAGGCCGCCGCCGCCGCCTGGCCCGTCGCTAATTTATCGTAAGTAATAAGCGAGCCCGCCATTACGGTCCTGATAAATCACGGCGCCAACAGTTCGGCGATAGCCTTCCGTTCCGCGCCTCTCCGGCTTACATTCTTAGCGCGCGCATTCAATTTACGCGACAGCGTTGCTTATCGCCGCCCGTTATTGCTTCCGTGTCGTAATTAAAGACGCCCTCCGACTACAAATTTGAGGAGCCGCGCTGGGCCGGCTTCAAAGTTCTCAGCGTCGTCAATTAGGCGCGCAGGTGCGACTGGACTACCGCTTACGTTTCGCCTGCCGTACTAGCATGTCGCTGTAACGGTCGACGCGTGTGTTCTATACGTGTTCTCGATAAGGAATCGCGAGGAAAGAAAACTGCTCGTATAGCTTAAGTTTGCGCGGCAGGGAGGTACGACATACCCGGACCGAATTCCCGCGGATGACCGTTGATCTGGTACATCGGCCATCCCGAGTGTGATTTTAGGCGGTTCTCCACGGCCATTTTAGGAACCCGCTGGGTTGGTCCCTTATATATACTACTGGCCATTAAAATTGCTACACCACGAAGATGACGTGCTACAGACGCGAAATTTAACCGACAGGAAGAAGATGCTGTGATATGCAAATGATTAGCTTTTCAGAGCATTCACACAAGGTTGGCGCCGGTGGCGACACCTACAACGTGCTGACATGAGGAAAGTTTCCTACCGATTTCTCATACATAAACAGTAGTTGACCGGCGTTGCCTGGTGAAACGTTGTTGTGATGCCTCGCGTAAGGAGGAGCAATGCGTACCATCACGTTTCCGACTTTGATAAAGGTCGGATTGTAGCCTATCGCGATTGCAGGGTATCGTATCGCGACATTGCTGCTCGCGTTGGTCGAGACCCAATGACTGTTAGCAGAGTATGGAATCGGTGGGTTCAGGAGGGTAATACGGAACGCCATGCTGGATTCCAACGGCCTCGTATCACTAGCAGTCGAGATGACAGGCATCTTATCCGCATGGATGTAACGGATCGTGCAGCGACATCTCGATCCCTGAGTCAACAGATGGGGACGTTTGCAAGACAACAACCATCTGCACGAACAGTTCGACGACGTTTGCAGCAGCATGGACTATCAGCTCGGAGACTATGGCTGCGGTTACCCTTGACGCTGCATCACAGACAGAAGTACCTGCGATGATGTACTCGACGACGAACCTGGGAGCACGAATGGCAAGTCGTAATTTTTTCGGAGGAATCGAGGTTCTGTTTATAGCATCATGATGGTCGCATCCGTGTTTGGCGACAACCCGTGGCTCTACCCTTCATTCGATCCCTGCGAAACCCTGCATTTCAGCAGGATAATGCACGACCGCATGTTGCAGGTCATGTACGGGCCTTTCTGGATACAGAAAATGTTCGACTGCTGCCCTGGCCAGCACATTCTCCAGATCTCTCACCAATTGAAAACGTCTGGTCAATGGTGGCCAAGCAACTGGCTCATCACAATACGCCAGTCACTACTCTTGAGGAACGGTGGTATTATGTTGAAGCTGCATGGACAGCTGTAACTGTACACGCCAACCAAGCTCTGTTTGACACAATGACCAGGCGTATCAAGGCCGTTATTACGGCCAGAGGTGGTTGTTCTGGTTACTGATTTCTCAGGATCTATACACCCAAATTGCGTGTAAATCTAATCACATGTGAGTTCTAGTATGATATATTTGTCCAATGAATACTCTTTTATCATCTGCATTCCTTCTTGGTGTAGCAATTTTAATTTTTGTGTGTGTGTGTGTGTGTGTGTGTGTGTGTGTGTGTGTGATCTCAAAGTCAACATACTTCATGCGAAGACCAAATAAACTTAAAACCTGGAAACACCCTGTCTGGACAAAAGGAGAATGGCAGTTGGATCATGTTTGTATGCATAAGAACTACCACAAGGAAATCTACAACGTGAAAGTCCTGAGACGCCGGATCAGATTTTTACTTGATAAAAATAAAAATTAAATTCACATCACTGAGAAAGAAAAAAATCCCAACCAAAAAAGAAGAGAACCTATGATCTCATAAATTGATAATTAACAAGGAGTATGAAGAACAAACCACGAGTATAAAAATAACAGATGATCTGGATGAAATAACTCCCCAGTTGAAACATATAGCTAAACAAGTAGCCCAATAAATCCTAGGGAAAACCACCAGTGGTAGAACGACGAATGTGATAAAACACTGGAAGATAAGACACCATGCCTGGTTAAGGTATGAGGGGGGGGGGGGGGGGGAAACTCACTTGGAACTCAAAAACAAAGAAAGATGACTCGAAAAACATTAAGGAGGGTCAAACGTCAGTATCAAAAAAAACCTGCCAGGGTAGCCGAGAGCGCTAACGCGCTGCTTCCTGGACTCGGGTAGGCGCGCCGGCCCCAGATCGAATCCTCCCGGCGGATTAACGACGACGGCCGGTGTGCCGGCCAGCCTGGATGTGGTTTTAGGCGGTTTTCCACATCCTACTAGGTGAATACGAGGCTGGTCCCTACGTCCCAGCTCAGTTACACGACTCGCAGACATTTGAAACACATTCACACTATTTCACGATTTACGCTAGACACAGACAGCTGGGGTACACTACTTCCGTCCTGGAGGGTATGGGGTGGCGGCAGGAAGGGTATCCGGCCACCCCTTAAAATTAACCATGCCAATTCCGTACTTAACCCTGCCGACACTGCGCACAATACGGGATAAAGGCGGTAGCAAAAGAAAGAAAGAAAGAAAAGAAACGTCAGTATCAAAATGATATACTTTATATGATGGAACCAAATAGTAAGAAAATAAACTCCCGAGATTACTACAAAACATTTAGCAGACAACTCCAAAGATATGATCCCCCAACGCTAAAAGATAAAAACAATAAGATGGGACATAGTGATGAAAGAAATTCAGGAAACATTTAACGACTACTACATTGCGATGGATAATGGAATGTAGTCAAATTAAATCGGATGATGCTGAGGGAATTAGATTAGGAAATGAGACACTTAAAGTAGTAAAGGAGTTTTGCTATTTAGGAAGTAAAATAACTGATTATGGTCGAAGTAGAGAGGATATAAAATGTAGACTGGCAATGGCAAGGAAAGCGTTTCTGAAGAAGAGAAATTTGTTAATATCGAATATAGATTTATGTATCAGGAAGTCGTTTCTGAAAGTATTTGTTTGGAGTGTAGCCATGTATGAAAGTGAAACATGGACGATAACTAGTTTGGACAAGAAGAGAATAGAAGCTTTCGAAATGTGGTGCTACAGAAGAATACTGAAGATAAGGTGGATAGATCACGTAACTAATGAGGAGGTATTGAATAGGATTGGGGAGAAGAGAAGTTTGTGGCACAACTTGACCAGAAGAAGGGATCACAAATTTAGCATTGGAGGGCAGTGTGGAGGGTAAAAATCGTAGAGGGAGACCAAGAGATGAATACACTAAGCAGATTCAGAAGGATGTAGGTTGCAGTAGGTACTGGGAGATGAAGCAGCTTGCACAGGATAGAGTAGCATGGAGAGCTGCATCAAACCAGTCTCAGGACTGAAGACAACAACAACAACAACATTGCGATGATCCCCCTGAGCTTCTTGAAATAAACAAAGAAACTCCAATAAAAACCCCACCAGAAAATATAAACCCAATAACAATTCAGGAAGTCTACAAAGCTTTGAGCGAGCCCAAGAACTACAAAGCAACTGGCCACGCCACTGAAGTCGGCAAGGCTCCTGTCGGTGGTACCTTCCAGCACTTCCCTGATTCCTACAATGAAAGCTTTCACGTCCGGTATTGTCTTCACTTAAAACTTCCGGGCTGAAAGGCCGTGGTCGAAGTATAAAACTCTCCCCTGGCGTTTCGTTTCCGACTGCGGGAGACATCGTCGGAGGTACAGTTCGCCGTGGTTGTCTCCCGCAGTCGGAGACGAAACGTCAGGGGAGAGTGTTATATTTCGACCACGGCCTATCAGCCCGGAAGTTTTAAGTGAAGACTCACTGACTCCGTTCCTGCACGTCTCTCAGTGGTCCGTGCTGCAATAGGTGGTTACTCAGTGACTGATCAATACAACTTGTGTAGTACTAGCATATTTGGAATCGTTGTTGGTGTACTACAGTCACATAATTCTTTCACCTACTTCGTTTACCTTCTTTTCCTTTTATTCGTTGAACGTATGACGTGCCACTTGATACGTGGAGGCCGGAATGATTTTTGTACTGGCTCATCTTGCAGCACATTACTTTATAACGCGTCGTGAATATATCTTACTTTATGTAGCCCCCGGCGATATAATATTGCACGCTACAGAAAATTGCTGTCGTTAAAGGCGGGAGGAGAAGCGTTGCTGAACGTCGTCTTGATGGAAGTGAGGGGTCAAGCGACTAGGGGACCGTTTATCTCCTACAGTTTTTGTCGGAGTGTGTTCCTGTGTAATTATATAGCCACGGTGACCTATCCGCTGTGCGTGTGGTCCGGAACCGTGCGACTGCTACGGTCGCAGGTTTGAATCCTGCATCGGGCATGGATGTGTGTGATGTCCTTACGTTAGTTAGGTTTAAGTAGTTGTAAGTTCTAGGGGACTGATGACCACAGCAGTTGAGTCCCATAGTGCTCAGAGCCATTTTTGAGCTCTGCATGTGAGCCTTATTTATAAGTTCATGTGAGTTAGAAGTTTGCGAAAGTTCTGATAAAGTGGTTACAATGGCCTACAAATGGGTATGTCAACTTTCCATCTTCGTTTTTATCGTTCTTCTTGTGATTCCCTCTCCCTTTTTCCCTGACCTCTCTATCTCCCATCCTTCTTACCCTCCTACTCTTCTTCGTTTTCCATCCTACCTATCTCCTCCTTACACCTCTCTTCCATATCCTCGCCACCCTACTTCATCGCCTTCTTACAACCCTCCAGTCTACTCCCACTCTATCTCCTCCGCTGTCACCTCTCTACCCTACCATTCTTCAACTTATCTCTTTACGCCTCTTGGACTTCAACAATAGCAAGGCGGAGAGAAATAGTTAAGATGGACGATGCGGATGCCTTTCTTCAACAATGATCATAGAACCGGAAGTTTATGAATTTGAGAATAATAAGGACCATCTAACGAAATTTTCGACGTCTCGAAAAGAAGTCGTCGTCGAAATGCAAAGCCAGCTACACTTGCGCAATTATAATTGTACAAGCGCATCTGTGCAGGTTTACATATCAGCTCAACTTGACTCCTGCTTTGCACACACGATTCCGATAAGCTATCCATTTATCAGTTCAGCAATGTCTCAGCAGACGAAGCTCTAACGATACTTGATTTAGTTCTAACAAGTTGAGACTGTGTTAACATTAGAGAAAAAAGTATTTGGTAGCAAGAATGATCGAAGAAAAGAAAATTGTATTACCCTGCCAATTTGTCCCTCAGCTTCCTACTAAATGGCAGAAGTTACGAGTACCTCGAATTTTCTACAGTAATTTTACTTCCAATAACCGCAGCATGCTCTGTTTCTGTTACTGTTTCTATCAATTTTTAAACGCAATTTTGTTTCTTCTGGCGAGTAGTTTCCATTTTGACAGTTTTCTACCAATTTTGAAGTAACTACACATTTCTTCTCGCGTTCGTTATAAGCTGCGCAATTATCTCATCACAAGTAAGGTTTGCTGTGGGAGATTTAAATAACCTCTCGGTTCGCAGTTTTTTACTTGTTTTGGCGTCCCGTTGTTAATCTGTGTACTCACTGCGATTCACTTGAACAATCTACACGATTTATACGTACAGGTTTCTGTGTACAGTCAAGTTACGTGCGGGTAATGACATCAGTGCAGTTTCTTAATCCACTTGTTCCAATTTGACTTCACAGATGTGCCTGCTGTGGCACACCCCTTAGATCTTGCAGCCCGAACATTGGTGTTGTGTAGTGTCGGTGTGATGTCTACGGCAAGCTGATATGGTGACTGAAACTTGGGGAAAGACGAGTGTGACTGAAACTTGGGGAAAGACGAGTTCTGCTTCAGAGTAACGCACAATAGTTTTATAGCTAGTGATGACTACGCCATAATGCACATTGAATATACTGTATGGCACTAGCGACAGGACACCATTTTTTATTTATTTTTTGTTTTCATCCCGATCCTGCGGTGGGCACAGTTTAAAACATTAGATCAGCTGGATGCGAGTTGCCGAGTACTTCCAAGAACACCGACTCACATGCGCTGTGATGATTTCACGCGGTTCGGCCTACTTCCGTTTCCGCTGCCTCCTTCTGCTTCCATCTTCAGAACGCGACACACGGAACGTGACAGGCGCAGCGTACGGTGCCGTCGGTCCTCATGTCCAGGTACTGCGTACTTACTACCCACGTTTCTTACAGATAAGTGAACATTAACCAGCGCCCATTCGCAACTCTTAATTTCGTGGTTAACAGTATAACGTAACAAAGACCCGGGCTCGATTCCCGGCCGCAGCACAAATTTTAATTCATTTCGTCTGCTTCGATCATTATCGTAGATGATAAAAATCCACTTCTTAGCATGACCTATCGTCATTGTGTGATTGTAAATATATTTCAATTTTTCGTTAAATTGGTAAGAAAATTTTTCAATTTCTGAACACTAAGTTATTTACGTCTCGTATTAATACTGCACCAAGTGAAGGCCTTCCTTGAATAGCGCAAGCCCTATCCAGGACTTCAGTATACTGACGTCTTATACCGCTTTGAGATAACAATATTTGGTTCTTACTGATGCTGATAATGTACAATAAACCAGTTCGACGCGTGTTATACAGCGTGAGCACAAAGTCTTGTGCTGATTTATACAATTTATTACAGAATAACCGTTTGTCATAATAATTTAAATTTGATGCCGTTATATAGGTTAGTGTTACTAGTTTTTTTTAGACCACTTACGTTAGTAAACCTCAACGTGTGCTCGCTCCCTTGGTAGCTCGGAGAATGTTGAGGCGGTATTCCAGTTCCCGCCAGATGTTCCGTGACGTGTGGTGGTGGTGGTGGTTAGTGTTTAACGTCCCTTCGACAACGAGGTCATTAGAGACGGAGCGAAAGCTCGAGTTAGGGAAGGACTGGGAAGGAAATCGGCCGTGCCCTTTCAAAGGAACCATCCCGGCATGTGCCTGAATCGATTTAGGGAAATCACGGAAAACCTAAATCAGGATGGCCGGAGACGGGATTGAACCGTCGTCCTCCCGAATGCGAGTCCAGTGTGCTAACCACTGCGCCACCTCGCTGGGTCTCTGTGACTTGTGTTCTGTCACAGTAACCACAGCAGCTTGTATCCTAGCCTTTAGTTCGCGGTTGTCAGCAACTGGTGTGACGAAGACTCAGTCCTTGATATAACCCCCAGAAAAAAAGCCAAAGGGCGTAATGTCTGAAGAGGGGAGTAATGTTCGGATCGGTGGATTGGAAGGAACGGTCCAACACCCTGCCCACCCCGCCCTCCAGACATTAAGCCCCTTGACTTTTTTTTTGGGGTTATATCAAGGACAGTGTCTTCGTCACACCAGTTGCTGGCGACGACGAACGGAAGGCTAGGATACAAGCTGCTGTGGGTACTGTGGCAGAACACATGTTACGGAACACCCGGCGGGAACTGGAATACCGCCTCGACATTTTCCGATCTACCAGGGGAGCACATGTTGAGGTTTACTGACGTAAGTGGTCTTAAAAAAAAAAAAAAAAAAAGCTAATCTCACTAACCTATGTAACCGCATCAAATGTAACTTATTATGTCAAACGTTTATTTGTTCAAAAATGGCTCTGAGCACTATGGGACTCAACTTCTGAGGTCATAAGTCCGCTAGAACTTAGAACTACTTAAACCTAACTAACCTAAGGACATCACACACATCGATGCCCGAGGCAAGATTCGAACCTTTGACCGTAGCGGTCTCGCGGTTCCAGACTGAAGTGCCTAGAACCGCTCGGTCACTTCGGCCGGCGGTTATTCTGTTATAATTTTTTTATAAACAGTGTAGGACTTCGTACTTACCTTATATATCATCTTGTAGTTTCGTAGAATAATGCGCAAAGTTTGACGCAACCCGAAATTTACAAATGAAAACGTTGGAAATTAGAACTGACCTAATATGCGTTAAATGTTCTTTACTGATGAAGTGTTACTTGAAGAAATATATATCGTCAAAGCTATTTGCTTTTTACGCATAATTCGATGAGCCATCCAAAAAGGAGAAAGCGCACAGCTCGATATATTACAACTTCACTTGCTTCTCGCAGATACCTCTTGTTGACGATTTTTGACAAGGAAAGGGCAGTGCAACAACAATCTAGGAGTGTAGCGGAAATGGTCAGAGTAGTTCACTCCAGCCCATATGCGTCCACAAAGGTTTACCCAAGAAAGGACAAGATTCCAAAAGTCATTTTTATGTAACTGATTAGTTGAGTTCGAGAACGTGTCGTGCCCGCGAGAAATGAATTTGACAGGAAGTAAACAAAGCTTTTTGTATTTTGAACTTTTGATAGTTACCTAGTCAATATTTTTTAAAGAAACATTACTGCTTTTCGTTGAAGGTAAGCCTCTTTCATTAATATACGATAAGTACATTTGTAGGGTTACACGTTAATCGGAAAAACGGAATACTTTTAGAATCACTTTGTTGTCTCTCGGCCAGTCAGGCTGTTGATACGTGTCAAGTTGACATTCATGTCTCATACTGCTGCCTACGGTCTCTTGGTTGTGTAAAAAGATACCGCCTTTTATTTCACATAGTTTGGCACTCGCAAACTCACTCATAAAAAAAAAAACCTGTAGGGTATTTTCCGTTGACCTAGAACCATGAAATGTGCAAGAAGCATGGTTTCACAGTACCACTAAAGGAAAAAACGACGTTAGTTAATTTGTTATTACATCACACGCAAAAAATTCTTTTGTCGTTAGTTATCCGACTTCAAAGTTAAAATTGAAACTTCAGCGAAAGTGTTGTAATTTCCGGGTCAGATATCTTTCCATTAACAATGTGGATAACGGAAAAAATGGAGACTCTTCCAGTCTCCTGATGTATGAATATTTTTATGTACGTAATCAATTTTGTACAGAACCCTCGGAGTTCGAGTCGTAGTCGCACTTGATCTTTTTTTTATATATTTGTGAATGTGGACACGGCAGGCCTTCAAAAACGACCATCAAACTGGTCAGTAGAAACAGCTGTTAATAGTCCGGGACACAACAAAAATGGCCCTAGTCTCCCTGTCATTGTTTGGACGTGGCAAGTGAACTACAGAACTGATACTTCTGTGGCTGGATGTCGCGCGGTGTTGCACTCACTTTAGTTTAAGAAGGTCCAAACAAACTGCCTATTGGCTTCTGTCTCGGTTTCAATCAAACGTCGGCCGAAGAACCCGAAGCAGAAGCCAATAGGCAGTTTGTCAACAAGTGTCCACTAAAGCCTTAACAATTTTGTAAAGGTCCAAACACCTTTCCGGCCTTGATATTTTACATTGTTTCATTTTTCCGGTGCAGAAATTGAGGTTTCTTTGGCATTTGGGTCCAAAGATGGAGTAGAGAGGAATATACTTAATCCGCTATAGTTGTTATACTTAGCGAAGCTGAATTAAGTCTCAGCAAGCCTTTGAGAGTCAAATGCAAACTTCCTGTTAAGATTAAGATGAGTAGCAGTCGAACATGCTTTTCTTTTGGGGAAGTGGGGCGAGTGCTGGGCAGATATAATGTAGTATTTATACGCGTACTGTTCTAGGAGTTTGAAGTTTCACTTTCTGTTGCTCACTGAGAACTGTACATGGAAGCGGTAGAGAAAAGTTCTGGTACTTTATTTCGGCAGTGTTCTTTACAGGTTCACATCGTCCAAGGTTGTTGCCAGGACTAGAAAACGATATAATATAACGTGAACAACCTGGTAACCAAACAGCGCAGTGTTTAATAAAGCCACAGTGTTTCCCCTTGCATTCGGCAATGTTAAATATGCGCTTGGGTAGAGTCAGAGACATTCATTTCTAGAAATGCGTGAGAATTCTGAAATAAAGTCGTGCACAGATTTCAGAAGTGCGCACGTGTCTGTTCTCCTTTGTGGGCGCCTCTAGTTGTATCTGTCTACTTCATGTAGCTACAAGATTTTTCACGTTGCCAAACTGGATGTATGTTTATACAAATGAGCGCTGATATGAAATTTAAATAATTCTACCCTTGGATAAGAGTTCAGCGGCCCAGGAATTTTTCTCTCCCACAGAGGTTTGTCACCCAGTTTTTCCGATTAAAATGTGATTTTTTTTATACGATTGTGATTATTTTAGTGAGTGTCTTGTACATTTCGAAGAGGAGGCTGATGCGTTTATGGTTTTTTTTCGTGTTTTGTTTCTGAAATAAAAGAACTGCAGCATTGTTCAAATTCTGGAGCACTGTTTTACTCTGCAGACATTCTGTAAATAATCGTTGTTTAATTTTGAATTTCTAACAGTAGTCGTGCTTGCATATGTGTTTGCAAGACAGGTGGACCTGAATTCATATATTTCTATAAGTAATTTCGAACTTGCTATTGCATTACTTGTACTCAACACTCTCTGCTGTGCGATTTGGTTAGCAGTCCAGCCAGATTTGTTCTCTATAAAGTAATGTAGCACTACCGTTACCTTAGTATTGCTGTGAGAAGGACGGCATGGAGATCATGGTTGGACATTGGAATCTAATCTTAATCCTGACTAAAATGTAATCGAAGGCTATCCTCTGATTTCTTCGTAAAATTGCTGTCTGTAGTTAGGATGCACTACGAACATACACTGTGCAGTATTCGCGGAACATGTCCAACGTAAGCCATCTTCCCATACGGTCGATAACTGTGAAGTCGAAGACTTGGTACAAGATATAGATGAATATGGACCGGATAAGCCGCTATGGCGGTATGTAACGCCTTACAGCAGCCGTGATAGCAGTGTAGGTTTGTGTTGATAGTGACGGCGACGTGCTCCCGTGGTATTGGAGGTGCTGCTTGGCGCTTCTCGTGCGAGCAGTTACCGCTTATGGCGCAGCTAGTGATGGAAGGTTATGGTCGCCGCACCGTCCACCTTAGCACTTGCTACGAGCATCCGCCATAAAGAAAACCTCATACAGGAGGCGCTGCACAAGCTCTCAAGATGTTGCTATTGCACGCGCCGATCAGATAAACTGCAAATAAGTAACACACGTTGCCACATGTTTGTCCTTAAATTTCAGTGAAAAACGTCTAACACAACACTTGGGGACAGATCTTTTTTTTCCTTTCTTTCTTTCCCATGTCAAAACAATTTTCTGTTAAGCGAAGCATGCGAAAAAGTACGGTATTCTCGATCTCGTCAAAATTTAGTCATTTCATTTCCCGATTAAGTTTAAACTTGTTTTAATGTAATGTACAGGGTGTCCAGAAAAGGACTCCCTGATTTCAGAATTAAATATCTTGAAAACAAAGATCGATAGAGGAATGCAGTAAACGGTATGTTTATTGTGAAAGCTGTAAGAAGTTTATACAGCAGTTTGAAATAATAGTTACAAAAGCTGCTAACAGATGGCGCTGTAATCGCCATACGTAATGCCTAGTATAAATAGTGATCCGAAGCCCAGAGAGATCAGTTCCACTATTGAAACACGAAAGGAGGTTAGCGTACCGAAGGAAGAGATTAAAACCATGTACTCCACTGAACAACGCGTTTTTCTGGTGCTAGAGTACCACAGGTTAGAAGAGAGTCCTACGGCAACAAGGCGAAGTTTTCAACCAAAAGGACCCGATGCGAAAACCATTCGTACGCTCTTCGCAAAATTTCAACGAACAGGCAGCGTAACTGATGATCTAGTGGGGCATGTTAGCCGCAAGCAAACCGCAGTTACGCCTGAAAATATCGCCACAGTTTCTGGAACTATTCAGCGAAATCCAATGTCATCCGTCCGTAGAATTGCATCTGAGACTGGTTTGACGCGTTCCAGGACGCAGGAAATACTGAGAAAGAGCCTACACATATTTCCATTCAAAATTCAAACGCACCAGGCCATACCCGTACGAGCTGTGCAACAAAGGGTTGCCTTTGCTAATCAGATGCTCACAATGATTGATGGTGAAGGATTTGATGTTGGCTGCATCTGGTTTACAGATGAAGCACACTTCCACCTGAATGGATACGTGAATAAGCAGAACTGGCGATCTTGGGGTTCCGAAAAGCCATATTGGTGTGAAGCGAAACCCCTGTATTCTCCTAAACTTACTGTGTGGGATGCAGTACGCAGCAGAGGCACTTTTGGCGCTTTTTTCATTCCAGAAACGGTCACTGGTGCACGTTACGTTGCAATTTTGGAACAATTTGTCGCCACACAGCAAGCGTTAGAGGATCGACCAGGTACTGAATGGTTTATGCAACTACCATCTGAGCTACCCATGCACGACTCACGCCCCGTCCTAAATAGTAAATTGTCGGGACCGCAGAGTTGTTTCGAATAAAGCGATTTCGGGCTAATTGCCGGCCGGAGTGGCCGAGCGGTTCTAGGCGCTACAGTCTGGAACCGCGCGATCGCTACGGTCGCAGGCTCGAATCCTGCCTCGGGCATGGATGTGTGTGATGTCCTTAGGTTAGTTAGGTTTAAGTAGTTCTAAGTTCTAGGGGACTGATGACTTCAGATGTTAAGTCCCATAGTGCTCAGAGCCATTTGAACTTTTTAACTACTCCACACTTGCCCGCACTCTCCTGGAGTATTACTGTGCGGTGTGGGAACTGTATCAGATAGGAGTGACGGAATACATCGAAAAAGTTCGTTTTGTATTATCGCGAAATAGGGGAGAGAGTGCCACAGACGTAACACGTGAGTTGGGGGTGACAATCATTAAAACTAAAAGGTTTTACGTTACGGCTGGATCTTCTCGTGAATTTCAGTCACCAACTTTCTCCATTCCTTTGGCGCCCACCTACGTTGGGAGAAATAATCATCGTGACAAAATAAGCGAAATCAGAGTTCGCGCGGAGAGTTTTAAGTGCTCGTTTTCCCCGCGCGCCGTTTGAGAGTGGATCCTTACAGAAGTAGCTTGCAGGTGGTTCGTTGAACCCTCTTCCACAATTTTGAATTGCTGAGTATGATCTAGATGTAGATAAGATTATTACAGTCGAGTCACCGTAAGGAAATTCCTGACATCTGGCAGCGCTTTAACAGCTTTCAACTGCGAAGTGCAAATGGGTGTAGACGAAAACGATCGTCGTCTATATAACTGTGAAGGGCCGTTGTCATAGAGACGTTTACAAAATCGCGTTGTAGGCTTGCGAAGCAGCTGCGCCCAGCGAACAGATACTGTCCAGAATCATGTTTCTTAATTTGAATCCTGCATTTATACTTTCGTAAATTACGCACATTTCTTTGTACGATTGTTTCATAATTTCAAGGGCGTTTTCACGAATACATGAATATTAAATTTTTTCGGTACTTCGCCTCAAACACAGTTTATATTTTGTGTTGGTTTGTAATAGAAAGTTGCCAAATGAATACCTGGGCCGTGTTCGACAGCTAGTACGTTATAATAATCATTGTGATAAAATTCAGTCGACTTTTAGTAAATTATCGTAGCGCCTGATACGTTGACAGTACTAATATAATTAATTTTGCCGACAGGAAGAGCATCCGGCCACACTTCCGCTAATATTGCCAATTCCACATTAACAAACCGACCACGTGAAAATGAAGAAATCCTCAGTTCCGTGTACGGTATCATGTTTCCTCCTCTGACTTGCCTTTTTCTTCACACCTTAACATAGCTTCCAATCTGTTTTTGTAGATAGAATTTATTTCTTTAACAATAGTCATTTTAATCATCGCAACAGTATCTTTAAAAGCGGTACAGCCATCAAAATCGAAGTCACAAACAGAGAATCTTCAAGTACTTACGAAAATGCATGTATGTGGCCACAGGTGGTCAAGTATCTATCTGACATTGTTCGCAATGTCGAAGTCCATATCATTTCAATGATACTAACAATGTTGCATTTTATCCTTTGTTCCTTTAATCATAATTTTTCCTGAGTCAGGTGCATTTTAGTCCTTACAGCAGGTTGCTCGATGTTCTTACTCGAGTCATTTAAATGTGTCGATCTCCCCATAAGTCTGCTGTGACTCTAAAACTATTTCTTGGATGAGGAAACACGTCGAGTAAAAAAAATAAATGAATAAATAAATAAATAAATACATAGTGACAGAACACAGTTTCCTGTAGAACTATATTTTGAAAGTCATTGTAAACGTTCCAAATTGTATGAACTTGAAACCGCGATTTGCGTCGCAGTCCGGATGTGGGAACTTAGTTGGGCTGCAAAACGATAGAGCCATTACAGTGTAACACTTTTCTACCCGAACCGCTACGTTAATTGGCTGTACATCTGTCGCTCCGCTGCCATTTCTTTCGAGCGTTTGGCGTTCACTGAATTGTTCACTAATTATGCAACTTCCTAGCTGCCAGCTAAGTAGGCCCCATTGCTATTAATAAAACTTTGCCTTTTGCAGGGCATTACTTTTTGCGCAGAGCGACGCTCTAATTGGCCTTATCCACCCACGGTTGCCTCTTCTTGTTAAGGAGTTTGGCAGTCTTTAGCCTTACCGACTACCGCCTCTTTGCTGCAGTGTGGTTTCTAACTATTTCAAGTCGACGAAAACTGTGGATTTTCTCCACAATTTTTGCCTGGTTCATTTCTAAATTACTAATTTCATTCTTTCTCAGAGGAAAAATTCGTCTGACATAGCCAACATACGTTCTAATTGCCTTACACCTCACTCAGTGAAACTTTCCTCAAATGAAATAGTTTTCTTACTCGCTCGGTGATTTATTGTGTCAGGTCAGTAGGCATTTCCGTGGCTCGATCCCATAACGCCAGTTGAAAAATCTGTATTACGCTGCGTATGTCGCATATTGGTTAACTGAGGAGCAGAAAAGAACAAAGCCAAGTGAAAAAACAAGCGGTGTTTTGCATTTTCGTCACACATAACGATGTTGAGCTTTAAATCTATGTTTAAGCAAAAGGAGGATGTACTTAACAGAGGACGAAAAACAACAAAGCGAAAGCTGCCTGTTGCCGATGGTTGCTGTAATTCATTGAGGGCATGTGTGAATCCCAAAATTGTAAATCGTTTTCCAGTGCCGCTTCTGGTTGGTCGTGTAAAGACTCCAACATCGATGCTAGGAATCAACCGATTTTCGCTCCCATGTAAACACACAACCGATTTGAAATGTGCTTGCGTTGTGAGGTTACGTCTTTTCAGATAATCTGGAGAGAGTAACATCTTGTGCAGTGAAGAAATAAAAATATTAGATTGGGCATGAAGTTGCCTGCCGTTAACATTTAACTGAAGAGAAACAGGCGTTTTACTTGCTACATCATAAACCGGAACAGCTGATTTTCAGATGCAGTTCGTGCAAAACTGGCGATCGGAAAAATCGGTGTTTGACCGGTCTACCAAAACCGCTCCTGGGCTTTACTTGTAATCAGGACGGCGAGAAACGGTCTCCGAAATTCTGTTTTCGTCTTCTTGAAGTTTCGTCGCATGTTATGAGTAGTGAATGTGGTGTTACGCTTGCGATGCTTTCTTTCGTTTTTTGGAAAAATGTATACTTTCGTCAGTGAGTTTATAAATACGGTCAGTTAACTGTAAACAGTGTTAGAGGGCAAGAAGCCTCTTTTAGAGTATAAATAAAATGCTGAAATAATAATTGAGCAGATTTATTAAAAATCTTAATCTGTTCCTTTTCTGCATTATTGTCATTCAGATTTAAAGATTTATCATATCTCCAAAAGAGTTGCTAGATTCCCTCTGCATGAATTCTGCCCACCCGCGAGTGTATCTAATCAGACTCATGCGAAAATTTGTCATGTCATGAATCGCAGGTTCTCACAAATTTTCCATAATTTTCCTGCACTCTTTCCTTGCTGACTGCAGACAGACAACTACTTCTGTCATCACCATTTGTCTTTCCTGTATTATACAGGGTGGCCACAAAGTCCCGTTATCCCCTATAATAATCAAAATAAACCCAATTTAAATAACGTGGAAAACAATTCTGTAGATAAGTTTTCCTGAGATACGAACCATTACTTGTCCAAGGTAGCAGTATGTGTACCATCATTCACATGGAAGGAGATAAAATGCCGACAGTCGTGTGCATATTCGTCGGAGCATTGGTGGTATAAATTGTATGAAAGCTTGTCGCCCAGCATCTTTCAGATCAGTGGTATCCATGACGAATATCACGTGTTGAGGTGGGGGCTTTGTGATAGCCGTTTTACAGAACGGATTTCACAGTGAGCTGGATTTTCAGTTGCAATATCCATTTCGAACGGCTCCTGTAACCGAATGAGAGGCAATATGGCTTCCTCCCTGTCGTTTATATTCCTCGCTCCCGTGCTACACGAAAACAGAGGCTACTGTCCGGATAATCCGTGTATTATCTACGAAAATATCAAGCTGATCCAGGCGATTGGACGTTGTTGCTTGAGAGGCGGCGTAGAGGTTAGTGCACTGGAATTGCATTCAGGGGGATGTGGTCAGATCCCTGTTCGGCCATCCAGATTTAGGTTTTCCGCGATTTCCCTGAATAGGTTAAGAACAGGCCCATTGTCGTCCGTATCTTCCCTTAATCCGAGCTTGTGTTCCTTCTCTTATGATCTCGCTTTCGACTCTAATATTCCTTCTTCATTTTGTTGCTTGATTCCGTTCACTCTGCAATTTTATTATGTTCCATATAGGCTATAATAAGTACATTACTGGTTATCGTGTATTTCATGCTTACTTCCTAACCCGACGTATTGAACTACCGTAGTGGCGACACCCGGGCAACAAATAAATGACCAAGTTCCAGAGGATGTGTACCGTTCTGGCATACGACTTTTACATAAAAAAGAATTAGTATAGTTCCGACGACGACGCCATTGGACACGAGGCACAAGCTCGCTTTAGGGAAATCGGCCGTGTCTTTTCAAAGAAACCATCCAGGAATTTACCTTAGGTTTCTTAAATAACATCCTAAAGGTGGATGGCCGGACAGCATTTGAAAATTTGTCCTCTTGACACTGAGTCCACTGTTTTAGCGCCACGATATTTGTATGTACTGTCTTAGTCTCTTAGGTTTGTGAACTCATTTTTAACAGTGCTTTTTAATAACAACACATTAAGTAATACAAGGATTTGTGTATATAAGGGGAGACTGTGTGAATATATTAGGGGGGAACAACCATATGTTTCGTCGATGAATTTGTTTATATATTAATTTGTACACTTTAACCAAAATTACCTTAGAAATTTACATTGTCAGTAAGAGCGCTCATAATGGTGCTGTTGAGTGCCCGAAACCGAGAACCATCATCATTGGCGATGACTGAAATTGTGTGCACTGCAGCTCTTGTCTCGAATAGAATAGCTCGTCGCAATGAGTGACTGGCCACCGCACGTAAGAATGCTGCCGATTTTTACACACACCAAGAAAACTTAAATGTACAGGACTACAGTGTTGGTAAATAGTTTCGCGTATGTGACTGATATCACAGAGGTATACATAGCACTTACGTCACCGCCGCAGCGGTGAGGGGAATTCCGGCAGGTAAGATTCTTCGTCATTATACCTAGACTGCCTGAGGCTGCTTGCAAAGCTTTATATTCCATGTCCGATTGCTGTTAGCAAGAATAGTTAGTGGTAGTGGCCTACGCGCGTATGCACGCTACCAGGCAGCAGTTGTGTTAGTTATGTGACTTTCAAATTGTGTAAAAAAAAATAATAAATAAATAAAATCCAGTGATCACCAGAAATTGCACACTGCATGTGATAGTTGTACTTCCTTTAGCGCCACAGCTGTAGTATTTTATAGTTCCAAGTTTCTATTGTGTAATTCGTTTTTCGTTTTATAGACTTAATGTTTTGTAACCAGGTAATATATAACGTTGTGTCACGTGTTGTGTGAAATACAGTAATATTCTCGTTGAGGGCCATAGTAGTCCGAGGAATGTAGTTTCCTTAAATTCCACAACAGGTGAAGATATTTAGCATGTCTGCTGGTCAAGCCTCTGTTGGTAATCAAGTCTGTGGCTATGCACCTACCTAGACTTCCCGTATATCAGAAAGTAATTCGAAAATATCACCTGATAAAAGAAATCAAAAAACTTGAAAGCTGAAAATAGTTAACCAAAGCTATCAGTAATGAAATCATCGACCAGTGCATACGGGAATCATGATGAAGTGCTGTCGTCGATGGATCCTTAAACCCATGGCTTCAGGTGGACAGTACTCGCAGTACTCACTGTGATGCCTAGTTTGCCCCAGTCTTGGGAGATGCTAAGCAGTTTGTAACAGTTCCACTGGCCATGCCAAAATGTAGTGACTTTTTAGTCTCATGTATTGCAGGTGTTTACACAATAACACAATATTTTGGCTCCAAATTCTGAGTAGACTGTTCGAAATCTCAAAAGGGGAAGACTGTGCTGAGCGATTCAGATGAGATGTGCGCATCTGAAAAAGTCAAATGTGGTATGGTATTAAACTGCATAGCTCATATTTGGTGAGAGTATCATCATTATCTTGACTAGTAGTCATCAGTTCATGAAATCTGTCTTGCGACCGATAACTCGATGCGTGTCTCCCAGTTTGACGTTCCTGGGGCACTTGCTCTTCTTTAACGATGCTTATTAAATATGCCAGGGGCTCCTCACTTAGTCCCACAGCATTGACTGGATGTCATTCCAAAAAGTTTTCGTGCAGTCCTTGTACACGAGTTGCCAGTGTACCATATCAGCTAGTTTTTGCTAGCCAGTGAGACAACCGTTTTGGAGGGGTGTTCCTAGTGCCAAAATTGGCAACTTGAGATAATGGTAAGGCTGCAGCATTACCTGTAACTTCCGTTTTCTTGATCAGAGACTGTCATATATGTGACAGTTGCCACTATTTGATGACTACATCTTCTTGAGTTTGTAGTGTGGTCTGAGTATCAGTGGGCCGTGAATGATTAGCTAAAATTGCTACAAGCTGAAATGAGAGGAAATAATAGTTATGCATTATCTGCCATTCGTGGAAAGCCAAGAGCTTTTTCCATTAGCGATAAGCCTCAAATTCTCATAATTGTCAAGAAAATGCAATGGTTAAATCACTGGACCCGTCTTCTGGAGGAGTGTGGTTCAAATCCAAGTACAGTCATCCTCGCTTTGTTTTTCAGGGGTTAGCCTGTACCACTTCAGGTGAATTCCAGGATGGTTCCAGTGATAAAAGCTGGCAGATTCCTCTCTCATCCACCTCCACCACACTGCCACCATCCATGACTACACCATCTGATTAAGTGAGATGAGGTGGTGCAGTAGTCAAGATACTGGACTTGCATTCAAAAAGATTATGTTTCAGTCACCATGTCACCATCCAGATAAAGTTTCAGTGTGGTTCCCCAAAACTGCTTAAGGCTGATATTAGGGTCGTTCCTTTGAAAAGAACACAACTGATTTCGTGCCTCATCTTTTAATGATCTCAACTTGTGTTCAGTCTTGGATGACATCATTGATAGGACATTAAACTGTAACTTTACTTCCTTTCTAATAACCTCAAAGTGGATGAGACTTCTGCATAATCTATCTCCCTGTGAAAACAAAAATGGGTAGGAAATTGGAAATTTTGTGTTTTTCGTTTGGTGTGTGATTATTGAGATGAGTAGGGGCATCATAGTAAAGATAATGGTGTGCTGAGAGTCTCTGTAACACCCTGAGGAAAGGGAAAATCAGTCTGAGACTTTCAACCAGGTGATGGATAGGAGTAGACCACTTGAACTGATAGAAATTGAAACAATCAGTATTGACTGATTTATGGTTACAGCCATTGTGAGCTACTGGAATATGCTGTGTTCAGAGTGCATGCGACTGCAAAACCATAAGTGACATGTGAGTCAATGGTTGTTGAAATAATGTATGTAATTAATTTTAGTATCATTTTATTTACTGTCATACTAGGCCCAATAAACACAGTATCATCTACAATTGAACATTGGTTATGACCTGAAAGAACACTGGTTAATGATATTCAGTTCAGCTACTCCTGTCACCTAACTTACAGTGCACATTTAGTTACAGTTTTTTTTTTTTTTTTTTTTTTTTTTTTTTTTTTTTTTTTTTGCAATCTCTCTCTCTCTCTCTCTCTCTCTCTCTCTCTCTCTCTCTCTCTGTGTGTGTGTGTGTGTGTGTGTGTGTGTGTGTGTGTAGCTTTAGACTAGTGTAGTAGGCAGAGTAGTGTTAGTAATGGTAGTGTGTGTCGTGTTGCAGAGGTGCGGCAGGAGGCAGTCCAGCAGGCGCTGGCGGCGATGCAGGGCCGGCCCAAGCCATCACTGCCGATGCCATCCAAGCGAACCTCCGTCATGGCCAAGAGCCCAGACCGGGACCGCGACCGGCACGACTCTGGTAAATGCTGTGCACAGCTCCCCCACCTTGTTATCTAGTGAATAAGACATCTTGTTAGTTTTCCCCCCTGCTGGTAATAGTTTCAGTGGAAGTCTGCAAGTGTGGGAGTGTCACTTGCATATGCATGAACACACTGCACTTCACATTGCGTAGAAGTTACAAGATAGCACTCTGAAACTGTGTATCTGCTATTACATTCCTGGATAGTGCACGTGAAAAAGGAACACCACAGTATTTCCCTGTGAGCTTCAATTTATTTGTATTTTATCTAATAGTCATTGTCGGTATGTGAGTGGGAGGCAACAAAAGTTTTGACATTTGGAGGAAGAAGTTGTTGTTTGAAATTTTCTGAAATGATTTCACCATCTCATCTAGGTTGTTACACCCATGACCCTCTCTCCCCTAATTCCTTTTTTCAACTGTTTCACTTTCTTCTGACAACTATTTGTAGCAAGGACCCATATCACATAGTCGAAGAGAACTGGAAAGAGTAGTATTTTCCATGTGCTCATTCTTCTTAACTGCTACATCACCATATTTAGTTGAATCAACACCCTCAGAATTGGTATAACTTTCAATATTTCTGAAATTAAATCGAATTCTGTTAGTATTCATGTGGAGAATTGCTCACTTTTTATTGTGAAGGAACTATTGACACTTTCTGTACCATCTGAGATCTTGTTTAAATCATTTTTTAATTCACACCAGTGATCTTACTTGTTTACATTCAACCCCACCCCACGTAAAATGATCTTCACAATCCAAACTCGCATTTTGCATCCTGCCTCATCGCAGACAGATGCATCAGTTCAGTAGTAAGGGTTCAGGAAGTGCTTTATTGTGAGACATTAAAACTATTCTGTTATTGCCCACCTTCCTCTCTCTCTCTCTCTCTCTCTCTCTCTCTCTCTCTCTCTCTCTCTCTCTCTCTCTCTCTCTCTCTCTCTTTTTTTAAGCAGATATCATATGAGACCAAACTGCTGATCACTGGTCCCTAAGCTTACACACTACTTAATCTAACTTACGCTAAGGACAACACACACAGCCATGCCCGAGGGGTGACTCAAACCTCCGACAGGCATAGCCGCGCGAACCGTGACAGGACGCCCTGGACCACACCACTACGCCGCGTGGCCTTTTCTCTTTGCAGTTTAGAATTCAGACACCTCTTGGTTCTAAATGCTTACAGTAGCATTGTGCCTTGAGTTGGCAAGGTTTTCTCATAAGTTACCAGAAAATGTCAAAAATTACTAAAATGTGAATGTAGAAAGTGTTCTCATGCAAATGAGCAGTATCTGTCTGACAGCAAAATAATTTGTACAGTCTCATATAAAGTATAATGTTCCTCAGTCTAGTACAATGTGGATTGTAGAAACCAATTACAAAATAATAATATGTCTAACAGTTAGTAACCAAAGTTTTTAAAGTTTCTAGTTTTAGTCTGTAAGAAATTGTACTTTACATCCGCCACTCCTACACCTTTTACAAAACTACTTAATTGCAACCTCCCCCAACTCTTTATCTTAGATCCTGGATACATTTTTGTTAATGTGTAGTGTGCAACCACAGAGATCGTGAATCCTAAAAACAAGATTATGTATGTGTACTGATTTAGGTAAACATGAGGAGCAGCAGTGTGAGCATACAGATACAAATCATAATGACAGAAACAAAAGGAAATCTACATTTGATAATTTAATATGTTTATGTGAAATATAAAGCAAACCAGAAAAAAGTTATTCATTTATTACAACATATTCTAAAAAAGGCCAGGAGCCCCAGTAATTGCCTATTAATGCCTAGCAGGTTTCAGCAGTTGACAGAATGATGCTTCTAGCAATCAAAACCTCATCTGTCTGTAAGACATGTGAACGTAAATATTAGTCTTTCCTCAGTTGATAATCAATGTCTCATTTCCACTTATATGGCTCAAAGACTCAACCATGTTAGTGATATAGTTCAGTGTTATTTTATTAATAGAGAAACATTCCTTGCTAAAACTAAAATCACAGAATATGCTATCCAGTGATAATTCATGTTCATCACTGTTTGGAATTTAGCTGCCTAGTGTGTAGCGGTTCAACCTGCTTTGTTTATTTCGTTTGTTGCTCTTGGTGTTGACTTAATGCATTGCTACACTGGCTGAAAAATGTGGTTTGTAATTGGGACGCTGATTACGGTAAATAATATGGCCGACAGAGCAAAGTTACGTTTCACTGCCTTTTACTTTCGCTTAGCACAACCTCCCAATCATACATATTGAACATTTATGAGCAGTGATAACATAACCACATGTTCACAGTCCTTCAAATAAATTGAACAGTCACTGTCATTGCTTTAACACACGGCCTATTGGTGTATCGCCTATTTCACTGTTAAATTGATTCATTGTTGTCATTGTAAGCAACACAGATTCCTCGTCTGAAACTCGGCCGTGGACTGACTGTCTCGTGACCAAAATTTGGGTCCTTATATATCATCATAGGTACTGAAACTACACCTTGTTTAAAGTTAAATGTACAAAAATTACAATAAAATTTAAGTTAACTGACTACATTGAAAAGTTAGTTTTTTTAGCAGTTTCTTCTACTACAACGTTTAGGCTGAGTTATTTGTTTAAATCGTGAAATTAACAAATATCATTATGTAAACAATACTTTTGATAAAACTGTTGATTAATTTGGAATTAATTAAGTGGTGGTTTTGCTAACACGTTTTCGAATAGAGCCAAATAGGTACTTTAAGATTACTAGCATAAAATCTATGAAATGTTTATAATTAGTATAGAATTTATATATTTGTTTGTAAGTCAACAATAGAATTTACGTTACGAAACAATTACTGATTTCACACTATAATGAAAGATACTAACTAGGTATAGGCCTAGTCAAAATAAATTAGAAGATAACTTACATACATAAAACTAACCACAAAATTACATCTGTTATATTCTTTAAGACGACGGGCCAACCTTTCTCTTTTATATAAATGTAGATTACACTCACGTATGTTAATGGTACTTAGTTAAAAGTGAAAAAACGAATTTAAGGAGGCAAATGGCAAAACAAGAGGGGAATTAAAATTATACCAGCTTGCTTCGTCACAAGTGTTTTGCATGCTCCGCTATAGAGCAAACGTTTACAAAAATTACAGATGCACAGTAAAGTTGTCCATCCAAGGCCAGAATGATGAAAGTACCGAAGCCTTAGCACAGATACAATTCTTAGTATATATGTAATTATTATTGATTCTGGTATTCACAGCAAATGCATGGCACATAATTGCTATTAAACAGGGTGTGTGTAGCCATAGTGAATTGGATGGTGTAATCTTCATGATATGTTAATTAAGCAAATTGTGAAATATTCTCAATTGAGATGCACTTCACCCTACACTGAAATTTCACACAGTGGTATCAAGTAAGATTCACTTAACTGTTGTTGTAGAACAACAAACCAAACATTCTGCATGTACTGATTACCTGAAACGTAGAAAACACAGGTGGTTGTCCTTTCAGTTCAGCAGTCGAAAACCAGCATATTCATTCACAGGAATACTAGACATTTATGACATAATATGAGAATTGCCTTTCTCGTACAAAATATCCTATACTTTTTTGCTTTGAATAGCAATAAGAGAAATTTCATGAGACTAATTCCATTATTATGTTTGACATTATTATCTTTAACAATCATTACCACTTATCATAGATTAAATACAATAAATAATACATTTGCATACAAAAGCAGAGGATCATTAAACACTTTAATAATGGAATTTCAATGTTCTAAGGGTTTTTCTTAATTTTTAATGCACTTCATTCAACATACTGTACAAGTTTTGAATATAAAATAAATATAAACTTTGTCTTTCGGTCATACTTTCAATTTTATACCTCTGGAGTAAACAAACAACACAAAAGGTTAGGATGCTTCTATCTTAGATTGAAGCTCTTGTTCTTCAAAGTAGGTTTTGTTAGTGGATTAATTTACTATCTCTCATTGTTAAGACTGAAATTAGTATTAATAATTTTTACATTTTTACATTATTAATAATAACATACAATTGTTTGAAAAAGAAAAAGCAAAAAGGCTGAAATAAAGAAGCAAGTTGTGATCATCAACTCTGAAGTATTCCTTTGGCAGAACAGTTAGATAAGGCATATTGTGAATTAATACATAGTTCCATTGCCATGGAGGTAGAAGGTGTACAGTTTCAACATTGGAATTCTTTAACAGTGCACCAAATATGGGGGAACATGTGAGATTATTGCAATGTAGCCCATGATATCTTGACTTTTGAGTGGAGCACTTGAATAAGAGTATGAACAATTGAAAATATGTGTGAATAGCGTCTTAAGGAAGTGTACATTCAGTCCAACTGGACAGTTGGCACTTAATATTTTGTAAGCTTAGATTGGTGCAGAGTAACAGCACAGAGAAAGCTACCAGCGTACAAAGTATGTGTACAGTTCGTAAGCACCTATCATAGAACAGAGAGAGTCTTCCATTCCAGCCCTGCCTACACCATGGATGCCTGTGTTGTTGTGAGACAAAATATAGTCTGAACACTCAAAAAATCTTGAAGAAGAAGAGGGTGAGATACTTTTCATTTGCTCGAGAAATGTCTTCATACTGACGATTAATGAGTAAGGAAGCACTTCTGTGAACATGATTAAAAAGGGTTGATCAAACCTGAGACTTTTGTAGTGTTAAAGCTCATTTCATAATGGATCATAAACTGTGGGATTGTTTCTGGTGTAATTTTATTTGAGTTGTCATGAGTTACAGCAATGATGGGCAATAAAATATCCACCATATTTGCTACTCAAAAACGAAGTGTAGGTGCTTCATAATGTTAGAGGTGTGTGACCAGGGGGGGGGGGGGGGGGGGGGGGGGGGTTGGGGGGGAGGTGTTGAAGACAGTCAGCATGTTGGCTGGATATGTGAGCGGAACTAGCAGTGTGGCATCAATGTTGTCACTTTGAAAGGTGCTACACATCAGTTTCATCATGAAGTCGGATTTACTATAGTAGACCAAGTGATGGAAGTGTCATCAATCAGCATGAATAACCACTGATTTAAACACCATCTTTTCTGTGTTGTGACCAGATGAAACTACTTTTGTCCAGCCATTACTGTGGGTTCTTTGATTGTTCTGGGAGAAGGTTCATCAAATTAGAACACATGAATTATTAGTTCAGTTCAATACATAAATGGATAAAAAATTTAACTTTCACACAGTTCTTTGCCACAGAATTGCTTGATAATTTACAACTATCTTTGACTACGGAAGCATCACTTGATACTCTAAGTAGCAAATTGTTATCTTGATGTACAGTGTGCGACATTTATAACAGTACACATTCATTTGAAAGTTTACAGCTGCCATTGTCTTCTACAGCGATGTTGACTGCTGTAGCTGATGTCACAAACTGGGACTGAGTTCTTGTTCTTTGATGCCTGACACTATATTGATTTCAGATGTGATGATGGTGGTGTGCTAAGAGGGGAGGCATGGTCTTCAGAAACTCCACCTGTATGTTTTTACAGAGTGCAGTAAGATCTTTCTAAAGTCTGTTACTTCTGTGGTACCAATTTGCATTGACAACTTTGGTATGGCACCATGATTTCTGGGTGGTACCAATTCAGAACACATTTCCATATCATTCAGTTGCCCTCCTTTCCAGTCAGTCCTGAGAATGCTTTGTCACAAAATATTTGTCTTATTTTAGGTGATAGATATTTACAATCTGTTGTTATTGATTTGTTATATTTGTTTGTGACTAACAATTGAAAGTGCCTTATCAGAAAACAAACCACTGAGAAGAACAATTCTTCATGTGACAGTCAGTCTCTGAAATCTGGCTTGATCAAAATTTTGAAAATAGTCAACATAAAGCAGTAAATTTTTTTATGAATTTAAAGTTTAGTTATAATAATGATACTATTAATCCACATTTGAATCTCATGTTAGCCATGCATTGTTCTTGACTGTGTCTAGCATGGCCTGAAAACAAATGGCTGGTGTGGTCTAATGAAAAATACGATCATTGACTGATTCATATTTACTGAGAAAACAGTAAACTGTGTATGTGTCTTGACATATTGCGAGCAAATGAGGTTACATAGTGTTGACAATTCAGATCTAGATTTCTATGGCTCTCCTAAATTATAAAATGGTTCCAGTGAAAAGAACATGCCTACCAAGTGCCAATGTGTGAAAAGATGAATGGAGCAGTCAGCTCAGTTGAAGGGTATTGATGTATCATTTACTGAGTGACCAACAGAGGAGCGTCATTAGCAAAAAGGAAGCAAATCATATTCAAATAAGGGTCACAAGTGACTACATGTTGATCTTATGATTGTCCAGGAATTGTAAAAACATTCTCAGACCACAGGTACAATCATCAGATGACTTGGCCAAGGGTGGCCGACAGCTAAAACATGTTATGATGACCATATTATGAGAATGGCAGATTGCTACTCACCACATAGTAGAGATGTTGAGTTGCAGGCAGGTTAAAAAAAAAAAAAAAAAAAAAAAAAAAAAAAAAAAAAAAAACTGCTGAACAGCTCTTAGCCAAAGGTCTTCTTCTGAATTTGACAACTTACACCCACACATTCACACAAACATGACTCACACACATGATCACTGATCCGACTGCCGCAGCTAGACTGCAAGTGTCAGGGTATGATAGGAGAAGCAATCTGGTTGGTTGGCATGAGGAGGAGTTTGAGAGGGAGGGATAGCAGGTTAAGTATGGAAGACAGTAAAGTGGTGCTTGTGGGAGCATACAGGGATGAGATTTGAGAGGGTAGGGGCAGCTAGATGCAGTCAGGAGTGAGTTAGACAGTGGGTGGGGGAGGGAGTGGGAGCAAAAAATGAGAGAAGTAAACAGAATGGGTGCATTGGTGGAATAGAAGGCACCTAATTGGCACTACCCTCTCCCCACCTCACTCTGTATGCTATCACAAGCAGCAGTTTGCCGTTCCCCATCCTTACCCTGCCATCCCTCCTCCTCCCTGCCCCAGCCTCCTCCTTACCCCACCACCCATACTATTGCTTCTCCCGTCATGCGCTGATGCTCACAGTCTGACTATGGCAGCCAGATACAATGGTCATGTGTGTGAGTTGTGTTCGCATGAATGTGTGGGTGTAAGTTGCCTAATTCAGAAGAAGGACTTTTGCCCAAAAGCTTATTTATTTAGCAATCCTTATGCTATGCCTGTCTGTGACTCATCTCCAGTATATGGTGAGTAGCAATCTCTCCTATTTATAATATTGTGATTATTCCATTCTGGATTTTCTGTTGTTACGTTATAATGATTGATATTTAGTTTTACAGACTTGAAGGGATATGACCACCATTCCATGCATACTTCTCTATATAAGGCCTGCAGTCTCCAGGATGATAAAACTGATGATAAAGCTACTAAACACTGCAGGCAGGAGGTTTCATGAAAGTGGCATTTATTATAGGCAAACACCAATGAGAATACTGCTTACAGTTAATCACTTTAGTGAGCATTTAGTGTGAGCAAACTGCCATTGAGACTGGATTCTCTCAGAAGATGAGACTGGGTTTGCCTTCCAAAGTTATGTTAGATGTGTTTAACTTTACAACCATGTTGTAACACATTCCATACTATAAAACATCTGTAAACAAGTTGGCTGAGGATGAAACATTGTCGGTCTGAGGAATGATCTTTGTGTGGCTCACAGGACTTTGATTTGCCCCATAGAAATAAAATCCTTTATGCTTATGTGTGTCCTTAGGGCTGTGCAGTGGAGGATGATTTCATAGTACTGAACAATAGTGGTCTACATAGAGGGCTGCTATTGTTTATGACTAACTTCAGTGGCAAATAATTCAGCACACTTAATATGTAGCTTGATCTCCTAAGATGAATCCCACCTATGTGTCCAAACAGCAATTTTGAATATTTTGCAAACTATGCTATGTAGTCAATTTTGACATGAAACGTGAGTGTACAGTTTTGTGTTTAAGTCAGTGTTTCTATGTTTTCATATTTCTGTAAACTTTGGTGCAAATTGTTTCCATTAATGATACCCCCCCTTCCCTCCACCAACACCACCACACACACACACACACACACACACACACACACACACACACACACACACAAATGACTGTTCAGCGGCTTTACATATTCAGTGCTCTAGCCATTTTATAGCCATACAAAGGCAGTAAAAGTCTTCCTCATTGGATGGTTCTCTCTCAACATGGTAGTTATCAGTAGTCTCTTTCTTTTTGAGGCTCATCCTCATTGTCACATGGTTCTTGGTCATCAGTGACAATGTCAGTTATTTCATTGTCTGCCAATATTTGATACCCAGGGTCATCATCACATACCAGCAAATATGAATTAACTTATGTGTTTGTTAAATTTATGTTGTGATTGATGGATATTCAGATAATCAGTGGACTGGTATATTAAAAAAGTTTTATCATAAATTATTTGCCTGTACCAGTTTTCGTGTTTTGTGAATGTTCTCTTTTGTATTCTACATTTCTGCCAAGTTTCATTACGTATGGCAGTCCATCCCAATTAATGGGAATCACTGTAAATTGTTTCACTTATTCTTACACTCTGTGCAGTGTGAATAGGTGCTAATAAGTTTTTTGTCGGTACAGCATCAAGCTCTGATGAAGACAGTGTGGTGAATGAGGGTGGTGGCGACGTGCAGAGCACACCAGAGCGAGAGCGCGCAGTCGTGCCACGATCCCATCAGCACGGGCACCAGCACCCACAGGGGCAGCCACAGCTGCAGTCGGACACCAGCAGCACAGGTTCTGCCCGCGAGACGCCACCACAGCAGCGGGAACGCTCGCAACAGCCTCGTCACACCCGCCTTCCTAATGGTGGCCCTGGGCTCACAGTTTGGGATGAGCGTGATGTCGCTGACATCACTGATGTCATGCACAACATGCGGCCCTGTAAGTACATTTTGTAATATTACAGGTAATAGTGAATTTATACTGTCTGATTAACCAATTTTTTTTTAAAGAGGTGCTTACCACTAGCTCTTGCTAGTCTTCTTCAGCTGTTGTCAGACTTGTGGTTCTTATCAGCCACATTCCAGTGAGCTTGGAGTGGAGCAAGCAGATTTTCGTGATATTTGAGAGGACCTCCGAATTTCTGGCATGTGCCTAGAAACTAAGGTTAATGTTCCAGAAGCCTTACAATAATGAGTCAGTTGAATTTATTCATTCCTGAGACTTCTTCACAGTAAAAAATGAGAACTATATTACGTGTATGCACGTGTGTTTATTAGCAATAAAAAAAGAGTGAAGCAAATGACCAGTTTGTCCTGTGATGCTCTGTATCTGCTGCAAGAACGCTCTGGCACTCGTATCATAGCAGTGCATTTTTAGACACATACACACATGCGGTGCAATCTGCCTGTACAAATGAGGTCAGTAGTGTGTGCCACTGAAGTGTTACTTGACACAGAATAAGCCAGTTCGAATCCTAGAGGTTCAAGAAATGTCCATCAGGAATATTTGGCCAAGAGGATGGAGAGAAGTTGTGGAGTTCACTTCTTCGTAACATGGCTGGGTGTTGTGTCTAGGAATCCTGCATACTCAGTTCACTAGATAAACAATCAAACAACTCATGTTAATGAGTTTTATTATAACACAACAATACAATACTTTACTTGATAGATGTGTCGCAAGCAAAGGGCGACATATAAAATAATCATTGTTATTTTGAATAGATGAACACAAGCCTGTGCTACAAAGAAACTGCTAATGATAGAGGCTACAATGTGTCGCTAACAGAGTGGCTAATGTTGAAGCTGCTATCTAAGTGAGCTCTCACTAGTGGGGCGTGGCACTTATGTTGCCTTCACATAGCGGCCGCTGCTGTCAGTTTGTCATCCTGGAGGGAGGTCAGTGTGTGTACTATTGGCTGACCTCTTCTCATAGCCTTCTCTTCCCTGTTATTCCCAACAGGTGTGCTGGCACTGACTTTACACTGCAACAGTGGGTATAAGTGTTATAGATCCTCACAGAAGTATTTCATGGTGTGCAATCATATGACACTGTTGATGGTAGTCTATGAAGCTATTGTAGATCCATCCATAACAATAAAAATGTTACACGAGACTACACACTTCAAGTATTTCTCCCCAAAAGTATTTCTCGTGAGATGAGAATGGGCAGGTGCTTTGGAAAACATTTTCAGTGCATGGGTATTACTGCATGCTTAATTACTGCATCACAATCAGATAATACAGAGTTTTCAGAAAGAGAGACTTGTACCTTGAGCACCATAAAAGAACATTCTTGCAATATGTGGAGAGTGTCTTAATATCATACTAAGAATTCCTTTCACCTGTGAGAAACTGCAGTTGACAAATTTGGCACTGTTGCATCGATGGAAAGGGGCTTTGTTACTTTTGAGCTCCATGGTACTTGGCATAAGGCCAGATGTCATTTTGGTCTTGTGGTACAAAGAAATGTTTAAAGACTTCCAAAATCTTTCATTTTTATGTGTAATTGACATTGTTATAGGTGATAAAAACAAGACATTAAGGCTGCAGTATTTATTAATGTAGAAGTGAGTTCCTGTGAACCACAAATCATATTGTGGGAAATTCAAATTTCGCAAGAACAGACAGTGCCTCCTACCTTCTTAAGAGGTGTAAAGAGAAATTTTGTTAGTATACTTTCTTGGGATAGTTTCCTTCTATCTTAAAGTGTCTTTAGGATGGGTCACATGAGTGATAAGTAAGAAATCTACTTTGTAGACTGATTGCATTCCCCTAGTACTTTACCAATGAACCACAGGCTGAAACTTGCTTTACAACTGAGTATATGTGATTATTCCATTTCCTGTTCCTACTAAGTGGTACACCCAGGTATTTGTATGAGTTTACTGACTCTAGCAGTGACTCACTGATATTATATTCATATGATACTATGTTTTATCATTTTGTGAAATGCACAATTTTACATTTCTGGACATTTAAAGCAAGTTGCCAGTATTCACACCACTTCGAAATCTTATCAAGGTTGTGTGCAGCTTCATTCGGACTGTACTTCCTTGTAGGTAACTAAACCATCAGCATTAATATACAACATGAACAGCAAGTGATCCAAATACTTCTCTGAGAACACACAAAGTTTCTTCACATCTGTTGATGACTCTCAATCCAAGAGAACAGGCTGTGTCTTCTCTATGAAGAAATCGTCAAACAGTCACAAATTTTGCTTGAAATCCTAGGTGATAATGAGCATAGTTGTGGTACTCTGTGAAATGCTTCTTGGAAATCAAGAAATACTGCATTTGCTTGACAGTCTTGATCCTTGGCTTTCAGGATGTCAAGTGAGAAAAGTGAGAGTTGGGTTTCACATGATTGAGTGGTTTCAGAATCCGTACTGGTTGGCATGGAAGTGCTCATTCTGTCTGAGATACCTCATTGTGTTTGAGCCAACAATATGTTCTATGATTCTACAACAAATGGATGCTAGAAATATTGGATTGTAGTTTCTTGGATCACTTCTGCTACCCTTCTTGTAGACAATTTCACCTGTGCTTTCTTCCAGCTACTGAGCAGTTTTTTGTTTGGGGGTTTGGCAAGAGATTATAATCAACAGAGGGGCTAACTCAGCTGCGAATTGGGCACAGAATCTGATAAGAATTCCACTGGCTCTCAGACTTAGTTCAGTTTTAACTGTTTCAGTCAAAGCATTTAGTAATGTTTTGCAGGAGTCTTGCCACACCCATTATTAACACAGTTATAACTACCCCAACTGATTGTTGGATGATTGTCTCTTCAAATGATTACATTATGTTTAGGGTACATATGTACAAGCAAACTGAGGTTTTCTCAGAAGTTTTTGGCTACATCAGGAAGTGAGTTTGGTGGTTTTTAGAAGGGCCCTGTTATAATTTTATGCCCACCTGGAATACTAGTCTTACCAGAATAACCTCACATCCAACTTGAGTTTCTGTCTTGGTGAATTTCAGGTTGTTGTGTACTGTTACAAATACACCACCTCCATTTCCCACTTCCCTATCCTTTCAGTATTATATGCTTAAATTTTCTCCAGAGGTGCCATTACTGTCAGCTTCAGGTTTTAACCAGCATCCTGTGTGTAGTATTATGTGAGCTTCAGTCCTTTTTAGGGATGCATCAAACTATGACACTTTTTTGTGAATTCTTCAAAATTTAACCACTAGGATTTTAATTTCACTGATCTGCAGGGATCTTTTCTTTGGATCTTACACTAATATTTCTGGGTTTCTTACAGGTGTCATCTAAATTGAGTGCATAGTCAGTTAATCTTTAAAAAAAGGGCCTTGCTCCAATAGAAATAAAACTATTTGTCAATGGAACTTAAATCTAAAAATGGAAGCTCAGGGTATGAATATCAACAATTTAGAAACAGACAGATGCTACTTACCATAAAGAAGGCACACCAAGTTGGAGACACGCACAATTAAGACACATACATAAAGCTTGTCATGCGCACACACACACACACACACACACACACACACACACACACACACACACACACACAAAAGCAAGCACACCTCACCCACACATGTGACCAGAAATCACATGTGATGCAAACAGCAAACTGTAGGGGGCAGGGAAGGGAAAGGGATAGTAGAGTACGGGTGTAGAAAGAGACGAATGCTTTCTGGTGGAGTGTACAGGGACTAGACTGCCAACAGGTGCAGCTTCATGAGGTTTGTGGGGCAGGAGGGGGGAGGATGAAAAGGAGAGGAGGACAGAAAGATGGGCAGATGTGTTGGCAGAAGGCTGCAAATGAACACGGTGGGAGATGAGAGTGGAGGGAGAATGACAGGACATTAGGGGTCAAAACTGTTGGGGGGGGGGGGGGGGGGGAGACAGTATGTTACCATAGGTTGAGTCTGGGAAAATTACAGGAGCAGAGAATGTGTTGTACGGATAATTCCCTTATGCGCAGTTCAGAAAAGCTGGTGGTGGAGGGAAGGATCCAGATGGCTTGGGTAGTGAAGCAGCCATTGAAATAAAGTGTGCTATGGTCAGATGCATGTTGTGCCACAGGATGGGCTACTTTGCTCGTGTCCACAGTTTGGTGGTGGCCGTTCATCCTGGTGGACAGCTGCTTGGTAGTTCTACGAATATAAAATCCTGTGCAGTGATTGAAGCAGAGCTGCTAAATGACACTGCTGCTTTCACATGTGGCTCAGCCCCTGATGGGGTAGGATAAACATCACAGGACTGGAATAGGAAGTGCTGGGTGGGTGGATTGGGCAGGTTTGGCACCTGGGTCTGTAACAGGGACATGAACCTTGTGGCAGGTGGTTGGGATTGTCTGTCATGGCATAAGCAGACAGTTTAAGATCATACACTAACACAGAATGGAAATTAAAGTCCTAGTAATGTCCCAGTCTGTTTTCTTGTAGGTTAAGTTAGTGAGTGAATAACTTTCCTCTTAATGTATAACAAGCAGCACTGTCTTCTCATATGACAGAAATATTGCGTTCAATCATTTTTTTAAAGAATTGTGTCATAGTTTGCTACAAATTCTATTTCTCAGTTCTAAAGAAACAAAATTGGTACAACACCAATGAATGTGAAGTGCAAACTCTGTTCTAGAATGTCCATAAGCAGTGCTCCGTGCAACTTTGTATATTAGATGTTTGCATATTATGTTAATAGAGAACCAACCAGGGAGTTCCTAACATTAGTGTGATTATTAGAGTGATGATAGTGTTCACTGTGTGTTTGCCAATTAAGTCATTCTCTTCACATATATGATCCCAGTATGGCATTACCTGGGAAGCTGTTGCATTTTATACTTGTCTTCTTTATTCTTGGTGATAACAAAAAGCACAAAGATCTGGACTTCAGCATTTGTGGGTTGTTGTTGTTGTGGTCTTCAATCCGAAGACTGATTTGATGCAGCTCTCCTTGCTACACTATACTGTAAAAGCCTCTTCATTTTAGGGTAACTACTACAACCTGCATCCTTCTGAATGTGTTTACTGTGTTCATTTCTTGGTCTTCCTCTATGATTTTAACCCCCCACGTTTCCCTCCAGTACAAAAGAGTGATCCTTTTAGGTCTCAGAATGTGTCCTTCCAACTGATCCTTTCTTCTAGTCAGGTTGTGCCACAAATTTCTGTTCTCCCCAATTCTGTTCAATACCTCCTCATTAGTTACATGATCTACCTTTCTGACTTTCAGCATTCTTCTGTAGCACCCCACTTCAAAAGCTTCTATTCTCTTCATTTTGGCCTTTGATCCAACAAAGAGGACTTATGGCTCTCTTAAAATTGCAGTGTTTGCTTGTTCTCTGCCTCCTGGAAACAAAATTGCATCCTCACAACCGCTTGGACCTGTCACATTTCTTCCCTGTCTGCTTTAACCTTCCCCCTGAGGATGGTATTCCATCTCGTAGGGGAGTCATGCTGTTCATCTGGGGTGACATTCATACCCAATACATGTCCTTGACTACCTGTCTTCAAGATGTTGCAGTCTTCACTTGGCCTTTTCCCGATGTCTCGTTTACATCCCTCTGTCTTCCAATGTCACCAGGGCAGACTTCCTCCAGCCTATTGGCCAACTCTCTCATCCCTTTCTGCTGCTCCATGTCTCAAATATGCACCATCCCCTTTGCGGGTCTTGCAGAACCTGTACGAGAGGTGTCCTCGTGGCTGACCTCAGTCAACTTAACCACATCTGCCTTAACTTGGGAGCACCCACATTCTTTTCAGACTCCATGCACATCTATTCCCATTTGGACCTCTCCTTCTGCACTGCCCAGCTTGCCCATCATCTTGAGTGGTCAGTTCTCTCTGACATATACTCGAGTGGGCATTTCCCATGTACTATCTGTTTGCTGACTCCTACACCACCGAAGAACACACCCAAATGGCAGCTTTCTAAGGCTGACTGGACGCTTTGCTCCTGGCAACCTTTGACGAACAACATTTCCCCATTTTTAATGTCCAGGTAGAATATCTTACAAACATTATCGTTACTGCTGCAGTATGTTTTATTCCTCGCACTTCCTCATTACCGCACCGTGTGCCGGTCCCTTGGTGGACTGAGGCTTGTAATTTGCATGCAGAGATGTGCTGTCTGCAATTTTAACTGTCATCATACGATGGCAAATTGCATTCATTACAAACATTTCTGAGCACAGTGTCCTCGTGTTCTCTAGGACAGCAAAAAAGCTTACTGGATTTTCTTTATTAGTTCTTTTAACAGTTCCCCTCCCTCTTCCACCATGTGGACCAACCTCCGATAGCTCTCTGGGACTAAGGTCCATTCCCCAATTTCCGGCCTGACAGTAGTAGACAGTGTCATAGTGGACCCTATTTGCTATCTCCAACTTCTTCGGCTGGTATTTTGTGAAGATTTTGAGCTCCTCCCACTATCACCATGTCTTCCTCCATCGGAAACGAATGGAGAAGCCTCGGGTGATACCCTTCTCTTCACAGAATCATGAGTGCTACAACGCTGCCTTTACTATGTGGGAGCTAGGTCATGCTCCCTCTTCATTCCGATCCTCTGCCCCAGGGCCAGACAGTGTTCACATTCACATGTTGCAGAACCATTCTGTTGTGGGCATGCATTTTCTTCTACATAAGTACAACTGCATCTGGACAGAGGGGATGTTTCCCAGATGCTGATGTGAAGTCACTGTCATACCTATAACTAAGTCTGGTAAAGACAAACACCTTCCTTCTAGTTACTGCCTCTTCTCTCTCACCAGCTGTTTGCAAGGTGATTGAACATATTATTCATTCCTAGCTGGTATGATGGCTTTAGTCTCGCAATTTACTAACCCCTGCACGGTGTGGATTTAGAGTGTGCCGTTCTGCAGTTGACCATCTCGTCACTTTGCCCACCCATGTCATGCATGTTTTTCTGCAGATATACCAGGCTACATCCATGTTTTTCAATTTGGAGAAAGCTTAAGACACATGCTGGATGACTGGTATCCTCTGTACTCTCTACATTTGGGGCTTTCATGGCCGCATGCCCCGATACCTTCACAACTTTTTTAAAAGACCATATTTTCAAGGTATGTGTGGGTTCTGCCTTGTCAGACACCTTTATCCAGGAAAATGATGTACCTCAGGGCTCTGTCCTGAGTGTCATCCTCTTAGCTATTGCCATTAAACCTAGAATGGCCTCTCTTCCACTGGATATCTCCGGCTCCCTTTTCGTTGACAATTTTGCGATCTTTTGCAGTTGTCCATGGACTTATCTCCTGAAGTGGTGTCTTCAGTGATGTCTCGATCACCTTTACTAATGGAGCATCAAAAATGGCTTTTGTTTTTACACTGACAAGACTGTTTGTATCAATCCCAGGCAGCACTATTGGTTTCTTCCACTGTCTTTCCAACTTGGGCCTGTTGCTCTTCTGTTCATTGAAACTATAAAATTCCTGGGGCTCATGTTAAATAGGAAAATTTCGTAGTCCTCCCACGTCTTACCTGGCTGACCATTTTATGCAGTCCCTCAGTGTCCTGTGTGTTCTTAATGGTACATCCTGAGGACCAGCACCCATGTCCGTTCGAAACTAGATTATGGGTGTTTCATTTATGCAAGTGCATGTCCATCCCTCTTACACCTCACAATAGTATCCACCATAGTGGCATATGTTTGACCACTGGTGTCTTTTACATTAGCCTGGTTGAGACTCTAAATGCAGAAACTGCCGACGTACTGCTGTCATTCCGCCTGACATTCTCCTCAGCAGATACACGTGCCGTTCATCTGCCATGCCTGGCCATCCATCTTATGCCTCCTCCTTTGATAACTCCTTTGTTCGCCAGTATGGGGCGTGTCCCTCTTCTCTGTTACCTCCTGGAGTTCGTTTTCGGCTCTTGATCCAGCAGCTTAACTTCATGCTGCATATCACATTCCCAATGGATGTGAACCTGCCATCATCTTGGCTTCGTGTGGTGGCCCATGTTCACCTTGGCCTTCTTTCACTTTCCAAGGACACTACTCCAGCCTCCTCCTATCAACGAAAGTTTCATGACCTTCGCACGGAACTTCTCGATAATACCTTTGTTTACACTGATGGCTCTCGGACTGACTTGGATGTGCCTACATCATTGGTACTGACATTTTTCAGTATCAGATTCCATTAAAAATGCTCAGTATTAACAGCAGAGCTCTTTGCCCTCTATCAGGCCATGCAGTACATCCATTGATACAGGCTTTTCAATTGGGTCATCTGTTCAGACTCTCTCAGTGCTCTTCAAAGCTTGTGTGTGCTGTAGACCATCCATTCCTTAGTGCAAAGGGTCCCTGAAAGGTGTCACTTGCTCACTCTTGATGGAGCCACTGTGATGCTTACATGAGTTCCTGGTCGTATTGGTCTGACAGGAAATGAGGCTGCTGTCGCTGCAGTCCTTGTACCTCATCCTGTTAGTTCTTCCATACCCCCCGATAATCTCTGTGGTGTCATGTATCAGCAGATGGTGTCACTTTGGCATCACCACTGGTCCTCCCTTAATGGGAACAAGCTCTGAGTATTAAGCCTCTCCCCTCAGCTTCGGCGACCTCCTCCCAGTTCTCTTGCCATGAGGTGGTCATTTTATCTAGGTTACATATTGGGCACTGTCCTTTTAGCCATCACCATTTGTCAAGTGGTGCTCCCCCACCACTTTGTGCTCATTGTCCTAAACCTTTGACAGTTTCCGTTTGCCGTCTGAGTTACCGGCTGTTTTAGTGAATGACGTGCAGCCTGTTGACAGAATTTTATGTTTTATCTGTTGTAGGAACATGGCGAAGGACATTGAATTGTTAGTTCAGGACCTCTGTTTCTCTATGGTGTATTTTATAGACCTTTCTCCACATCCCCATTTTCACCTCTCTTTCCTTTTGTTGATGGGGCTTAATGTGTAATCATTTTTAACTCCTTTCTTTATCTTCGTGTTCTATGGTTCTGACATGGCTGCATATGACACTCTTTGTTTTTGGACAACAAACAAACAAAAGTCTCCTTTCAGGTAAAAACCTAATTCTCAGTTAGTCAAGTACTTCTACCTAAAATTTACCATTCACTGTTCGTCCAGAGTCACAAACTGCTTTTGGGGAATACCTTTTCCGTAATATAGATGATAATTATTAATTTCACCCTTGATTTACTCATGTGGGCATAATTTGGTTCAGGAGAAGTGCTTGCATGCCACTCAGCTCTTTGGAATGTTATCTGAGTGATACTCTAATCCAAATGTTGTCATTGGATATCATTCTGTTCAAAAGATTTGGTTAGCCTTCAGTAATCCCAGCAATTCATGACAAACCATTGTGTGCTGTTCCTTCTGATTATGAGAGAATTTTCAGCACCAACTTTACTCATATATTCTGCATTTGCAAGCTGTCACTCTCAATTGAATGCACAGTGGATTTTAGCTAGTTAAACTTCTCTGCTGTCAAAACCTAACTGACGACCTTAGCTCATAAGTTCTTACACTTTGTCCATATTTTCATAATTTCTTAAGTGTCAGGCATGCAGTGTGTGTTTTCTGTTTGACATCTTCCTGTCTTCGTTCTGACTTGTCTCTCTTTAGTTCATATAACATCCATCCACTACCCAGCCCATCCATATAGAGAGCACCTCATGCCTTCCCACTGCATGCATTGGAGAAATTAGTCTTGTCACTTGTTGGTCATACCCTGCATGAATAAATTCAATTTCTCATATATATTCTGAAGCAAATAATGGCATTTTGTGCATTTAATTTTTTTCTTTCAAGTCATTTTGTGTGTTACTTAGATAAGGACTGAATGAACAAAGATAGTGCGTTTGGAAATGGAGCAATGTAGAGTGTTCCTGGAAGAGAATCCACATAGCTTTGTACTTAAAATAAGAACTTCATGAAAATAAAGTTTACAGTGCTGCCATAACATAGAATTTCCATGATTTTGAGTGTTTACCCATGTAACCATGCAGTCTGTCAGTTATATTCTTAGTATTACAGCAGACATTCTCTGTTATAGCAGTCAACTCCTCTGTTACTGTTAGTGTTGCTAACACTTTTTAACATTTAGCATTAGATAGGGAAAACTTCCCTAATGTTCTGGAGAACATTATTGTAATATTTCTTGATTTCTTTCTTTTTCCTCATGTGCCTTAATTTTTTGATGATGGAAATTTCAAGTTTGAATTTTTCTTGATTTGTTTGTTTGTCTTCGTTGTAAGCTGACTTTTATTTCACCATCACATTTCTTGCTTTCAGATTCCCAGCCACCTGATGTTACCCACAACACAGCACAGTCTCGTCGCCTAACAGCTGCTGACAGAGTCAATCGGTATAACCAGTCGAGGCAGTCTTCAACATCAGACGACAATATGGGTATGTAACAACTTTTTATGAGGTGAAAACTACTTCATATACTTCATTTACACAAAAAAAAGAAAAAGAAAAAAAGCTGTTTAGCAAAATGTGGCAAAGAAGAAATTGAAGAATTGTCACTCTAAGTAACTGTGTTTCAGATTCAGTCAGTTGATGAGATGTTTCAAATCAGCAGATTTAAATGAATTTTGGAATTACTGGAAGGTGATTGTTGGCTGTGTTTGGAAAACTGACATTTCTGGTAACAGCCCAATTAAAGGCACAGATTTACCATCTAAAATACCTTACGGGGGAGGGAAGTAATAAAGCTTTCATGACTTGGCTCTAGGACAGTATCGCAGAATATTCACCATCTCATTACAAGATTTGTGTCATATGCAACTGACAGTGTAATTTTTTACTTAAAATTACTGCTGCTTATTAGTTTAATCATAACGTTGCAGTTACACTCTAGGACAAAAAAAAAAAAAGGATGCACCACAGAAAATTATCTAAATGTGATGGAAATCAGTAGATGTGATGTACACATACGGGCAAACAAAGATTACAGTTTCAGAAAAACTGGATGATTTATTCCAGAGAAAGAGCTTCACAGATTGGGCAACTCAGTAATGCAGTTATTCAACTTTGCACTGATTAACAGAGGTGTTCGATTCCAACTGGGGGATATTGTGCCAAATTCTGTCCAATTGGTGTACTAAATCATCAAAATCCTGATCTCCAAACATTCTTAATCAGAGAGAGAGAGAGAGAGAGAGAGAGAGAGAGAGCTGGCAACATTGCTGGCAAGGGAGGCATCGGCAAGCACGGAGATGAGCAGTAGAAACTCTTGGCTTGTGCAGGAGGGCATTGTGTTGCTGAAATGTAAATCCAGGATGGTTTGCCATGAAGAGCAAGAGAACGAGGGTTAAAATATCATCGATTACTGCTGTGCAGACCAACACTCCTGGTTGTCAGGCCATTTGGTGGACAACAGTCAGGTTGTTATCCCACTGCAGTCTGGCACGTCTCCAGACATGTCTTCAGTCTGGAATCTCATAGACTGGAGTAGAATTGTCTTAAGTGATGAGTCCCCCTTTGAACAGAACCTCAATGACCAGCGAAGACATGTAAGGAATCACCTCAGACAATGGTGGATACCAACCTGACTGTGATTTGCCACACTGCCAGACAACCAGGAACGATGGGCTGGGTGTCACTTCTTTTCATAACAGGACCTTTGTGATAGTTATCCAAAGTACCCTTACAGCACAGTGGTATATCATGATACTCTACACCTCATTTTGTTGCCCTTCATGACAAGCAATCCTATGGTTACGTTTCAGCAACATAATGCCCACCCACACGTGGTGTGTGTTTCTATTGCTTGTTTTTGTGGTTGCCAAACCCTATCTCGGCCAGCAAGATTGCTGAATCTCTCCCCAATTGAGGACATTTGGAGCATTATGGTCAGGGCTCTCCAGTCTGCATGGAATTTTGATGAACTAATGGACAGAATTTTACACGATATCCCTTAGAGGATCATCCAACAACTTTTATCACTCAATGTCAACCTGAATAACTGTTTGCATAGGGACCAGAGGTGGAACAATGCATTGCTGACTTGCTCAATTTGTGAAACTCTTTTTCTTGAATAAATCGTCCAATTTTACTGAAATTGTGATCATTTGTTTGTCTGTATTTTTACATCCCATCTATCGATTTCCATTCCATTCAGATAATTCCTTTGTGATTCATCTATTTTTTGTCTTGGAATATACAACAGTTTAGCTCCATCATGAGGACGTTATTGTTCCTTTGGCTCCTTCTTGGCACCTCTTGATATCACGAAGACTCATTCACATTTGCAGCTGAAATACCAAAATCTTATTTATGTACAGTGTATAAGACAGCATGTACAATCTACACCTATGTTGCTTTACTAGGAATCATTTATGGCACTCCCACAATAATTCCCTTCACTACTGCACTGCAGAAACCTGTCTTAGTATGGGTTACCAGTCTCACTTTTAACTGTGAGACAAGGTTAAATCATCACTGTTCCAAAACTAATGACCACATGTAGTAAGATTCCAAAATCTGATCACTGAACTGAATAATGTACACTACTAACAATAAATACACCGTTTCCATTTGGTTGCTCACTATTTCAGTTGTAATCTCCACAAAGACAAAATACAGTAACAGTTCAAAGTCAGTTTTAAAGAGACCAAAAAATAGCACACTTCACACCTTCATTCAGAAAATGTAATTTGTTGGTTTCAGTTATACATCACGAAGTCCATCTCTTTCATCAATCTCCACTTCTAGATAGCTAAATGTTCCACAGTTTGATACAAAAGCCGGCCGAAGTGGCTGAGTGGTTCTAGGCGCTACAGTCTGGAACTGCGTGAGCGCTACGGTCGCAGGTTCGAGTCATGCCTCGGTCATGGATGTGTGTGATGTCCTTAGGTTAGTCAGGTTTAAGTAGTTCTAAGTTCTAGGGGACTGATGACCTCAGAAGTTAAGTCCCATAGTTCTCGGAGCCATTTGAACCATTTTTTTTATACAAAATCTTTTCTGAACAGTCATGGCTGACACATTAGGTTGTAATATTATCCTATAAAATCAGAAATGATAAAGAGTTCCATGTCTGTGCATAGCAATGGCTTTGCCAGCTCTTTTAAGATTTGCACATTGAAAAAATAATGTTCATCACCAACAGAAATTCATGGAAAGTTGCTGATTTAGGTTTTTCTGTGTCACTGTGGTTGAGCTGTGAAGTGTTGCATTCCACCCGAAACAAAGCACTGGGTGGAAAGCAATTGCCATGTACTCCACCAGCAGTGGAAAAGTTGCTTTTACTTCCTAGAAGAGTTATGTCCAGTGCAGTTGGTGAAGCAGAGGTATCCTTTTGGCGAATGCTATATAAGTCTTCTGAGACAATTGCATAAAAAATGCTTGAGGTGAGGTCAGGTTTGGAGTGGAAAGAAAATGGAAAACTAGCAGATTTTCAGCACAAATTACTGAAACCTCCATCTTATTCACCATGTCTCACACGGTGTGGCTTCTTCCTAGTCCCACATCTGTAGAAATTTATGGCTGGTAAACATTTGGAGCTCAGTGAATAGTGTTTTCTCACAGTCAAAGGTATATATTTTGCAGACAAGAAATTACACTTCAGGGATGAAATCATCTCATTGGAAAAATGTGGAAAGAAAGTGAATTCAACAAAATTGGCACCAATTCAAAATGTAAGTATATTTTTGACCCAAAAAAGTTGTTTCACTGCCAGCCAAAGACCTTTTCAACATGCCATCATAGCTTCAAGCAGTATTCTGTTGGTGTCGGATTTTTCATTATTTCCTTTAGTATGTGTTGTCATATAACTGACACATTTTGATCATGATCATGGTCGGAATAACAGAAACACTATTAAACGTTACAACCAAATTAATAATTAAATCATAAACCACAATCAGTTTCTGTACAATGAGAATTGTTTTTTAGTTAACAAGGTAGGAAATACAGGAAAATATCAGCAATGTAGTAACATTGCTTGTGAAATGTCATTATGGATAGTATCAACACTGTTCTGTTTTGTTCATTTCCCATTATCACATCAAATTAGGTGAACTTCAGTTTCAGAACAAATTCACCAACATAATTGAAGTGTGTTTCAATTCTGTTTGAAATATAGAGGATTTCTTTCTTCAGGAGTGTTACTACACATAAAATAATATTGTAGGTGATACAAAGTGCATTTAACTGTTCATATTCAGCTCCTCTACATAAATAATGAAGACTGAGCCAGGTTTGTTGCTGCCACTGCAATGGTCATGCTTCATGATGCATAGCACTGACGTGGTAACCTTACCCGTCTTGCTAGATAGTATTTCAGTTGTATTGCTTTCACTGGGTTGTGCTGTACATAGCTATTTGGTTCCAGTATAGCTTTGGACATACAGTGAGTAAAGATCTATCTGCTGCATGTTAAATGACACAGAGAAAATTTCACATATACTAATCCATTTTAAATTGTCATAAGTAAAGACTGTGGTTTTAGTCAAGGGGAAGACCTACTCTCTATGAGGTTATTGTTTAATTAGTTAGGCATGTTTCCAGTGATGTAGTGGTCAATGTGGAATTTCATGTTTCATTAGCCTAGTAATTATTGTCAGTTATTATATGTGTTGGGTTTTCTCAGGTACTGGGAGATGGAAAGTGTCTGCAAAGATCCAGCAACTCCTCAATACACTCAAGAGGCCAAAGCGTCGACCTCTTCCAGAGTTCTATGAAGATGATGATATAGAACTAGAAATTGCAGCAAATCCTAAAGATCCAAATGCGCCCAAACCAGAAGGCAGTTCGATGACTTCTGCAATTGGAGAGCAACTTGTGGTTAGAATTTCCACAATAAAGTACTAACTAATTTAATTGAGATATATCTTTTCCCAGACTACTGTGTAATAATATTACATTAGTTTGTAGACTCTTGTAACAATAGTGATGAATCACACTAAAAAAAAAGAGAGTAATAGCAGTTCACACTTTTTCAAAATTTTACCTCCATGTCTCCTTAGAGGTTTCTACTCGTAGATGAATAAACCATTGTATTCTTGAAACTGCCTTGTGCAACCACCATAGTACACAACATTAGGAAGGGTATTCAGTAATGGTTCTCAATAAATGCTTTTATTCAGTTTTTGGTGAGGAGGTAGAACATGTGGGAACATTTGCAGGGAACAAGGACTGAGGCACAGTAACTACTGTCCACTTCTCCTGGATTCTTTTGAGAAATGTGCGAAGACACACTGCAACCTGCCTGGGATTAGTGATATACCTTTATCAAGCTTAATTTTGTGATATGACCTTTTACAGTGAAGAAAAGCATGCCTGTATTCTTTTACTTGCATTTTTATTAACTTTTTTTTTGGATGAGAATGATCACAGAAGGTAAAAATTATTGCTTGGCATTTCATCACTAGGTCAGATGGATATTGCTACAGTTTATCCCAGATATTTCATCACAAGTTATGATGAATACTGATTTCAGCCCTCGGAAATTAAATTCGTAGGCAGTCCTCCAAATACGGTCTTGAACACTTTGTACTTAAGTTAGGTAGCCTGAGAACTACAGACAGTATTACATTCTTCCTGATAATGGGTGCTCTGGTGTAAGATAATGAGAAATGGCGTGTGTTCAATCCCAAGAATACTCTAAATTTATTATTTTGTGGAACAGTATTCTCCAAACACATAATGCCACATTTTGGGAGAACATTTTGCTATGTGTTTGTACTGCCTTTCATTTCCAAGAAAATTTCTTGTGTTTAAATTCACTGAAGCAACAAAAGGTCTTTGCTATGGGTGGAGAATCCCTAAAATTCAAATACTAACACTTAAGGCACCAATTCACACTATAATACAGTTCGAAATTTTAAAAGGAGCTAATTCAATGTAATTTTTCCTATTTTGAGTCCCTGGATCCTGTAGCAATATGGAGCATTACAGTGGGCACTTTTTCACCACTTCTAATAGTTACACAGTATGGAAAGTTGCAGCAGTGGATTAAATTAGATGCTGCTGTTGCATCTCGTTCCTGAAAGTGCAACAGTAGATTAGAACCATTTATTTTTGGAGCTTCTCAGTGTCTCTCATAAATGATAAGGCTACAGTTTTTAATATAAATATTAAGACATTTTAGATAAAAATATAATTATTTTATAGGTACCATCTGGATTACCAAGAAATCTGGAGGCTGCCATTCAAAGGTATGGCTCTGCATCATACAAAGCTCCTGTAGCAACAGTTCTAGACCCCAATGGAAAGCTGACCATCACTCTGACTTATGGTTTGTTTCATTATGTTTGGCTACTTCTGATACTATTTATAAAAATTCTGAAGACTGTTGTTAGTAGAATCAAATATATTTTGAATTTTAGTTTCTTAACGATTACTAACTGGTACATTCTTATTACAGGAAAGCTTCTCAGTAGATCACAGAAAATTGCTTACACTTTGCTTAACAAGGCCTTCAGCAAAGGTGGTGATACTTGTCTGAAGCCTGGTGACAGAATTGCCCTTGTTTACCCAAATAATGATCCTATAAATTTCATTTGTGCCTTTTATGGGTGCTTGCAAGCTGGAATTGTGCCAGTTCCAATTGAAGTTCCTCTGACAAGACGGGTAAGTTTTCTTATCCATCCAGTTTTTTCTTCCAAAAACTAAATTATAATGTGTCTTACAGATGTAACAAGTAATGTGTTTTAATAGATTTTGCAGCAATTATTATTCTGTTCAATTGTATCTTCTAAATTGAAGCAAAAGAAAATTAAATGGGAATGCTGTGGATGTCATAGGTAGTAGCTTATTTTCTAAAACTTCTTATCATGTTGAACAATGGAAATTCCAAGATGGAATGACGACAGTAGTGTCAAAAGGATAGATACTACTCACCATATAGAGGAGAAAACAGTCAGAGACAATGATGTGTGTGTGTGTGTGTGTGTGTGTGTGTGTGTGTGTGTGTGTGTGTGTGTGTGTGTGTGTGTGTGTGTTTGTTTTCTATTTCAGAAGGCATTTGAAAGCCTAAATAGATGTATTTTTGTTTTGCCACTCTGTGACTCACTATCTCCTCTATGTGGTAAGTGGCAATCTATTCTTTCCATAATGTGTTTTTGATCTATTAAACTTGTTGTTATTTGTGGTTTCAAGTCAACTTTTTACATTTGTGTGTTACAAAGGGCATTTAAGTTTTACTTTCCACATAGGTGTTGGTATTTTGAACTGATTATTCTCACCAGATTTGCTAACGCTAATGTGTATATGCAGGATGCGGGATCGCAACAGATAGGATTCCTGCTAGGCAGCTGTGGCATTCAGGTTGCACTGACGTCCGAAGCATGCCTAAAAGGTCTGCCAAAAACTGCCACTGGTGAAGTAGTGGCATTTAAAGGTTGGCCCAAACTGCAGTGGTTTGTTACTGAACACTTAGCGAAGACACCAAAAGACTGGCTTCCCCCTCCAAGACTGACAGATGACACGCCTGCATATATAGAGGTAATCATTGAATAATGTCACCTTGGTATCAGATATTTAGATTATTGTCTCATAAATGTGGGTTTTGTTTAAAGATAAATCTTGGAATGTTTTGTTACAAAATGTGGTTACAACATTCAGAACATTTATTGTGTTGTGTAATAATGCATTGCATAATGTAATGCAACACCAAATATCTTAAAGTGTATTTGTCAGTGTCATTTTCATAATTGCTTGATTTAAAACAGAATCAAGACACATCTTGGGACAATTTTAGATTTTGCCTAGATTCATTATGATTCTTTTTCATGGATTTAATAGGTTTTTTCACAACCTACAAAAGAAAATACATCTTCTGAAAATTAATGTTAAAGGGAGGAGGATAACCATAATGAATTCCACATAATTCTGAACAAAATTTGGATCATACATTTGCACAATTGTAAACAAAATTCAGATAAAACATTTGTGGTTGAAGGTGTGTATTGGCAGCTACCAAGCGGACTGGCAACAGTTCACCATGGAGAAGAAACAGCCACACAGTGGCTTCAGTCTGTAGATGTTTTTATTTACATTTTTCAGAGTCAGTCTGTCTGTGTGTTTGTGCATGCATCTTGTGTTTATATGTTTTGAAATTTTTACGTAGCATCATTTCCTTGGAAGAACAGGAAATATTGTCATATGCCAATAACAAAATGTAAGTACTTAAATCATGATGATGATGATGACGATAAAGTAATGAAATAATAACATGAAAGCTTTCGTGAATATATTCCTTGTTGAACAAATACGTATAACGAGCACATAGAGGTTACGTTATCTTTCTGAAGGGCATTTAGCACAACTGCAATGGCATCCAAAGACACAGAATAACAAAAAAGCAGTTGAGTTACTTTTATTGCTTATGTTATACTGGTTCCAGACAGCTTATTCTTGTGGTATTGTTTAGAGTTTGTAAGCTGTTAGTTTTTTCCTACAAAATTGTAGTTAAAGTGACATTTTTGTTTCATCAATTAACATTTTTTCCCTTGCATTTCCATTTAGATTCATTTTTTAATGTTATTTCTCACTGTTTTTTTCTCGGGGGGAATTTTTCATTTATTAATGCAGTTTGACTACTCTGAAGTATGCTCGAGTACTGTTTCATCCCACAAAATTTGTCAGGCCAAGATTTGTATATTTGTTTCATATTTTCCTTTTATCTGATGAATGCTCTGTTTCAGTACACAACAGACAAAGATGGTTCAGTCATGGGTGTCACCGTTACCCGAACAGCTATGCTGGCTCACTGCCGTACACTCACAATGGCCTGCAGTTACACTGAAGGTGAAAACATGGTGTGTGTCCTTGACTTCAAACGAGAAGTTGGACTGTGGCACAGTGTTCTCACAAGTGTTCTCAATGGCATGCATGTGATTTTTATACCATATGCACTCATGAAAGTTAACCCAGCATCATGGATGCAGATGATCACCAAATATAGAGGTATGTTTATAACTTTTCATGGGTACTTACTATTTCGCAAGTGTAATGTTTTAGAGCTGTTGTAGTTTTTCTCTGCTTCAAATGTCAGTTGTTATGACAATACCTGTAAGCTTAAAATATTACAGATAATGCATTTGGCAGTAGCTAGCTTAATAACTTTATTTTATGTGTTTCTGGAAACTAATTTCCACTATTTGAAATGTGGGCTTCTATTTTTCTACTTACAATCTCAATTTTGACATTAAGATTGCATTAAATTGACACTACACAGCCAGAACAAATGAAAGTGTGTGCCTGGAAGGACAGTGTTGAATTTTAGTATTAATTTTGTGAGCACTTGTTTCCCTTAGGCAAAATTTATTTCTCAGGAGAAAATAATACTAACTATGAAAGGTTAATATTATATTTATCGCCCCCCCCCCCCCCTCCCCCGTTGGAGGTTAGAGTCCTCCTCCTGTGGGCATGGGTATGTGTGTTGTCCTTAGTGTAAGATAGTTTCAGTTAGATTAAGTAGTGTGTAAGGTTAGGGACCAATGACCTCACCAGTTTGGTCCCATAAGACCTTCCCACAATTTTTCACACACACACACACACACACACACACACACACACACACACACACAGAGTTTCCTTGGATGAGCTGTATCTTAGCTTTGAAGCTTGGTATTTAGTGCAAACAGTGAAAGATGTGAATGTAAGAGGATTGAAGAAGAAAAACTTCAATTAAGGGAGCGATAAAAACTGATAGTAAGACAAACTGGTGGAGTATATTTATTAGCTCATCAGACAGTTGCAAAACTTAATACTTGATAGCTGAGATGTGCCTCCAAAACTAATTGAATAATTCATACATCTGCCATGATGAAAATCGTGTGAAACAGAATAGTACATTCCTGCTGTCTTGGATGAAGATGCACTTTCAGTCTCATTGTGGGACAAGTTACAATGACACACTTGGACTGATGTTCTGACATGAAAAAATTTCTTAATTGCAGTTGCCAGTATTGCTCATCTCACATTTGCAACTTCTGAAGGCTTTGAAATTGAATTATTTCCTGCTCTCCACAATAACTGGCTTCCTTGTAATTGTCACATGGTTAAGGCAGTTCAGAGACACACAGGGAGGTTCATGACGAACTAAGAGATTACCACTTATTGTACAGAGGAAGAAAGAGTGTTTGAAAGCAGAGCTGCAGGTTTCAACTTTATATCTATAGACCCATCTACCACTTAACACTTATTTATACTGTGTTTAGCTATATTTATTCACACTATTGTTCACTTTCTGCACAGGATATTGTCTGAACATATTAAATAAAAAGGTTTGATAGTTTTCATTTCACAGTTTTCTGAACATGAGTCTAAACATTTCAGGTTTTCATTAGTAATTCCAATCAAACAATATCGAAACAAGAGGCAACTGAAATCCTGTTCATAAAGCTAAATATTAAATTAACACTTAATCTTCCTGTATAACACTTTGTGTTCTTCTGTCATTCATTTGTACAAAAATGTTCACAGCAAGTGTTGCAGTTGTAAAATCTCGGGACCTGCACTGGGGCTTGTTAGCGACGAAAGACCATAAAGAAGTAAGCTTGTCATCACTCAGGTTGCTGTTAGTAGCAGATGGGGCAAACCCATGGTCACTCTCCTCATGTGACCAGTTTCTTGGTGTCTTCCAAGCCAAAGGCCTTCGTCCTGATGCCATCTGCCCATGTGCTAGCTCCAGTGAATGCCTCACAGTGTCTGTGCGAAGGTGAGTAACTCCAGAAACTTGACTGCATCATCTGTGAATAGATGCTATGAATATGTATTCATGTGTGTTGTTAATAATTCTAAGACATTGGCAATTTATGGCAATCTGTGACTGAATGTGCATTTAATCTATGAATATCTTTTCATTTGTTTGGTTTAGTGTTATTACTGATTGTAGCTGTTTGTATTCTAATTAAAATGGGTTCATTTTAGAGATGTATAGAAAGAAGTTTTAAATCCTGACATACAGTTGCTATCAGGACAAGAAAATGGGGTTAATGACAGGAATGGTTTGTTCATTTTGATTATTTGTTAAATGTGGAAAATAAAATTTACTTCAAAATCTGCTTTTTCTCAGTGGTGGGCTTTATATTTGTGTCAAAACTGCATTTTAGGAAAGGTCTGTTTATCTTTATTACCTTTGTTTATTGGATATGATTTACAGAAAAAGGAAGATAACTTTAAATTTAAACTTGAGGCCATAACTGTGTCATAAAAAAATTGAGGAACTGGGTAGGCCTTCTAAAGCCAAAAAGAAAACTGTTACAAGCAGAAGTCACAGGCTGAGAAGTGGTATAGTTAGGTTTAATTATGTAACTGCATTCTTTCAGTCCTTTACACATATACTGTAGCTCGTAATCGCAGCTGGAAAACCTTCAGCGTACACCATAACTTTTTTGATATAAGTACGTTAACAGCATGAAACTATATCCTAATCACCAAAGAAATGATTGCTTATATTAGTAAGGAACTACTTACCATGACAGGTTATTATGTGGCTGTTTTGCTACTTCTACTGAGCATTTACCCTGTACAGGCTTTATTAAATTTGTTCAACTCAGTGGCAGTTGATGAGCAGTTCACTACATACATGTTCCTCCACACACTGAGGAAATTGTTTCTCACATTTGTTCCTCCCACTGTCAAACATATGTACTCATTATTTTCTATGAGATGATGTAGGATCTCTGATGTTTTTTTGCCTTCTTGCAATAAGCATGAACATGCATGTAGTGAACTAGTTATTCACTGCCACAGAGTATGTCAAATGTGACAACATTTGTCACAGCTTACAGACACATTTCAAGATAAGAAACTAGTTGTGCACTAAGACGCCATAAAAATAGTTCTTTAGTTATTTTAGCAGTCCCATTTCTTTTATTGTGAGATATTAATTATACATCAGTTACATATCATTACACAACTAGAGTTTATTTGTGTGTACACAGGCTAAAACAAAGATTAAAAAATCAGCATCAGTGGTATTATATATATTGTGAACACCAGATAAACTGAAGCATCGTGAGCCGGGGGTGGGGTTGGGGGATGATAAAATGAGACGACGAGTAAAGAGAAATGCTCTTTTAAGTTAGACACTAAGTATTAAGAAATGAAGGATATAAAGTAGAACTGCACAAGAAAGAGCAAAGGTTTTCTTGAATAAATACTTAGTATGGGAGTTACACTATATAGTACACAATTCAGAGCCTCGGGAAATCATTTCAAACAGAACTTCGTCTTCTTCAGATGAGGGACCAGTGAAGATGTTCGTTTCTACATATAGATACCTCCTTTACTATAACTGTTTAATTTTTTAAGTTACAGTGATCACAAGCAGTTTTAGTGGATGCTAAATGTGGAATTTGTCAGAAACTGGGAAAAGAATGTTATTGGAACAGAAGAAAGTCTAATCTTGTCCCAACAACTTGTCCCAGTGGAAAAATATAAGTGTTTATATGGTACAAATCGAAACAAAATTCCCAATATAACATATATGCCCTAGATTGTGCTGAATAGAGCTAAACCACTACAACATGGATATTAATAATTCACTTTTCAAAGTTAATTGTGTCAAAGTCAAATTAAAAATACCACAAAAATTTCATGATCCTGTTTATTTGCAGAAGTTGTGAACAAGCCTCAAATATAAAACGTTGGGGGAAAATTATAGCATAAATGTTAGTTTAAAAAAATAACTACAGAGACTATTTACTGTTATGTAATTTTAATTTTTGTTCAAAAGCTAGTTTTGTTTTTTAATTTATCAGTTTTTTGTGATAATAATACTATCAGTTCTTCCTTTAAATTTATCTTAATAATTACTTATTGCAGCTATTTGTTGCAATTTATCATAATAATTAATTATCAATATTAAGAGTAGTTTTTAATCATCTTCATTTTTAAATGTTAGTTAAGAAATTTGAACAAAATAAAACTAGGAATGATTTTTGCACATGTTATTGTTATAAAACACTGCAATTAAAATGTTCTGTGACATTTACAGACCTGGCAGAGCTGGAGTAAATGCTACTGGTAGAGGAGTTTTGTCAATGTCAGGTCTCAGTTATGGTGTCGTTCGTGTTGATCAAGAAAATTCACTGACCTCTTTGACGTTGCAAGACTGTGGTCAGGTCATGCCTGGCAGTGAGTATAAATACGCTTTAACTTTTTTTTTTTTTTTTTGACAGTTTTTGAGGTCGTAAGGAACTTTATCCACATTTGCATAAATCGGTTTCAATCAAAATAACAGATACCCTTTGTGTATTGTGCAGATCTGTCAGTACCATAACAGAAAGTATCAGTGTAATATTATAGCCATGTCTCAATAGCTACAAATGTTACAGGAAAGTTCTTGCAGAATGTAAACACTTTTGGATTAAAGGAGGCCACTCACTCGAAAAGCAGAAGCATTGAGTTGTCAATAGCCTGGTACAAAAGAAAAAAACACTTGCTTTTTTTCAGAATTCTCCTTTGATGAGCCAGAGTAAAATACCAAAGCATTCAGGTACATGCATGCCACTGCCACTACAAGGTTGTGGCTGGATTAACAGTGCCAGTGCTTTGTTTCTTGGCAGGTGGACTGGTTGTGGTGGGGGTAGTGTTGGGCGTTTTGGGTAGAGGGAGAAAGATGCAGGGATGGGGACTAAAGGTGGGTGGCTAGTGTCTTGGAGGGAGGCAGTTGGTTTGCCTGCTAGGAACATGGGACGGAGGGGTGGCAGGAATATGGGCTAGACACGTAAGCCACTATTATTGGGGCCGATTGGGGGGGGGGGGGGGTGCCATATTCTGAAGGTGATGTGGGGACATCAATTAGGAGGTGGTGAAAAGATGGAGGAAAGAGAAACTGTTAGGCAGAGGATGCCATGACAATGGGTTACCTGAGATTGAGGCCAGGATGATTATAGGAGCAGAGGATGTGTTAAAAGGATAGCTCCCATCTGTGTAGTACAGAGAAGCTAGTGATTGAGGGAAGGATCCAGTTAGTGTGGGTTGTCAAGCAGCCATTCAAAATGAGCATGTTGTCCTAAGCTGCGTTTTGTGCTCTGGTGCATGTTGTGCCACTGGGTGTTAAACTTTGTTTATAGCAACAGTTTGGCAGTGACATTCCTCCTGGTAGAGAGCTGATTGGTAGTCATACTGACGTGGAAAGCTGTGCAGTTTTTGCAGCAAAGTTGGTATATGACATGGTTGCTTTCATAGGCTGGAAGTGGGATTGGCATAGGGATGGACTAGGATGTTGTGTAGGTTGGGTGGGTGACAGAACATCACTTTAGGAAGGGTGGGAAGGATTTTGGATGGGGCATCCCTCATTTCAGGGCAGAATAAAAGATAATCAAAGTCCTGTGAAGGATATGGTTCAGTTGCTCAATTCCAGGGTGGTACTGGATGATAGGGACGTGCTTCTGTCTAGCTGATCCAAGGAGGTGATGGGAGGGTTTAAGGGTGTGTGAGGATAAGGTGTATGGTTCAGGAAATCTGTTTGTGGACTAGATTTGGTGGGTATTGCCTGACTCTGATGCCTCCATGAGACCTCCAGCATGCTGGTAAAGGGAGTTCTCATCACTGCAGGGGGCTTACGCCATCCACAAATGGCAAGGCTTGTATGGGAGGAATTTTTTGGTGTGGAAACGATGACAGCTTCAAAATGCAGGTACTGTTGGTGGTTAGTGGGTTTAATGTGGACAGAGGTGTGGATGGAGCCATCATAGAGTAGAAGGTCAACAACATCCAGGAAGGTGGCACATTGGATAGTGGGGGACCAGATGAAGTGATGTGGATGGGAGGGAGGGATGATGATGATGAGGGTATGAAGAAACAGGGGTTGGGTGTTTTGGCTCTGAGTCCAGATCAAGACAATATCACAATGAACTTGAACCAGATTAGGGGTTCGGAGTTCTGGGGGGCTTGGACGTTTTCCTATAGATAGCCTATAAACAGGTTGATATAGGAGGATGCCATGTGGGTGCCCGGGGCTGCGACATGGATTTGTCTGTATACCATCCCATCAAAGTAATAGTAGTTGTGGGTCAGGATGTAGTTGCTAAGGTGCATAAGGAATGAGGTGGTGAGTTTGGATTTTGAAGGATGTTGGGGGAGGTAATGTTTGGTAGTGGCAATGCCATGAGCATAATGGATGTTATTCAGGGGGGACACAATAGCCAGCTACAGGGGGGCCTCCAAGATTGTTGGGTTTGTGGATTCTGGGGAGCATGTAGAAGGCAGGTCTGTGGGATATTGTTGTGGTGAGAAAGGAGGTGGACTCAGGGGAGAGATTCTGAGACGGGCCTACGGATTTCAGTAAGGAGGTTATGTTGGATTCCTGGGATGGGATCACTATGACAGAGCTTTTAAATGGAGGATTCAGACAGTCAGCAGAGGTCTTCCGTCAGATAATCACTGTGACTCATTATGACAGTGGCAGAGCCTTTGTCTGCAGGGAAGATGCTTGGGATCTGTTTTGAGGTTGTGTATGGCTGTCCTTTCTTCTGTTCAAATGTTAGTGTTCTTAGGAAGAGGCCTTGGGAAGGATGGTGAGGCAATGTTGGCTTTTCGGAATTCCTGGAAGGTGATTTTTTTTTTTTTGGGGGGGGGGGGGGGGACATTTAGGTGGGAGGAGAGGAATGTCACTGTTGGATGGTGGTGTGAAATGATAAAAGCAATGTTCAATGTTGGGATTAGGTTGGCTTTGACAGTTCCAATGTGGTTAAACTTTGGCACTGGAACTTCTATGGTACTGAGGGTTTTGGTAGAAATGTTAACAACAGTGTTTTGTGGAGTGTTGGGAGGGAGTCTTAGAGGATATGGTAAATTGAAAAACTCAGCTAGGCAGGTTCTGGATGCTATGAGGGGCTTGGTGAGGACGTGAGTAGGATGGGTGTTGATCAAAGGTGGTGCCATAAGGTGGGAGTAGGATGTCAGCATGTTGGACACTTTGTGGAGGTGGTACCTGGAATGCTCCTCCAAGTGTTGCAGTGGAAGAGTTTTTCTTTTGAAGATGTGTATGTAATCAGGATTGCACAGTAACACTATCTTGCCAAGTCTGCTTTCTGAGAGAGTGGAGGTACTTCTTGGATGCTTGTGCCTTGGAGAGATGTTTCTGCAGTACCAGGTTTTTGAGGGATAGGGCTGTCACAATCTGAAAAGGAGGAGAAGGAAGTGGAGGTGGTGAAGGTGGTGGTGGTGGTGGTGGTGGTGGTGGTTGTGGTTGTGAAATGAGGGGTGGGATCCAGAGAAAGAGATTTTTATGGCTAGGTCACTAGGAGAGGATTCCGTTGTTTAGACAGCATTTAAGGTGCAGGATGCAGGACTGGGTTTTAGCCATGGAAAGGAATACTTTTCTGAACTGGACAGAAGGATCCATTAGGGTACGGGTGGTGTTAGGAAATGGGAAATGATTCAGGGAAGGGGCAAGTGAAAGTGTTAGGTTGTTGTAAGGGGAAGTGGATAATATAGTGTGAGTTCAGGGAGTGAAAAGGACAGAAGAAACTGTGCTGGGACGAATAAAATAGTTTTGTAACCTGAGGATATTTGATCATGCAAAAGTTGTAATCACATGTGGTGAAAAAGGAAAAGTGTAAAATTTGTATGGCAGCAGTGTGTGAGGAGGGAGACTGGAAGCGTAACAAAGGCGAGTAGAAAAAATGTTGGTATAGATGTGGGAAGACAATATAGCAGAGACAGTTTGGGTGTAGATTATGGACTTTCACAAAGGAGGGATGGCTGTAGATTTGTAGGAAAGTTCATATAGAAAGTAAATACTCCTAGATTTAAAGGAGACCTGAAAAATCATTGGTTGGCGAAAGTCACACACAAAGGATAGAGAACTTCATAGCTTTTAGAGTTATCCTTTGATGAGCTCTCTCTCTCTCTCTCTCTCTCTCTCTCTCTCTCTCTCTCTCTCTCTCTCTCTCTCTCTCTCTCTCTCTCTCTCTCTCTCTCTCTCTATATCGCGCGCGCGCGATCCAACATAGTACCGGCCAGGCTAATAATACCAGTGCTTTATTTCTCAGCAGGTGGACTGTGTTCCCCTTTTTCTGTGCTGTTACCTCCTCCCAATTCATGTCTCCACATCTGGGAATGCTGTGTGGTGATTTCTATTCCTCTATGCCACATCCATATGATGCCACTGGTTGATGGGCGACATGGTGATCAGTCAAGCCCCCATAGGCCCTTCTGTGGCCGGAACTACAGCCCCCATCTTTAAAAACCAAAGAGGTGAAAGATAAAAAGCACCCATCAGCCAAAATCTGTGAACACTGTTGAAATGATGCCTTTATTGCTGATGTCAGCTACCCTTTTTGTTGTTTTGTAATGAGTTTTAATGACTTTATACTCTCTGTACCTTACAGTTTCATGACTTACGTGCTCAATTATTTTCTCTGCGAGTTTTTGTGAATTTTTAAGCCAGCAACAACTAATTGTGCTTCTCCTTTAATTTTTCACAGCTATTACATTCAGTCTCTGAGGTGCAGGTAATTAAGATCACAACCAAAAGATATGGTAGCATTTAGGGTGCGCCAAAAGTTACTGAATTACTAATGATGTCATAGTCGTGTCTCAAAGAGTAAATATAATGACTGTGAAAGCAGTTTTCTTTGCCATCAAACTCAGAGCAATAGATGGACATTCAGTTTTTCATTTTCATGCTTAGTTAGTAACACATGCATTTTAGATTGATCAAACAGTTCTTTCAAATTTCTGAAAAGCATTTACAGTTGCAGGAAATGCACGCCACTGCTTATCATAAGGACGCAACTAGGACGCAACTTATCAAAACTTGATATATTATCAGTACTTGGGAATGTCTTTGTGACCATGTAATATTTTGTAGAAGACAAAGTACTCTAAAAAAATAACAGAGTTTATTCGCAGCAAGAGAGATGCATAAAATATACTGTTCTGCTCATCAGAGGGCTCGCCTGTGGATGAGCACCATCTGACTAGTGGCGCAACAGTGATAGATAGTAATGTTGTGCCAGTTACTTGGTTTCTATAGTTGGTGCCACTACATCCTCTTCTACTATAACCAAAGGAAAAGATCATAGACTTTACATAGTATAGGGGATGCACCACCAGGGAAGATGTCACATCAGCATCCATGGACATCACTGCAAAAGGACCTATCAGGATGACACATGACAGGAGTTGCACAAGTTACCCCAGGATAGGAGAAATCACCTGCTGACCAGGATGGTGCCGAAGGCACTGTCAAATGAGTCCGTGGATAGAGGCTATGGAGTAAATCATGGACTCTTTGCAGATGGTGATAGTCCCAAGGAGCCAGGCTCTGAGGCATTCGAGCTCACGGGCACATGCCGGTCTGTCCACCTGCAAGTAAATGAGAAGCGTCAGTGATGACATGCACTGGCAATGAATGTGAAAATCCAGCAGGGACCAGTGACAGGTAGTCTGAAACCATTGCACAAGGCTGTGGCCTTCAGTCAGGGTGACCTCACAAGTCACTAGGAGACCAGCAAATGAGATAGGTCTTGTGTAAGACACAATTTTGTTGCAAGTAGTGGCTGTAAAATAATCTTCTTCGTGCTCCATCTCGGATGACCTATGTGTTGACAGTGCGTTAAATCCTATACTTCCTTCATTCCATCCTCACATAACATACGCTCAAAAGATTTTCTTTTATCTTTTATAAAGCTTACTGTGTATATTACAAATTAAGTAACACATACAATATTGTCGTTATAAACTTTCAAAACTTAAATTTTAAGCTAGTAACTTCTCATTTTATTCATTGCATTCTTGTAAACTGTAATGCATGAAAAACAAAAACTTTTGTACAGGTGTAATTGTGGTTGTGAAAATGGATGGACCATCGTACCTGTGTAAGACTGATGAAGTAGGTGAGATTTGTGTGAATTCAAGTGCAACTGGCAGCCAGTACTGGGGACTACAAGGTCTGACGAACAGCACGTTCAGAGTGCAGCCTCTCCACAGTGACAGCAAACCGATTGGGGAAGCTGAATATGTTCGCAGTGGCCTTCTTGGATTTCTTGGGCCTGTATGTATCCATTCCTTGTATTAACCATTTCACTTCTGAAACATTCTGTGTTTGACATGAGAAATTTGTTTTCCTTATTTTAGTTACATTGGTACTTTGACTTGTTTCAATGAAATATGCATTTGCTTTGACACATGGTAAGGATGTGGTGTATTTCTAAGTTCGCTAGTGCTTGAACTGAAAACCTACTGCATTGGTTTAATCGACGTACTCTCCTGGACCTTAAAGTGCTTTGCTCGTGATAAATGGAGTAATAAATGAGTTTCTGTTGGTTACCTATATGTAAACAAGCTGCAGCTACAGTAAATGTGAAATTTGAATTGCCATTATGTTTCCAAGTGAATACAACTATGAATTATTTGGTTGTACCCATTTAATTACATTTTTTCGATAAAGAAAAATAAGTCAATAAAGGCACTGGAAACTAAATAATTATTGTAGTTATGTATAATACAGACCCAGTCTCAATAATGTGACCATTTCCTATGATCGATGTCAACATGCAATAACCACTTACAGATGGTAGGTGACAGCACTGGCAGTGAATGGTATGTAAAGTGTGTCAGAGGGACACAGAAAAAAGTGGAGCCATTATAATAATGTGGAAACAGAGCAGCTTATCTTATGTCCAAATTGGCATAATCATTGGATTTTGGGCCAATGGTGGAACCATTTCTGAGACGACAAAGTTTGTAAACTGTTGGTGTGCCACCTTGGTTAAAGTAAATGGTGCATGGCAAAATGGTGCTATCCAAAGCTGGCCCCAAGACAACTGTTTTGCACTACAAGGCCATAGACGACAGGGTGAATGAAGGTTGAGGAGATGTGTGTGGATGAATAGAGATGCACTGTTGAGCAACTGATTGTCCATATGAAACAAAGGGCTACCAGTACTGTCTGATCAATGACCATTCAATGAATGTTGCAGCTTGTGAGTTCCTACAGCAGATGTCTGGTTCTTGCAGCCATGCTGACTGCTGTTTATTGGCAACAATATAGGGAATTTGCTGGACATACACTGAGTGGTGACAGGTGGCGTTCACAGATGAATCTGTGGTATCACCTCGATGGAGCTGTTTGGGTCATGGGTCTTCAACTGGGAAACCTTGTGCAGATGGCTACGGCATGGGAAACAACAAGGTTCCACATCACTGTCGGTACCTTCCAGAATCTCACAGACACTCTTCCCACACGTCTCGCAGCCGTCTGTACTGCTGAAGGTGGTTATTCAGGTTTTTAACAGGTGGTCACATAAATGTGACTGGACAGTGTATTTAAATCATTGTGTATCATATGGTGCTTCTTTATTGAAAACAAGTACACTTGTGGATGAACACCTTATGCCACCCGATGAAACTTAAAATCTGTTTCTTCAAGTCAGTTCTTCTTCGAACTGTTTATTCCACATTCCCAACATTGAAGCAGATACTTGTAATGAAATGAACATATTTAAATACTAGTTACATCTGCATCTACATGGTTACTCTGCAATTCACACTTAAGTGCCTAGCAGAGGGTTCATCAAACCATTTTCATACTACGTCTCTACCATTCCACTCTCAGATGGCGCGTGGGGAAATGGAACACCTAAATCTTTCTGTTCAAGCTCTGATTTCTCTTATTTTATTATGATGATCATTTCTCCCAACATACGTGGGTATCAACAAAATATTTTCGCATTCAGAAGAGAAAGTTGGTGATTGAAATTTCGTAAATAGATCTCGCCACAAAGAAAACTGCCTTTGTTTCAGTGACTGCCACCCAACTCGCATATATCAGTGACACTCTCACACCTATTGCGTAAAAACACGAAACGAGTTGTCCTACTTTGCACTTTTTTGATGTCCTCCATCAATCTACCTGGTAAGGATCCCAAACCGTGCAGCAATATTTCAGCAGAGGACGCACGAGTGTAATGTAGGCTGCTCTTTAGTGGGTTTGTCGCATCTTCTAAGTGTTCTGCCAACAAAGCACAGTTTGTGTTTCGCCTTCCTCACAATATTATCTATGTGGTCTTTCCAATCTAAGTTGCTCATAATTGTAATTCCTAGGTATTCAGTCAAATTGACAACCCTTAGATTTGTGCCATTTATTGTATACCCATAATTTATTGGATTTCTTTTAGTAGCCATGTGGATGACCTCTCACTTTTCTTTGTGTAGTGCCAATTGTCACTTTTTACACCATACAGAAATTCTCTCTAGATCGTAATTGGAATTGATTGTCTGATGGTTTTACTAGATGGTAAATTACAGCATCATCTGCAAACAATCTAAGGGGGCTGCTCAGATTATCACCTAGCTCATTTATGTAAATCAGGGACAGCAGAGAGCCTATGACACTACATTATGGAGCACCAGGTATAATTTCTGTTCTACTCTATGATTTACCATCTATCACTATGAACTGTGACCTCTCTGAGAGGAAATCATGAACCAGTCACACAACTGAGATGATACTCCATATGTACGCAATTTGATTAACAGGCGCTTGTGAGGAATGGTCGCAGAAGCTTTCTGGAAATCCAGGAATATGGAATTGATCTGAGATCCCTTGTCAACAGCACTAATCACTTCATGGGAATAAAAAGCTAGCTGTGTTGCACAAGAATGGCATTCTCTGAATCCGTGTTGCTTATGTACCAATAAGTCATTTTCTTCAAGGTGATTCATAAGGTTAGAGTACAGTGTATGCCCCGAAATCCTACTGCAAATAGAGGTCAGTGATATGGGTCTGTAATTCAATGGGTTACTCGTATTTCCTTTCTTGAATATTGGTGTGACCTGTGCTACTTTCCTGTCTTTAGGAACAGACCTTTCGTCGGGTGAGCAGTTGTATATGGTTACTAAGAAAAGCGCTAATGTGACTGCATACTTTGAAAGGAACCTGATGGGTACACCATCTGGACTGGAAGACTTAAATTTCTTAAGTGATTTGAGTTGTTTGACAACACCTAAGATATCTACTTCTGTGTCACTCGTACTTACAGCGGTTCTGGTTTTGAATTCTGGAATATTTACTTTGTCTTTTTTTGTGAAGGCATTACGGAAAACTGTATCTAGTAACTCTGCTTTAGTGGCAGCATCATCGGTAACATTTCTGTCACTATCATGCAGTGATGGTATTGACTGTTTTTTTGCCACTGGTGTACTTAACATAAGACCAGAATCCCTTTGGGTTTTCTATCATATTTTGAGACAACGTTTCATTGTGGAAACAATTAAAAGCATCTCGCATTGACGTCCGCTCTAAATTTTGAGCTTCCTTGAAACTTAGCCAGTCTTGGGGATTTTGCATTCTTCTGAATTTGGCATGCTTTTTTTGTTGCTTCTGCAACAGTGTTCTGACATATTTTATCTACTATGGTGGATCAGTCCCATCTCTTATTAACTTATGTGGTATGAATCTATGTATTGCTGTCGATACTCTATCAGCTGTGTAGCTCAGAATAATAGATACAATGCCTCTTTCATAAATGCCTTAGTCATTTGCCAGTTTTCAGTTCCTTCGTGAAGAGTCATACAAACTTGCAAATTTTTTCAGACCACATAATATAAAAATATCCTTCCATATAGACAGTAAATTATAAAGTGAAATTTTTCACAGTTATAAGTCCACTGGACAGTGGTATCTAAAATATGACATGTATAAATTCTTATGCTGCTGTTCTTGGTTCTGTGCAGGACAAACAGTGAGAAACTTTTAAATCTGCTACAAGGCACATACAAATGCCTTCTGACTCAAAAACTCAAGTCCAGCTTTATATCATTGTGAACACTCTGTTGGTAATATCAATGACAACTTTTCTGTGTCATATATTTCTGACAAAGAATTACAGCTGGATCTCTTCAAACAATTTGAGATATACATTCACGATCTAAAATAACTTGAAAAAATCCCATACGAATAAACTGAATACAGAACTGTTTCTTCTAGAATTTTGAAGACGTATTGGCCCCAAAACACCTTCATAAACGGCAATAATAAGATACGTTCATCATTGTACATAAATTATTATTCTCTTATTCATGTAACTACTATGTTACACTGTTGCCCTTTATTATTTTACATTGCCATTGCCAAATGAATAACACCTCTGTTGTACACATTTGCAGTTCATTCACTTTTGAATTATGTAGTGAATGTTTAATTCTATTTGATTGTCTTCTGTGTGATGTTTTGGTCCATATTACATACATTTTTTGATATGTGAACATACCTGCAGCTTACAGTGTTCACTTGCATTCATTATCTGTGCCTGTAAATCTTTGTTCTGTAATGTAATGAATCTCAGGTGAAAAGAACCTGATGCAGTGAAGTGCATTATCTTCCATATTTGTATTCATTATACTTACATTCAGTGTTATAGTGTGAAACATCTTCTACACTGCTTTGTAATGTAACTAACTAAAACACTATACACACAAAGCAGTCTTCACAGGCAAAAACTGGTAAATATGCCATATTCAGGCAGAAGAGATTTAATATTTTTTGTATACTTCCTTAAAAATGCGGCAAAAGATGATGAAAACCCTTAGTTTCCATTAACTTTGTAAGTCTTGTATTTCTAGTAAATGAGTTTCCATCAAATGTATAAGTTTTAATTGTCATTATACTTCTAATAAGTGTAAGTTGTGGAGCTATATTTTTGAGGATAAGTTTACCTTACAGTATTTTTGGATTTTTCATGCCTAATATGATTTAATGAATGTTCCCTTTCTGTTTCCAAGGGTGGTCTTGTGTTTGTCTGTGGCTCTCGAGATGGCTTGATGACAGTGACAGGAAGAAAACATAATGCAGATGATATTATTGCAACAGTGCTGGCTGTTGAACCAATGAAATTTATTTACCGTGGTCGTATCGCTGTCTTCAGTATCAGAGTGTTACGTGATGAACGGATATGTGTGATAGCAGAACAACGACCTGACTGCAGTGAAGAAGAGGTTAGTTTTGAAAAAAATAATTCTTTTGGAGTTAAATGGTTGTAGATATTAAACAGTGACCCTACACACTCAACAGCAGAAATCTTGTTCAACAAATACACCAAACATTTTTGTGCTAAAATATTGGTTATGATTAATATTTTCCATGATGATTCTGTTAATGTTGGTTGCCAGGTTTTACATTATTTGCATTAAACCTTCCATGATGAAATCTCATATATCACGAGACAAACTGAATAATTCTTTCCCACTTACATTTTATTTTCTTCATGAACCGTAGAAAAAAAAAAAAGGAAGCAGCAAAATAAAAGATCAGAACTGAAAGGTGATATATTAAAATGTAGTCAGTAACTATAATTAATAAGAAGCACGTGAGAGTTAGCATAGGATGTCATGGTTTTGAAAGTGTTTAGACTGTAAAGAGAAGAAATGGATAGGTACACTATGGAACAGGTGATACTACAATTGATGAGGTAATTATCAACATTGTTGTTTAAGTATTAAATTCAACAGACACTTTTTTTGCCATCTCAGCAGTTCAGAGTCATTTCTGATAGCACAAACGCTCAGGACAACACAACACCCAGTCCCAGAGTGGAACCGAGCGAGGTGGCGCAGTGGTTAGACACTGGACTTGCATTCGGGAGGACGACGGTTCAATCCCGCGTCCGGCCATCCTGATTTAGGTTTTCCGTGATTTCCCTAAATCGTTCCAGGCAAATGCCGGGATGGTTCCTTTCAAAGGGCACGGCCGACCTCCTTCCCCGTCCTTCTCTAATCCGATGAGACCGATGACCTCGCTGTCTGGTCTCCTGCCCCAAAACAACCAACCAACCAACCAGAGTGGAGAAAATCTCAGCCGGGAATCAAACCCAGGCCCCTTTGCTCAACAATCCACACAGCTGCAGAGGTGGACAACAGAGAGGTCAATGAAAGACAGTGTCTGTCCCCCAGTTCAGAAACATGAACTGTAGATTGACCTATTGAACAGGCTAACTGACCAATGTGGGAAGCTGTGAGTGGTTATTGAATCTTGTTTGTATAAAAGAAAATTAATTACAGAAGTAAGGAAACAATCCACTAGTTAATGGGCTAAGTTGTTAGATGTGAGTAGAAAAGAATAAGATTATTGCTTACTTGGGCTCTGGATTTACTTAGGCATCTTTTCAGTCTGAGAACAGTAAAACAAAATAAGTATTGTTTCCCGTTATCTTTTCTTGCTTACACCAAATGCGCATGATATTAGACATTGATAAATGTTCTCCCTGTTTGATAGTAAGATGTCCTTACAATTCTGTGTATGGTATATTAAAAGATGACATTACTGAAGGCCAAAGCAATATTTCCAAAGTACTCATTTATCCATCAGTGACTGCACTGTGAGGATCACAACTGCTAAACTAAACCATAATCGAAATGTTTTGTGCAGGCATTCATTAACTGTTTCAAAAAGAATGAAATTGTTTCAGAATTTCTTTACATACCACTGACAGCATTTACAGTAATTCTGTTTGATATTGAGTAGTGGGATAATTTTCCTTTTAAAAGGAGCCATCTGAACATTTTAAGCATTGTTGATTTGTCTGTCACCTTTTTCATTTGTGCTTGTTACAGTAATTGGTAATCAATTTTGCCTCGACTCTACTAGTGTTTATAATCAACATTCAGCTTCATGTTTAGAATGTTCCCTTTAATTTTGCTCCTAAAACACTAGTTCTTGATATAATTTTACACATATATGAGCACTTTCATGTACCAAATTGTACAAAGTATCTGCATTACTACAGTGGAAAGTAGTGTCTAAGTATGTGTATGGGAACAATTCCCTTAAATACACACATTTACCACCTTTAATAAATGTACTGGTAAACTTTTATCTTACTGCTCTCAAATATTAATTAATGTGTTACTTTTTCCACTCATTCTCCAAGAATCTTATCACTCAGTACATAACTTTCCTTTGGTTTGGCTGTAGTTCCTGTATAAAGATTGCTCGATATGTTTGGCAGAAGTATAAAGGATAACATTTGGTCAAGCAAGATACCAAACCTCAATTTCTTCAGTAATAAGACAGAAATAAACTCTCCCTCTCTCTCAATGAATGGAATTGTATGACGTGGGAACTACTTGCAGGGCGAGACTTGTCCACTTCTGCCATCACAGTGACAAGGACCTTGTTTTGGCACAAGAGTACTTTAATACATGCCAATCTTTCAATACCGTATGACGTTTTGGTGGATAAGTTCAACAGAACACACACCGTTGTTGGTGCAATAGCCATGTGTGTGTACGTGATTTAAGAGAAATATAGATATCACTTGCAATTGGGTACAGAATTAAATTCAATGACAAGGAAAAGTGTGTGCTGGACCGAGACTTGAGCAGTCGCCATAACTGCTTGGGCTGTGCAGGAAACATTTGCTTTCTAAAGTTACTCCAACTGCAGTTCAGGCTAAAATACTTCTCATTGCGAGAATGAGCACGAGAGTGGTGTAATTTTTGCAGTGGAATAGTTAGCTTTGAATTGTCAAATCTCCTCCACCAATGAAGTCCATTAGAGGATATAATGTGCAGATTTGTCTGGATTTCGAACGTGATGAAAATTTGGGTGTTAAAATAATATTTTCCAACAAACTGATGAATCCTTTTAACAGCAGATACATTTTCTACAAGCATATACGTATGAAGATGTTCGTATAGCAACTGTTACAGGCTTTGCAACATTACATTGGCGAAAATGCGACTGATAAGTGCTTTGCTCTGAACAATATATACTCCATCTTAACTGTATATGTTCTTTGGTTTATTGTCGAAAACAGTTACATTTACTGATTTATATTGAAAAACTAATGATTTACAACAAATTATTAGTCCAGTTTTAAAGACAATAAATGATGATTCATTCTGAATACATATTCTAAATATTGTCCTTTTTGACTCTTGTGGGGAAATTTGCTTATGAAGTTACAGTAACAATACCTATCGTAAAATCATTAATTACATCTTGATTTCACATTATATTTTAATCCTGACATTAACTGGGGTACAGTACAAAGTGCAAAAACAGAATTTCAGGTTAATGTTTTGTATGATAATTTCATAGTCTCAAATTTACTGAAAATCAGTACTGTTTACATCAGAACATTCACGAGTCATTAATGAAAAAGTTAATTACAACTGATTTAATTGGTTTTTCATTATTGACATGATGACTAAAATAAACAAGTCACGTTAAATATATCAGATGACTGATGAATGTTCCAAAAGTCCTTTTTTTGGTGAGTAGAAATTTATGAATGTTGATAATTTATTATTGGTCCACTCCCCATGAACCATGTTTTTTAGGCGAGTTGAAATTTATGAATTTTGATAATTTATGATTGGTTCCACCCCCATGAACCATGGACCATGGCATCGATGGGGAGGCTCACATGCCTCAGTGATACAAATAGCTGTACAGTAGGTGCAACCACAATGGAGGGGTATCTGTTGAGAGGCCAGACAAACGTGTGGTTCCTGAAGAGGGGCAGCAGGCTTCTCAGCAGTTGCAGGGGTAACAGTCTGGATGATTGACTGTTCTGGACTTGTAATATTAATGAAAACAGCCTTGCTGCACTGGTACTGTTAATGGCTGAAAGAAAGGTAGAAATACAGCCGTAATTTTTCCCGAGGGCATGCAGCTTTATTGTGTGATTAAATGATGATGGCATCCTCTTGGGTAAAATATTCCAGTTCTCCGGGCGGCAACTATGCAGGAGGACATCATTATCAGGAGAAACAAATCTGGTGTTCTACGGATCAGAGCATGGAATGTCAGATCCTTTAATAAATTCAAATTAAAAAGGGAAATGGGTAGGATAAAGTTTGATGTAGTGGGAGTTGGTGAAATTTGGCGGCAGCAGGAACAGGACTTCTGGTTAGGTGAATATAGGGTTATCAACACAAAATTAAATAGCAGTAATGCAGGAGTAGGTTTAATAATGATTAAAGAAATAGGAGCGCGAGTAAGCTACTACGAGTAGCATAGTGAATGCATTATTGTAGCCAAGATAGACACGAAACCCATGCCTACCACAGTAGTGCAAGTTTATTAGCTCTGCGGATGACAAAGAGATTGAGGAAATGTATGGTTAGATAAAAGAAATTATTCACATAGTAAAGGGAGATGAAAATTTGTCATGGGGGACTGGAATTTGATAGTAGAAAAAGGAAGAGAAGGAAAAGTAGTAGGTGAATATGGAATGAATGTAAGGAATGAAAGAGGAAGCCAGCTGGTTGAATTTTGTACAGAGCATAACTTAATCATAGCTAACACTTTGTTTAAGAATCATAAAACAAGGTTGTATTCGTGGAAGAGGCCTGGAGACACTGGAAGGTTTCAGATAGATTATATAATGGTAAGACACAGATTTAGGAACCAAGTTTTAAAATGAGACATTTCCAGGGGCAGATGTTGACTCTGGCCAGAATCTATTGATCGTGGACTGTAGATTAACAAACAGGTGGGAATTTAAGGGGATGGGACCTGGATAAACTGAAAGAACCAGAGGTTATAGGGAGTTTCAGAGAGGGCATTAGGGAACAATCGACAAAAATGGGGGAAAGAAATACAATATAAGAAGAATGAATAGTTTTGAGTGATGAAGTGGTGAAGGCAACAGAGGATCAAGTAAGTAAAAGATGAGAGCTAGTAGAAATCCTTGGATAACAGAATAAATATTGAATGTAAATGATGAAAGGAGAAAATATAAAAATGCTATAAATGGAGTAGGCAAACAGAACTAAAAATGATTAAAAAATGAGATCGACAGGAAGTGCAAAATGGCTAAGCAGGGATGGCTAGAGGACAAATGTAAGGATGTAGAGGCATATATCACTAGGCGTAAGATAGAAACTGCCTACAGGAAAATTAAAGAGATCCTTGGAGAAAAGAGAACCACCTCTATAAATATCAAGAGCTCAGATGGAAAACCTGTCCGGAGTAGAGAAGGGAAAGCAGAAAGATGGAAGGAGTATATAGAGGGCCTATACAAGAGCGATGCACTCGAGGGCAGTGTTTTGGAAATGGAAGAGGACATAGGTGAGAGCACTGAAAGACCTAAAGCTATTTACAGTTTGTACAGTAACCAGATGGCAGTTATGCGAGTTGATGGGCATGAAAGGGATGCAGTGGTTGGGAAGGGAGTGTGACAGGGTTGTAGCCTATCACACAATGTTATTCAATCTATATGTTGAGCAAGCAGTAAAGGAAACAAAAGAAAAATTTGGACTAGGAATTAAAATCCATGGAGAAGAAATAAAAAAGTTGAGATTTGTCGATGACATTGTAATTCTGCCAGAGACAGCAAAGAACCCAGAAGAGCAGTTGAACAGAATGGACAGAGTCTTCAAAGGAGGATATAAGATGAACATCAACAAAAGAAAAATGAAAATAATGGAAAGTAGTCAAATTAAATCAGGTGATGCTGAGGGAATCAGATTAGAAAATGAGAGACTTAAAGTAGTAAAGGAGTTTTGCTATTTAGGAGCAAAAAAACTGTTTATGGTCAAAGTAGAGAGGATATAGAATGTAGACTGGCAATAGCAAGGAAAGCGTTTCTTAAGAAGAGAAATTTGTTAACATCGAGTATAGATTTAAGTGTCAGGAAATCGTTTCTGAAAGTATTTGTATGGAGTGTAGCCATGTACAGATGTGAAACATGAACAATAAATAGTTTAGACAAGAAGAGAATAGAAGCTTTCGAAATGTGGTGCTACAGAAGAATGCTGAAGATTAGATGGGTGGATTACGTAAATAATGAGGAGGGACTGAATAAAATTGGGGAGAAGAGGAATTTGTGGCACAACTTGACTAGCAGAAGGGATCGGTTGATAGGACACATTCGGAGGCATCAAGGGATCACCAATTTAGTATTGGAGGACAGCGTGGTGGGTAAAAATCATACAGGCAGACCAAGAGATGAATACACTAAACAGATTCGGAAGGATGTAGGGTGCACTAGTTACTTAGAGATGAAGCAGCCTGCACAGGGTAGAGTAGCATGGAAAGCTGCATCAAACCAGTCCATGGACTGAAGAGCACAACAACAACAAAAAGAACATTAGTTTAATTACAACATAGATATTTCTCCTAACATTTCTATGAGAATTTGATAATGCAGCCACAAGAATGAAATTATAAATTTTCCTGAAACTTAAGACTATGTTAATTCACATCATCAGGTTTTCTAACTAGTTATAATTTTCTGGTGATTATAGTTAAAAGATCTACAGTAATGTTAAAGGTGTTGATTTGGTATATAAGTGAACCATATAGTTTAATTTACTGATAGAAATTGAGATAAACACTTTATATCTCTTGTCTGTTACATAATCTGGATCAGGTGGTATACAGTCTGTTAAACTTTTATTGTTATTGAACCATTCATAACTACCCTGTGACTAGTCGTATTACAGCTACCAACCCAAATTCTCAACTTTTTGCACGTTACATGCGTGGCATCCACTTTCCGTTATCCTCGCTGCCTGCAGCTGTACCTGATTCACACAGTGGTTCGAACATAGTGTGCATCTGCACTGAAGTTATCATTACCATCAAGGCACTATGTGTTCAGTGTGTCATAGGTTGAGGACCTGGGTTGGAAGGGATGCATAGCCAAAGTGGTTAAGGTGGCTGCTTGCATAAAGCAAGAGGTCAGAGTTCAAGTCCCAGTCAGGAAGAAATTTTCATTTGTAGTTTTTGAATTTAATTCAAAGCCCAGGGTGGCTGAGATCCATTTTTCTCTTAAATCATGTTAATCTTTAACATGTCTTGTTTGAGTCTCCGTGTGTAAATCCCAATAATGTTTCCAAAGGTGACAAAATAATCAGCCAAGCTGATATCCTTTGATCCCCTGCAAACAAAGAAAAATAAAATCCTCTTACTTTCCTCATGGAATCAAGTAACATGGTGCAGTGACAAGATACTGGGTTCACATTTGGAAGGATGGTGATATTCCCTCTCAGCTGTACAGATGTAGGTTTTACATGGTTTACCAGAATTGCTTGTGGTAAATGCCTGGGTGATTCTGTTGAAAAATGGATGGCCGATTTCCTTCCCTTTCTGTATCCACTTTAAACTTGTACCCCATCCCTAATGGTACCTTATCACTGACACGTTGTTTTGTCCTTCCCACTGTCAGAACGGTTTTTTGCTCTTAGAAGAGTACTTCCAGCTTCCTGCTGTGACTGATGTATGTACCTATTCATATGAAATGCTTGTCATATCAGTACTCACAAATCTTAATTCAGTAGTATTGTATCACAATAAAGTAAATTTTACTGACAATTTCTTCAGATGAAACATTATTCTGTTGTCTAGAACATGGCAAAACTGTATTGATCATAGAACATTTAATTGATTGATCCAGTCATAAATGGTAATGAGAGCTGATGCAGTGCTTCAGTGTGCTTCACTAAACTTGGATTGCACTTGGAGCTCAGTCCCCTTTCAGAAATTAAATTGTTTTAAACTGCATTCTACTTATCTTCATCCATTTTCATGAAATGTGTAACACCATTAAGCCACAAGTTTCCTTCCATCCTCAAGTATGTTGCCTGAAGTATTTTGTTATTTAATCATCAGTGTTGCCATGACAGCTGAAAATAAATTTATTTTCTGTGTTGATTTTGTTTTTTATGTTTCTTTTAATTGTATATTCTCTATTTACAGAGTTTCCAATGGATGTCACGGGTTCTCCAGGCAGTTGACTCAATTCATCAAGTTGGCATCTATTGTCTGGCTCTTGTGCCACCAAACTACTTACCTAAGACACCTCTTGGTGGAATTCATCTCTCAGAAACAAAGCGTCGGTTCTTAGAGGGAACTCTTCATCCAGCTAATGTGCTACTTTGCCCACACACTTGTGTCACAAATCTGCCCAAACCTCGTGAGATACATTCAGGTATATTGCTTATTTACCACCCACGAAAGCAAAGAGAATATGTATGTTCTTGTACATGTTCCACTGTGTCAAAAATATCAGATGAAAATTTTGCATGTGAATGCATGTTTCTGGTTCATCAAAGAAGCATCAAAGCCACTTACAAGAAGTTAGGCAGCAAGAGAGAAAATGGTTAGCTGTGTATTTCTCGTGGATGCTGATTTGCTGATAATACATTTATTGGCTTACTAGGACTTCAAGGCACTACTTTTTGTCAGAGAAGGTGAACAGGTTTCATTAGTAATTATCAACAAAACAGGCCAAGGGAATGTTTAGCAATATATGTTACTTGGCCTGGAGAATCAGTTCAGTTCCTTCTTGATGTAGTATAGATTATGCCCATGTAAAAATTATAGCTGTGCCATCCAGCAGCAGAATTGGACAAATATATGGAATGTTGACAAAATAAACTGAAGCTAGGTGCTCTGCTCAGTATTAAGAAGCGATTTTGTAGGACAGCAGTAAGGTTTGGTAACTTATGTGTTACTTTTGCTTTCTTAATATTTTCTTTGGTGGTTTGTATCTTCATATTAATGTTGCTTAATGAAAACAAAAATGTCCCAGTTGTGGTGTAAAAAGTCAAAACTAACAAAATTGAGTTGTTTCTGAGTTATTGAAGTCTGTTGCTGCATCTGGCTGCTTGCCTGTAGATTCTCTCTGTCTTGATTCAAACATTTGAGATCGCTCTTTTTTTCCCTTTTCACTTTTACATCTTTTTAAACTGTAAAACAGTGTCAGTTGCCTGTCACTTGTGATGAATGAGCATTATTTAACTAAACAGTGACCAATGTCAAACATTCTTTGCTCATTTTCAGATTTTTTCATTTTCATTTACTACAGATGTTTCATGCAAAAGGTACACACTTCAATTGAACTAAATACTCAATTTTAAAAAAATAAAATAAAAATAAATAAAAATAAAAATAATTGAATTTGGCCTATAGACTGCAACTACTATTCTCCCAGGACCTCTTCATTCTGTCATATTTTTTTCCCTTTCCTCCTCAGAAATGATCCATTTGGGCCAACTGTTTGGTGGTTTTATACTGTTATTTTATACTTTTAACTTTGCTACTAAACTCTCCTCTTTTATGGACTATACATGGTGTAATTCCAACTTCTGCAGCATCCCCTTTCATGTCATTTACCCATGTCGCCTTTCACTCCACGATGTAGTTGAAGCTCCTTTTGGTCAGTTTCCATTCATCCATCCACAGTAAGTATCTGTAGAAATTCAACCTCCACTTCATCATTTCTCATTCCTCTTTTTGGTTTGCTTGGAGAGTGCTTTGTTTTTCGTCTTCTTTCAAGTCCCATCAGTAGTCCTCATTGGTCTGAGAATTTTCTTCAGAATCTTCTTTCTTTTTGAATTCCTGAAGCTTTTCTTTTCTCTTTAAAATAAGACACTCTGAGGCATACAATTCTCCAGGTTGTACTGCCGAGTTATACTGTCTGATTTTGGGCTCGTAGGATAACACCCATTTGTTGTACTTATAGTTGTTCTGTGTTCGCTTGTAGGCCAGATCCAGTTATCTGGCTCTTCCTGTGGTTGTCTCCTTATCCAATCCATCGGGTTGGATCCATACTCAGTTATTGTATTAATAGGAAAAGTTCTGAGTTAAGATTGTGATAATGTTGGGATGGTCTTACTGTGAATAGAAATTGGAAAAATGTTGCAAGCTTACTTTGGTGACTGATCATTTCGAGCATTCTTCCATTGCTGTTGATAGTAAGGGCCATCCAGGATTTATCATGATCTTATCTCAGTTTTTCCATTTCAGTAGGTTAATTGAATATGTACTGAGTGTGTACTATCTACTTTGGAACAGCTGTATTGAATATAAACAATGAATTCATGAGCAAGACATAATCAAAACATTCATGTTTTAGTGAAATAAAGTCCCTTCAGAATGTGCAGATAGTTGTTGTATTCCAATACAATTGTATTTCAGTGCAGTTGTAGGACTCCTTTAGTCACCAGAGACAAAATAATGCCTTTCCTTATCATTCTGAAGAAAAAAAACATCGTTAAAGATGTGACAGCTCAGTTTTGTCTGTTTGTGTGTCTCTTAGCTGTTCTTTGGCTTCTCCTGTTTCAGCAGCTGGTAAGTAGCCACTTACATGCTACCTAGTACAAATATGCAATTTAAACTCTTGTATTTTGAATTTTAATGTATTTCTTAGTTGATGTTAAGGCAGAGAGAATAAGTATGCTTGCGGGAGGTAAGCAATTAAAAGTGGTGAACACATCACAAAAGGCAAACAGATTACAAAGGGAACTGATGAAAGAGGTTATAGTAAGAGAAAAAGTTAGGTTTCTTGACTTTTTTCTGTTTAATGTTGACGAAGTAATTAACAGAATTTTGTGTGAGACAGTGAATATTAATTTTGTGTGAGACAGTGAATATTACTCTGAACATAAAGAGTGGAAAATTATTTACTTATAATGTAGCTTGAGGTGAAGGTAGTATTTTCTGTTAATAACTGCATGAAAAAGCACTCATTTGTTGTATTTGAGGTTTTAATATATTTAATGTTGTATATTTGGTATTTCTTTAATAGCTACTAACAGTTTTGTACAGACACGTAGATTAAGCATATATTTTGAGAGTTCATTCAGTAGTGTAGTGGTAGTGCAAAAGAAAATAATTTTTTTTGCTGTTTTCTTTTGTGTTTTTAACTTTTTTTGAAGTAGTAACAATAATTTCTTTTTGTAATGTGGCTTCCTAGCTGCTGACTTTGTTACAGACGTTGGGCCTGCCTCTGTCATGGTAGGCAACATAGTGCAAGGCAATCGGCTTGCATCTGCCCAAGGAAGAGACATGGGAATTGTGGATGAGGAATCTGACTCAGCAAGGAAGGTGAGATTATTGTCTGAATTCACATTGTACATTTTTGTTATGCAGCACATCAACCTAAAAATAAAAACCATGTGAATTAAAGATTGGCAAGATCACACAAAAATTTATTGATAAATTTGTAATTTTCATACAGCAGAGACCTTTAAGCTGTTATACTAAACATTAAGAAGTTTTTTGGTAGTATCACAACAGTTTTGGAGTAAAAAAACTGACGGGGGGTGTATTTAAGCTAAAACTGGATACAGGGAATATTGATAATTTTTTTGCTAATAGTGCAACATCAACTTCATTCACGACGACAACTGACTGCAGAAATGTCTGTGGATTTTTACTTATAAGACCTCTTATAATGTAATTGATTTAAAAAAAATAGAATTTAATTGTAATCTATTCGCCAAGTGGCAGCAGGAGAACACACACATTTAAACTTGCAAGATTTCAGAGGAAGTGGCTCCTTTTCCTGATAGAAGGATTGAAGAAAAAGTATGAATCAGGAAATGGAGAGAGTTCAGAAAAGTCGCCCAGAACTCTAGTTCAGGGGAGGCTTACCAGACGGGACAATAAGGAAAGACACACTTGTGCTGTCCATTAAGTCTCTTTTAACCCAGGGCTCTGAGAAACTTTCTTCCCAAACTCCCCCCATTTCCTAAACCACACTAGTTCTTTTACTTCACCCCTCTTCCTTCCCCTTCAACTGTACTGCCAGAATAAGGAGCCACTGGCTCCAAAGCTTGCAAGTTTAAGTACCTTTATATAAGTATGTGTTCTCCTGCCGTCACTTGTTTAGTAGATTTTTTATCTATCCAATTCATTATATTCTCATAAAAATGATTATTTTCATTGATTTATAAGAGTCCTTGAATCACAAAACTTATACATGGTTACGTATTAACATTATTTTAATGAATGCAGGTTTTAGAGTTTTGACACATACTACAACTCTTATGAAATACTTTTGGTATTTGGTGTTATTTATGACCAAGGGAAAAGAAACTTCTGATTTTAAAAAATAGTAGTCACATCATGTTAAGTGATACTTCAGGACCAGTTGTGCAAAATTTAATGATGCTTTTAAGAAAATCTCCTCCAACTGCCTTAATAAGCAGCAGTAGAAATTTTACTTTTTAGATGCTGCACTTTTATTTAGCTGTTGATCAAAGTAATTTCCATTTAAAAAATATATTTGCATTGCTGGTGTATGCTGTTTTCATCAGTATTTCTCTTTTCTCTTAAAACAGTACCAATTCATATCAGAAATTCTGAAGTGGAGGGCACAGAGCACAGCTGACCATGTTATATTTACATTGCTCAATAGTAAAGGAACTGTAGCAGTCACACTTTCCTGCTCACAACTACATAAGAAAGCTGAAAGGGTTGGCAACCTTTTACTCGAGAAAGGAAAGATCAATACAGGCGATCATGTGGCACTCATCTTTCCACCTGGAATTGATCTCATTTGTGCATTCTATGGTTGCCTTTATGTTGGTACGTATACCATTGGACAAGTGTAATTTATTGTTTTGATATTATGTAACTCATGCTCATATTTCATCTTCCCCCATCCCTACCTCACTATCCCTCCTCATCCTCCTCACTCAAGCCTCCTCATTACCACTACTACGCACACCATATTGTTTGTCTGATGAGGTGCTATTGGAGTGCACAGTCTGGCCTCATCTGCCAGAGACAGTGGCTTTTGTGTGTGTGTGTGGGTGTGTGTGTGTGTGTGTGTGTGTGTGTGTCTTCTAATTCAGAAGAAGACCTTCTGACCGAAAGCTTAAATGTATGGCAGTCTTTTTGCCATGTGTGTTTTTGACGCACTATCTCCTCTATAGGATAAGTAGCAATCTGTCCTTTTCATATTCCATCCTGGACTTTCTATCATTTGATCTCAACCATATTTCGTATTTTAGTGTAAATCCCAACTGAAGTTAAAATTTATTTAGTTACAGAAAATAAAATTAAAGCATTTCCTGTGACAATTTATGTTTTATAATTGATTGGTTTTTCTAGTGTTTGTTAAGCATATTTGATCTGACTGCAGGTGCTGTGCCAGTAACAATAAGACCACCACATCCTCAAAATTTGCAGACTACACTTCCTACTGTGAGAATGATTGTTGATGTCAGCAAATCTGTCCTTGTTTTATCCAATCAGAATGTAATAAAGCTTCTAAAATCCAAGGTTAGTATACAGAATGTTAACTTTAAATATAGCTTGCCATAAATCACAAGCTGTGTTATTATTCAGGAAGAGTATGTTTATGCTGTAACAAAGTGACAAATCTTGACATCACTTAATGACATTATGTTGTCAGTTTTTCTTTCAATAATCTGTTTCAATGCAGAGAAAGTCACAGTGTCTGTGTAATTCTTCTATATGTCTGACTCTGTCTTCCTTTGAGTAAATATTTTCCATTCCATTGAATAACTTGTGTGCACCAGCCAGCTCCTTGGAACACTGATCTCAAAACCATTGTTTAAATTGGAAGATGATATTATTTTTATCAGGTGTTTCCTGTTGTATGGATTTTTCATATGTGACTGGTTTGAAGCAGTCATTTGGAATTGCACATGTTGTGTTCGGTTGTATGTCCTGCCGTCAGATGGTCAACTTTGTCTTGGCCACAGTTTGGTGGGGGCTATTCATTTGTGTGGAGACCTGGTCAGTGGACATGTCCTCATAGAATGCTGTGATGGGACTGGAGTAGGATGTGATTGGTTGGTTGTATTGGACACGTCTTGCAAGTGTGTCTCCCCCAGGGGTATAACCTGTGTGACAAGAGTGTCATGCCCTCTGCTTGTTATATGGAAAAGGGCTTCATTTCATCTCAATTATAGAAAGATTTTTGTGAGAAAGTAAATGTTCAACTATTGCTGTTTTTATGAATACCAGAATGACTTGATGTCACAGTCTTAAAGTAAGTGTTATGTGGATTTATGTTTTTCTTTTTTTTAAAAAAAAAAAAATTGTACTATACACGTCTTGGTATGTAGTGAGAGTAAGAGGCTAAATATTCACTTGAGTGGAAAAGCTGATTGTTTATCACACCATGGAATAAGCAGTTACTCCACAGGACGGAGAATGTTCTACTACATAGAGGAAGACATGATCAGTTATACAGAAGCAGTGACTGAGATGCAGAAAATTGAGAAGAGTTAGTTGTAAGAAAAAAGGAAAGTGAATAGCAACAAGGAAACACCAAAAGTTCAGGATGTGAGGAGAGACTGTCATATTTCAAATGTTTCTCAGTGTTGGAAGCTTCTATTTCAGAGTACTTACTGTACTTTGAACACCAATATAATAGTATTATGGCAGAACTAGTAATAAATTTTGGAATAGTAGTAACCTTTTTGTATATGTAATTCTCTAGTGTTTAATTATGTCCATTTTTTGTACGTGTAATTATTTCTGTTTATTTTAAATTGCAACAATGTTCATTGTTTGGAGTAAGATGCCTTTTGTTCTAGGAAGCAAGTAATGTGGTGGATATAAAGTCTTGGCCTATCACACTTGACACGGATGACATGCCAAAGAAGAAGCTGCCTACAATGTATCGTGCACCAACTGCAGAAATGCTGGCTTACCTAGATTTCAGGTAGAAAAAAAATTTGATTGCCCGATAATACAGAGCAAGATGTAGCAAAACTAAAAGCTTAAACAATGGAAACTCCAGGTTGGAATAACAACAGTATTAGGAAAAGGACAGATTGCTACTCAACTTTGCAGCCAGTTGTCTGCATCTCAGTAGATCATATTTACAATGAGTAGCAATCTATCCTTTCCCTAATATTGTTAAAATTAAAAGTTTCAGTAGTGAATTGAAGCTTTATAATATTATCATGCGTCACAGGAAAAGTACAGATAATGCCAAGAGATTTTCAGCAGTTACAAATAATTTTCTTCTTCTTGACAGTTACAGAAATTTTAGCATCAGTAAGCAAGATATATCTTTATGCAGTGCTGAGTAGTATATAACAAGAGTGTTTCTGAAAAGATTATCACAGCAGTGAATTAGATTTTACCCGAGCATACTTAGATCCATGCTGTGTAGAATGAAGTGAACGAGTCGCAGTACATGTCACTTACATTTATGCTATAGAAGTTTTTGTGGCCTAGCAATGTATTTGAAATAAAAGGGAAGAGAGCAGCCCATATTGACAGAAATGTAGATTAAAACAAACAAATTTTATCTTTTGGTGGTAATTGCGTTCATTTTGCATCCAACAAAGCTGAATGTTGATATTTTACATTGCTGTATTAGCCAGCTGAGAATTTACAGACAGCAGGTTGTTATAGGAAACAACTATTAGAGAGAGAGAGAGAGAGAGAGAGAGAGAGAGAGAGAGAGAGAGAGAGAGAGAGAGAGAATAAATAAATGTATACTATTTTCATTCTTTCTGTGTACTGAGGCACTCAAAGATTTCTAGTAGAACTACTCATTTGATGTTAGATAGTCATCTTTGACAATTTACTGTTGCAGAAAAATGAAGGCAAATAAATTTCATTGATGGTAACTAATCCTCCATCCCGCTGCTGTGGATCAGTAGCAGTATGCTAAATGTTAATATGTGGTGTTGATGTCATTCCTTTTGGCAGTACATTCCCTATTTTTCGAATATTTAAATTAATGCGATAATGCTGTTACGTTTAGATTCATTTTTAACTACTCTCTGTTAAGCCATCCCCACACAGGATGTGTTTGTTGTCTCAAAACGCACCAGACATTCTATCCATCATGATAGCTGCATGCTCTGAAATGACATGCTACATCTCTCGAAGTGTGCTCCCCATCATGATTTGCGGCTGCAGCACTCCCAGCAGCAGTTGTCAGCTGCATCTGGGTACAAATAACACAGTTTGTCTACAAGAATGTAAGCATGTAAAATAGATGCATTAACTCTGTTAGCAGTCATTTAAGAAAAACAGAGAAAATTGTGAAAACAATTCTGGGCTCATTGATGGCTTGAACAGTGAAGTGCTGGTAGTGGAATACTATACATGCTTACGCTGAGAATGACAAACAAAATGTACTAAAAATTGCATTTGGAAAAAAGTTATATTATAAAATACATTGTTGTTGTTGTCTTCAGTCCTGAGACTGGTTTGATGCAGCTCTCCATGCTACTCTATCCTGTGCAAGCTGCTTCATCTCCCAGTACCTACTGCAACCTACATCCTTCTGAATCTGCTTAGTGTACTCATCTCTCGGTCTCCCTCTACGGTTTTTACCCTCCACGCTGCCCTCCAATGCTAAATTTGTGATCCCTTGATGCCTCAAAACATGTCCTACCAACCGATCTCTTCTTCTAGTCAAGTTGTGCCACAAACTTCTCTTCTCCCCAATCCTATTCAATACCTCCTCATTAGTTACGTGATCTATCCACCTTATCTTCAGTATTCTTCTGTAGCACCACATTTCGAAAGCTTCTATTCTCTTCTTGTCCAAACTAGTTATCGTCCATGTTTCACTTCCATACATGGCTACACTCCAAACAAATACTTTCAGAAACGACTTCCTGATACATAAATCTATATTCGATGTTAACAAATTTCTCTTCTTCAGAAACGCTTTCCTTGCCATTGCCAGTCTACATTTCATATCCTCTCTACTTCGACCATCATCAGTTATTTTACTTCCTAAATAGCAAAACTCCTTTACTACTTTAAGTGTCTCATTTCCTAATCTAATTCCCTCAGCATCACCCGATTTAATTTGACTACATTCCATTATCCTCGTTTTGCTTTTGTTAATGTTCATCTTATATCCTCCTTTCAAGACACTGTCCATTCCGTTCAAGTGCTCTTCCAAGTCCTTTGCCGTCTCTGACAGAATTACAATGTCATCGGCGAACCTCAAAGTTTTTACTTCGTCTCCATGAATTTTAATACCTACTCCAAATTTTTCTTTTGTTTCCTTTACTGCTTGCTCAATATACAGATTGAATAACATCGGGGAGAGGCTACAACCCTGTCTCACTCCTTTCCCAACCACTGCTTCCCTTTCATGTCCCTCGACTCTTATTACTGCCATCTGGTTTCTGTACAAATTATAAATAGCCTTTCGCTCCCTGTATTTTACCCCTGCCACCTTTAGAATTTGAAAAAGAGTATTCCAGTCAACATTGTCAAAAGCTTTCTCTAAGTCTACAAATGCTAGAAACGTAGGTTTGCCTTTTCTTAATCTTTCTTCTAAGATAAGTCGTAAGGTCAGTATTGCCTCACGTGTTCCAACATTTCGACGGAATCCAAACTGATCCTCCCCGAGGTCTGCATCTACCAGTTTTTCCATTCGTCTGTAAAGAATTCGCGTTAGTATTTTGCAGCCGTGGCTTATTAAACTGATAGTTCGGTAATTTTCACATCTGTCAGCACCTGCTTTCTTTGGGATTGGAATTATTATATTCTTCTTGAAGTCTGAGGGTATTTCGCCTGTCTCATACATCTTGCTCACCAGCTGGTAGAGTTTTGTCATGACTGGCTCTCCCAAGGCCGTCAGTAGTTCTAATGGAATGTTGTCTACTCCGGTGGCCTTGTTTCGACTCAGGTCTTTCAGTGCTCTGTCAAACTCTTCACGCAGTATCGTATCTCCCATTTCGTCTTCATCTACATCCTCTTCTATTTCCATAATATTGTCCTCAAGTACATCGCCCTTGTATAAACCTTCTATATACTCCTTCCACCTTTCTGCCTTCCCTTCTTTGCTTAGAACTGGGCTGCCATCTGAGCTCTTGATATTCATACACGTGGTTCTCTTCTCTCCAAAGGTCTCTTTAATTTTTCTGTAGGCAGTATCTATCTTACCCCTAGTGAGATAAGCTTCTACATCCTTACATTTGTCCTCTAGCCATCCCTGTTTAGCCATTTTGCACTTCCTGTCATTTTTGAGACGTTTGTATTCCTTTTTGCCTGCTTCATTTACTGCATTTTTATATTTTCTCCTTTCATCAATTAAATTCAATATTTCTTCTGTTACCCAAGGATTTCTAGCAGCCCTTGTCTTTGTACCTACTTTATCCTGTGCTGCCTTCACTACTACATCCCTCAGAGCTACCCATTCTTCTTCTACTGTATTTCTTTCCCCTATTCCTGTCAATTGTTCCCTTATGCTCTCTCTGAAACTCTGTACAACCTCTGGTTCTTTCAGTTTATCCAGGTCCCATCTCCTTAATTTCCCACATTTTTGCAGTTTCTTCAGTTTTAATCTACAGGTCATAACTTATAGATTGTGGTCAGAGTCCACATCTGCCCCTGGAAATGTCTTACAACTTAAAACCTGGTTCCTAAATCTCTGTCTTACCATTATATAATCTATCTGATACCTTTTAGTATCTCCAGGGTTCTTCCACGTATACAACCTTCTTTCATGATTCTTAAACCAAGTGTTAGCTATGATTAAGTTGTGCTCTGTGCAAAATTCTACTAGGCGGCTTCCTCTTTCATTTCTTAGCCCCAATCCATATTCACCTACTATGTTTCCTTCTCTCCCTTTTCCTACACTCGAATTCCAGTCACCCATTACTATTAAATTTTCGTCTCCCTTCACTATCTGAATAATTTCTTTTATTTCATAGTACATTTCTTCAATTTCTTCATCATCTGCAGAGCTAGTTAGCATATAAACTTGTACTACTGTAGTAGGTGTGGGCTTCGTATCTATCTTGGCCACAATAATGCGTTCACTATGCTGTTTGTAGTAGCTTACCCGCATTCCTATTTTCCTATTCATTATTAAACCTACTCCTGCATTACCCCTATTTGATTTTGTGTTTATAACCCTGTAGTCACCTGACCAGAAGTCTTGTACCTCCTGCCACCGAACTTCACTAATTCCCACTATACCTAACTTTAACCTATCCATTTGCCTTTTTAAATTTTCTAACCTACCTGCCCGATTAAGGGATCTGACATTCCACGCTCCGATCCGTAGAACGCCTGTTTTCTTTCTCCTGATAACGACATCCTCCTGAGTAGTCCCCGCCCGGAGATCCGAATGGGGGACTATTTTACCTCCGGAATATTTTACCCAAGGATGCCATCATCATTTAATCATACAGTAAAGCTGCATGTCCTCGGGAAAAATTACGGCTGTAGTTTCCCCTTGCTTTCAGCTGTTCGCAGTACCAGCACAGCAAGGCCGTTTTGGTTAATGTTGCAAGGCCAGATCAGTCAATCATCCAGACTGTTGCCCCTGCAACTACTGAAAAGGCTGCTGCCCCTCTTCAGGAACCACACGTTTGTCTGGCCTCTCAACAGATACCCCTCCGTTGTGGTTGCACCTACGGTACGGCCATCTGTATCGCTGAGGCACGCAAGCCTCCCCACCAACGGCAAGGTCCATGGTTCATGGGGGGTATAAAATACAAATAGTTGGTCTTGAGTAGATGATTTGGGTATTTTTCTGTTAATAATGTATAATAAAATACATTATTAACAGAAAAATACCCAAATCATCTACTCAAGACCAACTTCAGCTCACTCTTATTTGCCTAATTTCCACATTGTGAAAGTTCCGCTTATTTAAAAAGTTTGTTTGGTGTTCCTTTGCTGTCAGTAGCTTTGGCCTGATGCATTTCACTTCATCAAAAATGGAGGGTAGCTTTGGCTTAACAGTGCTTGTTGTGATAATTCGTACTTTTAAACATTATACAAGCTCTCCTCCTCCTCCTCCTCCTTCTCCTCCTCGAATAAGTCTAATAAGACACACTTTTATTCCTGTGACCACATTCTATCAGTGTTGTTCTCTCTGTAGTATAAACTGCACTGAACAGCAATGGAATCGACCAGTGATGTAGTTGATAAACTAGCTGTTCATTGGTTCATGTACCCTGGAACATTCGGAAAATCAAAACAAACTCTGTCTCGAACAGTGAGTGCTCTTAATTATAATAAACTAGCGAACCTGGCAATGCTTTACTATTGCCAAATATGTATGGGAAGTTGTATACCATATTTACTCGAATCTAAGCCACACATTTTTCCAGTTTTTGTAATCCAAAAAACTGCCTGTGGCTTAGAATCGAGTGCAAAGTAAGCGGAAGTTCTGAAAAATGTTGGTAGGTGCCACCATAACTAACTTCTGCCATTGAATATATGTAGTGCTACACAGACATGCTTTGCAGTCACAAAGACAAATACTGGTGCCAAAACCTCTGCTTCAGTAAAAAAAAAAAAAAAAAAAGTAGAAGACGAGCTTTTTTCTCCACCCTGAGTTTTGACCACTGCATTTTCATACATTATCCAACGAAGTAAATACAAATTCCGTATTGTTCATCTTTGAATGTAGCAGCATTCCAATGTACTACAGAAACCTGACTGGCAAGACTGTTTGGGATGTTTGTCTATATGGCCAACTCTTCGTTCTGAATTGTTTCCTACCTGTGAGAAGAGATAGTTGCTAATAGGAACTTTTATGAATTGTGAATCACATGCAGTATTCTCTTCACCATAAGAATAATGCAAGTATAAACATTTTGCCATGAACTGTTTCATGTTTGCTGCTATCTCATTTAAATCCTGTCTGCCTAATAAACTATGAAACTAGATTCAGACAACAGCAAACACGGAAGAATATACATATCATGTCATGTTTATATTAGTATTATTCTTGTGCCTAATAGTGATACAGTCAGAAATGAAGGCAATTGACTAGATTTTTAAATCTAAGATGACTCTAATTTCTGTGCTGAATGTAATGTACTAAAGAGGCGTCTGCAAAGATTTTCAAACGGAGAAAAATTTTTACTAAACTCTCGTTCAGAACATCTTCTATCATATGCAGCCAATTATTTGGTTCTTGCTGGTCATTATCAAGGAAAGCAGCTCTGTAAGTAACAACAAATAGCAGTCTCTTGCCATTATTTCACTAATGAGACGACTCCTCTTTTTCTTTTTTTTCTTTTTTTCTTTTTTTTTTTAAATTGTAAGCGGCGGTAGCGCGTACAAAAGCAAGCCATGCCGCGAGCAGTGACAGGCCGTAAACACTCATCAGAATGCGACAAACCATGCATGACACAGTACAATAATGCATTTTCAGCTTAGAGTGACATAAACACCTATAACAAAGAGAACGGCACTTATCAGATCAGAGAAAAATTAGCAATCAATTCAAACCAGATGAAGCACGTGAAAAGGGTTCCCATATAAACACAGTTGGAGTGCCTGACGCATAGCAATGGCTACCTGGTAAAGCTTAACTGCAAAGATTACAACTTGAACCAAACTACTGTAGCTGTATCGTCATTCATTTGACCTAAGTTGTGTCTCATATTACAATGGCCCAACTGTGTTTCGATTTGGAAGTGCGGCCTAAAACTTTTCTCTCCCCTTTAATTTCGAGTCTCAAATTTTAGGTGCGGCTTAGATTCGGGAAAATTTTTTTCCCCTTGATGTCAAGTCTCATTTTTCAGCATCCCTCCTTCGTTCATTTCCTTCCTACCCCTCTGTCCATCTCCTCTTACACCCTCCCTCTGACCTTGAGCCTTGTTTATTGTTACTGCAAATGAAACATTGAGTTGAAGACACTTGAAATGAATGCATACATCAGTTGGTATCATTTATTTGATAGAGAGAGGTCTCTCCAGTTCCTGGATCTGTTAAGATTGTAGCTTCAATGTCAGTATTTCACATAATTTTAATCTGCCGACAGGTAGGATTACAGCATTTTTGACATTTCAGATTTTGTAGTAGTTTTCTAAACCTACACAAAAAAAGTCATAAGTACAGCTTTCCTATTTTCTGTTAAAACCGACTGAGAGGAAGAAAACAAAATAGAAGATGGTTGTGCATAAAATTTTGGTTAAAATTATGTTTAAAGAGGAAGAATATATTTGGGAGAAACCATTTGTCTAATGCTTTATATGCTTCACTATAGCAGTTAAAACTGACTGTGAGAAAGTTAATGAAACCACACATTTTCACAGTATAGTACAACAGAGCACAGCATTTTATTTCTTGCAATCAGATTAACAGGAAACCTGCACATTGCTGTATAAAAAACATGTAAAGACCATGTCCATCTGAATTTTTATTAGAGTAACATATACAAATTTGAAATAAATCATTCAAGAACGTTTTGAAATTTTTGGGAACAACATTAAATGACAACTTAGCTTTGTATTGTAATATAAATAACACCAAGTATTTCAGTTCATATTTGTATAAATTAGTAATAAACTCTCAGAATCTCTTAAAAACATAAAAAAAGAGTGCACAGGTAGCCAGACCCGTACTTTACCTTTGTGGTTCATGACTATCAATTATGCTACAATTCCAGCATGTCAGCAGTGTGTAACTTAAAGTGTACAATGTACACAGATTGCTAAAGGCTATAACCACAGTTGTAATTATTTGATATTTAACTATAACAGTATTATGAAAAAGTTCCACTCATGTTAAATCATCAGTGCACCATTATCATTCACAGCACACAAGTTATAATACAGAAAGCATCAGATATGAGTAGCCTTCAACTACTGTTATTATACTATAATATAAAAAACCAGACAAGTGTGAGTAGGGCTCATTCTCAAAGGATTCTGTACAAAATTAATGACAGATAATTGTTTATCTATGGTTTTAGTGAGTGAGTTTGCAAGTATCAAAATATGTGCCATGAATGGCTGTACCTTTTAATTGCATTGACTTAGAAGCTTAAATTTTTTTACACCACCGAGTGACAGTAGACTTCAGTATTTGACATAAATTTCAACTTCATATCTCCATCCATTCCTGAGAAAAAGGGTTCTTAACAGTCGTACAGACAGATGGACAATCAAGTGATCCTATAAGGGTCCTTTGTTACTGACTGAGCTACGGAGTCCTGAAAACTACCAGGTATGGGGTTCAATTCCATATAACTTAATCCAATATGGTATCTTCAAAGATCTGTTCATGTCATGAAACCAATGTTGCATCTCATTAGCCGCATTCCTCTCCACAAAGCAAACGTATGACTTGGCAGATTCCTCCAGTCAGACTTTGCATTGTATTGGGATGTGAAATTCCACACTGTGATGTCGTGAAACTCCAGCAGCTACTCACCTCTGAATGCTTTCTTGTACAGTGACAGGATACCTTTAGGTGCAACGCATGTTAAAATTTGACGAAAATCGTTTCTTCACCTTCATAAAAGTTAACAGTAGGTGGCACTGTTTTTGAATCTCTCTTGGTTGTTCATTGTTTTCATTTCTGCATTCTTCATTGTTTATTATTGATGGCTGGCTGTGTGCTCATTTAACAGAGAAGTTCTTGCTTTCTTTACTTTTGGATATAGATTTTTCTTAACAAATTCTGTATGAACAACATATGCTAAATATTTCATAATGAATACAGTAAAATTTTATGCTACAATAATTTTAGTAGCCATAAATGGGTGTACTGTTGTTGGTGATCGTGGTGGTGGTGACGACAATATGTTAAACCAAATGTTAGCTTTGTTAATATGGTTAAACAATACCTCAAAGCATTTTATCTTTGTTGCACTTTATCTTGTTGAACAACGTTCAAAATTTTTCATGTGTGTTGTTGCAAACTCATTCAAGTAAATACTTCCTTAACATCAGCTATAGACATTTTTATTAATTTGTGTTTTAAAAACAAGTATTAAATCATGAGGAACTATCAAAAGAAAGTTACTAAATTCAGAACATTGTACTTTAACATATCTTAGTTATTAAAGTATGAATCGTTGTTATTAAGAAGTTAGAAAGCACATGAACAAGTAAATAAGCTTAAGTAGAAGAGAATGAGTACTGTATAGGGAAAGTAAAAGAATAAGATAGGGTTGTTCAGAGAAACTGAGTATTTCATGTTAGTGAAGAGTGTGTTTTGTTTGAGAGCATTTATTGTGAGTGGATATTAGTCCTTGTAGGTAGAATTCACACAGCAACAAATATGTATTGTGTAAAACTTTCCTGAGAGATTATGACTGTGTGATCGACTGAGACCAGAACACACATCATTTGCCTTTCTTTGGGAAAGGTCTGTGTTGGAGTCTACGTAACACAGTTTTATGAAAAGTAGTTTTATTAAAGCACACATTCTGTACATTTTATTCTAGAGCATTGTTTCTGGGCTTTCAGCTCCGTAATCATTGATACCTAATGATTATGCTAGTTGGTCTCTGTTGTTTTGATGTTTTGTTACAGGCATACACTCATACACTGATGTTTTCTGTCTACTGGGGACTATCATATTGAAACTAGTCTTTCAAAAATTGCTGTTATAAACCTACTTTCATCTGAGTCCATAGTTTCTATCTGAATTTATTTTCTGTTTCTTTTTTCTTATTTTCGTTTAATTTTTGTGAATGAACTACTGCCCATTTCACCATCTGTTATGTTTACTATTTAACTTCCTAGTTTAGATTGTATTGTAGATATATTTGCAAAGTTTAATTCGTCTTTCCCTGCAAAGCATTGCTGTATTACTGTGTTTGAAAACCATGAATTGGCCCTCCCTGTATATTGATAACTCACATTTTTTAACTGGCCATTCCACCTTGAATGTGCTTTGTGTTCTTAATTCTTTATTAAATTTGTATTTAGAATTATAAATGCAAGGTTTTATTTGTAACTAAAATAGGACCTATTCCACATTTCTGTATTTAGTGTTTCAACAACGGGCATGCTAGCTGGCATTAAGATGTCTCATGCTGCAGTGACATCACTTTGTAGATCAATGAAGCTAGCCTGTGAACTCTATCCTTCTCGTCATATTGCGTTGTGCCTTGATCCTTACTGTGGTCTTGGATTTGCTCTGTGGTGCCTAAGCAGGTAAGTTGATCAGATACTCAGTTTTGAACTGTTTGATTTGTACATATACCTTTTAGATTATAAATTTCCTATAGCTATTTTAGAACAATTGTATTTAGAAGTAGTAGTAGTAGTAGTAGTAGTAGTTATTTACTTCAAAACATTAATGACAACAGTAGTGAATGTTTGTTGCTATGATTGGTAGTAACTTGCTTGAATACAGAGAAAGTGAACTTTCAAACCCCTGCCACCTATCCCCATCCACATACACACGACACACAGCCATATTTAATTATTTAATCAAGCCATTGTGTAACAAGTTTGTAACATTATGGCCAAAATGAAAATCCACTTATTAACTTGTTTACATGCACCGCAATGGTAAAATAACAGTGACCCTACAAAATCTGAGGCAGTACTAACCATTCCAGGGCCACTGCCTCTGGCCCTTATATAGTTTACAATAATTGAAATATAAATATGTTCAGTGTTTAAAATAGTGATTTTGGAGTTTACAGTGAAAGTTAATTGGTTGTACAAAACAAGTTACAAAATTTGGATTTACAATTTGTTAGTCTTACCAGAATAATAAACATGCTGAAACAGTATAGTTAACATTGTGATAATATATAAAATATTTCTCCACAATCATGTTTGATTTAGAAAAATGTTCATAACTTTTTAAATACAGGGTTCAGTTTTTGATACTAACATAAATCCTAGATCTTTACGCGTAGCTGAATAACAATTTCAATCGGGTTACTCTGTACGAATTTTGTAAATAGATGTGTTGTGTATATTTTCAGATAGAAACTATATTTCATAATAATTTTACCATGATTCATCGGTACTATGTTCCAGGTGCATCAACTTCATTAATTCAGTCAGTTCATATTGTTACAATGTTTGCTTATTTAATTACACAGCTTCGAGTATATGTTGCTGTCTGTAGCATTCTCTTCGTGATGTGTCATTACATCTCTTACTTTACAGCCTGACCTACATGGTTACACAATATTACCTATGTATCTGGCTTATTTTACAATTATTGATAATATAATGTAAATGTATAGATAGGAAATATACTCATGAAGCGGTGGCAGAGGAGCACGCGCACACACACACACACACACACACACACACACACACACACACACACACACACACACACACACACACACAAAATAGGATTTAACTTTCATAAGCTTTTGGAGCCAATGGCTTCTCCTTCTGGCAGAAGAGTTGAAGGGGAAGGAAGAGGAGGTGAAGGAAAAGGACTGAAGAGTTGTAGGGAAAGGGGTATAGTTCAGGAAAGTCACCCACAACCAGGTGTCAAGGGTGACTTATTAGCGCGCGTGCACAAATGCAATTCGCACAGATGACTGCAGTCTCAGACAAGTGAAACCACACTGCGAGCAGCAGCACCAGTGCATGATGGGAGTGGTGACTGAGTGGTGGTATGGAGGGGGTTGGGGCAAAAAGGAGGAAGGATAGTATGGTGTGGGTGGCAGATAGTGAAATGCCGCATTTTTTACCATAACTATCTTCCTAACCTTGTACGAAAACAAATCTCTTGTGCCTTATCTTTCCAGTTTCCCACCATCTTCCAAAGTCCCACTGTCCGGCCACAGAGGAGCATTCCCGTCATAACTCAGTAGCACTCAGGACTGGAGCAACTGAATTACATTCTCCGCCAGGGTTTCGATTATCTCTCATTGTGCCCTGAAATGAGAAATGTTCTGCCCCCTATCCTTACCACACCTCCTACAGTAGAATTCCACCGCCCATCGAACCTACACAATATATTTGTCCATCCTTACACAACCCCTGCTTCCAGTCCTTTAGCTCATGTCTCATACCCCGTAATAGACCTAGATGCAAGACTTGATCCATACGTCGTCCTACCACCACCTACTCCAGTCCGTTCACTATCACCTATCCCAAGAAAGGCAGGACTATCTGTGAAACAAGTCATGTGATTCACAAAGTAAACTGCAACCACTGAGTTGCATTCTATGTAGGCATGACAACCAGCAAGCTGTCCATCAGCACAAATGGCCACCGACAAACTGTGGCCAAGAAACAAATGGACCACTCTGTTGCTGAACACGCTGCCCACCATGATATCCTTCATTTCAGTGACTGCTTCACAGGCTGTGCCATAAGGATCCTTCCGTCCAACACCAGCTTTTCTGAATTGCGCAGGTGGGAACTTTCCCCGCATTACATCCTATGTTTCCGTAACCCTCCTGGCCTCATCCTTTGTTACTCACTGTCCTCACCCATCCAGCCCCCTCCCTGTTCCCATTTCAGGACTACACAGCTGTCCATTCCACCACCACACCCAGTCTTTTTATTTCTTTCATTTTCCGCTACTCCTCCCCCCTCCCCACCTATTCCCTGCCCCCCTCCCCCATCTAAACTGCAGCACTTCACTGTACGCTACCCCCGCCCCCCGTACTATCCCTCCTCCTCCCTGCCCCAGGCTCCTGCTTGCCCACACCCAGTCACCACTCCCATCATGTGTGTGTGTGTGTGTGTGTGTGTGTGTGTGTGTGTGTGTGTGTGTGTGTGTGTGTGTAACGTTGAGGAAAGGTGTTACTATTTTCTTTTGCATCACTATATTCAATGTCCCTCCTTCTTTCTCATCTTTCCTGTGTTTCTCTTGTTGCCTTACAACTGCACTGCATGCTCTACTTATGAGCCACACTGTATCAACTGTCTCGGCTGTGCACAACAGATGGCTACAAGACCACACTGATTGTTGGTGCAGCAACTTGTGCTCCACATTACTCCTGCCGATATAATTAATCCTACACTTTCAAACTGGTCTCTCTCCCTGTGTCATTTCTCGTACTTTTGTGTGTTAACTCCCGCACCTTTCTGGTACCACACGTTCTTGAAACTCAACCTACGAACTCATCCCCACCCCCCACACTTTCTTCATTCTATCCCAGTTCGCATTCACACTAATACTAGGGCATACACGTATCAGACAAGTAGAAAGAATAGAACAGATAATACTTAGGAAAATATTTGGCGCAACTAACAACAATGGAATATGGATCAAGAAACCTACAGAGGAACTATACAAACATACGGAGACAATCACAGAAAAGATTAGAAAACACAGACTACAATTCTATGGGCACCTATACAGAATGCCATCACACAGACTGACCAAACAGATCTTTGACTGGGTAACCACTAGAAACAACAATGGGTAGCAGAGATAAAAAAAGGACCTGAACCAACTCAACATAACAGCAGACACAATAAACGACAGAATAAAATTCAGAAACATCATTAAGAAAATTAAAATACATGAGATTCACTGTGACAAATGAACAGGTGTAATATATTAAAAACAAAGATTCCAAGACTTACCAAGCGGGAAAGTGCCGGTAGATAGGCACAATGAATAAAACACACAAACACACACACAGAATTTTGAGCTTTCGCAACCGGCGGCTGCTTCGTCAGGAAAGAGGGAAGGAAAAGGAAAGATGAAAGGATGTGGCTTTTAAGGGAGAGGGTAAGGAGTCATTCAAATCCCGGGAGCGGAAAGACTTACCTTAGGGGGGAAAAAAGGATAGGTATATACTCGCGGGAGTTAACACACAAAAGTACGAGAAATGACACAGGGAGAGCGAGTATATACCTATACATATACTTATACCTATTCTGCCAAAGCCCTCACTGACATAGTCCTGCAAAACCATATAAACCAAGCCCAAACCTCCTAGCAATACCTTCTCTCCATCTGCAGAATTCTTCTGCTATGCAATCACAAATTCCTGGAACTCATAAAACACATTGAAACTCGTGCACTGCAGGAACTTGAGCAATGTTCACAACACCACTTCAAAAAGCTCTCCATCCTGCTCACTTCCCACTCGTGCCTTGGAGTACCATTGTCCACCACCTCTACAATAACGTCCAAACCTCCCCCACGTCCCCTCACAGCTGACAAACCCTGTCTCGCAGACCTTCTATACCTACTTCACCCACATAAACTCCCTCCCACCACCACCACCACACACAGAATCCAGAACTGAAACACAGTCATGAGTCTTTCACCAGAAACCTTAGCCCCACAGAAATATCAGTCCTTTCCAAAGGCCTCACCTTTTGCCCCACTCTCAAATTCAATCATGCAGGATTTGGTAAAGACCTTCTCTTCTTCTCCCTGTCCCTATGGTGGAGACTCTTTTTCACCACCAACTCCACCAATCAGACTCAACCAAAGACCAGACTGAACCTTGCCAAACTCGGTTCACTCCTTCATCCAACCGTAACTCTGCCACTGCCCCCAAACTACCCTCTGTTAACTTTCCAGAATTTCTTAACCTTGAACCTCACCTCACCATCATTCCCCAAATCCCTCAACATGCAAACTAACCTTACATCCACAGAAAGAACCACAGTCCACCATCTAAAAACTGGTCCTGACCTTGTGATCCTACCTGTGGAAAAAAGACTTCTCCACCGTTGTTGTGAACCACAAGGATTACCTGGCAGAAGGACTCCACCAGCTGTCACGTACTTCCCACCTACAAACCTTGCCATAGTGACCCCATTCCAGCAATCCAGCAGGCTCTCCAGTCACCGTCTAGATGCTTACTAAAGTCTATAAAACTAACCATCCAGGATGCCCCATTGTGGTTGGTTACTGTATCCCCACTGAGAGAATCTCTGCTCTCATAGACCAACACCTTCAACCTATTATCCAGAACCTACCCTCATGTATAAAAGATACCAACCATTTCCTCCACGAGCTGTCCACAGTTTCTGTCCCTTTACCACAGGGTTCGTACTCGTCACTATTGATGCCACTTCCCTGTACATTAACTTTCCTAATGCCCATGGCCTTACCTTTCCCAATGCCCTTTGAATTCCAAACCAACAACCCCCTTCCTAGTTGCCGTGATCAACTATATCCTCACCCACAATTACTTCTCCTTTGAAGGCATTACCTACAAACAAATCCAGGTTACAGCCATGGGCATCCACATGGCACCATCCTATGCCAACATATTCATGGGTCATCTAGAGGAATCCACCTAAAAACCCAGAATCCTAAACCGCGCAGCTGGTTCAGATTCATTGATGACATCTTTGCTATCTGGATCAAAGGTGAGAACACTGTATCCACATTCCTCCAGAACCTCAACAACTTCTCCCCCATTTGCTTCACCTGGTCCTACTCAACCCAACAAGCCACCTTTCTAGATGTTGACCTCCACCTCAAATATGGAAACATCAGTACATCCATTCATATCAAACCAACTGACCACCAGCAATACCTCCACTTCGACATCTGCCACCCATTCCATACTGAGAAGTGTCTTCCATACAGCATAGCCACCCATAATCGTCACATCTGCAGTAATGAGCAGTCCCTCCCGAAATATACCGAGGGTCTCACTGAACAACCTTGTACAAAAACAAATCTCCCATGCCTTATCTTTTCAGTCTCCCACCACCTTTCAAAGTCCCACTGCCCAGCTACAGAGGAACATGCACCTTGTAACTTAGTACCACTCAAAACTGGAGCTACTGAATACATTCTTTGCCAGGATTTTGATTATCTCTCATCATGCCCTGAAATGATGAATGTCCTGCTCACTATCCTTCCCACCCTCCTACAGTAGTATTTCACCATCCATGGAACCTACACAGTATACTTTTCCATCCTTACACAACCTCTGCTCCCAATCCCTTACCTCGTGACTCATACCCCTGTAATAGACATAGATGCAAGACATGTCCTGCACATCCTCCCATCACCGCCTACTCCTGTCCAGTCACTAACATCACCTATCCCATCAAAGGCAGGACTACCTGTGCAACCAGTCATGTGATTTACATACTAAACTGCTGCATTCTATGTAGGCATGACAACCGACAAGCTGTCTGTCCTCATGAATGGCCACCGACAAACTGTGACCAAGAAACAAGTGGACCACCCTGTTAGGCAGTCAACCATGATATCCTTCATTTCAATGACTGCTTCACAGCCTGTACGTTATGGATCCTTCCCGCCAACACCAGATTTTCTGAATTGTGCTGGTGGGAACTTTCTGTGCAATACATCCTACGTTCCTGTAGCCCTCCTGGCCTCAACCTTCAATACTCACTGTCCTTACCCATCCAACCCCTTCCCTGTTTCCGTTCCAGCACTACACAACCGTCCTTCTACCACCACACCCAGTCTTTTTATTTCTCTCCCCTGCCCCCCCCCCCCCTTCTAAACTGCAGCACTTCACTATCAGACACCCCTACCATACTATCCCTCCCCCTCCCCCTCCCCACCCAAGCCTCCTCCTTACCCCCACCCAGTCGCCACTTCCATCATGTACTGGTGCTGCTGCTCGCAGTGTTATTTTCAGTTGTCTGAGGTGAGGTGAGTTTGTCTTATCCTGATGTCTGTGTAACCAGTCATTCCTTTTTAATCTTTTCAACCTCCGTGACCCATACTTTTCTCCTCCCCTGAAAAGCGACCATTAGTTCTGACATCTATGTAGTGTGTCACTTTTACATGTATCAGTAGCACTACACATTTCACCACCTGAATATAAGTACTGGCCAGCAGTTGTATCTCGTAACTTATTAACTGTGAAGTAATATAATGTAAACAGATAGGTAACAATACCTACTCAGCAATTTCCGCCAGGTATTGTTATCTATCCGCTTTTCAGGGGAGGAGAAAAGTATGGGTTACAGAGGTTGAAAAGATTAAAAAGGAAGGACCAGTCACACAGACATCAGGATAAGACAAACTCACCTCTATTAAGAATAGGGATAGACATCAGATAAGCATCATTATCCTGGTACCTGAGTGACCAGCTCTTGCTTTTAAATATTCACCATCTTTCTCTCATTCTCTATGAAGGGACATTAGTTCCCAAATCTAATTAGTGTGTCAGTATTGGTCTATCTTTAGTACAGCACATTCTCTTTACTGAAGGTAAATGATGGCCGCCAATTCTGTCATTTACTTTACTTGTTTTATTGACTGAATTTTCTTATGATACAATTAGTTTACAATTATGGACACATTTTGAGCTTTAATGTCTGTCAGATGCTGGCAAAATAGTTAAAATTACAGCAGTGAAATAAAGTATTACAGCAGCTTTTCAGTAGTATACATAAAAATTTATAAATATGTTCATTTTTACTCAGTGTATTAGACATGGCTAATTAAAAATCTGTAAAAGCTTGTGTGTAGCTACCTACAAAGATAACTGAAGAATATGTAGCCTGCAAACTGCCTCAATCTGTAGAAATTGTGCATATTATGTAGGGAACTTGGAATTAACTGTCCAGCAACACATTGCAAGCAATTATATTAAATCTATATTTTTTATAATTTTTTTGCCCATTTCACTTTGAAGTAACAGTTGACAACTTTATCCCTTTCATGTTCTTAATTAAAGATGTCAGTATCTATGTAAAATTTTTTTCGCTATTACATGGACTCACTTTTTAACAGAATAACACTATGTAGCTCCACAAATGACATTTGTACCTTGTGATGCAGGTAACAGTGCAGTGTATTTCAAATGGAAGGAAAGGATCCATTCAAATACTCAGAACAAATGGGAAACAGACCACCACATACAGTAACACCCTTTAAAATTAACATTATTTTGCTCTTTGTGAAAGGATACAAAACAATAATGTGCAAAGGCACTCTTTTCGTATTGTTTGCAATGAAAAAAGTAATTTATTTTTAACAAACAGCAAAAAGAAAGACTAAACTAGATTTATCTGCGAGGGAACTGCACCACTTACATGGATACATTGAAAATTTTTGGATCTCTCTTTACTATTTCCACAGTCTGAGTCAATGATAGGATTTAGCTGCTTTGATGTCTACATGTGGTGCTGAATTTTCAGCAACACTAAGCTTACTGGCATTGCAACTTGTGACCTCCACTTTGAGTAGTTACAAAAGTGTCGTCATCATTCCAGACATAATTTTGCTTAACTATGATGTGTACTGTTCTTACATGTCTTGATTTCTGGTGCTTTAGATTATGAGACTATTTTCAAGCTTTGAGACTATTTTCATGCTTTCTGTTCATCAAGTGACATTTTGGCTTGCAGTATTTATTCTGGGCATCATTCAATTCTAATTCCTCCATCAGAAGTGGAAGTGAATCCTGCACTTTGGCTTTCTGCTGTCAGTCAATACAGAGTGCGTGATACTTTTTGTTCATATGGTAAGTTATGTTTCGTTTATTAATATGTAGGCTGTTAACATTATAACATATGTTACATACCTTGTCCGTAACAGCAGTGTATAATAAACATTAAGTAGTACAGCAAAAAAGACTTAAAAATCATGTCACCATCACAATTAAGATGCAGATTTTCTGTCTTAAAAATCTTTTTTCAACCCGGAAGTTCACCTTTACAAAGATAAGAACATGTCTAAGGAAACAACAGAAATGATTGACGATAGTTGAGAGAATCCAGACTACAGTGAACAATGAGTCGTGTATTCAATTTGTTCTTCTGTATATGAAATGGTACTACAGACTTTGTTATGTATCATAATAAATATTTAACTGAGTTTCTCATTTTGAAAGACACAATAAAACATATCTAGATTGAGCCTTTGCATTTCCCTTTTCAGATTTTGTAGTTTCCCTATCAAGTTCAAGCTTCTGACATTCCACAACCCCGACTTGTAGAATATTATTTTTTCATTGATTATTCAATCTTTTTCTCATGGTTCCCTCCCGCTTGGCACAATCCTCCCATAGATTGAATGGGGAACTATTCCAGGATCTTTTGCCAATGGAGAGATCGTCATGACACTTTTTCAGTTACAGGCCGCATGTACTGTGGATACACATTACGTGTCTTTAATGCAGTGGTTTCCATTGCCTTATGCATCGTCATGCTGTTGATCATTGCTGATTCTTCCACCTTTGGGGGCAGTTTCCCTCACCTACAACAAGATAGTGCCCTGAATTTTGGTCCACTCCTCTGCCCTCTTTGACAAGACCATTGGTAGAATGAGGGTAACCCCTTATGCCAGAAGTCTTCAGCCGCCATTGCTGTTCATTAATCATAATTGAAGCGGTGGCAAGATTTGAACCTGGGACTGAAGATGTTTTGATTACTAATCAAAGATGCCACCCCTAGACCACAGGTTCTCCTCCACAATCCCTAGACCAATCTAGATATAGTAGAGGTCAGTGAAGTGAAATGGAAAGAAGACAAGGATTTCTGGTCGGGTGAGTATAGGGTAATATCAACAGCAGCAGAAAGTGGTATAACAGGAGTGGGATTTCTTATGAAGGGAGGGCTGACAGTGTGTTACTGTGAGCAGTTCAGTGATAGGGTCGTTGTCAGCAGAATTGACAGCAAACCAACAGACAACGATGGTTCAGGTATACGTGCTGATGTCGCAAGCTGAAGATGAAGAGATGGAGAAATTACATGAGGATATTGAAAGGGTAATACAGTGTGTAAAGGGAGATGAAAATCTAATAGTCTTGGGGGATTGGAATGTAGTTGTAGGGAAAGGAGTAGAAAGAAGGGTTACAGGAGAATGTGGGCTTGGGACAAGGATTGAGAGGGGAAAAAGACTAATTGAGTTCTGTAATAAATTTCATCTATTAAAAGTGAATACTCTGTTCAAGAATCACAAGATCAGGAGGTATACTTGGAAAAGGCTGGGTGACACGGGAAGATTTCAGTTAGATTACATCATGGTCAGACCGAGATTCCAAAAGCAGATACTGGATTGTAAGGCATACTCAGAAGCATATACAGACTCGAATCACAATATAGTAGTGATGAAGAGTAGGTTAAAGTTTAAGAGATTAGTTACTAAGAATCAATACACGAAGAAGTGGGATACGGGAAGTACTAGGTAATAATGATATACACTTGAAGCTCTCTAAGGCTATAAGATACAGTGATAAGGAATAGCTTAGTAGCCAGCACAGTTGAAGAGGAATGAACATCGGTAAAAAGGACCATCACTGAAGCAGGAAAGAAAAACATAGGTACAAAAAAGGTAACTGTGAAGAAACACTTTGGTTTATCGGTGAAAGGAGGAAGTACAAAAATGTTCTGGGAAACTCAGGAATACAGAAATAAAAGTCGCTGAGGGGTGAAATAATCAAACATAGACCTTAATTTGAGAAAGGAATTTCTGAGAACGTATCTCAGGAGTACAACAGTGTATGGTAATGAAACATGGACTGTGGGAAAACTGGAACAAAAGAGAATTAAAGTATTTGAGATGCGGTGTTACAGATGAATACTGAAAATTAGGTGGATTGCTAAGGTAAGGAATGAGCAGGTTCTGTGCAGAGGGAATAACTTCGATGGTACTAGAGGGAGCTGTATATGGCAAAAACTGCAGAGGAACACAGAGGCTGGAATACATCCAGAAGATAATTGAGGACAAGACTGATGATATATATATATATATATATATATATATATATATATATATATATATATATATATATATAAAGATTCCAAGACTTACCAAGCGGGAAAGCGCCGGCAGACAGGCACATGAACAAAACACACAAACACACACACAGAATTACAAGCTTTCGCAACTGGCAGTTGCTTCGTCAGGAAGGAAGGAAGGAGAGGGAAAAATGAAAGGGTGTGGGTTTTAAGGGAGAGGGTAAGGAGTCATTCCAATCCCGGGAGCGGAAAGACTTCCCTTAGGGGAAAAAAAGGACAGGTGTACACTCGCACACACACACACACACATATCCATCCGCACATACACAGACACAAGCAGACATATTTTGTCTGCTTGTGTCTGTGTATGTGCGGATGGATATGTGTGTGTGTGTGTGTGCGAGTGTACACCTGTCCTTTTTTTCCCCTAAGGGAAGTCTTTCCGCTCCCGGGATTGGAATGACTCCTTACCCTCTCCCTTAAAACCCACACCCTTTCATTTTTCCCTCTCCTTCCTTCCTTCCTGACGAAGCAACTGCCAGTTGCGAAAGCTTGTAATTCTGTGTGTGTGTTTGTGTGTTTTGTTCATGTGCCTGTCTGCCGGCGCTTTCCCGCTTGGTAAGTCTTGGAATCTTTATTTTTAATATATTTTTCCCATGTGGAAGTTTCTTTCTGTTTTATATATATATATATATATATATATATATATATATATATATATATATATATGAAAGGAAGAAACTTCCACATGGGAAAAATATATTAAAAACAAAGATTCCAAGACTGACCAAGCGGGAAAGCGCCGGTAGATAGGCACAATAAATAAAACACACACACACACACACACACACACACACACACACACAATTTCTGCTTGTGTCTGTGTATGTGCGGATGGATATATGTGTGTGTGCGAGTGTACATCTGTCCTTTTCCCCCCTAAGGTAAGTCTTTCCGCTCCCGGGATTGGAATGACTCCTTACCCTCTCCCTTAAAACCCACATCCTTTCGTCTTTCCCTCTCCTTCCCTCTTTCCTGAAGAAGCTAGAAACTCTGTGTGTGTGTTTGTGTGTTTTATTTATTGTGCCTGTCTACTAGCGCTTTCCCACTTGGTAAGTCTTGGAATCTTGGTTTTTAATATATTTTTCCCATGTGAAAGTTTATACTCTTCAACTTTTCTTTTACCTTCTGCAGAAAATCACAGGATCATCATTACCACTTACATTATGAATCATAAGACTTATTTGATGTATTCCTGAATCACTGTGGAACTAATTACCATCAGTAATAGTAATCTCATAAAAATATTGTATTACCATTAATGGCTAGACAACTATAGAAAATAACATATGTGATATACTTATGGGATCAGTGTGATAAACAAGGTGAATCGAAAGGTGATGGTGGTTGTTGTTAGATGGGCCCCATGTGAGCATGTTGTGCTAATAAACAAATGTTCAAAAATTCTTCGGTTGTGTCCTAGTGTCTCTCAAATGTGCATGAGGGCATAGGTAGTTCAGACCACTCAAGTTAGGCAGGAAGTAAAGGAGATGATTTCAGTTATTATCAGTGAACACCAGTTTAATTATCTGAGTTGGTGCTCAATATGACCGCCACCAAGTTTGATATGTTCAGTGTACTGCATGCTAAAGTCTTGCAGAACACTTGGAAAGATTCCCAACAAATCACTGATGACTCCATCTGCTACTTGCATTATTACCACAAGCTCTTGTGCTGACTCCATGGATGTCTCATACACCACAGTTTTCATGTACCCCCAGAAATGAAAAACCCAGTGGATGAGGGGGTCAAGGGTTTAGCAAGATGTCATCAGGCACTACACAAAATGTGTCTTACGTTGGTGATCATCATATAGAGCACTTTCTGTAAGTGAATTAGACTGGTGTTTGTGACATTAATGTCCATTGTTTCCATTACTCCTTGTCCAGCTTGCATGGTCTAAACTGCCTACATCCTCCTTCACATTATAGAAATACTAGTATACCCCCCATGAACCATGTACCTTGCCGTTGGTGGGGAGGCTTGCATGCCTCAATGATACAGATGGCCGTACCGTAGGTGCAACCACAACGGAGGGGTATCTGTTGAGAGGCCAGACAAATGTGCGGTTCCTGAAGAGGAGCAGCAGCCTTTTCAGTAGTTTCAGGGGCAACAGTCTGGATGATAGACTGATCTGGCCTTGTAACACTAACCAAAACGGCCTTGCTGTGCTGGTACTGCAAACGGCTGAAAGCAAAGGGAAACTACAGCTGTAATTTTTCCCGAGGGCATGTAGTTTTACAGTATGATTAAATGATTATGGCATCCTCTTGGGTAAAATATTCCGGAGGTAAAATAATAACCCATTCGGATCTCTGGGCGGGGACTACTCAGGAGGGCGTCGTTATCAGGAGAAAGAAAACTGGCGTTCTATGGATCGGAGCGTGGAATGTCAGATCCCTTAATCGGGCAGGTAGGTTAGAAAATTTAAAAAGGGAAATGGATTGGTTGAAGTTAGATATAGTGGGAATTAGTGAAGTTCGGTGGCAGGAGGAACAAGACTTCTGGTCAGGTGAATACAGGGTTATAAATACAAAATCAAATAGGGGTAATGCAGTAGTAGGTTTAATAATGAATAAAAAAATAGGAGTGCGGGTAAGCTACTACAAACAGCATAGTGAACGCATTATTGTGGGCAAGATGGACATGAAGCCCATGCCTACTACAATGGTACAAGTTTATATGCCAACTAGCTCTGCAGATGATGAAGTAATTGTTGAAATGTATGATGAGATAAAAGAAATTATTCAGGTAGTGAAGGGAGACGAAAATTTAAAAGTCATGGGTGACTGGAATTCGCTAGTAGGAAAAGGGAGAGAAGGAAACGTAGTAGGTGAATATGGACTGGGGCAAAGAAATGAAAGAAGAAACCGCCTGGTAGAATTTTGCACAGAGCACAACTTAATCATAGCTAACACTTGGTTTAAGAATCGTGAAAGAAGGTTGTATACGTGGAAGAACCCTGGAGATACTAAAAGGTTTCAGATAGATTATATAATGGTAAGACAGAGATTTAGGAACCAGTTTTTAAATTGTAAGGCATTTCCAGGGGCAGATGTGGACTCTGACCACAATCTATTGGTTATGACCTGTGGATTAAAACTGAAGAAACTGCAAAAAGGTGGGAATTTGAGGAGATGGGACCTGGATAAACTGACTAAACCAGAAGTTGTACAGAGTTTCAGCGAGAGCATAGGTGAACAATTGACAGGAATGGGGGAAAGAAATACAGTGCAAGAACGATGGGTAGCTTTGAGGAATGAAACAGTGAAGGCAGCAGAGGATCAAGTAGGTAAAAAGACGAGGGCTAGTAGAAATCAATGGGTAACAGAAAAGATACTGAATTTAATTGATGAAAGGAGAAAATACAAAAATGCAGTAAGTGAATCAGGCAAAAAGGAATACAAACATCTCAAAAATCAGATCGACAGGAAGTGCAAAATGGCTAAGCAGGGATGGCTAGCAAATGTAAGGATGTAGAGGCTTATCTCACGAGGGGTAAGATAGATACTGCCTACAGCAAAATTGGAGACGTTTGGAGAAAAGAGAACCACTTGTATGAACATCAAGAGCTGAGATGGGAATCCAGTTCTAAGCAAAGAAGGGAAAGCAGAAAGGTGGAGGGAGTATATAGAGGGCCTATACAAGGGCAATGTACTTGAGGACAGCATCATGGAAATGGAAGAGGATGTAGATGAAGATGAAATTGGAGATACGATAGTGCGTGAAGAGTTTGACAGAGCACTGAAAGACCTGAGTTGAAACAAGGCCCCGGGAGTAGACAACATCCCATTAGAACTACTGACAGCCTTGGGAGAGTCAGTCCTGACAAAACTCTACCATCTGGTGAGCAATGTGTATGAGACAGGCGACATTCCCTCGGACTTCAAGAAGAATATAATAATTCCAATCCCAAAGAAAGCAGGTGTTGACAGATGTGAAAATTACTGAACTATCAGTTTAATAAGTCACAGCTGCAAAATACTAATGCGAATTCTGTACAGACGAATGGAAAAACTAGTAGAAGCTGACCTCTGGGAAGATCAGTATGGATTCCGTAGAAATGTTGGAACACGTGAGGCAATACTGACCCTGCGACTTAGAAGAAAGATTAAGGAAAGGTAAACTTACGTTTCTAGCATTTGTAGACTTAGAGAAAGCTGTTGACAAGGTTGACTTGAATACTCTCTTTCAAGTTCTGAAGGTGGCAGGGGTAAAATACAGGGAGCGAAAGGCTATTTACAATTTGTACAGAAACGAGATGGCAGTAATAAGAGTCGAGGGGCATGAAAGGGAAGCAGTGGTTGGGAAAGGAGTGAGACAGGGTTGTAGCCTCTCCCCGATGTTATTCAATCTGTATATTGAGCAAGCAGTAAAGGAAACAAAAGAAAAATTTGGAGTAGGTATTAAAATTCATGGAGAAGAAATAAAAATCTTGAGGTTCACCGATGACATTGTAATTCTGTCAGAGACAGCAAAGGACTTGGAAGAGCAGTTGAACGGAATGGACAGTGTCTTGAAAGGACGGTATAAGATGAACATCAACAAAGGCAAAACAGGGATAATGGAATTTAGTCGAATTAAGTCAGGTGATGCTGAGGGAATTAGATTAGGAAATGCGACACTTAAAGTAGTAAAGGAGTTTTGCTATTTGGGGAGCAAAATATCTGATGATGGTCAAAGTAGAGAGGATTTAAAATGTAGACTGGCAATGGCAAGGAAAGTGTTTCTGAAGAAGAGAAATTTTTTAACATCGAGTATTGATTTAAGTGTAAGGAAGTCGTTCCTGGAAGTATTTGTATGGAGTGTAGCCATGTATGGAAGTGAAACGTGGACGATAAATAGTTTAGACCAGAAAAGAATAGAAGCTTTCAAAATGTGGTGCTACAGACGAATGCTGAAGATTAGAGGGGTAGATCACATAACTAATGAGGTGTTGAATAGAATTGGAGAGGAGTTTGTGGCACAACTTGACCACAAGAAGGGATCAGTTGGTAGGACACGTTCTGAGGCATCAAGGGATCACCAATTTAGTACTAGAGGGCAGCATGGAGGGTAAAAATCGTAGAGGGTGACCAAGAGATGAGCACACTAAGCAGATTCAGAAGGATGTAGGCTGCAGTAGGTACTGGGAGATGAAGAAGCTTCCACAGGATAGAGTGGCATGGAGAGCTGCATCAAACTAGTCTCAGGACTGTAAGACCACAACAACAACAGTATACACCGAGCAAGGTGGGAGCAATGGGTAGCACACTGGATTCACATTTTGGAGGACAACGGTTCAAACTCATGTCCCACCATCCTGATTTAGGTTTCTTGTGACTTCCCTAAATCACTTCAGGCAAATTCTGGGATGATTACTCTGAAAGGACACAGCCGACTTCCTTTCCCATCCTTCCCTAATCTGGTGGGACTGATGAACTTGCTGTTTGGTCCTCTCCCCCAAATCATCCAACCAACTTAGCATGCAAATGAAGCATTTTTGAACATATGTTCATTAGCAAAGTATGTTCACATGGTACCCATCTACCAACCACTTCATATTGTAACATATGTTTTGATATTTTATTGCCATTAGAGACTGTATCATTTGAGAAAGATAATCCAGCACATGATAGTAAATACATACTGATATTTTGCTCCATTCTTCCTAGAGCAAGAAGTTCAGTTCTGTAGATTTGCTGAGGTAGTCTTTCGTAGTATTAGCCAATTATGTTACTTATGGTAGAGGTGTTTAAGAGGAATACATTCAGAAGTGTAGTCAGTTTTCAAAAATATAATGTAATTGGATTGATAAAAAGTATATTCACCAAGTGGTGACTGGAGAAAACACATTAAGGGGCAGTGAAACATGGAATCTTTCAGAACCAGTGGTCAAAGTGTTGAAGGGGAAGGAAGAAGGGTGAAGGACAATGACTGGTGAGATTTAGGAAGTTGGAAAAGTTCAAAAAAGTCACCTACAACTTTGGCTCAGGGGAGACTTACCATCTGGTATGACTTGCATAGTGATTGATTGTTCCGATGATCTTCCAGTATTTTTAGTCAGTACAAAGTATACTTTACACCATTTTAATAGGCAACAAATAGTGAAGTAATCCTAAACTCTTGCTGCAAGCCTGCTGAAAACATCAACAATTATTGTCTGCCAACATTATTTGCATCTTTTGACATGTTTTGGTCCTTTGTGTTCCAACACAGCATCAGTCATGATTGAACGTGGCATCTGAGATATCAAAATTTATGGAACTATATAAAGTGATAATTATATCTGTCCATCATGCACCCATACTCTACTCCCATTGTCCCTGAAAATAGTAAAATAATATACTGACCATGTAGAAAAACAGAATCACAGTGGGGCAGAGTAACATACTGATCAGTCTGATTTAATTTCAGAAAAACAGTAAATTGGTACACACCCTTATTTCATAGTTTTTAAGCACAGCCCATTCAAAAACATATATGCCACTTCATAAGTCCTTACTCATTTGTATATGTATTTCATTACATTGACTTTTGCTGAGTAGTCACTTGTATTACTAGTGACATTACTGTTTCAGGTGTTATGGAATTGTGTACCAAGGGCCTGGGTACATCAGTGAACCAACTAAAGCAGCGTGGTATCAATCTTGGATGTGTGCGGACATGTGTGGTAGTTGCTGAAGAACGTCCCCGTATTTCACTTACTACCAGTTTTTCTAAACTTTTTTCAGCATTAGGGCTCAGTCCACGTGCAGTATCCACTAGTTTTGGATGTCGTGTGAACGTTGCCATTTGTTTACAGGTATGTCTCTTTCATTCTCTAGTGTTCTAGACTGGTAAAAATACTGATTTATTGTTCATAATGGTTTCTACTTCTTGATTCTTCACTTATTGCCTAAGCATAAAGTTCCTGAGGGAGTTGGAACTTGAATAGTGACAACTGTTTATTTACAACTTATACAAAATAGATACATATTTAAAAGTTTTGCTGCCCTTCAGAGTAGTCACCAGCATCGTGTATAACTCATTGCCAGTGATGGGGAAGTCATAGGATACCCTTAGCAGCACAAATTGTGTTGATGGCTCGCATGCAGTGGTCTGTTGTGTGTCACATCTCTGTAACAGTTCTAAAGTTATTGCCAAGAAGTGCTTCTTCGTATTAGGAATGAAGTTAGTCACAAGGCCATCCGTTCGGGGAGTTCCACCCTTAATCCTAAATGGCTAAGAAATAACCTTTTCTTCCTCTGTAAAGAACATCGGGGTAATTCTGGACCCTCTTAGATTGGACCGAACACACGACTACAGTCTATAAAAAGCAGTCAGTACCACTTCATTCACTATAGAAATATAATTAAAAAAAACTATTTCCTTTTGTCCTCAAAAAAGGAGCTTGTAGGTTCACTAATACTCTCCCTGCTCCCCCTACTTCACTGTGGTGATGGTGTTTTCTAAAGACTTTTGTATGAAACCTCATACAGGCTGGAAATGGCAGTGACTACTTCTGTACAATACATTTGTGTTGTGTGTTTTTCAATCATATCACTCTTGTCTATGAACAATTATCATAGCTACTCATAGAAACTATCATTATTTATGCTCCCTCTATCATCTTCTGTATCAGTATGCTCCCTCTTATTTATTTCAGCTCTTACTCTAAAATCTGAACAGCTCAGCAGAAATATTCATATCAACAAAGTAAATTCATCTCTGTAGCATTGTATTACACTGTCATGCTCCCTGAACTAGTTTCTGTATCAGGAACTTGATTTCAGAACAATCTTCCTCAAAATATCAGAGAGATTCCTCTCGAACTTTGAAAGACAGCTAATGGCCACCTTCTACTGTAATACACATCTCTTCCATACACTAGTCTGCAACTCACCCTCATCAATTCTCCCTTCATCACAATTTTTCCCTCCCCTTTGTTGGTGGAGCTCTCTATTTGAATTCTGATCTTTCTTAGTTAAGCCACTGTCACTGTCATTTCAATCTTCTACTCCTTCTTTTTCCCTTTCACTTCTGATGATACTAACTTATATAACCCTTAAAACACTTTACTGTTATTATCATTATTAATGTGAAAGTTAGTAATATTTTCGGCATATGTTGTTCCTTGTTATATGTAAGAGAAAAATGATTCAAATGGCTCTGAGCGCTATGGGACTTAACATCTGAGTTCATCAGTCCCCTAGAACTTAGAACTACTTGAACTTAACTAACCGAGGACATCACACACATCCATGTCTGAGGTAGGATTTGAACCTGCGACCATAGCAGTCACGCAGTTACGGACAGAAGTGCCTAGAACTGCAAAGACGGCACACTGATTGCAGACAGGCACAATCAAAGGATCATTACACACTAAGGATGTGGCCAAAGCCTTCTTCAGAAAAGAAAGGAAAACACAGATTGCATTCACACAAGTAGGCACGTCTTGTGCACACATGGCCGCTATCTCTGGCTGCTTTAGTCTGTTTTTAGTTCAGCTTAAGTAGCCAGAGATAGCAGTCATGTATGCATGAGGTGTGCCTGCTTGTAGGGAAAGTGTGTGTGTGTGTGTGTGTGTGTGTGTGTGTGTGTGTGTGTGTGTGTGTGTGTGTGTGTGTGTGTGTGTGAGTGTGTTTTGCTTTCTTTTCTGTAGAAGGCTTTGGCCGAGAGCTTAGCGGGTAATTTTGTTGTTGTTGTGCCTGTGTGCAACTTAACACATCATTTTTACGGTTAGTAGCAATCTGTCCTTTTTCATAACAGTTAGTATTCCAACTGGACTTTCCATTGTTGGAAATACACATACAGTTGTTTTGATTGTCCTTGCTATTCAGTACAAGTAATTGAAATGTATTTCTTCGTGGTAACACATTTGGCTGCTTTTTGTTACATTTGGGGCAACTTAAGATATTTGGTGTATTCTGACATAGGAAATATTGTTCCCAAAATGTTGTTGCTGTTCTTAAATTATAACCTGTTTAGTGGTTAGTAGAAATAAGTGGCAAAATGAACATAATTCTTTTCAGCATGTTCAGTTACACCCAGCATGTTCCTTCGGCAGCATTATATTCTAGTTCTGCAAGGTTCGCAGAAGAGCTTCTGTAAAGTTTGGAAGGTAGAAGACGAGATACTGGCAGAAGTAAAGCTGTGAGGACAGGGCATGAGTTGTGCTTGGGTAGCTCAGTTGGCAGAGCACTTGCCCGCGAAAGGCAAAGGTCCCAAGTTCGAGTCTCGGTCCGGCACACAGTTTTAATCTGCCAGGAAGTTTCATATCGCCGCACACTCTGCTGCAAAGTGAAAATCTCATTCTGGAAGCATTATATTTGACATATGATACCTCTGATAATCTTCTCAGTAATTTATTAACTTCATATTCCTGTTGCACTGACAGGTGCCATGTGAAAGTGTTTCTTGTGACATTCATCTATGAACTTAAAAATTTTGATCAACCAAACACCACACATCAACGATGTTGAAGACAAATGCAGGCAGACAAGCAAATGCCTTAGGGACACAAATATTTAATTATGCTTTCTTATTAACATATACATTATTTGTCTTCCATTCACTTTGCATATGCTCCATCTTTTACACATTGCATGCTGGCTCAAGAACTAAGACACTAATGAGCTTTTATTAAAAACTAAATACTGCATCACAAAAATGATGAAATGAATCAAATCATACAGCATGTTGTGTATATAAGATGAATTATACATGTACATAAAGCCCGGGAACACTTTCAGTTATTTTTATTGCACAAGAGCCAAACATTGTACAGACACCATACATATGTCATTTTGAAGAGAAACCCTGAAAGTTTTTTTATTCATGTATACCACCACAGCGTAGTTTGGTAATTTGCTGACAGTCAGTGCTAGTCGCAAACCTGCTGAGTTTGGGTGCAGAGCGAGCTTTCTGTGTGTTGGAGTTCGACAAAAACAAGTGTGCTACAGCTGTTCAACGGATGTTTAGAACCAATTATGGTAAGAAGCCACCAACAAGGAAGGCCATTTACCACTGTCACAACAAATTGGTTAAGACGAGTTGCTTGTGCACTGCAAAGAGAAGCAGATGTCCCAGTGAGAGTGAAGTGAATGTGGAGCACATACAAGAGACATTCATAAGCAGTCAGAAGAAATCGGTGCGTCGTGCATTCCGCGAACTCGAAATGGCTCCAGTGACTGTGTGGAAAGTCCTGCGACAGAAGCTGTCTATGAAACCATTCATATTGGAGCCAAGTGCAGAAGCTCAGTGATGACGACAAAGACAAGCATTTTGAGTTTTGTTTGCAGTTTCAACAATTGAATGAGGATGGGGATTGCATTGTTGATCACTTAATTTTTAGTAACGAAGCCATTTTTCACACTAATGGGAAAGTGAACAGGCATAATTGTTGAATCTGAGGTGCAAAGCATCCACATGAATGAATTGAATTTGAACATGATTCCCCAAAGGTAAAAGTTATTTTGTGCCTTGTCACATCAAAAACTGTATTGGCCATTCTTCTTCGCCGAGAGCACTGTCACTGGATATTCCTACTTAGACATGTTGCAGCAGTGGCTGATGTATCAAATCCAACTGGACTTTCCATTCATATCTCACCAGGATGGGGATGCATCCCATTTTCATCTTGAAGTTCGTGGGTACCTGAACACGGAGTTGCCGCATCGATGGATCAGCGGTGCTACAGAGGGGAGCAGTTGTTTCATGAAATGGCCTCACCGATCACCAGATCTCACTCTGTGTTACTTTTTTCTGTGGGGACACATTAAAAATCTGATGTATGTACTGCCTCTACCACGTGATATAGCAGAGAGCTCTGGGAGAGAATACAGGAAATGACTCCCACAGTCGATGATGGCATGCTGGGATGGGTAGGGCAAGAATTCGATTACCATATTGACATCTGCCAGGTCACTCATGGTTTGCATATCAAATGTTTGAAAAAAACAAACTCTCGGAGTTTCTCTTCAAATTGCGATATGTATGACATCTGTACGACATTTAGTTATTGTGCAACAAATAATGTTCAGCTGGGTTGAAGAACTGCCATCAGGTTAAGTGAATCCACATGGCACAAATTGTGAAGCAGCCATAGAATTTGGACATGCTGCTGAACACTGCTTGGTCAACATTGCTTTTGGATACAGTTTGAGGTGCACTTTCATTCTAGTGGACAGATGATAGTCGTGCTGTGTAGGTGTAACTCCTGAGTTATTGTGACTAGTTTCAGAGGTGACTCTGTGTTTGATGGAGCAGAATCTCCCAGTTGGTTATAATTAAACAGATGGTCTTTTGAATGCTGCAATGTAGGCTGTGTACATCGCAGGAAGTTGAAATGTTGTAGGTATGTTCATTAGTCAATGTGCTGATGGCGTATTCTGAAAAAATTATAGTTCCAATTTCTGCCGCCAGGAAAAATATGGCACTCTAATCAGTCAAGACGTGTAATGTTTTCTGTTTTGACATCACTACACTGTTTGTCACTTGGAAACATGTTGATTTCTTTTGTGGAGTGACTGTTGGTGTAAAGTGTTAAGGAGGCTGACTTTTCTGTACAAAATGCAGTGGCTACTGACAAGAAAGATATTGTATTACTGGTGAAGTTGTTTTATCAGAATGGCAGCAATAGCAGTGCAGCGTTACGAAAATATTGCCAACAGGTTCTCCATATCAATAAGTGGGCTACAGAATATGATCAAGAAATTTAAAGAAACAAGTAGTTAAGTGGTACAGAAGGGAGAGGGAGGCAGTCCATTCCCATGATAGCTGTTTGTGATGAAATAGCTATAGCGGACCATGCAGCACATTCTGCAGCCAGAGCTTGAGCTTTATCATGGAAATTTTCTCTCCACTGGTCAACAATTCAAAAGATTTTGTGGCACATTTTACACTGGTGTGTCTACAAGATTCAAAATGTGTTCCCAGTGAAGCCCCAACATAGGCTGTAATGCAGTGACCTTGTCCTTTGTATCTTGGCACTAATGGAAATGGATGACATGTGGCCAGGAAATATTCTTTGGACTGAAGAGGCAAATTTTACTATGCACGGTGCTGAAAATGCACAGAACTGTCACATACAGAGTTCTGCTCCCCCATATGTTACACAAGTCATGCACTGCATGCAGCTTATGTGACTACATAGTGTGGTTACGCAGGCTCCTTCATTCTTGATTCATTTTCCTTTTAGGAGATAACGCCTCCCAGGCTTGTTAGGTTTAGGGTGACATCTGGATGTTATAAATACCTCCTTCATCAACATGTGATTCCAGCTTTGCAAGAACACAACTGCGTCCATGCCACTATTTTCATGCAAGCTGGGGGGTGACACTATATGTCACTTGCAGGTGAAAGATTTGCTTCGAGAACCCTTCAGCATTGACTGCATCATCTTTAGGCAGTTACAAGATATGTGTCTTTCCAGATCCCCCAACCTAAATCCATGTGATGTATAGTTATGGGGATATCTGAAATGTGTTTTCTATCAGGAATGTATCTGAACTCTTGCTGATCTGAAGGAGAGTATATAATGACATGTCTCTCTGATTACAATGGATACACTGCTAGCAACTGTGGACCATCCTGTGTAACAGATGCAGTAAGTTGCTAAGTTGGGCGACCATATTGAAGGGCCACGTTTTCCCCTGGTGTCAGAAAGTGGAACTATTATTTTTTTTCAGAACACCCCACAATCACACCAATTAATGAACATACCTACAATGTTTCAGGGTGCTGTGATGTATACAACCCACACTACAGCTCCTAGAACACCATCACTTTAATTAAGACCACCCAGTACCAGCAAAAGCAAAGCTCAGCATTCTAGTCCTAACGGGCCATTCGGAACATAATGACTGCCATGTGATCCTGTGCCACTGGCGTAACTGTATTCAGTATGGGGGTGTATGGGCTCAGCACTACTCTCTCTTGGTCACTGGGGACTTAAATAATATGTTCTTGTTGTGTTCGTAGGGCAGGCCTTGCATGTGGATGCAACCCATGTGGCAAAACCTTGCGGATAACTACAGTATAATATTTTGTAGATGTGATGGGTTGCAGGATAATACTTCGGGGAAAGGAGGGTAGATTTTGAGAAGTGTGTCCCTCACTTCAGAGCCTGGTGAAGTTCAGTTGAAGCCCTGACGAGAATAACTTAATCCACCACCCACCTCCTCCCCTTTATCCCCACCTCCCCCATCCTCATGTCTCACACTTAACTCCATTAATCTTCACCCACACTGCCCTCATCATGCTCTTGTTATTCTTCTGTTATATCTCCCCCACCTCTAACCAACTCTACCACACCATTGTGCGTGAACATAGCACTTTCCTGCGCTTGCAACAGGGCAGATGTGCTGGTGCTACATTGCTATCCTCCCTTACTGCATTCCTTTCCCAGCCGTCATCCTGTTTTCCAACCATTTCACTTTTCCCTCCCATGACAAAATCAGAAAGCTTAGCAATAATGTAAATCTAGTTCATAAGCCTGTTGACTGATCAATGCCTCAATGATTGGTTTTATGTGCTCATCCATTGTTTGTAATCATTATTAAAATTAAGATCACAAAGTATTTGATAATTGCCTGAATTAATAATAAGAATGTTCCTGTATTTCTGTCAGGAATATTGTTGCAGAGGTAAATGACATTTCAAATTAGTGGCTGTTATGTATGAAAGGTGTTGTTTTGGGTTGTTAATTAAATGTAGTGTGTGCTAGATTATTGCTGCCAGTATTTAATTGTTCATTCAGCTCACAGCAGCAATTTTAGACAGTGCCGCTGTCTGTTAATATATATGTCTCTCTCAATATCAGAATATAAAACACACACACACACACACACACACCTGATCACAGTCTCTGCTTGCCAGGCTTCTGATGAAGGCCTGTTTGGCCAAAAGCTTTGTTTGGCAGTATTTTTTTGTGCTTATTTGCGACTCAGCATCTTTGCTATCTGTTGAGTAGCGACTATCATTTTTGTAATAGTGCAAGAAACAAAATACATGTAGTTCGTGTGACACACCTCAAGTAGTCATCAACTTAAAGAATTGTTCAGTAATGATAGAAGCAGAGGAAATGAATTAAAATTGAAACTCATATGTCTCAAGGAAAATGTAATTTCATTGGATTAAAGAATTGTGTAAACACTATGCATAATATTAAACTTTCATGCAAACTTATCTAGTCAACTGTTGGTATGAGGCCAGTATGTTTTGTGACATATAGTAGGCTGTGTGAGCCAGATTACTGTCAGTAGGAGAGAACTTCATGAAGCGTTTTAATAGACGGTTCCAAATAACTTTGTATATGGATCCATCACCCTGAGTTGTTTGTAGTAGAAGTTACCTTATTCAACCTTAACAGTTGCTTTCATGTACTTTCCTACTGCTGTAGTCATGTTAAGCAGTGCCACTAATTTTGACACTGAATTTCAACTCCATATGCAGAAGATTGAGGGTTGTATGAGAGCTCCTGCTTTATAGCAACTCACTATGAGATAACATAACCATGATTTAAAGAACTCTTCTGTATTTAACCATTCTTGTAACTGTTGCAATATAGAGTGAACAGATTGCTTGTTACAATTTGCTTGTAGCTAGTCTCTAAATGATACTCCATTGCATGATATATAGGTGGTGAGTCAATAGGTAAGCCCAAGATCATTTTGATAACCTTCTTTTGTTCCGGTGCAAAACCGTTGTCAACCAGACCACGTGTTCCTTGGAGTGCACAGCATCCCCAAGCCATGACAGTAAAGTGTAAACAATTTCTCCATCGTAAATCGTGTCTTGTTAATGCACTGTGCCCACATTTTTGTCTTCATATTTTCACATAAATCAAAATTGCACACACGGTCTGCAGTTCACTACTTAATAGGTACTAAGATATTTTTTAGCTGCCATAAACTACACTCCTGGAAATTGAAATAAGAACACCGTGAATTCATTGTCCCAGGAAGGGGAAACTTTATTGACACATTCCTGGGGTCAGATACATCACATGATCACACTGACAGAACCACAGGCACATAGACACAGGCAACAGAGCATGCACAATGTTGGCACTAGTACAGTGTATATCCACCTTTCGCAGCAATGCAGGCTGCTATTCTCCCATGGAGACAATCGTAGAGATGCTGGATGTAGTCCTGTGGAACGGCTTGCCATGCCATTTCCACCTGGTGCCTCAGTTGGACCAGCGTTCGTGCTGGACGTGCAGACCGCGTGAGACGATGCTTCATCCAGTCCCAAACATGCTCAATGGGGGACAGATCTGGAGATCTTGCTGGCCAGGGTAGTTGACTTACACCTTCTAGAGCACGTTGAGTGGCACGGGATACATGCGGACGTGCATTGTCCTGTTGGAACAGCAAGTTCCCTTGCCGGTCTAGGAATGGTAGAATGATGGGTTTGATGATGGTTTGGATGTACCGTGCACTATTCAGTGTCCCCTCGACGATCACCAGAGGTGTACAGCCAGTGTAAGAGATCGCTCCCCACACCATGATGCCGAGTGTTGGCCCTGTGTGCCTCGGTCGTATGCAGTCCTGATTGTGGCGCTCACCTGCACGGCGCCAAACACGCATACGACCATCATTGGCACCAAGGCAGAAGCGACTCTCATCGCTGAAGACGACACGTCTCCACTCGTCCCTCCATTCACGCCTGTCGCGACACTACTGGAGGCGGGCTGCACGATGTTGGGGCGTGAGCGGAAGACGGCCTAACGGTGTGCGGGACCGTAGCCCAGCTTCATGGAGACGGTTGCGAATGGTCCTCGCCGATACCCCAGGAGCAACAGTGTCCCTAATTTTCTGGGAAGTGGCGGTGCGGTCCCCTACGGCACTGCGTAGGATCCTACGGTCTTGGCGTGCATCCGTGCGTCACTGCGGTCCGGTCCCAGGTCGACGGGCATGTGCACCTTCTGCCGACCACTGGCGACAACATCGATGTACTGTGGAGACCTCACGCCCCACGTATTGAGCAATTCGGCGGTACATCCACCCGGTCTCCCGCATGCCCACTATACGCCCTCGCTCAAAGTCCGTCAACTGCACATATGGTTCACGTCCACGCTGTCGTGGCATGCTACCAGTGTTAAAGACTGCGATGGAGCTCCGTATGCCATGGCAAACTGGGTGACACTGATGGCGGCGGTGCACAAATGCTGCGCAGCTAGCGCCATTTGATGGCCAACACCGCGGTTCCTGGTGTGTCCGCTGTGCCGTGCGTGTGATCATTGCTTGTACAGCCCTCTCGCAGTGTCCGGAGCAAGTATGGTGGGTCTGACACACTGGTGTCAATGTGTTCTTTTTTCCATTTCCAGGAGTGTATTTCATCACCCTAAGGGGATAATAGCAGACATGTTATTCCAGAAAATTTTGTGTTACGTACACTCCAATCAAATTCAGCATTGGACTACCACATTAATGAGAATACATGTAAGAAATAATAGTGGCTTCTCATTTTATAATTTTGTGAAACTGGGTTAGTAAATGTTCATATATGTCTTTGATATGTGTAGTGATAATTTAAAGTTGTTTCAAGAAATATTTAAATTAATTAATTAAGTTAATGATTTTTTAATGTGCTATCAGTTATCTACTCCCATTTTTTTAAATGCAGGTCTGTAATGTGGATTACAGCTCTGTGCGGGTGTGTGCATGTACATGCATGCATGCACATATGTACTACAGTGCAGGTTTTCCTGATATCACTGTATTGTGTTTTTAAAAGTACCACTAGAGAAAAAAGGTTATATTTAAGTTTTTGTTAGCTGTGGTCTGACATTGAATTCGTGGAATTTGGTGTATTTTAATTCCATTATGTATATGAAGCATTGTAGAGAGTTTTGTTGGTAGTGGATACAAAATACATGTATTCAGAATTCCTCTCCGTACCCAGTGTTCTTTTACAGAGTGAAAGAAATGTGAAATATATGCATGTAATTTCTTTTTACAGGGTGCATCTAGTCCAGAGCCATCAACAGTTTATGTTGACCTACGAGCTCTAAGAAATGATAGGGTCTCTCTAGTAGAGAGAGGGAGTCCTCATTCCCTGTGCTTGATGGAATCGGGTAAACTGTTGCCTGGAGTAAAAGTGATAATTGCCAACCCAGAAACAAAGGGTCAGTGTGGTGATTCCCATCTTGGAGAGGTAAGTATGATATACATGCTGATGAGAAAATAATAGAAAAAACATGCCATACAACTGACTGTACCTAACATTTACCTCCCATCAATTTTCTGTTGACAATATAATATTCAGTCGCCAAAATTTTTGCGTTTTCTGTAATGATCTCTAATTTATTGTACAGTACTTTCATATTCTATGAAACAAAAATGTAAAAGGATCACATAATAGTGATGTGATAAAAACTACACAAATAAAATGTCCGATACCTAATACAAATGAACAGCAAAATTGATACACTGGTTCTTACATACATTTCTTTTTTGGAATGATTAGTAATTACAGAAACCATAGTAGAGATGGTGAACATCATGTCACTTGACATTCTTGTAGTAGACAAACAAAAACTAGAAGAAAGTGGAAGACGCTGTCCTTGATGATAAGTGTTGTCAATATTAATGGCTGCAGCTGCTTTGTGCTCCCACTATTAAGAGATGTTGATCACACTTTATTACATACAGGAATCTGTGAGAACAGTTTGTACTTTTTTGTTTTGGTTAAAGAGTCACATTAATTCTAAGTGAACTGCAGTGTTTAGCAACATAAAATTATCACTTACAAAGCAATAGTGCAGAAAGTGGAATAGATGGCTGTAAATCAATTGTAATTTTTAGGGGTTCACTGTAATTTTATTTAATACAATACAGGTTTAAGCCTATCAATCAAAAATTGAGATTAAAAATGCACATGTTTGTTCTTATGACATAATTTTTGGTACAGTCACCATGTTCAACACGAGAGGTGAAAATTTATAAGAAAGGGGGCTGATTATATGCAAAACAGTTTCTTACTTTGTGCAATACACAGCAGAAATAATTGATTTGAGTTCATTCTGGTTAAGATGTAACAGTATAGATTAAATGTTTTATTATCCGATACCTTTGACTTTAATGTAATCACTATTTAAAATTTGTTTTTCTTCATTGATGAAATAATGTAAACAGCCTTTTTGTGTGTTCTTCAAACTTTAGGTCATTTCTGTACTTCGCTTCCAGTGTGGGACGTGAAGTTCTTTATAGATGACACTGTCCATAAAAATCTGAAAGTATATGTTGACAAATTCAATCATTGTTAATTTCTGTAACATATTTCTATCAAGTCATCAATGTGATATTTTATGTGATGTATCTGGCAGATAAAGCAGCTGATATTAAAACCATGAAAATCTCTTACCCACTAAAACTTGCGAATGAAAGCTGGTAGAAACAGTAACTTTAAGATATATACAGGGTGTTTCAAAAATGACCGGTGTATTTGAAACAGCAATAAAAACTAAACGAGCAGCGATAGAAATACACCGTTTGTTGCAATATGCTTGGGACAACAGTACATTTTCAGGCGGACAAACTTTCAAAATTACAGTAGTTACAATTTTCAACAACAGATGGCGCTGCAAGTGATGTGAAAGATACAGAAGACAACACAGTCTGTGGGTGCGCCATTCTGTACGTCGTCTTTCTGCTGTAAGCGTGTGCTGTTCACAACGTGCAAGTGTGCTGTGGACAACATGGTTTATTCCTTAGAACAGAGGATTTTTCTGGTGTTGGAATTCCACCGCCTAGAACACAGTGTTGTTACAACAAGACGAAGTTTTCAACGGAGGTTTAATGTAACCAAAGGACCGAAAAGCGATACAATAAAGGATCTGTTTGAAAAATTTCTACGGACTGGGAACGTGACGGATGAATGTGTTGGTAAGGTAGGGCGACCGCGTACGGCAACCACAGAGGGCAACGCGCAGCTAGTGCAGCAGGTGATCCAACAGTGGACTCGGGTTTCCGTTCGCTGTGTTGCAGCTGCAGTCCAAATGACACCAACGTCCACGTATCGTCTCATGCGCCAGAGTTTACACCTCTATCCATACAAAATTCAAACGCGGCAACCCCTCAGCGCCGCTACCATTGCTGCACGAGAGACATTCGCTAACGATATAGTGCACAGGATTGATGACGGCGATATGCATGTGGGTAGCATTTGGTTTACTGACGAATCTTATTTTTACCTGGACAGCTTCGTCAATAAACAGAACTGGCGCATATGGGGAACCGAAAAGCCCCATGTTGCAGTCCCATCATTCCTGCATCCTCAAAAAGTACTGGTCTGGGCCGCCATTTCTTCCAAAGGAATCATTGGCCCATTTTTCAGATCCGAAACGATTACTGCATCACGCTATCTGGACATTCTTCATGAATTTGTGGCGGTACAAACTGCCTTAGACGACACTGCGAACACCTCGTGGTTTATGCAAGATGGTGCCCGGCCACATCGCACGGCCGACGTCTTCAATTTCCTGAATGAATATTTCAATGATCATGTGATTGCTTTGGGCTATCCGAGACATACAGGAGGCGGCATGGACCCCTGTGACTTCTTTCTGTGGGGACACTTGAAAGACCAGGTGTACCACCAGAATTTAACAGCTGAAGCAGTACATCTCATCTGCATGTGAAGCCATTCTGCCAGACACGTTGTCAAAGGTTTCGGGTAATTTCATTCAGACACTACGCCATATTATTGCTACGCATGGTGGATATGTGGAAAATATCGTACTATAGAGTTTCCCAGACCGCATCTGTTGTTGACAATTGTAACTACTGTAATTTGGAAAGTTTGTCTGCCTGAAAATGTACTGTTGTCCCAAGCATATTGCAACAAACTGTGTATTTCTATCGCTGCTCGTTTAGTTTGTATTGCCGTTTCAAATATATCGGTCATTTTTGAAACACCCTGTACATTCTTTCATTTCTGAAAAGAGGGGGCAAATTTCAATGGAAAGTGGCTAGACAATGATTAGAAAGTACTACCACCAGACCACAAGTTTAAAGAGAAACAAACAGAACTGTGCTGTTGTCCATTAAAATTGAAATTCATCCTGCATTTGCTTGATTGTAAATTCATTTTCAAGGCTCTTCTCTTTCTAAGTATATTACTTGATTAAAATGGGCTAATAAAGAAATACAAATAATGACGTGAAATTTTTTATAAAATTGTTTATTATTTAATTCCTTATTCCAGAATTTTGTTATGTTATAGATTTGGGTGCAGTCCAGCCACAATGCAAGTGGGTACTTCACAATTTATGGAGATGAGAGCGACTACGCAGACCATTTCAATGCTCGTTTGGTGACAGGCACCACAGGGGAGACATATGCCCGTACTGGATATCTCGGCTTCCTAAGGAGAACAGAATGCACTGGTCAGCAGCAGACAAGCACAGTGATCGGAAGCAGTATCGGAGAACAGACCTCAGCAGTGTTGGGCGCAGGAGGTGAGGGCTGTGACTCCCCTGCTCCTACACAGCCCCTGCTGGATGCTCCAGGTGCAGTGACACCCACTTAGCATGGGCACGCGCGTGCAGTCGCAGTTGCAGCACAAATCAAGATGGTTTAACACATCTGCTATTTATGCAGCAGTCTTGTCTCTGTGAATCGAACTCTAAGGTGAAGGAGAGGAGTTTGCTGCCATGTCTTCCTCACCGTGTTTTACTCAAAGAGTCGAAATCTATATATGTTTCATTTATTAAGCTGTTTTGTTTTATACTTCAGTAGTTTTTTATCTACTGGTATTCACTGCATGTTAACAAGCAGACTGGCCGGAAATTATGTAACAAAACTCATTGTTATAATTATCCTTGTATTTGCATAAGACATATTATTGAGGATTGCATTCTTGAAAAACAAAATTATGTGGTTGTGTTCACCCCAACAAGTATAAGCACAGTTTTGTCCCCCTCAGTGAGCGTTTATGTATACATTTTTCTATGAGGAGCATTTGAAAAGTCTGTGCAAAGTCCAAGAGATGGCACCACCGGCACGTATCGAGGTCATGTTTAGCTAGTAGCATGTTTGGAAAGAATGCATACCAAGTTCCAGCCATATTGGTCTATTTCTTTGTGTTTGGTATTCGTCGAATCAAGCAAGTCAAGTGATTGTCAAAAAATGGACGAAAATGAATTTCGTGTGGTGATTAAACATTACTTTATGAAAGGTAAAATGCATCAGGAGACTAAAGAGAAGCTTGATAAACATTACGGTGACTCTGCACCTTTGATTAGGACAGTTTATAAGTGGTTTCAAAATTTTCAAGTGGTCATATGGGCACCAGAAATCATTGATCAAATACATGATATGATGATGGATGACAGAAGAGTTAAGGTGCATGAGATTGCTAGTGCTGCGGGCATCTCAAATGAATGGGTACATAATATTTTGCATAAACATTTGGACATGAGAAAGCTATCGGCAAGATGTATTCCGTGATTGCTCACGCTTGACCAAAAACGGAATTATGTGAAGTGTTGCAAGGAAGGTTTGCAACTGTTCAGGAAGAATCATCAGGACTTTAAGCATCGTTTCGTCACTGTGGATGAAACATGGATACATTACTATACACCTGAGACCAAGCAACAGTCTAAACAATGTGTTACCAAGGGAGAATCTGCACAAAAAAACTGAAGCCCATTGCTTCGGCCGCAAAGGTTATGACAACTGTCTTTTGGTATTTGCAAGGGATAATCCTCATCAACTATCTGGAAAAGAGTAAAACTATCACAGGTGCATATTATTCATCGTTATTGGACTGTTTGAATACCGAGCTGCCCCTCTGTTCTCCAGACTTGGTTCCCTCAGACCACTATTTGTTCCCTAATTTGAAGAAGAATATTGTATTCAAACGAGGAGGTGATTGCAGCAATTGCAGACTTGGACAATTCCTATTAATCGGAAAGGATCAACCAATTAGAAGAGCACTGCACGAAGTGTATAATTCTAAAAGGTGGCTGTGTCAAAAAATAAAAAAAAAAGTTAACCACAAACATGTAAGTAGTTTTTATTTTTGCACAGACCTTTCAAATGTCCCTTGTATATCTGTCAGTGTGTATTTCAGCTAAAGATCTACAACAAATGCGCCAACCCAGTAGTGTTGTTGTGGACCTGCTCTGTGCCTTGTGAGATACGTTGTTAGAGCACTTCCTAAATCTTATTGTACCTTTATGATAATTGCAACATTTTTTAGCAGTTTGGTTTCCTGGCTGTGTCATTGTACTTTCCAGAGCATTAATAACACAAAGTGCAGTGAAGTAGACTGGAAATTATTTTGCGTAACAAGAAATCAGGGAGAAATGTTGACAAGTAAGAGGCAAACATTGCCAGTAACACAAAAGATGTAATGAGACAATGAGAGATAGCAAGAAGCTTAGTAACCTATCGCACAAAACTCGGAGTGGGTTCATTACAACAACAATGGCATGGTACATTTGCTAGATGGGAACTGGAATTGATAGTAATCGAAGCACCAAAATATAATACAGATTGGTTTTTCTAACACATTTTAGGTGACCCACTTGGACTACATTCACATCTGATGTAACATTCAACAACGTACCAACTGAAAAATGGAGAATTGGGTAGCCGTGTTGTTCACACTAAAATCTGAAAACAATGTTTAATGATAGTGATTATAGGATGAAAGAAACTAACTTCTTCCAGATAAGAATAATGCCCGCAACTGAGTTACTGTCTTTGCATATTGTTCATATGTCTTGCTATCATCAGAACATTGTTTGTATTCTGTCCAGGGCTTCTTATTACTGTATTAAAGTGTGCAGAAATTATTGCGATATTTCTGTAGGCTGATATGATTTTATTTTATTTGATATTTCATTTGTCTTCCCTGACGTCCACCCCTTTGTCGCTGCTTTGTTAGAATTAGGTGGCCACCAAACCCCTCCCTCTTTCAGTCTTCTTCTTTTCCCTAGTGTTTCCCCATCTAATGTGGGATACAATTTTTCAATGTTTGGCAGGTTTTATTTTTTATTATTTGACTTTGTAACCAGATGTCCTTCCTGATGGCACTGGCATCTAGGTAATCTGTGGGAGGGAAGTTATTTGCATCATGTGTCAATGAATAGTGGAAACCTTGTTCTGAATAGTGTAAACCTTGTTCTGTGTTTTATCATATTCCATCTGTTTGTGTATCGTATTCTCTGAAGTGGAATTGGGGACAAGCCTAGCATTTGCTTAAACTGCTGTGAGAAACCATCTAAGAAGTGCAAATAGGCTGGCCAATGTAGCGGCCTGCCATTTGATCAGGGTTGGGCTCACCACCTTGTCTTGTAAGTTAACATACTGCATATTATTCTATACAAGCAGATCTCACCAAACACACTTCTCACTACCTACTCTTATTTGCCTACCTAGTCTTATTTGCCTAATGTCGCTTCTTATCTCAGTCATCTTGTAAAGGGTTTTTCCGTAAATCAGATTTTCTTGAGGATGATGTAGCGCAGTATCCATCTGCATTGTTCATGGTGAATGTGCACATCCAGAATGTGCAGGTTTGGAAGTTGTGAACAGAAAATAATGGTTTTAGGACATCGGTTATTCAGCATTATGGTATGTACTTTTGAAAAACATTAGGTTTTTGTTACCCTAGGTGCCTTACTTCTGTTACTGACGAATCCAGTAAACTATTGAGAACTTGTTGATATTAAATAGATTTTAAATATTCATTTTTGTACATTTGGTCAATCCCCATTAATTGTGCCTATTATTGAAGAAGACCATTTTAAATAGGATTTATTTACATTTTGTTTGGCTGCTGCTAAATACATTTCTCTAACATGTGTTACAACCATCTTGATTATGTGATAAATGGTATGGTGATTCATTTTGTACATACATTTGATGTTAGAACATGCTATGCAACATTTTGAATTTTTTTAGTGTGCTCTTTCCTTTTTAATTAAATATTCTGCACAGTTCAGTTTCAGTGTTGGTATTTAATGAAAAATTGATATTTTGCAGCTTTATATTGCTATGCTTTGCATCTGCAGGAAAATTTATTTCACAACTAGAATAGTTGAACAATTTTGTATTTTATACATGGTTATAAAAGTGATGTTTAATATAAAGCATGGCCTTCAGTAGTTTATGTGCTGTTGCTGGCTTGTAGCTGAATGAATGGAGCAATAGGCTTATTCTTAATCCGAATATTTGCTGCTATTATTATGTATATGCTAATAATTAGTTTATCTGTGCAGCATTTAAGTCATTTGTAAGTTCCTTTTAGTAGTCCCTAATGCTCTGACTGGTGATATGAGCTTTAAATATTGTCCTAAAACACTGAAATCATTAATTAATTGCATGAACTCTGTCCCCCTTCTCTTTTAAAATCTCTAAAATCATTTAGTGGAATTCATAGCGACTTTATTAAACAAATAATAAGAATGAAAAGAGAGTTATTTTCACATATGTGATCTTATTAGGTTCAGTGCTATGTGAACAAAATGCCAACTCTTCCGAAATTTGTAAACATGTGAAGTGCAGAAATCCTCTCTTCCATGTAAAATGAGTGTCAGTGAGATTGAGGATCAGGATAAGAGAGAAATTTTCTTGTAATTCATTGTTGATTCCATTCTCCACTTCGAGAATTTGACAGTACCATAATGTTGCATAGTCAGTGTACAGTCAGATGATCAGAAGTGATGCAGTTAAGCTAATGGTCACGCATATGAACTAAGTGCTATTTTTGAAGACAGGCAGTCATAATAATGCTTCTCTGTCTCACATTTTTAATAAGATTCGGACATGTGCACATTCTACACTGCCCCCTCATCTTCATTTAAAAAAAAAAAAAGGAAATTTGCCTTTTCTCTAGCCAAAATTCAATCAAAAACATTTCTGCTGCCCCTTTGTGTATCCCGTATGATATAAAGCACTATTTGTAACTTGCCACACATTCTTCCACAACAGTATTTATTTTTTCTCTTACCCAAAATCCCTTCTTTTCACCACCCTGATCCTACATAATTTTACTGCCAGAGCGGAACATTAATGAATCACCTCTTCGCATTTCACAAGAGCCGTTTACCCTGTAATGACTGAGACCCTTGCTTTCAAACAGCCAGAAGCATTTGAATCTTTCATTCACTGAACTCCCCCCCCCCCCCCCCCCCCCTCCCTCCCTCTGCTCCCTCATGTGCATGTACACACGCAAGTTCTTGAATTATACATTAAAATAATAACGAACTGAAATGTATGACAAATACCAAAAATTATGCAAAACTTCTCATTGTGTAAATGTAATGCACTGACTGGTTCCCAAGGGAATTAAGGGGAATTACAGCAATTACCCACTCACACATGCTGTATGAAGGCTAAATGATGGCCTGATAGCTTGCTGCTGGTATTTTTGATTTTATCTCCAAGTCTCCTTGGTGATACATATGAAGTAACAGAAAACAGATTCTCAACAATTTAAGTCACACTGGATGTTCATAGCTACATTTTTGTACCCTCTAACCCTTTTACAAAAGCTCGAAATTTAGCACGGACTTCAATGCGAGACGCCTATAACAGTTTCCACTACGAAACATTTGTCTCGAAATCTGGCGGAATGGGGTTACTATCAAAGACAGTGCTGCCAAAGCAGAGTTACTAAACACAGCCTTCCGAAGTGCCTTCACAAAAGAAGACGAAGTAAATATTCCAGAATTTGAATCGAGAACAGCTGCCAACATGAGTAACGTAGAAGTAAATATCCTCAGAGTAGTGAAGCAACTTAAATAACTTAATAAAAGCAAATCTTCTGCTCCAGACTGTATACCAATTAGGTTCCTTTTGGAGTATGCTGATGCATTAGCTCCATACTTAACAATCATTTACAACCGCTCACTCGACAAAAGATCCATACTCAAAGACTGGAAAGTTGCACAGGTCACACCAATATTCAAGAAAGGTAGTAGGAGTAATCCACAAAAATACAGGCCCATATTGTTAACATTGATATGCAGCAGAATTTTAGAACATATATTGTGTTCGAATATTATGAATTATCTCAAAGAAAATGGTCTATTGACACAGTGTCACCATGGGTTTAGAAAACATTGTTCCTGTGAAACACAATTATGAAGTCTTGAGTGCTATTGACAAAGTACTTCAGATTCATTCCGTATTTCTGGATTTCTGGAAGGTTTTTGACTCTGTACCACACAAGCATCTCATAGTGAAATTGCGTGCTTATGGAATATCATCTCAGTTAAGTGACTGGATTTTTGGTTTCCTGTCACAGAGGTCACAGTTCATAGTAATTAATGGAAAGTCATTGAGTAAAACAGAAGTGATTTCTGGTGTTCCCCAAGGTAGTGTTACAGGCCCTTTGCTGTTCCTTATCTATATAAATGATTTGGGAGACAATCTGAGCAACCATCTTCAGTTGTTTTCAGATAATGCTCTCGTTTATTGACTAATGAAGCCATCAGAAGACCAAAACAAACTGCAAAATGAATTAGAAAAGATATCTGAATGGTTCGAAAAGTGGACACTAAATAACAAAAAGTGTGAGGTCATCCACATGAGTGCTAAAAGGAACTCGTTAAACTTCAGTTACACGATAAATCAGTCTAATCTAAAAGCCGTAAATTCAACTAAATACCTAGATATTACAATTATGAACAACTTAAATTGGAAGGAACACACACAAAATGTTGTGGGGAAGGCTAACCAAAGACAGCATTATTGGCAGGACAGTAAGAAAATGTAACAGACCTACTAAGGAGACTGCCTACACTACGCTTGTCCGTCCTCTTTTGGAATACTGCTGCACAGTGTGGGATCCTTACCAGATAGGACTGACGGAGTACACCAACAAAAGTTCAAAGAAAGGCAGCATGTTTTGTATTATCGCAAAATATGAGAGAGGGTGTCTCAGAAATGATACAGGATTTGAGCTGGAAATCATTAAAAGAAAGGCATTTTTCATTGCAACGGAATCTTCTCATGAAATTCCAATCATCAACTTTCTCCACCGAATGCGAAAATATTTTGTTGACACCGACCTATCACCACAATAAAATAAGGGAAATCAGAGCTCATACGGAAAGATATAGATGTTCATTCTTTACGCGCACTATAGGAGATTGGAATAATAGAGAATTGTGAAGGTGGTTCGATGAACCCTCTGCCAAGCGCTTAAATGTTATTTGTAGAGTATCCATGTAGATGTATATGTAGAAAAAAGGTGATTTTAAATGGCCCTTCTCAGAAGACGCTAACATATATATTGTGCAGTCTCCTATTAGTGAGCATCACAACCTATGGAGTTGTTCTTTACAGATCCCAATTAGTGTAGCAACATTAAGGAATGGGTCATGTGAATGTGAAATTATGTTTCCTCATATAATTGACGTGTATTCCACTCAGGATTTTTCATTATTGTACACACTTATTGGGTCACATCTTATGAGATAGCATCTATATGATTGTCTTCATATAGTCTCTTAGATCGTAAGAACAAAGTGTCATCTGGTTTAAACAGTCACTTTCAAGATTGGTGCCATTTTCCCCACATGAGAAAGCTTTTTCATGTGAGTAAAATTGTTTTTAAGAATATTCTGCAGCAAACTGGTATCAATATTACCATGCGAAATGGACTGCTCCTTGAGAGACCTGCTAGAGGTCATGATTATGAGAAATGTTGTATAAAATTCATCAAGTCTAGGTGATTTGCTTCTTTGTAGAGATTTCAGTTGCTTTTTGTACCTGCACACAAATATCTGTACATTTTCCAGCTTGGCATCCATGTGGCATTTGTCCAAAGGAAATATAGCTTTATTTTCCTAAGCTTTTCAAGTCAGTGGTCCCTTCTTCCGGCTGAAGGGTTAAGGAAAAGGAAGAAGGTGAAGGAAAAAGACTGGTGTGGTTTAGGAAATGGGGAGAATTCAGAAAAGTTGCCTTGAACCATGGGAGGGGAGACTTACTGGACATGGTGAAGCCAGAAGGGGAAGCCACTGGCTCCGAGGGCTTGCAAATTTCAATCTCTCTCTCTCTCTCTCTCTCTCTCTCTCTCTCTCTCTCTCTCTCTCTGTGTGTGTGTGTGTGTCTGTGTCTGTGTCTGTGTCTGTGTGTGTGTGTGTGTGTGTGTGTGTGTGTGTGTGTGTGTGTGTGTTCTTCTGCCACCATTTTGTGAGCAGGTTTTGTATGTATCCATTTACTTTAATTTTCAGAAATTTATTATTTTCTTCATTGAGAGAGGTGTTTTGGAAGCTTTGTAAGTGAATAAGATGGGACTAAATGTCTTTATAACACACAAACCAGTAAGATGCATGATCTCAGTTTAGTTTCCTCTAGGCTTCATTTACCAGCAAATAGCAGGGGAATGGGTTTAGTTCATCATGCTTGTGCTGTGGATTATTATGAAAAATGCTGTTACTACTTAATTTAATTTAATTTATCCCTATTGCAAGAGTACTTCCTCATGTGTGTGTGCCCGTGCGTGCGTGTACACCTGTGTGCGTGGGTGTTTCCACTTAAATTTGCTAAAATGAAATGTCTTTTACAGAGTTACACGATGCTGTGTTTGTGGTTGGTGCACTTGACGAGACTATTATGTTAAGAGGAATGCGGTATCACCCTATAGACATAGAAAATAGTGTCATGCGGTGCCATAAAAAGATTGCTGAATGGTAAGATACCTCTCTGATTCACTATTCACAATTTTTTGTAAAATGTATGTTTGTAACTTCTGTAAGAGAAAGTAGTATCAGTTCATACAATTTTTCAAGAGAATTTGCATGTTCATTTTTTTTTCTTTCTTTTAACTAATCAGATTGTAATGAGGCATACAGTTGTTTGATTTACAAGCATTTCTTTTCAGTTTTACATATAGTTAGGGATCACATGCTAACCAGACTGCAGATATTTCAGATAACTTTCATTTTGGATAAGAGATTGGTTTTAGAATCTGTGGGTTCCATCTTCAACTAATGCTAACTCTGTTTGTAGTATTTGATAAAAGGCACCTTGCTGTAAGTGGTTCACAGACTTTTCAGTATGGTGATGTTTTCCTTTCACTGAATGATGAGTGCCATTGTAACACTATTATGAAAAGGGAAGTTGCCACTCACCATATAGCGGAGATACTGAGTCGCAGAGGCACAGCAAAAAGACTGTCGCTAATAAAGCTTTCGGCCATTAAGGCCTTCATCAACAATAGAAAACACTCACACACACACACACACACACACACACACAAACAAAATCACGTACATTACTGCAGTCTCAGGCAACTGAATTTGAGTGTGGTTTCAGTCGCCTGAGACTGCAGTCATGTGCAAGTGACTCTCTCTCTCTCTCTCTCTCTCTCTCTCTCTCTCTCTCTCTCTCTCTCTCTCTCTGTGTGTGTGTGTGTGTGTGTGTGTGTGTGTGTGTGTAGGCCTTAATGGCTGAAAGCTTTATTTGTGACTGTCTTTTCATTGTGCCTTTCTGTGACTCACCATCTCCATAGTATGGTGAGTGGCAACGTTCCATTTTATAATCCTGGGTTTTCCATTGTTTGACCGCTGTAAGAGTATGTTTTTGGATGCCTACAAAGTCAACATTACCAGTGTATGAAATCACTAGTTTCTGATATTATTCAATTAGTCAAAATAAAAATTATTCATGAAATGTGGAGTTGTATCAGCATACTAATTTTACATCTAAATCACACTCAGCAACAGATCTATGATATTTCCAAATCTGTGCAAAAACTTGGTAGTGCCACCCCACTCCCAAATCGTTTGAGATAGGCCACCAAAAATTTTAAAAAATCAATTTTTCAAAAATATTTCATTTTGTAGTACACATCTTTCTGAAGTGTTTGATACACAAAACATACATGTTTGAGAAAATATAAGACATGTTATTTGATCGTAAATGTGCCAAAGTGCAGTGCCATGCCTCTTCACACAGCATTCTTCTATCGCGCATGACTGTACCTCGGCTCTGTGGCATTCAAGTATGTATATTTTGTAATGGAAGCCACCAAAACTATATTCAAGACAATGGAAATTAAAATGTCCTGAGGAGTGAGGCAAGCAACACAGTACACATTTCATCAGCCCTTAGGACCCGGCATTCTTTTCTCTTTAATCTTGCTACAGTTTTACACAGCATGATTTCCTTTCTGCAAAAGAGTCAATTGCCTCATCAGAGTTAATCAAATGTGGTGATACATGAAAAATCAAAATTTCAATATGTAGTACTGATAAAGCTGTTAATACGAGTAGTACACAAGACTGGTGTGGTTCCAAGATTTGATTACATCTATTTAGTTACTGTTTGCTAGATAAAATGAAACAGATCTTTCTAATATTGCACCAGTTGTAACACACGCCAAATAAGTGAAACTGTTTTTGCACAAATTGTCTTTTTTATGTATCTCATTTACACAAATAACATGACAGAATATAATTCACGAAGTGCCATCAGTGCCTATGAGGCTTCCTACAAGCAAAAAGTTTTATGTTAAGAAATAATATTATGTTTCAATTAGACACTCCAGTCTCAAGCTTGAATCTAAAGTTAGTAGTCCAAAATATTTATATAAATTTGGACTCATAATATTCTTCCATATAATTTGTGTGATTTCCCTGTTTCTTCTTCTTCTTCTTCTTCTTCTTCTTCTTCCTCATTCTAACAAACAATCTTGTCATCACTAATTCTGTAACTATTCGTGCCACTGTCAAAACTTGTTCACTGGTTAACTTCACTAACTCCAATCCTAACAGAATCACTGGTTCAGTTATCCCGCATTTATTCTCCGTTTTCCATGCCATTCAGAGAACAGAATTTAGTTGCCTTCCAACCAGGGACTATACAATTGGCCCTTAGTAGTGTAGCCTTCTGGCAAAAATGTTATGTCAAAATTTAATTTTTTGGATACATCGAGAAGATGACATGTAATCTTTCTTACCTGTTATTTCTATAACTCATTTGTTTCCATTCTGGTAGACTGAATCTGTAGATTTTACTAATAATTATGACCATGCTGATCATTCGCGCACCCAGTCAACCACATAAACAGAAATTGGCATTCACCTGTTTGGGCTCGTATGGCTCAACTTGTATAGCCCCGTTTCCTTTTGTCTCCTGGTAAGTGTTTTTATTTATAGATGCGATGGGGATTTCCCCCAGCAAAGATATCATGTACACTATGCATGCATTCAAAAATCAACTTGTGATTCATTCAGAAATCATATGAATAATCAAACAGTGGAAAATACAGGATGGAATGTAACAATATTATGAAAAGGAAAGTTGCTACTCACCATATAGCAGTGATGCTGAGTCACAGATAGGCATATCATATGAATAATCGATAGACCAATGTTTGCTGAATGCTAGACGCTTTGTGCAACAAGGTTTGTTTGCTTCCAAAATATGAATTTGGCACCCTCTGCAATTGCTGTCCAAGGGAGATACCCCAGTTTTCACCTCCCCCCTTCACCCCCCTAAATCTGGGCCTGATCATACTTCTTATGTAACTGAAGTAACAACTTGCAATTAAAAAAATTCAACTTGTAGAAAACAAAACTTTAATTGAAACAATCATTAAAATTGGGAGAGCCAGTGCTCACTTTCAGGAAGCACAATGCCCAGTATATCCCACATAAGCAATCAAAATACAAACTATTCTTAGTTTTTTTAACTATAATTTAATTGGATAGGTAAAAAATCTACACATCAAGCAGCAGCAAGAGAACACACATACAAAGTTTTTAAAGTTTGCAAGCCATTTGAGCCAGTGTCTCCTCCTTCTGGCAGAAGGTTTGAAGTGTAAGGAAGAGGGGTGAAGGAAAAGGACTCGTCAGATTTAGGAAAAGGGATGGACTCAAGAAAAATTGCCCAGAACCTCGGGTCAGGGGAGATCACCAGATGGGATGAGAAGGAAAGACAATCAGGTTTTGCCCTTCTTCCTTCCCCTTCAACCCTTCTGCCAGGAGGAGACACTGGCTCCAAAATCTTGCCTACTTTAATACCTGTGTGTGTGTGTCTCGTGTCATCTCTTGTCACCAAATAAAATATGTTTAATCCTGAAAGCTATGGGTTTTCTTCTTCTTTCTTCTTGTTTCATTTCACCCTACTTTGGGATATGTTAAACCATCCCCAATTCCATTTACCATGCCACGTGAATTGTTTTGAAGACATGCCACTTTATCCTTTTTTTTCTGTGCAGAAATAAGCAGGGAAATAATGTAAAAATATCACTTTTATTATGCTTGTTGAAAGCAATAAAATGTTTAGATACAAACTGCCAGAATATAGCTTCAAAATATCATTTATATGAAAACATGTTCATGTAATAAGTTTCTGATTATTACATGCATAATCTTAGTCATGTAGTACTTATAGTGTTAATTTTAGAAGTTTAAATGATCATTCATTGTAAATATTAAATAGCAACAATTTAATTAAAGAATTTCATTTTCAGTGCTGTATTCACATGGACAAATTTACTGGTGGTAGTGGTTGAACTGGATGGGAATGAAAATGAAGCTCTCGATCTTGTTCCTCTCGTTACAAATACTGTTCTGGAGGAACACCATCTTGTTGTCGGAGTAGTGGTTGTTGTTGATCCAGGTGTAGTGCCAATTAACTCCCGTGGAGAGAAACAGCGCATGCATCTTAGAGATGGCTTCCTTGCTGATCAACTAGACCCCATATATGTAGCATACAATATGTGATGAGGTTCAGTGGTCTGTAGACCATTCCTGTGGAACTGTGAGACTGGCCATACCTTGAGAAATGATTCAGTTGTTGTGTGCGTCACAATTAGTCTGTGTATTCGAGAATACTTGTCATGACGACAGATTTGAAGACATTAGAAGTGTGTGAAATATTTTGATGCCTAGTATGAATTTATAACAGAAACAGTGTGACATTGTATGTTGCCACTTTCCGGCAAAGGTGGCAGATATCGACTGCATTGTGCCACTAATAGACATATGTTGATTTCATGTATAACTGAACTACCTAGAGAACCACTTTTGTACTTGTAATATTAGTGGTGGTTCTTTTAAAGTGTGTGATTCAAGCATCTGCTAAAGACTCTCAGTTGAGCAGCCTGTATGGTGCACTAATTTTGTGATTTTTTGTGACAGTTGTGAGTTTATGGACAAGCTCAGAATCAACACTATCTACAGTGGGTTTAAAATGTCTTAAAATTTGTTTTCTGTCAACGATATTTCCGTTGAATGGTGAACTGACTGTACTGTATATTTAATATAAAAAGCTACAAATGACTGTTACTTCATCTTTTTCCATCCACAAGTGCAATGATTACTGCACACACTGAAGTCTGTGATCTGAGATTCTTTCCCATGTCCCTTTAACAGTGAGGATTAGTCGGTGAAATTGCATGGATGTGGAAGAACCTGCCCAAAATTCATGAAGAAAAGAGAATACCGCAAACCTGAAGCCACAACTGTGAAAGTGTTTAGAATAGAGGGACCATTGGACATAGCTTGTACTTTTACCACTGTGATGTAACCAGATTTGCTTACAGGCATTGTAAGCCTTGGGCATTTGACTTCGCTCAAAGAAAATACCATTATCAAAGGCATCTGCACCTATGATTTTGAATAGTGTTAAACTTTTAGATTTTAATGTGAGACAGTACATAACTGATGATGTGGTGAAGAAAAATAAACTTCGAGCAGGATTTCTAGTATGGTTGGCTGTGTGATTATAGACTGCCCGATATTAAGTCATCATTATGCCTTCAGCTCGTAAACATGTCTAGCGATACAACTCACCATTAGGAATGTGTAAATGCATGTTCTGCTTACATTACATAACAGAAATAAAGTAATTTTGTGTACATTTATGTAATATACTTTTAACAAATTTGTGTGAAATGTGACAACTAGCTCTGATTTTTTTTTCTGTCACACTTAATTTAAAAAAAGGTCCCTATAATGAGTGTTGCTATTATCGAGACCAAGCGATTTAAAAATCTGTTGACTCTCTTTTTTAAAAAATTACATTCTAATTGCTAATGCTTATGTATTTATGTAACAGACAAAGTGCTTCTTTGGCAGCTTACATTATTTTCTTTCATAGGAAGTCTTAAAGAAACATATGCCCTGTTAATGTCACCCATCATTGTTGTCATTGTCATCACCATCACCATCATCATCTGTCGTCATCATCATCATCATCATCATCATCATCATCATTATTGTTATTTGAAGCACAATAACAACAATTTAGCAAAAGACAGAGCTGACTTCATGCATTTTGTGTGATACTCATGTAATAGAAGCAACAATGCCATGTAAAGAATTGATGTCTCAGTTTCTGAGTATGATATTTTCTTTTTATATATATATATAACTTGTTTTGCTTGTGCTGACTATTGTATTTACTATTTCTGTTAAAGCCTAGTGCAATACTGTTGTGAATTTGAAGGAATTGATTAATTCATGTATCTAGTCTCTGTTAATACTGGAACATAGATTATAGTCTTGCCACGATCACCGTGAACCTTTTTCTTAGATACATTACTTGAAAATTAATGTAAGAATGGAATTATGTTCAAATGTATTTCACTTGTGCCAACACAGAAAGACAACACGAGTCATTTGTCCTTGCGTGAAAAATGATTTGATTCTTAAAGTATTAGACATATAAAAATGTCGTAAATCAAATGCTGGGTGATGTTATAGTCTGCACAAAGCCTAGTATGTTCAAATACTCCCAGAAGAATCATTGCAAGACTGCATGAAAGGGAGGAAATTTACTGTTTTCATGGCCAATGTCTTTCATCATCTGGTAGCACAATATAAAAACTTTTGTTATTACTTTATGAAACAGTCTCACTATTGTTTGGTTAGTATACTACACAAATTTTAAACAGCAGTATTTGTTTTAAGAATATTTTCAAGCACAGATAAATTGACATTGTTTGGCTTTGAAGTGGATTATCTTTATGATTGTTAGGTTTCTTTGTGATGACGATACTAGTGAACATTACTAATGTGAGTTATTGAAGAAATTGTATTTGATGAATTGAGGAGGGAAAAAAGTGACTGAATGCTTTAACACAGACCATACCATATGGAGTAAGGCAATTTTGTAAATTTTTTATGGAAATGCTTTTATATTTTGTATTGTTTTGGTGAACTTCTTTTCAACAGATTTAGCTGTAGCTATTTTCATCACTGAGAAATACATTTCCAAAAGCCCAGTGTACTGAATATTCTTGTATTTCCAATGTCAGTATTGCTGCATTGCTTCTGTACCTCATTTGATGAAGAGCCCTGATATAAAATTCTACTGCATCTGGATAATACACATTTGGATAAAATGTTAATTCGTTGAATAGCAGTGCAAACTAGACAATTCATACAATAAATAGCATTTAATTGTGGAAGACTTGCAATATTTCAGTGATACATTAAAGAAAATTATGTTTTAATTTGGGTAATTGTGTGCAACATTACAATCATGTCCTTACTTCCAAATGTCAGGGCTCTTCCCTAAATGCATATAGAAGGGAACTTTGATATTTTTATATGAAGGTTGTTGACCTTTTCCTTACTTCATGTGGTGAGCTAAATAGGAACACTGTCACACATATTGATCAAACTTCATTTATGTCTTGTCTAATCTCTGCACAAAAGGTGAATTACAAAAAAGCGTTGGTATTTTTAAGCCACTATACTGTTGTTTGATGTAGATTGTGTATTAAGTTTTAGCCATAAGTTAACTCCTTCAAGGGAGTTTCTTGTAAATAACCTACCAGAAAGGTTTACATCATTGCACATTAATCCTTCTTGTAACTCCTACTTAAAGTATATAAAGGTGTCTGTTATAAGATGCCATATGCTTTATATAGCTCTTTATCATGAAACATGGGCTACCGTTAGTACTTGTTACTGATCTTTTCACTCTTCCCTAAGATGCATATTGCCTGTTAACCAAACACAAAGTAAACAGAAATGATTTCAGGCACAGCTGAAATGTGATAGTGCAAAAACTGCCTTCATTTTTGAATAAAAAATTATGTAAATTTTGCATTTTCATACATCAACGTACAAAATATCCTAGATAATTTGAAAATTTACTGTCACTATCTAAAATATCACTTTGATGAAAATTATTAATCTTTTACTTTGTGGAAGGTTACTAAGAGCAATTTCTATGTAACTCGTCTGAAATGTGACAGATATATTTTTGTCAATTCAGTAAAATCATTTTGAGTATATCTGTAGAACATTGCCGACATAAACAAATCATCAGTAACATTCCGAAAGGGAGGAGGGGAGGCATTTTTGTTTTTGTATAGCCTTTTGTAAAATAAACTAAAACAAATGGAATTTATGTATACTTTAATTTATAATTTTATTTAATGTTTCATTTGTGGGCATATACTTTGGCTTTACAAGTTCTCCCACAGTTTAGTGTATCACATTCCTCTTGATATCACTTTCTCCTTGCTGGTTTAAAGCAATATTTATTCATTGCTACAATATACAATGGTAAAAAAGAGATATCAGATTGGTTGGTGCAGTGTGTGTGTGTGTGTGTGTGTGTGTGTGTGTGTGTGTGTGTGTGTGTGTGAGAGAGAGAGAGAACGCGTGCACACATGGTTGCATGTAAATGCACACATAAGCCATACAGATGATTTTCTTTTGGTTGAACTAATAGTACTTACTGGGTCATGACTTCACTGACATTGACAGTATTTCTCCATATTCTTGTCTAAATGTTAGGTTTTCAAGAATAGTGTGAAAATGTCTTTTGGTGTTTTTATGACAAGCTGCACTGTCTAAAACAAAAATGCTGCATTTTAGGTACCAAAGTGTGAACTTTAATAATATGAACTTTTTCATGAATTTTTTACTATCCATCTTATCACAGAACTCGCATGTCTTCAGTTTTGTATTATTTCCACCCGTGCCGCCGCCCTCCTAATAAGTTTTGTATACTGAAACAAGTCACTCTGCCAACAGTTTGTTTATGTGTGGATCAATGTTTTATAAGTGTATGAAGTCGGCATTTTATCATTAGTATACTGTTATCCTTCAGCATTTGAAATTGGTATAATTTTTGTGCCGTATTCCACCATGTCAGTATCTTTTCTTTTTTCATAACATTACTAGATTCTATACATTACAGTGCAGCTGTCCATTTAATCTGCTACAACTTTGTTAACTGTAGTTACAAGTGTACCGTCCTCTTGGCTTTTGTGCCTGATCTTGCAGTTCTTATTCTTTTGCAGTTGCATGATAATTCTAGCATACACTGATAAGCCAAAACATTATGATCACTGCCCATAGTGACGTTGGATACCTCCTGGTGGTGTTGCAGGCATTTGATTCGGTAACAAAATTATATAAGCAGAGCAGACATGAATGTGGAATCACCATAGTGAAGATACAGGCTGCAAATGGGGAAAATCCATTTAGGTAAGCGATTTTGACAAAGGGCAGGTTGTTATTACACAGAGCCTGCGAACAAGTATCTCGAAAACAGTGTAGCTGCAACCAGCAGTGGAATGTTCACGTGTTACCATCTTCAGCATGTATGGAAAAAGGTAGGAGGACAGTGAAACTGCGACTAGGTGCTAAATGGTTGAATGTCCATGACTCGTCACAGAATGTGGGGTTGGAGGCTTGTCTGCTCTGTAAAGTAGTACAGATGGTGATCTGTGGCCAGTTTTGTGTATTGATGTCATCTGTAAGCCAGGAGAGCACAATGCTGGTGCATGCACGAGTGTTTTGGGAGTACACCGTTCATTGTACATTTTTGAACACGTAGTTCCACAGCAGACCACCCCTACATGTTCACATGTTGACCCCACTACATCATCAATTATGATTGGATTTGGCAAGGGACTGTCGGGATTCAACCATCAATCAATGCAAACATGTTGGCTTTTCACGTGAATCACATTTTTGCCCCCGGAGTAGACAACATTTCATTGGAACTACTGACGGCCTTGGGAGAGCCAGTCCTGACAAAACCCTACCATCTGGTGAGCAAGATGTATGAGACAGGTGAAATACTCTCAGACTTCAAGAAGAATACACCAAGCAGATTCAGAAGGATGTAGGTTGCAGTAGGTACTGGGAGATGAAGAAGCTTGCACAAGATAGAGTAGCATGGAGAGCTGCATCAAACCAGTCTCAGGACTGAAGACCACAACAACAACAACAACACATTTTTGCTATGTAGATCGATGGTTGTCTACTAAAACGCCACCATTGAGGTGAAAGGTGGCTTGAAACATGCAGTGTGCCATGGATGCAGGCTGGTGGGAGCAGTATTACGCTATGGGAGACACTCTCCTGTGCTTGCATGGGACCTATGGTAGTAATTGAAGACATGATGACAGCTGCAAATCACCTGCATCCCGTCATGCTTGATGTCTTCCCTGACTGTGATGTCATCTTTCAGTGGTATAACAGTCCATGTTTCAGAGCTAGAACTGTACTGCAGTGGTTTGAGGGGCATTACAGTGAACTCACATTGACGCCTCAGCAACCAAATTCACCTGATATAAATCCTTTGTTAACTGTCTGGGTCGCTGTCAGGTGCAACCGTTGCGTACGCAGATCAGCAGTCTGTTATTGACGTGAATTAGATGACCTGTGCATAGGCATCTAATGTCACATAGCTCCACAATCCTACCAATAGACTGACAGTGATGTATATCATTCCAAAGACAGACAGACAAGCTATTACATGTAGCTAGACAGTAATGTTTTGCCTTATCAATGTATATGGTGGCACTGTGCAAATGTATTTGTAGATTGTTAGTTATTTCACTGTCAGAAAATTTTTATCACACTTTAACCATCCACAGTGTGCCTGACATCACTTGTGAGTTTTTAATCTTAACTAATATTGCATTGCTTCATGCCTCCCTCTATTCAGTGCACACATTACTAATTCTTCAGCATTACTGAGTGTTCTGACTTAGTTTTGAAATACACACCATTGGTGCCCCATGCACACCCTTCTGTTGTCCTGGCCTTAAGTATGGTGATTTGTAAACTGGATTGTCCTTCGTTTGGTATAACAGATGGAGAACTTGTACTCAAATTACTCCTGTCTCTCTCTAAAATACTGCATAATTTTAATGTTAATTCTAGTGAATGGAAGTAGTATTGGCTGCAGCCCACAGTCTGATCTACTTTAGCTATAAGATGTTACCATCATCATTGTGACAGCATAAAAAAGTGCTCTGTAAGTACCTACATTTCATTTTGCTTACACTAACAGCACACATTACAAATATGTAAGTATATGGCTTGCTTCACACTATCTGGCAGCTATACATTCTGCACTACCATCTGTTGATAACAAAGTTTTTTTTGTTGTGTTACAGGATATGAGTTCTAGTGCTTCCCTCACTGCTATAATGAAACCTGGTATTCATTGCCACGAATTTAAGTCAGACCAAGTTCAAAGTTTTCTTAACTGCCTTCTGCCATTTTGATAAAGCATGTTTATGTTTGGGCTTTGTGATTAGGAAAATAACTACAGACATTCACTCAGTCATGTTTGTAGGAAAACACTGATGCAACTGCATTTTTATCTCTCCAACATAAAGCCATGAATATTCATAATTTGTAGGAGCAGTGATTTGTTATGACATCAGGCAACCTCATTCTCAGTAGATTTTTAGAATACTCAGTTACCTACAAGTATAACTCTTCATTGGCAGCATTACCATGTGGAATTCACACAATATTAGCTAACACAGTTCCATACATAATGTACTCAGCATAACCTTTATTTTATATCTGCAAGTGAGTTTTGTTCTGAGTGATTCTTGCCTTTTCATATTCAAGTCACAAACTTCAGGACTTCGAAAAATTTGGGTTTATCTGGGTTCTTCTAGTTTATGAATAGCCAAGTAATAGTTCTGCCACACAGTGTGTCCACACTCTTGACAATAACATGAGAGATGATGATAAAAACTGCTAATATCAATGAAATTCTGTCCTGCTCCAGCACAGGCCTTCAGTTGTCACACTTTGCTGCATAAAGGCTTGTTTCAAATTTCTCTGCATATATTAAATGCAAGAATGTTGTAAATGTTGGGTACACATCTTCCTGGTACCAGCCAGAACCAACTGAAATCAAGGCATTAACCAGGAAGTTAAAACATAATGAACAAGTACTGATCTAGTAGTAATAGAAGATGTGATACAATCAGTCATATGATACATTTCCATCGATTCATGGTCCAGTCTTGGCAATCCCATGCCCACTACAATCTCGATTGGTGATGTCACGAGATCAACATGGAAATGCAAGTGGAGCCTCATGTTCAATGTGTGATGAAAAGTGTGCTCCAAAATACTTGTCTGTACCTGTGTGGTACTTTGTAATCGGATCTGCCACAGATTAGTACCTATCCTGCTTCACAGAAGGTCATGACTCTGGCCTCCACATTTCACCAGGTGGTGCGGACATCCAACACTATGTCACCTACTTTAGGTTGCACCATCTTTTTAGAACTTTTCATAGATGCTAACGAAGTTAGCACACAAACAGCCAATAGCTTTGCTACCAATGAAGAGTTATACTTGTAGGTAACTGAGTATTCTAAAAATCTACTGAGAATGAGGTTGCCTGATGTCATAACACATCACTGCTCCTACAAATTAAAATATTCATGGATTTATGTTGGAGAGATAAAAATGCAGTTGCCATTAACTTAGTTTTGAAATGCACACCTTTGGTGCCCCAGGCACACTCTTCTGTTGTCCAGGCCTTAAGTATGGTGATTTGTCAACTGGATTGTCCTTCGTTTGATATAACAGATGGAGAACTTGTACTTAAGTTACTCCTGTCAAATTTCAAAGTCGCTTATGTCAATAGATTTCCTCATTTGTGCACCCTATCATTGCTAGAATGGTTCCCCATCAATCTCTGCATCACTGATATCTTGCAGTGAGCACTGAGCAGTGATCATCAGGTAATGGTTTGTCAGTCCATCATGGAGTGCCCTTCCCATCACAAACTGTTTTGCTTGATCAACTGTTCTATCTTTGGCCAAGGTAATGTGATGCCAATGCAAAACTGTTTTCTAATATAAAGGCATTATCAAAAAAGTGAACATTTTCCCAGTTAGAAATGAGTTCTGAGCATATGAGAGGCAACGAGTCATAGTAAACAAAATGACTATTCAAAGTAAACAACAAACGACACAAGATGACTGATTAACTGTTTCACAACAGACAACATTAGAAAGAACTTACAATGCATCAGTTGACTTGATGTGTATATTAAATTTCTAAATTTTTTTTTTTTATCTTTAATAATTACGTCACATGAAAACAGTGAGAAATGCAAACAATAAAACATCAGAGGAACCATGGTTAGTAAAGGAAATAAAAACATTATGATCCAAGAAAAGGGATGTACACAAAACAGTTAGTATAAGCATAGATAAACATGTGTTCAGCTGCATTTGGATTACTGTTCTTGTTTTAAAAAAAAGTTATTAAAACTCGAAATATATGCATATGGTATCCTAAATTTATAATCTAAGACTATAGTTAAAACCATATAGATGAAGGTATAAGAGAAGCAGAAAAAACTGTCCTGCAGCAAGACAATTTTTCTATTAAAGAAAATTACCATATGATGTACGGCTGTGTCAGTAGTCTTTCAATTAAACATTTAGTATTCACTTCTTTAACATAACTGGGGTGCTGAAGTTTTAAAAAGAAACCATAGCAGTGTTTGCAACAAACATACCGCAACCAGCTGTTGGTTTGATTTCTTTAGGGGAAATTGTTTTTTATTAAAATCAAAGATCTTATGGGTTGATAACATTTGAAGCAAATATTACAATGTGTGACACAGTGGCTATTTTCAGTGACATGTGTACTACATCACCTACATTAATTGTCTTCCTCAAAGGTCAAAGCAAGCTTGGATTAGTATATGGATTCAGATAGCTGCTGATGAGTATTTATTGACAAGTGTCACTTTTATTATCTTACTCTAAAGTTCTGGAAAATTATTGAATTTAACAATAGTTGGGAATATGTACAAACATAATATCCTTGGTTGGGCACAATTTGGAGTCCAAAATTAGCATCTGTCACTTCACCATCTACACAAAATATTAAATGACAAAATATCACCAACTGCAATGTTGTTTAATCTGTTACAAGTATTTGACTGGCCAAAACACAGTATTATTTCCAAGCAACTTAAATGTTATTGCAGTATGGGTGCACATAACTAATTGACTAATAGAAAATGTAGAACTATCTTCAGCAGTTTGCTCACTGAAGATAAAGAATCGTGCGGTAGCATTCTCGCTTCCCACGCCCGGGTTCCCGGGTTCGATTCCCGGTGGGGTCAGGGATTTTTTCTGCCTCGTGATGGCTGGGTGTTGTGTGATGTCC